>NC_089227.1:12763925-13418425 GCF_963924675.1 Phocoena phocoena
TTCTGCATGAGACATGCTCAGAAAACGGCAGCATTAGCATGCTGTGAGGGTGGAGATTTTGGCCCTCAGACATCAAAAGGTCACCGAATGGACATTTGCACGTGCCCAGATGGAGGGTGGGAGGTCTTAACCAGTCTTAATCATCTCAAGCTCAAACTGGACACAGCTGACTCCAAGTTCCTAAAAAACAACTTGGACAAACATCCTATTGCCCAGGCTATGTGACCCTTGGAGGACATACAAGCTTTTATAGAAACAATCAAAGTAAGCCTAACCAGTGAAGGCAGGTCACAATTCACCACTTATCAATGGCTAACTGATAACTACCCTCGGTTTCATCTCAATCACATTAGCTTGAATTAGTGGGGTGGAGTATCTTCTCCTGAAACCTTGCTGAGACTAGTTTTATTCACATACTGAGGTTGGGAGGTTTGCGGTATGCGGGCTTCTCACTGTTGTGGCCTCTCCCGTTGCGGAGCACAGGCTCCGGACGCGCAGGCTCAGCGGCCATGGCTCACGGGCCCAGCCGCTCTGCGGCATGTGGGATCTTCCCGGACCGGAGCACGAACCCACGTCCCCTGCATCGGCAGGCGGACTCTCAACCACTGCGCCATCAGGGAAGCCCGAGGCCCTTAGCTTTAAATGTAATATCACAGCACCTCCTTTTCCTTCTTTTTCTACACTGGTCTCTAAATTCTGCATAGAAGTATGTCTTATGGAAAATAGATCGCTAGTTCCCAAAGACCAATTTACAAGTAAATGCTTCAGACATAATGTTTCAGTTTAGGGACTTCCTATGATCCAGAGAATCATAAGATCCCAAGAATTCAAAAGATCTTAAAAATCATCTATTGTTTTCTAGGATCCTACAAAGTCATCATATTATGTATACTGAAAATATTTCTAGTAATAGGGACCATACTGGCAGTTGTTACTGGAAGTATTCAAACACAAGAAGTGTGCTACAATAGAACAGGCATGAGATGTGGATAGATTTGGGATTGAGTCACAGCCCCAGCACCTCCTATCTGTATGACCTTAATAAAAACATCAATTAAAAACGTTCACAATTTTTTCAAATCACAGCAAACATTTATTAAACATTTACCGATCGCAAGGCTCTGCGCTAAGCAGATTACACACATTATTTCATTTAATTCTCATAACAATCCTGTTAGGTGGCACCGTTATCGTGCTCATTTTAAAGATGGAGCAAACCGAGATGTAGAGAGTTTAAGTGGCCTTTTCAACTCGTATCAACATGAAGTAGTCAAGCTAGAAGACTATCCTGAGTCCAAAGCTCATCTGTTAACCACCACTTTCTACTGCCTGACCCTGGGCAGCAGAGTACAGGAGAGCAGATCAGACAAAGGTTTGTGAGTGGTGTGCTGCTGAAGACCTGTCCGACAAAGGGCTTGAAAAGGCAGTACAGCATCTTAGTGCTACTGTTAACTGAGAGCCTTTTATAATATGATAATATGTACTGGACACCACGAGAAATATTTGGCATATATTATTTCTTGTCCTCGTAATCCCATGAGGTGAGGTTTACGATCCTCGTGATTGAGGAAACTAGGGCACAGAGAAGTTGAGCAGAAGTGTATGGATCAGAAGGCTCAAAGCTATAAGCTGGCGAGGTCTTGAACTGGTCTTTGTCAATGCTCCTTCAGTAGGGTAGACCCATTAGATGCCAGTGTCAATCCAGTCAAATCTAGCACACAGTGCCACCCTTAGGCCATTGGCAATTCAGCTACTGTTTGCCCCAGAGCTGGGGGAGGAAGGGAGGTTAACTCTATACTGGGTAAGTTGTCTGGGTTCCAACTATTCGTGACTTCCTTCCCACCAACGACTGATCAACCCTGTGGTCTGATAAGGTCTCGTAATATTGGCCACCATTTTTTAATCTCAGCCTTTCAAGAACTCTATGAGAAAGGACTCATTACTCTTATTTTGAAGATGAGAAAATTGAGACTCACGCTCAGGTCCACATTTCAGGCTCAGAGCTCATCTCACTATAATACACTGTTGCCGTTTATAAAAGATAATCAATAAATAAAATTTATTGAAAAGACAAACCTGATTTTTAATCCTAAGCTCACCTAGCTTTGTGACCATGAGTAAATTGTTTAACTTCTCTGAGCTCCAATTTTCTCTTCTGTTCTAAGGAAATTATAACCAGTTGTAAACTGCGTAGCACATCACCTAGCACGTAGTAAGTACTCAAAATGGTATTTACTTAGTTGTAAGGTCACATAAAAAAAATGAATACAATAATAAAATATGTCTGTAACTTCAAATCCAAGGAAGGGATTTTAACAATTTATATAGCAACTCCTACTTTTTGCTGATCATAGCTCAAATATTTTCTGATTATAAAGGTCTAAGCATACTAATATCAAATCATTCCTATGTTGTACACCTAAAACTAATAATATATAATATATATCAATAATCTCTCAATTCTAAAAATTTAAGTCTAAGCTTTTGGGAGTTCTAAATATACTAACATGTTACTTTGTTGTTTATTCGTTTCTTATTCTAGAAAATATCAGTGTTTGCACTGAAGCCTCTGGGGGATTGGCGATGACACCAGTGTCGGGAATCCCAATCAGTCTTCATTACACTTAGAGATCCCATAGGAGGAAGTGACAATACAGAGATTTCAAACTAGGCAGGGAGTAATAAAATAAACACATTTTACCAGGCTAACAATCAGCATGGTTGAAACAGTTTAAAGAGGTACCAACATCAATATAGCTTGTGAAAAAGCCACAGAAGTTAAAGATCTTGTATTTTTGCCTCATTCTAATGGTTAAGACAAAGTCCAAGGCTTCAATTCCTATCAGTGATAAAAGAAAATGCCTGCTATGGCACATGCTGTGTCCTTACTTGGACAAGGCCTCATTTCCCTAAAAGGCCCAGGGTGCTCCCTGGACAAAATCTGGTGCCTTCCTAGAGGGATGGAATGGGGAGGGTGGGAGGGAGACGCAAGAGGGAGGGGATATGGGGATATAGGTACACATATAGCTGATTCACTTTGTTATACAGCAGCAACTAACACAACATTGTAAAGCAATTATACTCCAATAAAGATGTTAAAAAAAAAACCAACAGTCAATGACAGCAACTTGGAGCAAATGAAAGGTTTTCTTTACCCTTATCTCTTGCTAGACTTTATGAGATGCTCAATGACACTTTCCTCCATGACTTTTCAAGTTTCCGGAGCAGAAAATAGGGTAAGTGTGGGGCAAAACTGAAATCATATCCCTCTTGGTTTCATGAACTCTTTCCCACTTTTGGGTCAGAACAGAAAAGGATTTCAAGGAGACTCTGGTAATATTCTAAATCTTTGAATCCTGGCATTTTTCCCACATAAAAATTCAGGGCTCCAATTTGGAGTCTAGTTAGTTGTCTTTTCATAGAGGTTTTATAGGAAAATTCAAATGTAACATACTAACATATTAGAATATGACTTTATGTTACAAAAGTATTCTTTAATTCACACAATGATTTCTTCATATAATTGGAAATATGAATCAACTTTCAAAAAAGTTTTGTATATTTATGCATAAGTAGAAAGGTATACCTGTCTTGTTGCTATACTATCTCTACGGTAGAGTTGTGGACTTGCCAACTACAGAGTTCTGAAAATAAGTTTGGATGTTTATACACCCGAAACCCAAAACCCATCAATCTTTTTAAATTTGCACATATTAGTTCCATCCCCTTAAACAAATAAAATACAACTACAATGGTGGACTCCCCTATTAGACCATGAGGGTGGCTCTCCAGGATAGTGGAGACAAAGCTCTCCTAACACACCACCTTCTTGATATACAGAAAACTAGACCCAGAAAATTGTGTCTTTAAATTCAAAATAATTTTGTGAAAAACCCAGAAAGCTAAATAAATATCTTGCAGAGACTGAACAAAAACATTGGAGAATTACAAAATCCATTACTCTGTAAGCCAGTGAGAAGTGAATACAAAACTGTGGAAAGACATACTGTCCATATAACATAAAAGTTTTGGGATGAGTTTATGTCAATATCATAGCCATGCTTCCCAAAGACTTGTTTTTAAAATTATGGTTGTTTCTGAAGTATTCTTCTTCTCCAAGTACTGTCTATTTTACTCAATGTCTCTTTTTTTCATTTTTGGCCCCCCCATGTGGCATGCAGGATCTTAGTTCCCAACCCCAGGGATCAAATCTGGGCGCCCTGTAGTGGAAGTGCAGAGTCCTAACCAGGGAATTCTCCCCAAAGATTTTTAAAAGAAAATTTAGGAGTATTAGCCACTAGAGTTAGTTTATAGCACAGGGAGATCAGCTCGGTGCTTTGTGACCACCTAGAGGGGTAGGATAGGGAGGGTGGGAGGGAGACGCAAGAGGGAGGAGATATGGGGCTATATGTATATATATAGCTTATTCACTTTGTTATATAGCAGAAACTAACAAACCATTGTAAAGCAATTATACTCCAATAAAGATGTTAAAAAGAAAGAAGATAGTAAGCAAAAATATAGGTAAATACAAAAAAATATTAAACTTATTTATTTTACTGTTGTGAAATATTTCAAATATGCCAAAAAGTGTAGGAATAAAAAGTATAGAGAAGGAAATAACATAAATACTTATGTGCCCTCACCCACTCACATTGTTAATGAGTCTTAGCATATTTGCTTCATATCTTTAAGAAACAAAATGTTACAGACACAGGCAAAGCCCCTTTGGTGCCTCTCCTTGACCTTTTTCCCCCTTTTTCTTCATGTCAGAAGTAACCACCATCCTAGAGATCTTGTGCATCTCTCTGTTCATGCTACTGCACTTATATTACATATGTGTGTATCTGTTTAGATGAATCCATAGTCATTATAAAGTATCATGTTGTGTGTTTTTAACTTTACCCTGCAACTTGCTATTCTTATTGAACATTTTAATTTCAAGATCTATACATCTGCATGCATATAGATTTGACTCATTTATTTTACCCCCTGGGCACCTCCCTGTGTGAATATTCCACAATTTATCTTTCCTCCTATTAATGATCAATTGTTTTCAATTTCTTACTATTGCATACAATGCTTCAATGGAACCTTATACATTTCTCTGTTTGGTCATATGGGATTGATTCCCCAAGGTATATATACAGAGGTAGAACTGCTGAGTCATAAAGCAGGCACATTGTCAGCTGTCTTCGATTTTGCCAAACTGCTCTGTGATGTGGTTGATGTCAATATCTGCTTCTACCATGCTCCATATTCTCACCAACTTTTACGGTCAGAAGAAAGTTTTGCCAATCAGATAGAGGTGGAATGGTATCTCACGGTTACTTTAAGTTGTATTTCTCCCAACTGGAGAAATTAAGCATTTTTTCATAAGCTTAAAGGCTATTAGACTTTTGTTTTGCTTTTGTCTTTCCTCTTCATATCCTTTGCCCCTTTTTCAGATGAACTGCTTTTCTTTCCTTATTGACTTATAAGAACATTTGCATAATCTAGATACAAATCCTTTATTAGTTACATGCATTGCAAATTTCTTCTCCTAGACTATAGCTTGTCTTCTGGCTTATCAGTATTTATTTTTTCATATAGAAAAAATTAACTTTAATGTAGACAAATTATGATTCTTGTCCTTTAAGGTTTTTGGTTTTTGTGTTGGTTTAAGAAACAGTATCTAGCTCTTAACTTTGCCATGAGGAATTAGATGAATTAATACTTTGAAGGTATTTAGAACAGTGTAATTGTGCAATTAAGTGGTACATAAGTGTTAAATAAATAATACTACACTAACATTTCTGGGGAGGCAAACTTGGCAGGAAGAGGAAAAAACTAGAATAGAAGTTATAGAAACAAAAATTTGGTACAGGGCTACATTCCATAAATATATTGCCTATAGGAAATGTGTCTTTGGACAAATCTGAGTAAACCCAAACCAAACCAATGGGATTCCATAACAACCAGGCTGGAGTCTACAATGCAGCAACTATAAATAGGCCTGTGACACTTCTATAACCCACAGAGAAACAGCTGGAATTTGTTGGTCGGCGTTTCTACCGTAAACAGAATCACAGATTTAATATTTCCTGTAATTTCCTTAGACCTTATTTCCTCTTAGGAATTTATCTCTACATATTACTAATAAATTATGGTTAAAGTTATCTTTTTTTTTTTCCCGCTAGTATTCACTAGCTCTCTCCTTTGTCTGCATGTCGATTCACAGGCCACACAAAAGATGGTAAAAGAGTCCATCCAGGGACTCCAACCACTGCTTTCTAGTGCAGGGTCATTACAGACTTTTCATACAACTTGCTCTTAAATACAACAGGACACTTACTAAGCTGATCAGCCACTATGTCTTACGAGTCAGACTAATTATTATTACCACATTAATAATTCGGGTCCATACTAATGATCACTCACAGTTCCAAAACATGTTCTGCTTTGCACAGATTTTAAATGAAGAGTGGACCATGTATGATAATGGTTTGGACTGACCAGCATTGCTGTGACTACAGCTTCAGTAGGGGCTCAGCATCACTGCAAATATGATGCGGGAAAGTTGCCCACACTGCCAAGGTCCAGCAACACCTCACACCAGGGCTCCTTATATCAAAAAATAAGCCTCTTGAATCAAGATCTCTTTGTAAAAGACTACTAATAGGGACTTCCCTGGTGGCACAGTGGTTGTTGGGACTCTGCCTGCCAATTCAGGGGACACGGGTTTGAACCCTGGCCCAGGAAGATCCCACATGCCACGAGGCAGCTAAGCCCATGCGCCACAACTACTGAGCCTGCACTCTAGAGCCCGCAAGCCACAACTACTGAGCCCACATGCCACAACTACTGAAGCCCGCGCGCTCTAGGGCCTGTGCTTCACAACAAGAGAAGCAACCGCAATGAGAAGCCTGCGCACCACAACGAAGAGTAGCCCCCTCTCGCCGCAGCTAGAGAAAGACCATGCGCAGCAACGAAGACCCAACACAGCCAAAAATAAATAAGTAAAAGTAAATAAATTTATTTTAAAAAAAGACTACTAATAAAGCAATACATAATTATTGTAGAAAAATATTTAAATGTCAATAGGCACAAAAGAAGAAACAAAATCAACTATAACCTTACCACACAGAAATAATTTTGATTTATGCATATCCTTTAGCATTTTGTATGAATTTATATTTCTCAAAAATTTAAGAGATCACAATGGTTTTTTCCCCTTTTGACTGTGTTAAAATACGCATAACATAAAATTTACCATCTTAACCGTTTCAAGTGTACAGTTCAGTGGCATACATTCACATTTTTGTGCAGCCATCACCACCATCTGTCCCCATAACTCTTTTCATCTTGTAAAACTGAAATTCTATACCTATTAAACAATAAATCCCCATTCTTCCCTTCCCCCGATCCCTGGCAACCACCATTATACTTTCTGTCTCTATGATTTTGACCACTCTAAGTACCTCTTATAAGTGGAATCATATAATATGTGTCTTAACATAATGTCTTCAAGGTTCATTCACATTGTAGCATATTTTCTTCCTTTTTTTTTTTTTTTCTTTTTGCAGTACGCAGGCCTCTCACTGTTGTGGCCTCTCCTGTTGTGGAGCACAGGCTCTGGACGCACAGGTTCAGCGGCCATTGCTCACGGGCCCAGCCGCTCCGCAGCATGAGGGATCCTCCCGGACCAGGGTACGAACCCATGTCCCCTGCATTGGCAGGCGGACTCTCAACCACTGCGCCACCAGGGAAGCCCTATTTTCTTCCTTTTTAAGGCTGAATAAAAATTACAAAACATTGCTGAAAAAAATTAGACATAAGTAAGTGGAAACATGCCATGTTCATGAATTGGAAGACTTAATATTGTTAAGATATCAATTTATGCAAAGCAACCTATAGATTCAATGGAATCCCTAAAACCTCAATGATGATTTTTTGCAGAAATAGAAAAAACCAATCCTAAAATTCAATACACAACCTCAAGAGACCCCAAATAGCAAAAACAATCCTGAAAAAAAAGAACAAAGCAAAAAATCACACTTTGTGATTTCAAAACTTACCACAAAGCTACAGTAATCAAAAGGGTATGGTATTGGCATAAAGACAGACATATAGACTAATGGAATAGAAGAGGGAGTCCAGAAATGAACCCACACATTTATGGTCAAGTGATTTCTGACAAGAGTGCCAAAGCCATTCAATGGGGAAAAGGACAGTTTTTTCAACAAATGATGCTGGGAAAACTGATATAGTATATCTACATGCAAAAGAATGAAGAAGTTGGACCCTTACCTAACACCATATACAAAAATTAAGGCAAAATGCTAAAACTAATGCTTTTGACTATCTGTTTATCTTGCTTTATAAAATGCCTGATTATATTCTTCCAACAATTATATATTGAGTTTTCCTTTTTCTTATTAATGTGTAAAAGGTCTTTTATATTAAGAATGTTAGACCAGTTTTGTATTGATATTCACCTTAAACTTTTATTTATAGTCTACAGAATTCTTAGAATAATTCTGGTTCTCAAGGACATAGGTGATAATAGAATTAGAATATCCCATGATCACTCATTTACTTTATTCTACAGCACATAAACAATAATCTCGAATAACTATCTTAATCCTACCAAAACCAGTTATGATTCTGTAAAAAATTTTGATTATGCTACCCCACTTCCACCCTCATGCTTAACATACCATATTTATGTTTCTACATGGTCAGAATATATAGCCACTGCATATTATCCTCTTTCCCTATGATTCTCATTTATATATATATATATATATATATATATATATATGTAGCTCACCACCAGTCATTAGGTCATTATCTCTCAGTCATTTTCCTTATCTGAAGCTTATCCTTTAGCAGATTAGTCAATGCTTGTATATTAACAACAATTTGTATCCTTTATACTTGAAGGTCAGATTTGGTGGTTATAAAAATCCTTGGTTTTCTTTCTTTGAGTGTCTTAAAAATATTACTCCCTTTTTTTCTGGCATAAAGTGTTGCTCCTGAAAAAACCTCATAATTTAATGTTCTTTCCCTTATAAGTTATGTGTTCTTTTTGCCTAAATGCCTGAAGGATTTCTTTTTTCTTTGAAGTCCAATAATTTTACTCTGTCTTACTATGTTTTAGCATTGATTTAGGGGGGAGTCAGTTTTCTCAGACACATGGTGGACTATTTCATTTTTATTTTCAGTAGCTTCAAATCCTTTACTTTTTTTGTTTGTTTGTTTTTGTTTTTGCGGTACACAGGCCTCTCACTGTTGTGGTCTTCCCCATTGCAGAGCACAGGCTCTGGACGTGCAGGCTCAGTGGACATGGTTCACGGGCCTAGCCGCTCCGCGGCATGTGGGATCTTCCCGGACCGGGGCACGAATCCATGTCTCCTGCATTGGCAGGCAGACTCTCAACCACTGTGCCACCAGGGAAGCCCAATCCTTTACTTTTTTTTTTTTTTGTGGCACGCGGGCCTCTCACTGTTGTCGCCTCTCCCGTTGCGGAGCACAGGCTCAGCGGCCATGGCTCACGGGCCCAGCCACTCCGCGGCACGTGGGATCTTCCCGGACCGGGGCACGAACCCATGTCCCCTGCATCGGCAGGCGGACTCTCAAACACTGCGCCACCAGGGAAGCCCAATCCTTTACTTTTTTAATTCCATGAAGTTTCCTCAAATTTTAGTGACTATCTTAAAAGTGTGGAAACATAGATAATATTATTATGGTTT
This sequence comes from Phocoena phocoena, assembly GCF_963924675.1. Taxonomy (NCBI): domain Eukaryota; kingdom Metazoa; phylum Chordata; class Mammalia; order Artiodactyla; family Phocoenidae; genus Phocoena; species Phocoena phocoena. Next base: position 12,773,660 of record NC_089227.1, read on the forward strand.
TATATATTGAAAATGTCTCGTATAACATTATGTATATTAGCTGATGCTTCCAGTAATTATAGACATCCTAGTGTTTCTAGCATTTGTTCTGTTCCCTGCTTTGGTTTTGTTCCTCTGAAACTCCTATTATTCATGTGGTAGATTTTTGTCACTCTCTTCAACATTTGACACTTTTCCTCCAATTCTTGTTTGAAATATATTTTTCCACTACCTTTTAATTTTTTAATTGTCTTTATTTTCACTCTCTATTTTCCTGAAGAATTATCTCTTGTCGATTCACTCTTGTGTGCCCTCTAATTTAATCTTGATTTTTTTTTCCTTTTGTGTCTTAATATTTTCCTGAGTTCTTTTGCTTAATTTCTGTGTTTTTCTAATTCTTAGTCAAGTTTGTTTTTTTAATGTCCTATATCATTTTTAATTTTTTTGTTCACTTTTATCTATTGTATAGGCATGTCTTTATGGCATGTTTTCATTACCTATAGAAATATTATTCTGTTTATTCCCTTTTTAAATTCTTATAATAATTTTGTGTACGATTTGATCTCAGCACTTTTCTCTTGCTTTTTCTTTTGTATGTAAAATTAGTTTTCCTGAACTTTTAGAAGAAGGCTTGGCTCAAATAGCCTTGCTAACTTCATAGAAATCTTTCTTAGGTTTGTGTGTGTTCATGTGTGTGTGTGTGTGTGTGTGTGTGTGGTGGTGTGGTGTGTGTGTGTGTGTAGTGTTAAAGAAATATATGGTAGGCTTACTTTTACAAATTTCCTGGCTCTATTCGCCTCTGTCACTTTTATCTGTATCTTCTCTGTCCTTATCTCTCTTATCCATACCCTGCTGCAATTTTTACTTCACTCCCTGCAGTTTCTCAATGTGAAGCCCTCTCCTGGAGGGTGGTTTTCAAGAATTCATAGAGGCTATACTGCCCCAGTCTCTTCAGATGTTCCCAGAGACCCCCTGCACTCACCGCCTAGTTTTAGTTGCTATTCTCAGAATTGCCCTGTGCTTTCCAAAGAATATCTGTAGATGATTTTGGACACCTCTATTTTTTCTCTTACAAATGCTGATATTGTTCAGATCGCATGGCTTTTGATGGTTTGTTCCCACTCACTTATACTTTGGAATTCAAGAGGATTCCTTGTCATTTTTTTGTTTTCCATGTTTTTCTCATTTTGTTCACTAAAACGTAGCTCTATTTTTAAGGAGAGATTTGGGAAGATCCAAAAACTATCTACCACAGCCACCACCATCTTCCCAGAAGTTCAAGGCTATTATTTTAAGAAAATTGGACAGGCTTCCTTACAGACACTAATAAGGTACCATTTTGAGCTCAAAAAACAATCATTTATAAGTCAATTTGTATTCCTTTTCCTGGGCCAAGTTTAACCTCTTATCTCCTGACCAACACGCATCTTTTCATTACTTCCTTGCAGTCTTGCACTGGATTAAAACGTATCACCCAAGTGATTTATGAAGTCCATCTCTTCTAGTTCCCAAAAGCCACTTAAAATGCACATTTAGACCATCAGCATCATATCATACATAATCTAACTCCAAGTATATGGTAATAGAAAGCAACACACCATTAAATGCAAGCCTGCAACTTCTCCTTCATTTTCCTGTTTTTTATGTCTCCACTGAATTTAATTTAAGTATATTAAACAAAGGAAATTTTCAAATGAAGTATGAAAATCTACTGCTTCACAAATCTACCCATTTTCTCATCTGGTGTCTTCATGAATAGCCTTACAAAAAAGAACATTATTTTGTTACTGTACATAATACACTAACATGAAAATGGCATAAAGAAAAAGTTACAGGCTATACAATGCTATTTCTGATTTCAAAGGATCCCAGAGGCGGAATGAGTTTTTCTGGCAATTTCCTCCAATCCTTGAAACCCAGAAGAGTGGTCATCCAACCTGCTTTGGCAGGCATACAGTAGAGGAGGTTCTCAGCCAGGGAAGATAGCACTTTCAGAAGCAACTTACCTCATATTTGGGAATCTCTTCTTTTTTTGGGGGAATCTCTTAATAAGAATTCCAGCTTCCCAATCTTTCTGCGCTTTCTCATTTTCCCTAATTCCACTCACACTAGTCTCCTTGCCCTGTTAGAGATTCTAAGATCCCTTCCAGGTAAGAACCAGTGCTGTAAATGTTAGAGCAAATGTTCACATTCATCCTAGAATCTGCCCCTGGAAACTTCCTACTATTGATCCTTGCTGAGTCCTGAGGAGCCTCATGTTCTTCCCCATAACAGTGCTTCAGTATTTTAAAACAACAGCCATGCCCTTCTAAAAAGTCCTCTCTTATATAATTTAACCAACCCATAGCTCACACATCAACAGAAGAAATATTTCATTCAAAGGGGAAAGATGAAAATAAGTCAAAACAAGAAGACAAGCTCAATCCCACTTATAATTTAAGAAATACAAGCTAAAATATTTGAGGTATCATTAGATACTGTGAGAAATGGCAAAAATTAATGGTTACATATTACTGAGGTATTACAAATTAACTCAAATTTTCTTGAAAACAATTGGTTAAGAAGTAATAAGAACTATAAATCTGTTCATTCAGTTTGAATGACTCCATTTGTACACTAATAACCAAATCAAAGACTTCAATAGCAGCAAAAACATTTTATAAACCCTAAACGCCTAGAAAATAGCAAAATACCTTCGTATGCTGCAGAATATTTATACAACAGATTAGTATACAAGCAACTTAAAGTAAATATATAGCCAATATACACTAAACGCTTTATATAATATACACAAAAATACTTTAGCAAATGCAAAAACAGAACTCACAATTATATGTGCATATAATTATATCTAATTGTGTATATACATTAACAAAACTCCAGAAACAATTTGGCAAGATATAAATAGAACTAAATGTTCATCACATTCTCTTTCTTTTCAAGATTTTTCAAACCCTTAACAACAACAAAAAAAAAGCAAGCAGATTTGATTAAAGCAGTCTCATGGCTTCATAGAGCATATGGGGATTTCTGTAAGTACTACAGGACAGGAAATGAGTCTGGCTTGTTCCCTGTTGTAGCCTTTTACTAGGACAGAGCCTGACATTTGACAGTTGACATTTATATGGCATATACTATGTGCCAGACACTATTTTAAGCACTTAACATAGATTACACATTTAATACAACAACCCTATATACATAAATACTATCGTTGTTCCCATCTGATAGATGAGGAGACTAAAGCACAGACAGGTTTAAGTGACTTGCCAAGATCACACCTTTAGTAAGAGTTAGAGCCAGGATTAGAACGTAAATAGTATGAGCTCCAAAACCCAAGCTCTTCCCATCCTCCTCCCGTGCTACACCACCTCAATAAATGAGGTGAGTAATAAAAGGTGGCTTGAATATATGCATATCTGGATGAATGGATGGATGGCTTGATGGAGCAATGGATAAATGAGCTATCTGGGTTTAGTCTCTTGGAACCTGGGAAAGGACACGGATATATTGAGCACCTTCTCCACTCTGGCACGTGCTAGGTGCTTTCATAAATTACCTCGCTAAATCACAGTAATAACTTTGCAAGGATGCATGATTATTGCCTGTTTTTGAATACGAGGAAACTGGGTTTTGCTCAGTAGATGTTGAATATTGGAAAAGTAACCCTGGGACTCAAAATGATGCTTGACAGAGTGGGAGTTCAATATACATTTGTTGAATGAAGGACTTTAAAGTACCTTTTTTAATACTGAGAAAGGGAAGTAGTATTAGTTAGCCAATATGGTTTTCTTAGAGGAAAATCACACCAAGCCAATCTCCTTTTCTTTTTTGATTAGGTTCTAAACAGGCATGTGAGAGAAATACAACGGGCAAAGTGTTCCTTGATTTCAACAAGGCTACTAACAAGGTCATTCAAAATATCTTCATGGATAAGATGGAGAAAATGTAGTTTGTATAATGACTTAATTGTGTGAATTGGAAACCAGTGAAGATATACCCAGAAAGTTCAGTTTCAATCGTGGGGAGTAAGGGTAGTTCCTGTTCTTGAAGCTAAATGAGGGTTCGGATGATGTCATGTTGGTCAGATTTGTGAATAACAAGAAGCTGGTTAAGACAGCTATCAAGTTGGTTTCAAAGGAGCCAATTTTGTTTTAAACAAAATTAATTAAAAATATATGTAAGTCCAAAAATAATAAATGCACAAAGAGAAACAAGGCTTAGGAGCCACCAAGATTTTTTTTTAAAGGACGTCTTTGTGGTTACTTAATACAAGTCAACATGCCACATGGCAGCCAAATAAGAGTGCACACAAACTTCAACAGAACTCTGTTACTCAAATTAACTGCCACCCCACTATACTGGCCCCCAGCGAAATCCCTACAATAAGTAATACTTATCAAGTGTTTGCCATTTGCCAGGTGCTCTGCTGAGGGCTTTACCTATATTTACTCATTTAATTCTCTCAGTAATTCTAGAGGTAAGGATTATTATTACCCCCAATTTACAGATGAAAAAGATATGAAACACAAAAGTCATACACCTTGCCTAATATCTCATAACTAATAAGCCAGGGCAGGTACTGAAAGATGAACAGTCTAATTGGAGCTTCAACTTATCTTAACCACAATTCTATTCAGTCTTTCGGGCCCTCTGACACCAATAGTTGTAGAGGCTGTAGATGGCGCACTCCATGTGCCTTTAACCAACATGAATGAGCTCTACAGCAGCTATAGACAGTTTCAGCCTGCTGACAGCTTCCCATATCAAATGCTTGCACCTCTTCTTCATCTGTGGGCTTCTCACTGCCTCACTTTCCTCCTTGCTGATTGTATTTCTTGAGATCATTTCCCTAATAAATTACTTGTACCCAAGTCCCTGGATCAGGGTCTGCTTTTGGGAAAACCCAACCTAAGATACCACTTAGGCTGAATAAGTGGTTAGTGAACCTACTAACTTAAGTAAGTATTTACTTAATTTAATTACTTTAAGAATTTAAATAATTTATAAAGCATACCATAGACAGCTCTGGCATTAAATATACATTCTTTGATTGTTCTATGTTCTGAGCTACACTAGAGCATGACTTGGAGGAAAATAAAAGGTGCTGACATGATTTTCCTGTAAGCTACCAACCAAACCCAAAGGCAGCTGAGAAAGAAAGAAAAGGGAAAATGGCATAATAATGGGAGAGGAATATGAGACAGGAACTTTGAATTTAACCATTATAACTCAAGTAAAATTTAGGTCTTTGCCCACCCATGGACTCCCAGTGCCAAATTATAAAACTGGCTCATTCTCAAGAATATTTCTGAGAGGGGAAGTCCTTAATTCCTTAATTCATTTTCTTTTTGGATATGCTCAAAGGAAGTTACTGGTACTTAGAAATGTAAATCAAACTGGGCTGGTAAAACTGGAAAACCATTTCTTGGTCCTTGGTTAAATCATGCTACCATTTGTTACTACATTTGTAGATCACAGTCCTAGTCTTCTAATTCCAGGAGTACTTTCAGGAGGTGGTAAAAACTGCCATTGATAGGTCAGTAATGCTAGGGTGCTGCTATCTTACAGAATGAACAATTCAGACTTAGAAATACTTTGGAAATGGGAAAAACAAAGGCTACTTAAGGAGGTATCCTAAATGCGATCTTACTTTTTAGCTATTTCATTATACTGGAAAATAGTATTTTAATAATTGAATGTCACATTCAACTGCTATTGTTGCCTGAGAAAATTAAGGTAACCAATTATCATAAAATCATTGACACTTCTCAAATATACAGCTTTTGCATGTACATGTTGCTTTAAGATGCTTCATATGGTTACAGTTAAAATAAGTATGTAAGTTTTATTGAACAATACAGTAAACAACCACAAAAGGCATGCGTAAATTGTTAGTAGATTCCGCTACGTATGGCAGAATTCATTGGTGGACTGTGTTTCATCAAAACATTCTCTTTCCCACTGAAAAATGAAGTTTTGTAGCACGCAAACAAAAGACGTGGGCCTTTTTCTTCTTACCAAGTTTACACTTTCCCTCACCATAAGTCAAAGCAAGAAAATATACAACTTTCTCAATGAATTTATAAAGGAGAAAACTACAACTGAAAACAAGTGAAAAAGTATAGGACATTATAATAAAAGTTTAGGTATTTATCCACAATAACATAAAAGTTAGAAAAATATCAGAAATACCTTTGATTTTGATATTCATGCTAAAAGAAATTAAGAACATAAATTAATTGACAAGAAATATTTCCCTAAATAGCATAAACTTCTTACATTTATTTTGACCTCTGTGGTCTGTGTTCTTCTTGGCCCTTAATGACCTAAAGTTTATAATAAAATCTCTTGTATGTCTACCAAGTAGGTCAGAGCACAGATTTTTTTTTTTTTATTTTGTGGCTATTTTTGGTATCATGTTGTTTGCGCTCTTAAAAATGGGTGTGTACTGCAAGTTATTTGTTAGTTTTATCCATTTATTGATCATTAATATGTTCATATTAGAAAATTTGAAAAACAGAGTAATGTAAGGATGTGAAAACAAATCTTACTTATAATTCTATCCAGAGACAACCCCAGTTAATATTTAGCTATGCAGCTGATCTTCAAACAATGCAGAGGTTAGGGGCACTGACCTTGTGCGCAGTCGAAAATCCAAGTATAACCTAGAGTGGGCCCTCCCTATAAGCAGTTCCTTCATGTCCTCAGTTCTGCATCTGTGGACTCGACCAACCGTGGATCATGTAGAACTACAGTATTTACTATTGAAAAAATCCACATATAAGTGGACGTGCACAGTTCAAATCTGTGTTGTTCAACAGTGCTTTCTCTTTTGCTGTTATTCCTTCTAGTTGTCATTGTTAATATAGTTTATAACTTTGCCTTTTCAAATTAATATTATATAATAAACATTTTCCTTCCTATGAAAAATTATCAGTAAATTTAATCTTTGGTGAACGTACAATATTCCAAAGTATTTACTTGTTTCCCTAATGATGTTTATGTGCTTTGCAGTATCTCATTATTGTGTACAACTCTGCAAGTGTATTTATCTTGATTCCTCTAAAGTGTTTTACTAAGACATCATGGATGAATATTCTGAAATAGAATTACTGAGTCAGTAAGAATGAACACTTTAAAGCTCTATATGCCTATTGTCCAATTGCTTTCTCCTCAGCAGAGTATGAACCTGTATGTCTTACCACACATTAGGCAACAGTGTTTATATTTACTAAATATTTGAATGATTAAAAAGAGGAAAATCTATTTGTGCCATTTTTATTTGCATATATTTAATTACTAGTAACACCAAATACTTTTTCATATTTGACACCAGGATTTCAGCTTTTATGAATTATTTCTTCAAGTTAATCTATTGTAGGTTTTTTTCTGATCTATTTCTTTTTGTAAAATAGCTATCATTACCTTTAGTTATTGTTGGAAATATTTTCCCTACTTTGTTGGGGTTTTTTTTCAATTTATTTATGGTGTTTTAACACTAGAGTTGTTCTAATATATAGTGGGGAATGTCCTCTCCAGTAGTTTTTAATAATTTATTTAGTCAATTTATTCTCAAGATAAACTTTAGAATTTATTAAATTGCAAAAATAACCCTGTTACAATGGTGTTTGGAATTTTAGTAAACTATCAATAATAAGAAAAATTGACATCTTAACAATATTTAGTCTTCCTAGTCAAGAAATTTTTACAGTTTTTTTTCAGGTAAATCCCATACATATCTTGTTACTAGTTTCTCTAGGTGTTTCATATTTGATGTTGCTACTTTTAACCATGTATGGAATCTCTCCTTCATTAAATTTTTGGATTAAATAGGAAAGTACTATTTTCTATACACTGACTTTGTATTTGGTCACAAGCTTAACTCTCTTAGTTGTAAATTTTTCTTAAAAATATCACTGTTTTAATTTTATATGCACTATTATTTTTTAATACTTTCTTTTTTTAGTGAATCATTTTCATAAACAAGCTATACTTGGTAGTACACATTCAGAGACCAACTTTATTCTCTCTCCCAATTTCCAACCCACTCTCTGGATTTAGTATTTCCCAAACCCTGGATAAAAATTGGGAAAGATACCACAGTCTTTCCAATCCGTCTTAGGTAATGAATACACAGTCCCTTTGCTCTCGTATTAAAATAATGTAGTCCAGTCCAAGAACTACATAATTCTACTCTAGTGTAATAAAACAGTAAAAGTCAGAACTCCTATGCAAGTTCAAGTCCTAGGTTTTCTATAACTTTAATACCCAAGATAAGCTCTACTTAAATGCCGTGATTTATTCTTTCAATATAATATTATATTCTACCTGATACCACTTTAGTACATATTTCTCTAAATCAGATTAGATTAGATACTCTGATTTCCCAAACTGTGTTCCAAGGCACACTAGGATCCCTTGACATGTTAACAGGAGTTAGGATTCGTGGAGTAGGGAGGAGCAAGAAACTTCCTCTGGCCACATAAGCTTGGAAATCACTGCTTGCTACATTTCTCCAAAGAGATTCATAATACACATTAGCAAATTAGTTGTCTTCGGTGTGAATTTGCGCTGGCCTCATGACTCATTTTGAGTAACGAAATGTGATGGAAGAGACATTGTGCAAGTTCTAGAGCCAACATCTCAAGAGGCCCTGTCGCTTCTGCCTTTGCCTTTTGAACCAGTGTCCAAAGATTACCATGTAGGAAAGCCTCTCTAGCCTGACAGGTGAAAAAGATGAGGAAGGCATCCAAGTCACTCCTTGTGGCCAGGAGCCAACCCCAACCCGTCAAATGAGAGAGGCCATCCTGGGCTTTCCAGCCCGGCTGACCATCTAACTGAAAACAATCCCATAAATGGGCTCCTCCAAATCCAGCAGAACCACCCAGTCAACCCTCAGAATCATAAAAAAATAATAAATCACTGTTGTTTCAAAACAGGGGTTGGAAAACTGTGACCCATGGGCCACATTTTAGTCCACCTCTTTTTGTGAAACCCTTGAGCCAAAAATGAACTTTAGAAGTGATGTCATTAAGATGGTGATATAGATTGTTCCGGACTTCACTACCCCTCACCAGAAGAACTAACAACTATTCAAGAACAAGCCACCAATGAGAGAATTCTAGAGTCTGAAGCACTCACCGGTACCACAGAAACCAAGACAGACTGCATGAGAAGAATAAGAGAAGCAGCTGTACACTGACCACACTGCCCCTCTCCCAGGCCAGTGCAGCACCACACAGAGAGGTCTCTCCTGAGCCTCTGGTTCCTTCAGTGGGAAAGAGAGCTGGGGAGACAACCAACCCCGACCCCAGCATTGCTGGTTGCTTTGAAGGAGTCCCTACTTCGATCTCACACCACGGGGATTGCAGGGGAATCTTCAGGGCTCAGCCACTGGGAATCTGACTGTGATAAAGAAGGGGGAGGGGCCTGCAACAACCAGCACACTGATCTGGGCAGACTGAGCTCATACCTGCGGTGCCCACATAGTAATCCCAACCAGCTGCCTTGCTCATCTGCAGAACCAAGTCAGGGGTGTGCTCTGACCAGGAAATTCAAAGGGGTGCAGATTTGTCTGATTCATATCCTCAAATGAGGAGTTTGGATAGCCCCAGAGCAGTTTGCCCATGCCCAGGCAAGGATCTGAAACACAACCCCATGCACTGTGGAGAGTGTCTTTGGCCCCATCTGACCAGAAGGGCTGGCAACAACTCCTGGAAGCTGTGCAGCAGGCAGAGCTGATCACCCCCAGAGCAAAACCGGTGTGGAGCATCCCCATGTTATGCACAGGCAGGGGCATTCATTCATAACTAAAGCTGAGAGTAGCTCTTCCCAGAGGGAGGAGAGCCTGTTTAGGAAATTGAGCGTATCCCAGAGCTATTCCCCCCCTTCCTGCCCAGGCAAGGGAGCTGAGATATAGCCCCACTTGCTGTGGAGTGTCCTCTGTCCCCATCTGACCAGAAGGGATGGTGACAACTCCTGGAAGCTTTGTGGCCCAGCAGCACTCAAGCCAAGAGTGAGGAGATAGAGCTGATAGTTTATAGAAAAAGCCAGTGAGCCTGTCCTGTCAAGGAACTTGGGGTGTGGGTAGGTTTGAGTTAAGATAGCAAAAAGCTTTACCAGCTTAGGGCTTCCCTGGTGGTGCAGTGGTTAAGAATCCACCTGCCAATGCAGGGGACATAGGTTCGAGCCCTGGGCCGGGAAGATCCCACATGCCGTAGCCAACTAAGCCCGTGGGCCACAACTACTGAGCCTGCTCTCTAGAGCCCACGAGCCACAAGTACTGAAGCCCGCATGCCACAACTACTGAAGCCCATGCACCTAGAGCCTGTGCTCCGCAACAGGAGAAGCCACCACAGGCTTCCCTGGTGGAGCAGTGGTTGAGAATCTGCCTGCTAATGCAGGGGACACGGGTTCGAGCCCTGGTCTGGGAGGATCCTACATGCCGCGGAGCAACTAGGCCCATGAGCCACAACTACTGAGCCTGCGCGTCTGGAGCCTGTGCTCCACAAAAAGAGAGGCCGCAGTAGTGAGAGGCCAGCGCACTGCGATGAAGAGTGGCCCCCGCTTGCCACAACTAGAGAAAGCCCTCGCACAGAAACGAAGACCCAACACAGGAAAAATAAATAAAATAAATTAAACTCCTACCCCCAACATCTTCTTTAAAAAAAAAAAAAGAGAAGCCACCACAATGAGAAGCCTGCGCACTGAAACAAAGAGTAGCCCCCACTCACCACAACTAGAGAGAGACCGCACATAGCAACAAAGACCCAACACGGCCAAAATGAATTAAATAAATAAATAAATAAATTTATTTAAAAAGAAAAAAAAAAAGCTTTACCAGCTTCAGAGTTGCCTCTCTCACTGCACCCGGGAAGGGAATCTAATTCATAGACCTGCTCATTACTGACTACAGCCTTCAGCCTGTCCAATCAGGGAACCTAACCAGAACACATGAGAAGCTGCACAGCCTATTCAACAGTCCTATGTACATTAGTTCTTGAACAGAAAGCACAGTCCGTGGCTTCCCCCATGTGCAGAGCAAAACTGGTGGTCTCACCTGACCAGGGAATTCAGTGCACACTCTGGCCTGATTTGAGTCCTCAAACAACAAGCTTCACAGTCCCTGGGTCCTGTCCTGCTGCCCTGCCAGGGCACGGAAGCTAATTTATACCCGCATTTACTACTGAATATTGTACCCATTCCCAACCAACTAGTAAGCTTTACCAGAGAATCCAGACAACTGCAGAGTCCATCCTACGGCCTCAGTTGGGTAGGAAACCAAGCCAGTAGTCCTATCGAACTCTTATTAGCCAGGGGAACACACCACCATCCCCATCCTCAGAACTGGAACAGATGCCTTGCCCCAAAATAGATCATCATATCAGGCCCCACCTGCCCAAGAATATTACCAGCAACACACCCAGAAAACCAAACTGAGCTAACTGGTGAAGAACTGTCTCTGCCAAAGCAGAACTTTGAAGTCTGGAAGAGAGCCCTGATTACTCAAATGCACAGATACCAGCATAAGGAATCAAAGGTCATGAAAAATCAGGTAAATATGACACCACCAAAGGAAATTTTAAAAACTCTAATAACTGACCCTTAAAAATTGGAGAAATATGAACTGTCAAAGAATTCAGAACAGTCCTCTTAAGGAAGTTTAGTAATCTACAAGAAAATACAGACAGACAACTAACCAAAATTAAGAAAACAATGCAGGAACAAAAGAAGAAGTTCAACAAGGAAACAGCAAACATCAAACAACAAAACAAAACACGGAAATACTAGAGTTGAAAAATATAATAACTAAGCTGAAGAATTCAACAGAGTTTCAAAAATAGACTTGACCATGCAGAAGAAATAATCAACAACCTGGAGGAAAAGACATTGTAAATTACCCAGTCAAAAAAGCAAAAAGAAAACAAAAATGAAAAAGAGTGACAGGGCAGAGGAGCTTCAAGATGGTGGAAGAGTAAGACGTGGAGATCACCTTCCTCCCCACAAATACATCAAAAATACATCTACATGTGGAACAACTCCTACAGAACACCTACTGAAAGCTGGCAGAAGACCTCAGACCTCCCAAAAGACAAGAAACTCCCCACGTACCTGGGTAGGGCAAAAGAAAAAACAGAGACAAAAGAATAGGGATGGGACCCGCACCAGTGGGAGGGAGCTGTGAAGGAGGAAAGGTTTCCACACACTAAGAAGCCCCTTCGCAGGCGCAGATGGGTGGTGGGCAGGGTTCGGGGGAAGCTTTGGAGCCACAGAGGGGTGCAGAGGGCAAAGCGGAGAGACTCCCGCACACAGGATCGGTGCCGACCTGCACTCACCAGTGCGAGAGGCTCGTCTGATCACCCGCCGGGGCGGGCAGGGGCTGGGAGCTGAGGCTCAGGCTTCAGAGGTCAGGTCCCGGGGAGAGGACTGGGGCTGGCGGCGTGAACACAGCCTGAAGGGGGTTAGAGCACCACGGCTAGCCAGGAGGGAGTCCGGGAAAAAGTCTGCAGCTGCCGAAGAGGCAAGAGACCATTGTTTCAGGTGTGTGAGGAGAGGGGATTCAGAGCGCCGCCTAAACGAGCTCCAGAGACGGGCGCGAGCTGCAGATAACAGCGTGGACCCCAGAGATGGGCATGTGGTGCTCAGGCTGCTGCTGCCGCCACCAGGAGCCTGTGTGCAAGCACAGGTCACTATCCACACCTCCCTTCCAGGGAGCCTGTGCAGCCCGCCACTGCCAGGGTCCTGGGATCCAGGGACAGCTTCCCCGGGAGAACACACGGCACCTCAGGCTGGTGCAACGTAACACCAGCCTCTGACGCCGCAGGCCCGCCCCGCAACCGTACTCCTCCCTCTCCCCGAATCAGCTGCTCCTTTAACTCCATCCTGTCTGAGTGAAGAACAGACGCCCTCAGGCAACCAAAATGCAGAGGTGGGTCCAAATCCAAAGCTGAACCCCAGGAGCTGTGCGAACAAAGAAGAGAAAGGGAAATCTCTCCCAGCAGCCTCAGGAGCAGCAAATTAAATCTCCACAATCAACTTGATGTACCCTGCATCTGTGCAATACCTGAATAAACAATGAATCATCTGAAATTGAGGAGGTGGATATTGGGAGCAACGATATGTATATTTTTCACTTTTTCTCTTTTGGTGAGTATGCATGTGTATGCTTCTGTGTGTGATTTTGTCTGTATAGCTTTGCTTTTACCATTTGTCCTACAGCTCTGTCTGTCCTTTTTTTTTTTTTTATTACTTAAAAAATTTCTTTTAATAATTATTTTTTAAATTTTTTTATTTTAATAACTTTATTTTATTTTATCTTCTTCTTTCTTTCCTTGTTTTTTTTCTCCCTTTTATTCTAAGTCGTGGGGATGACAGGCTCTTGGTGCTCCAGCCAGGTGTCAGGGCTGTGCCTGTGAGAAGGGAGAGTCAAGTTCAGGACACTGGTCCACAAGAGACCTACCAGCTCCAAGTAATATCAAACGGCGAAAATCTCCCAGAGATCTCCATCTCAACACCAACACCCAGCTTCACTCAACTACCAGCAAGCTACAGTGCTGGACACCCTATGCTAAACAACCAGCAAGACAGGAACACAACCACACCCATTAGCAGAGAGGCTGCCTAAAATCATAATAAGTCCACAGACACGACAAAACACACCACCAGACGTGGACCTGCCCACCAGAAAGACAAGATCCAGGCTCATCCACCAGAACACAGGCACTAGTCCCCTCCACTAGGAAGCCTACACAACCCACTGAACCAACTTTAGCCACTGGGGACAGACACCAAACACAACGGGAACTATGAACCTGCAGCCTGCAAAAATGAGACCCCAAACACAGTAAGATAAGCAAAATGAGAAGACAGAAAAACACACAGCAGATGAAGGAGCAAGATAAAAACCCACCAGACCTAACAAATGAAGAGGAAATAGGCAGTCTACCTGAAAAAGAATTCAGGATAATGATAGTAAAGATGATCCAAAATCGTGGAAATAGAATAGACAAAATGCAAGAAACATTTAACAAGGACCTAGAAGAACTAAAGATGAAACAAGACACGATGAACAACAACAATAAATGAAATTAAAAATATTCTAGATGGGATCAACAGCAGAATAACTGAGGCAGAAGAACGGATAAGTGACCTGGAAGATAAAATAGTGGAAATAACTACTGCAGAGCAGAATAAAGAAAAAAGAAAGAAAAGAACTGAGGACAGCCTCACAGACCTCTGAGACAACATTAAATGCACCAACATTCGAATTATAGGGGTTCCAGAAGAAGAAGAGAAAAAGAAAGGGACTGAGAAAATATTTGAAGAGATTATAGTTGAAAACTTCCCTAATATGGGAAAGGAAATAGTTAATCAAGTCCAGGAAGCACAGAGAGTCCCATACAGGATAAATCCAAGGAGAAACACGCCAAGACACATATTAATCAAACTGTCAAAAATTAAATAGAAAGAAAACATTAAAAGCAGCAAGGGAAAAAGAACAAATAACACACAAGGGAATCCCCATAAGGTTAACAGCGGATCTTTCAGCAGAAACTCTGCAAGCAAGAAGGGACTGGTAGGACATATTTAAAGTGATGAAGGAGAAAAACCTACAACCAAGATTACTCTACCCAGCAAGAATCTCATTCAGATTTGATGGAGAAATTAAAACCTTTACAGACAAGCAAAAGCTGAGAGAGTTCAGCACCACCAAACCAGCTTTACAACAAATGCTAAAGGAATTTCTCTAGGCAGGAAACACAAGAGAAGGAAAAAACCTACAATAACAAACCTAAAACAATGAAGAAAATGGTAATAGGAACATACATATTGATAATTACCTTAAATGTAAATGGTTAAATGCTCCAACCAAAAGACACAGACTGGGTGAACGGATACAAAAACAAAACCCATATATATGCTGTCTACAAGAGACCCACTTCAGACCTAGAGACACATACAGACTGAAAGTGAGGGGATGGAAAAAGATATTGCATGCAAATGGAAATCAAAAGAAAGCTGGAGTAGCAATTCTCATATCAGACAAAATAGACTTTAAAACAAAGACTATTACAAGAGACAAAGAAGGACACTACATAATGATCAAGGGATCAATCCAAGAAGAAGATATAACAATTGTAAATATTTATGCACCCAACACAGGAGGACCTCAATACGTAAGGCAAATACTAACAGCCATAAAAGGGGAAATCGAGAGTAACACAATCATGGTAGGGGACTTTAACACCCCACTTTCACCAATGGACAGATCATCCAAAATTAAAATAATTAAGGAAACACAAGCTTTAAATGATACATTAAACAAGATGGACTTAATTGATATTTATAGGACATTCCATCCAAAAACAACACAATACACATTTTTCTCAAGTGCTCATGGAACATTCTCCAGGATAGATCATATCTTGGGTCACAAATCAAGCCTTGGTAAATTTAAGAAAATTGAAATCTTAGCAAGTATCTTTTCCGATCATAATGCTATCAGACTAGGTATCAATTACAGGAAAAAATCTGTAAAAAATACAAACACATGGAGGATAAACAATGCACTACTTAATAACCAAGAGATCACTGAAGAAATCAAAGAGGAAATCAAAAAGTACCTAGAAACAAATAACAATGAAAACACTACGACCCAAAACCTATGGGATACAGCAAAAGCAGTTCTAAGAGGGAAGTTTATAGCAATACAATCCTATCTTAAGAAACAAGAAACATCTCAAATAAACAACCTAACCTTACAACTAAAGCAATTAGAGAAAGAAGAACAAAAAACCCCTGAAGTTAGCAGAAGGAAAGAAATCATAAACATCAGATGAGAAATAAATGAAAAAGAAATGAAGGAAATGAGAGTAAAGATCAATAAAACTAAAAGCTGGTTCTTTGAGGAGGTAAATAAAATTGATAAACCATTAGCCAGACTCATCAGAAAAAAACGGAGAAGACTCAGATCAACAGAATTAGAAATGAAAAAGGAGAAGTAACAACTGACACTGCAGAAATACAAAGGATCATGAGAGATTACTACGAGCAACTATATGTCAATAAAATGGACAATCTGGAAGAAATGGATAAATTCTTAGAAAAGCACAACCTTTTGAGAATGAACCAGGAAGAAATAGAAAATAAGAACAGACCAATCACAAGCAATGAAATTGAAACTGTGATTAAAAATCTTCCAACAGGGGCTTCCCTGGTGGCGCAGTGGTTGAGAGTCTGCCTGCCGATGCAGGGGACATGGGTTCGTGCCCCAGACCAGGAAGGTGCCACATGCCGCGGAGTGGCTAGGCCCATGAGCCATGGCCACTGAGCCTGTGCATCCGGAACCTGTGCTCCGCAACGGGAGACGCCAGAAGAGTGAGAGGCCCACGTATTGGAAAAACAAAAAAACTTCCAACAAACAAAAGCCCAAGACCAGATGGCTTCACAGGTGAATTCTAACAAACCTTTGAGAAGAGCTAACACCTATACTTCTCCAACTCTTCCAAAATATAGCAGTGGGAGGAACACTCCCAAACTGATTCTACAAGGCCATCATCACCCTGATACCAAAACCAGACAAAGGGGTCACAAAGAAAGAAAACTACAGGCCAATATCACTGATGAACACAGATGCAAAAATCCTCAACAAAATACTAGCAAACAGAATCCAACAGCACATTAAAAGGATCATACACTATGATCAAGTGGGGCTTATCCCAGGAATCCAAGGATTCTTCAATATATGCAAATCAATCAATGTGATACACCATATTAACAAATTGAAGGAGAAAAACCATATGATCATCTCAATAGATGCAGAGAAAGCTTTCGACAAACTTCAACACCCATTTATGATAAAAACCCTCCAGAAAGCAGGCATACAGGGAACTTACCTCAACATAGGAAAGGCCATATATGACAAACCCACAGCCAACATCGTCCTCAATGGTGAAAAACTGAAACCATTTCCACTAAGATCAGGAAGAAGACAAGGATGCCCACTCTCACCGCTATTATTCAACATAGTTTTGGAGTTTTAGCCACAGGAATCAGAGAAGAAAAAGAAATAAAAGGAATCCAAATCGGAAAAGAAGAAGTAAAACTGTCACTGTTTGCAGATGACATGATATTATACATAGAGAATCCTAAAGCTGCTCCCCGAAAAGTACTAGAGCTAATCAATGAATTTGGTGAAGTAGCAGGATACAAAATTAATGCACAGAAATCTCTGGCATTCCTATACACTAATGATGAAAAAGCTGAAAGAAAAATTAAGAAAACACTTCCATTTACCATTGCAATAAAAAGAATAAAATATCTAGGAATAAACCTACCTAAGGAGACAAAAGACCTGTACGCAGAAAATTATAAGACACTGATGAAAGAAATTAAAGATGATACAAACAGATGGAGAGATATACCATGTTCTTGGATTGGAAGAATCAACATTGTGAAAATGACTCTACTACCCAAAGCAATCTACAGATTCAATGCAATCCCTATCAAACTACCACTGGCATTTTTCACAGAACTAGAACAAAAAATTTCACAATTTGTATGGAAACACAAAAGACCCCAAATAGCCAAAGCAATCCTGAGAATGAAAAACGGAGCTGGAGGAATCAGGCTCCCTGACTTCAGACTATACTACACAGCTACAGTAATCAAGACAATATGGTAGTGGCACAAAAACAGAAATATAGATCAATGGAACAGGATAGAAAGTCCAGAGATAAATCTACGCACTATGGTCACATTATCTTTAATAAAGGACACAAGAATATACAATGGAGAAAAACAGCCTCTTCGATAAGTGTTGCTGGGAAAACTGGACAGGTACATGTAAAGGAATGAAATTAGAACACTCCCTAACACCATACACAAAAATAAACTCTAAATGGTTTAAGGACCTACATGTAGGCCAGACACTATCAAACTCTTAGAGGAAAACATAGGCAGAACACTCTATGACATAAATCACAGCAAGATCCTTTTTGACCCATCTCCTAGAGAAAGGGAAAAAAAAAACAAATGGGACCTAATGAAACTTAATAGCTTTTGCACAGCAAAGGAAACCATAAACAAGACCAAAAGACAACCCTCAGAATGGGAGAAAATATTTGTAAATGAAGTAACTGACAAAGGATCAACCTCAAAAATTTACAAGCAGCTTACACAGCTCAATAGGAGAAGAACAAACAACCCAATCCAAAAATGGGCAGAAGACCTAAATAGATATTTCTCCAAAGAAGATATACAGATTGCCAACAAACACATGAAAGAATGCTCAACATCATTAATCATTAGAGAAATGCAAATCAAAACTATAGTGAGATATCATCTCACACCAGTCAGATTGGCCATCATTAAAAAATCTACAAACAATAAATGCTGGAGTGGGTGTGGAGAAAAGGGTACCCTCTTGCACTGTTGGTGGGAATGTAAATTGATACAGCCACTATGGAGAACAGTATGGTGGTTCCTTAAAAAACTACAACTAGAACTACCATACAACCCAGCATTTCCACTACTGGGCATATACCCTGAGAAAACCATAATTCAGAAAGAGTCATGTACCACAATGTTCATGGCAGCTCTATTTACAATAGCCAGGACATGGAAGCAACCTAAGTGTCCATCAACAGATTAATGGATAAAGAAGATACGGCACATAAATACAATGGAATATTACTCAGCCATAAAAAGAAACAAAATTGAGTTATTTGTAGTGAGGTGGATGGACCTAGAGTCTGTCATACAGAGTGAAGTAAGTCAGAAAGAGAAAAACAAATACCGTATGCTAATGCATATATATGGAATCTAACAAAAAGGTCATGAAGAACCTACGGGCAAAACTGGAATAAAGACACAGACTTACTAGAGAATAGAGTTGAGGATATGGGGAGGGGGAAGGGTAAACTGGGATAAAGTGAGAGAGTGGCATGGACATATATATACACTACCAAACATAAAACAGATAGCTAGTAGAAATCAGCCACATAACACAGGGAGATCAGCTCGGTGCTTTGTGCCCACCTAGAGGGATGGGATAGGGAGGGTGGGAGGGAGGGAGACGCAAGAGGGAAGAGATATAGGAATATATGTATATGTATAACTGATTCACTTTGTTATAAAGCAGAAACTAACACACCATTGTAAAGCAATTATACTCCAATAAAGATGTTAAAAAAAAAAAGTGACAAAATCCTGTGGGAATTATGGGACACAATGAAAAGAAACAATATTTGTGTTATAAGAATTCCAGAAAGAGAAAAGAGAGAGAAAGAAACAAAGTATATTTAATGCGAAAGGGTTGAAAACTTCCTGAATCTGGGGAGAGAAATGGACATCCAGATCCACGAGGCCCAAAGGACCCCAAATAGGGGTATAGTGAGACGCATTATAATTACATTGTCAAAAGTCAAAGACAAAGACTTTAAAGAGTAGCAAGTGTAAAGAGTGAAGCTACATAAAAGTGAACCCACATAAGAATATAGGTGGATTGCTCAACTTTCCAGACCAGGAGCAAATGGGATGACATATTCAAAATATTGAAGGAAAAATAACTGCCAACCAAGAATTCCATACCCAGCAAAGCTGTCCTTCTGAAATGAAAGAGGGTAAGGTCTTACCCAAACAAACAAAAGCTGAAGAAGTCCATTATCACCAGATCTTCCTTACAAGAAATACTAATGGGAATTCTTTGGGTGGAAGTAAAAGAACACTAACATCATAAAAGCATTAAAATGTAGTGTAAATCTCACTGGTAATGGGTAAATATATAGTCACAGTTAGATTCTGCAATATGGTAATAGTGGTGCATAATTCATATATGACTCTAGTTTGAAAATTTTTTTAAAAGAACATAGTAAAGATAACCGAGGCTACAATAATCTGTTAATAGCTACACAATATAAAAGCATGTAAATCATAACAACAATAACCTAAAATGGGAGGAGAAGGAGACGTAAAGTGTAAGGTTTATGAATTCTACTGAAGTTAAGCTGTTATCAGTTTTAAATAAGTTTAAGATATTTTACGTAAGCCTCATTGTAACCACAAGGGAAAATTCAGTAGTAGTTGCACAAAATAACACAATGAAGAAGTCAAATAATACTTATATTAAAAGACATTGAAACACAAAGAAAAAGACAGCAGGATAATAAACAAGGAACAACAGATCTCCAAACCAACCAGAAAAAAAGAAAATGGCAATAGTAAGTCCTTACCTATCAATAATTACTTAAAACATAAAGGGATTACTTTCTCCAATTAAAAGACATAGAATGGTTGAATAGAATTTAAAAAACCATATCCAACAATATGCTGCTTACAAAAAACTCATTTTAGCCTTAAAGGCACACATAGACTTGGGAGTGAAGGGATGGAAAACCCCCATTTTAAGCAAATGGTAACCAAAAAAAGCAGAGGTAGCTATACTTATATCAGAAAAAATAGACTTTAAACTAAAAATGATAAAAAAAGACAAAGAAGGTCATTATATAATGATAATGATAATATATCAAGAAGCTATAACAATTGAAAATATTTATGTGGCTAAGACTGGAGCACCTAAATATATAAAGCACAAACTAACAGAGCTAAAAAGAGAAATAAAGAGTAATACAACAATCTCTGGGGACTTTAATATCCCATTCTCAACAATGGATAGATCACCCAGGGAATCAATAAGAAAACAGCAGATTTAAACAGCACTATAGACCAATGGAACTTAGCAGACATATACAAAACATATCCAACAACAGCAGAATACACATTCTTCTCAAGCACATGTGGAACATTTTCTAGGATAGGCCATATGTTAGGCACAAAACAAGTCTTAGCAAATCTAAGAAAACTGAAATCATACCAAATATCTTCTCTGACCACAATGGCATGAAACAAGAAATCAATAACAAGGGGAAAACTGGAAAATTTACCAAGTCATGGAAATTAAATATTAGTCTCCTGAACAACCAATGAATCAAAGAAGTTGTTAAAGGGGAAATAAAAAAGTTTCTTGAAACAAATGAAAATGGAAATACAACAAACCAGAACTAACGGATGCATCAAATGCGGTTATAAGAGGGAAATTCATAGCAATAGACGTCTACATTAAGCCGCAAGAAAGATCCCAAATAAGCAATCTAACTCTATGCCTTTAGAAACTAGAAGAAGAAGGACAAACTGAGGCCAAAATTAGCAGAAGAAAGAAAATACTAAAGATTAGAGCAGAAGTAAATGAAAGAGAACAAAAAAAAAAATAGAAAAAGATGAACCAAAGCACGAGTTGGTTCTTTGAAAAGATAAACAAAATTGAAAAACCTTTAGCTAGACTAACCAAGGCAAAAAGAGAAAGGACCCAAATCAACAAAATTATAAATGAAAAAACTGACATTACAACTGATGTCACAGAAATTCAAAGGATCATAAGAGGCTACTATAGTCAAATATACGCCAACAAACTGGAAAACCTGGAAGAAATGGAAAAACATTTCTGAGAAACATATAACTTACCAAGACTAAATCAAGAATAAATAGAAAGTCTGAATAAACCAATTACTACTATGGAGATTGAATTAGTAATAAAAAATCTCTCAACAAAGAAAAGCTCAGGACCAGGTGGTTTCACTGGTAAATTTTACCAAACTACAAAGAAGAATTAACACCAATCTTTCCCAAACTCTTCCAAAAAATAAAAGGGGAGGGAACACTCTCAAACTCATTTTATGAGGCCAGCATTACCTTGATACTAGAACCAGAAACCAATACCACTAGGAAAGAAAACTACAGGGCAATATCCCTCATGAAAACAAATGAAAAATGTCTCAAAAAATACTAGCAAACTGAATTCAGCAGCACATTAAAAGGACCATATACCATGATCAAGTGGGACTTATCCATGGCATGTAAAGATGGTTCAATATATGTAGATCAATCAATGTGATAGAAAAAGAATCATATGATCATCTCAAGAGACGCAGAAAAGCATTTGACAAAATCAACATCCATTTATGATAAAAACTCCTAACAAATTAGACATAGAAGGAACATATTTCAACATAATAAAGGCCATAAATGACAGGCCCACAGTTAACATCATCTTATGGTGAAAAGTTGAACACTTTTCTTCTAAGATCAGGAACAAGACAACGGCGCCCACTCTCACCACTTTTATTCAACAAAGTACTTGAAGTCTTAACTAAAGCAATCAGGCAAGAGAAAGAAGTAAAAGGTATTGGAATTGGAAAGGATGTAGTAAAAGTGTCTACCTTTGTAGGTAACATAATTTTACATATAGAAAATCCTAAAGACTCAACCAAAAAACTGTTAGATCTAATCAACCAATTCAGTAATGTTAAAGGATACAAAATTAACAGTCAAAAATCAGTAGTGTTCTCTACACTAACAATGAATTTTTTAAAAAAGAAATAAAGAAATTAATCCCATTTACAACAGGTTCAAAAACAATAAAATACTTAGGAATAAATTTAACTGAAGAGGAGAAAGATCTCTACTCTGAAAACTACAAGGCAGTGATGAAAACAATGAAGACACAAATAAATGGAAAGGTATTCCATGTTCGTGAATTGAAAGAATTAATATTGCTAAAATGTCAATACTGTCAAAAGCCATCTATAGATTCAATTCAATTCCTATTGATATTTCAATTGCATTTTTTACAGAAGTAGAAAAACACTTCTAAAATTTACATGGAGCCATAAAAAATGCTGAGTAGCCATAGAAATCCTGAGAAAGAAGATCAAAGCAGGAGGCATCATACTTCCTGATTTCAGACAATGCTACAAGCTATAGTTATCAAAGCAATATGGTACTGGCATAAAAACAGAGAAATAGACCAATGCAACAGAATGCAGAGCCCAGAAATAGATCCAAGCACAAACAGTTGACTAATATTTCACAAGAGAGCCAAGAATACTCAGTGAAGAAGGGACAGGTTTTTAAATAAATGAAACTGGGATAACTGGATATTCACATGTAAAAGAATGAACCTAGATCTGTATCTTACACCCACTCACAAAAATTAGCTCAATATGGATTAAAGACTTAAATGTAAGACCTGAAACCATGAAACTTCCAGATAAAAACAGAAATAAAGCTCCTTGACATGAGTCTTGGTAATGATTTTTTTGGATATGACACCTAAAGTACAAGCAACAATATCAAAAATAATAGAAAAGGGTACAGGTGAACCTATTTGCAGGGCAGATATAGAGATGTAGAGAACAAGCATGTGGACACAGCGGGGAAGGGGATGGTCGGACGAATTGGGAGATTAGGATTGACATATATACACTACCATGTGTAAAACAGACAGCTACTGGGAACTTGCTGTATAGCTCAGCTCGCTCCTCTGTGATGACCCAGATGGGTGGGATTGGGGGAGGTGGGGGGGGTGGGTAGGAGGGAGGTCCAAGAAGGAGAGGATATATGTGTACATATAGCTGATTCACTTTGTTGTACAGCAGAAACGAACACAACATTGTAAAGCAATTATACTCCAAAAAAATAAAATAAACAAGTGGGACTACATCAAATTAAAATGCTTCTGCACTGTAAAAGAAACGATCAACAGAGTGAAAAGACAACCTATGGAATGGGAAAAAAAATTTGTATACCATATACATGAAAATGGGTCAATACCTAAAATATATAAATAATTAATTAAATTCAACAGCAAAAACCCCCAAATAACCTAATTTATAAATGGGCAAATAGACATCTCTCCAAAGAAGACTCATAGATGGCCTGCAGACACATGAAAAGATACTCAGCATCACTAACCATCAGGGAAATGCAAATCAAAACCACAATGAGATATCACCTCATGTTTGATAGAATGGCCATCGTCAAAAAGAAAGAGATAACAAATGCTGGCATAGATGTGGAGAAAAGGGAACTCTTGTGGACTGTTGGTGGGAATGTAAATTGGTACAGCACTATGGAAAACAGTATGGAGGATCCTCAAAAAATTAAAAATAGAACTATACATTCCAGATCTGGGATTATATCCAAAGGAAATGAAAACATTAACTTGAAAAGATATCTACATCCCCATGTTCATAGCAGCATCATTTGCTATAGCCAAGGCTTGGAAAAAATGTGTCCATCAATGGATAAATGGATAAATAAATTGTGGTATACATAGAAAATGGAATATTATTCAGCCATAAAAAGTGAGAAAGTCTTACTGTGCAAACATGGGTGAACTCTGAAGGCATTATGCTAAGTGAAATAAGTCAGACAGAGAAAGACAAATACCATATGATCTCACGTATATGCAGTACTTAAAAAAAAAAACCTCATAGAAAAAGAGATCAGACTTGTGGTTACCAGAAGCAAAGAGGAAGGGAGATTGGAAGAAGGTGTACAAAAGGTACAAACTTCCAGTTATAAAATAAACAAACACTAGGGATGTAATATACAAGGCAACATGGTGACTATAGCTAACACTGCTATATGATATGTAGGAAAATTGTTAAGAGAGTGAATTCTGTGAGTTTTCAAGAAAAAAATGCATTTTACATTTTTAAATGATTGAAAGAAATCAAAAGAATAATATCTCGTAATGCATCAAAAATGTATGAAATTCAGCTTTCAATGTCCATAGATAGAGTCCTTTTGGAATACAGTCACACTCACTCATTTAAGTATTGTCTATGGTTGCCATCTCGCTACAACAATAGAGTTAAGTAGCTATGATGAAGACCACAAGGTCCGCAAAGCCTAAAGTATTTACTATCTAACTCTTCATAGAAAAAGTTTTCAGACACATTTTTTTTTTTTTTCAGACACATTTTAAAACAGTCAGTTTTAGGATGATTTGCTACACCACAACTGTTAACTATGATTTTAAATTTTTCATCCCATATTAAACTTTTTGGCTTACATGCTGTTCTTTATAGTTATATCTATGCTTGTATATTTAAATTTGTTATTAATTTTTAGAATATTTCATTGTGGTTAGTTTTTCTTTCTTGAAGCTTGCTAATATTTTCTCTGTAACCTAGTCTGTAATCAGTGTTTTTAAATGTTCCATAGACACTAAAAACGAATATGTGCTCTCTGTTAGCATGGTATGCAGTGTGACATATGTCTACTACCTCCACCTCATTAAATATGCTAAATAAAATCCTCTTTTTATTTACCTATATTAGAAAATAGTTAAATTATTACAAAATGATTATGTCTCTCACCGTTTCTGTTTCTAATAGTTCTAAATTTCTATATTTTAGAATTTATTTCTATATTCTAATGTGTTTAAAAATAGCTTGGAACCACCAATTACTCTTATTTTCCAAATATAGTATATATCAATGGCCACCAAAAAGGGCCAATCCCAGAGCCACAAAGATCCAGGCCAGCATTCTGATTTTCCTTTTTTGTTTCCCTTCATTAAATTGAACAGAGTGCTGAGACTTAAATAAACTCAGACATTCCAATGTCTGGATTTTTCTTTTTCCAAAGTTAGCAAATGAGAAAAGAAAAACAATTCACAATAGAGGGGAAAAAAATCATTAAGAAAGAAAAAATGCAAATTTAAAAATTGAAAGATTAAAAGTTGTGTGTGTGTGTGTGTTCGGTTTGGGGGGCGTGCAGAATGTTCACTTAATTTCTTTTCCTACCTAGGATTATTCGAAATACAAAATTTCTAGTTAGAGAAAAGGAAAATAAGTGATTGGCCCAGGAGTGCTGTGGAAAAAGGAATCAGGAGATTCCAATTTGAGCCTCACACACCAGTGGGCTGTGTGATACTGGGGAAAACATATTAAACCAGAACTAAGGTAGGTCCAGTCTGCCTTTGGAAGCAGTGAGCAGCTTGCCAAAACTACTGTGGATTGTCCAGGTGAAGACGGCCAGGAGCAGCTGGTCGCTAGGGAATGTTCCAGGATGCTGGACAGCTGGTGGAAATCAAGGCTCAGCAGGGATGTCAGTTGTCAGCACTGGGAGAGAGGTGGAGTCAGCTCTCACTAGAAACATCAGTTGATGTCAGATCAAAGGCCCAAGGAAGGCCTACGCTGGAAAGCTGAAGCTAAGAAGAGATAAGAATAGAACCCAAGCGGGGGCAAAGTAGTTGCAGAACAGAACTCAGTCTAAGCCAAAGGCAGGCAGGAAATTGGGCAGGGCAGGAATGAGTCTGGGAGTCTACGGAGCAAACCGAGTGTCAGGAGACCGAGTCAAACTCCAGCTTCTCTATCCAATTCAAAAGTCAAGGGCAAAAGAAGGTCAGCCAGCAAAGTCTGGAGAGCTATGCCTACACCCTCCCAAAAGGAAGGCCTTTCGAGTTGGCTTTGTGGAATCTCCCACCAGATTTCAAGGGGTCTCTGGCCATGATGCTGTTAAATTCTAAGTTCTTACACATAGGAAGGGGTTAAGTTCAATGATATCCCAGGTTCTGTCCAGCTCCCCAAGTGTTTAGGGCTCTATCATTCTATAAATCTAAAAATATACATTAAGTTCCAAAGGAGAAATGAGGGTATTAAATGTTTTATCCAGGGAAATAGAGTTTACTGGACTCCCTCCCGCCACCATCCTCACCCCCCCTGCACATACATATAAATATCCCACCACTACCACCTAATTCTTTCTACTAAAAGGCAGTATGGAATGTTTTATAGCCCTTCTGGAAAAAAGGAGGGGGAGAGAAGGAGTGGGATGACATTCCATTCCATCCTGACTCACTTAAAGATATCATTTGATTCTCAGTCACAAAGAATTCTCTTAACAGGGTAGAAAGAGCCCTGGTCACGAGGAGCTTGTTTGGAGTTGCAGTGGTTCCCTTTGCATTCTGTAAGCCAAAAGGGATGCATTCCAGGGCTGTGTTTCTTTCATTCTTTTTCCCTCCAGGCTGACTTTATAGTAACAACAAATAGCCACTTAAATCTATCTCCAAATGACCAACATTCAGAAAATGTACCACATAAAATATAGACATTTTACAAGGGACCGTCTATTAGCTGATAATGGCAGAGCTGCCATGGAATGCATAAGAAAACAAATGTGACCCTCACCAAACGTCAGATCCATTTATCCAAATCAGCCCTCTGCAGTGGATCCCAGATAAACCTACAATGATATGATTCAAAGCATTATGAAAGGTTGGGGGGAGGGTTACAATAAACTAAATATGTAGGTTGAGGATATATAAAAATCACGTGAAATGCAGCCTCGTTAGATACGAGTAGTAGGCAGGAAAAAAAAAAAGGCTGGCAGAAGAGATTTTAAAATGTGATCATATGGGAAAGAGAATATTAGACCAACAAAAAAGTTTCCGTGGGAGAAAACAATAAGTTTCTCTATGTATATTAAAAACATGTAGACATGGGAGAGTCAATGGTTGCCAGGTTTAGAGGGGAGGAATTAATCTGGGTTAAAAGAGACTCCCATAGCCTCCCAGCCCTGGCAAAAGTGTCAGTGAGGGGAACTTAATCTCTGGGGCTCCTGACTGCTCTCAGCCTCCATTCTGCTTTTCACTCACCTTAGGCAGGGCTTTGATGATTTCTCCACTTTCCCCGTATTAAAATCTAGTCTGAGGAAAGGGCCTGGGGAATTTTATTTACTCTAAGGAATATGACTACATGCTTTAACACTCCCCAGCCCTGTGCTGTTTGAAGCTTAAGAGCGGACAAACTTTTAAGCCCCTAAAATCTATAACTGCAGAATTTCTGAAATCAGCAAACTATGTGTAAGGAAGGGTTATATTCCATGGAATAGAGGTTCCGCCCAGTCCTTCTAAATTATATCATATTCGTGGCCACTGATAAAACTCTCCCTCTTCTCTAAGCAAGCCACTTTTTCAATGAAGCCTTCCTGCAAGTAGCTAAAACCCACCTAGGAAAGTGATAAGTGATATCCATGTATTATTTAATTGTAAAAGAGTTCAAATTGTGAATGACAGGATAAGGACAGGAAGATGGGGGCGTGGAAGGCAGGCAGGAGGGAGGATTGAAATGGGGATTTAAGATGGGGGGTAGGGGAAGGGGCAAGAGATAGAGGGCTGTCTGAGGTGAAATATGTGGTAGTTTTATTTTCTACTAAAAATGAAAATTAAGGATATTATAGATATTATTTAAGAGAAAAGTAAAGTCAACAGTTTTCAGGAAAGCCAAAGATACCCATTAAAACTTTGAAAAACTTAACCATAAAAATGACACAGGAGAACTCATGGATGTATTTTATTTCAGAGTTCAAAGACCCTGACTGAAGCTTTTCATAGAGTCTATTAACACAGCATAGCAACTCAGGAACACACGAAAGTGCTTCATTCTTTATGAGGGTACAACCACAAATGCATGGAATAATTTAAGTGGAATGTTCACAAGTTCCAAATTCATTGCCCACACTGAGAAACAGTGTTTCTTGAAAGGGAATAGTATATGAACTATTAAGGTCCACTTTGGGTTTGAAAGAAAAGAAAAAACAAGCACTATTAATAGCCTTTATTAGGAGCACTGTACAAAGTTAAATGTATTCCTGAGTCTGGTGAGCTATTTTTAATTTTTTTAAGAAGTTGAACAGAAATCATTTGTTTAGCTGCAAAAAGGTCATACAGACCAACTAGAATGTCATGCTTTACGTCTGCTAGAATTAAATCAAATCAGTACAATAACACTAGTTATATCGTCCTAATCAGGATCTGATTGGCAGTTAAATGAAACTTTATTAAATAAAAATTGTTGAAGGTAATTCATATAATAATTACAGTTTGGGAGAGGAAAATCTCTCAAAACTTGGCATCCATGAATAAAAAAATGACATAGGAGAACTCTGATGGCAAAAAACGTGGGAACTGTAATTTCTGATTCTTGAGGATTGAGGTTCTCCTCAAATATACTGAGCACTGTTGTTTGCTGAGGGCTATGCTGGCTGCTTTCATGCCTGTTCTGTTTTTTAATTCTCACAGTGATGCAGGTATTCTTATACGTACCATATATATGAGAACCGGAGGCTCAGAGAAATCAGAGGATCTGCTCAAGACCACAGAGTTAGTGGAAGGCTCTGGTTTCAAATTCAGGCCTTCTGACATTCTGTGATCATACTACAGGCCTCCTGGGTTAGTTTAGAAAAAGTTCTCATTTCTAGCTACCACTGCTCTCCTCTTTTTATTCTGACCTGACATTGGGTCTCTTCCCTTTGGCCAGTTTGCCAAATTGGGATAGCTTTGCCCCTCACTGGTTCATACATTCACTAACTGAAAGAACATCTAGTGCCAGGGAACCAAAGAGGCACCAGAAATAAAAATCAAAAAAGACAGTCTCTTACGATGTGCATAGTCTCTTACGATGTGTCAACGTAGGCTCATCAGTTATAATCAGTGTACCACTCTGGTGAGGGATGTTGCTGGTGGGGAGGCTGGGGGAGAGGGCAAGGGTTGGGGGGTAGCAGAAGGTACATGGGAACGCTCTGTACCTTCCTCTCAGTTTTGCTATGAGCGTAAAACTGCTCTTAAAAAAACTGTCTCTAAAAACAAAAAGATAGTCTCTGCCTTAAGAAGTTTACTGCTGCGTCAAGGTGGAGGATTAATAACAGCTGAACGCAATAGATGCTTTGATTCAGCAACATAGGAGGGGCCGCTTTAAACAGACAAACGAGAGGAGAGGAGCTCCCAAAACTTGTGCTCATTTTAAAAGACTAGTAGCAGCCAGTGAGATGAAGAAGCTTCATCATTTTAGTGAAAAGCAATGAGCCTGTGGGAAGACACAGCAGATTAAAAGACCAGGCCAAATTATAAGATGGTTCTAAGGCAAAAGTGGGAGATGCAAATTACATGTGTTAAGATAAATAGTTTAAACTTTATCTTCAAAGCTGTGGAGACTCCCTGAAAGACCTAGGCAGGGAAGTGGAATGACCAAATTTGTCTGATGGAACCAAGATGTCCGTTTTTAAAAATTAACATTATATTTAGGCATCTTTGAAGTCACAAGCCCTCCATAAACAGCCCAAAAATGCTCCAGGTCCAACTCTCCAATATTCTGAACAAGTATATTAAAAATAACTTGACACCAAATTTAAAAAGGTGAAGCTCTTTAATAAGTTCTGGATTCAATTCAACAAATGTCTGTTTAGCACCTCTGTTTAGAAGGCCGTGAACTACAGCATTTAATTTCACAGTATTTTAATACAGTAAACTGTGAAAATAAGTAGATATTCAATTGCATACCAGAAACTTGACTTCAGAAAAACCAGATCATTCAAAACCAAAAATAATTATTTATTTTACTAAAGGTATTGCCACAGTACTTTATTTTTTTTAAACAGTTCATATGTGGGGTTTTTTTCCATCTTTATTGGAGTATAAATGCTTTACAATGTTGTGTTAGTTTCTGCTGTACAACAAACTGAATCAGCCATATGTATACATATATCCCCATATCCCCTCCCTCTTGAGCCTCCCTCCCACCCTCCCTATCTCATCCCTCTAGGTCATCACAAAGCACCAAATTGATATCCCTGTGCTATGCAGCAGCTTCCCACTAGCCATCCATTTTACGTTTGGTTGTGTATATATGTCGATGCTACTCTCTCACTTCATCCCAGCTTCGCCTCACCACCCACCCCCGTGCCCTCAAGTCTGTTCGCAACGTCTGCATCCTTATTCCTGCCCTACCACTAGGTTCGTCAGTACCGCTTTTTAAAATTCCATATATATGCGTTAGCATATGGTATTTGTCTTTCTCTTTCTGACTTTCACTCTGTATGACAAACTATAGGTCCATCCACCTCACTACAAATAACTCAATTTCATTCCTTTTTATAACTGAGTAATATTCCATTGTATATATGTGCCACATCTTCTTTATCCAGTCATCTGTTGATGGACATTTAGGTTGCTTCCATGTCCTGGCTATTGTAAATAGAGCCGCAATGAACATTTTGGTACATGACTCTTTTTGAATTATGTTTTTCTCAGGGTATATGCCCAGTAGTGGGATTGCTGGGTCGTATGGTAGTTCTATTTTTAGTTTTTTAAGGAACCTCCATACTGCTCTCCATAGTGGTTGTATCAATTTACATTCCCACCAACAGTGCAGGAGGGTTCCCTTTTCTCCACACCCTCTCCAGCATTTATTGTTTGTAGGTTTTTTGATGATGGCCATTCTGACTAGAGTGAGATGATACCTCATTGTGGTTTTGATTTGCATTTCTCTAATGATTAGTGATGCTGCACATCTTTTCATGTATTTGTTGACCATCTGCATGTCTTCTTTGGAGAAATGTCTATTTAGGTCTTGTAACCATTTGGTGTTGAATTTTGTCAAAAGCTTTTTCTGTATCTATTGAGACGATCATATGGTTTTTATTCTTTAATTTGTTAATATGGTGTATCACATTGATTGATTTGCATATATTGAAGAATCCTTGCATCCCTGGGATAAATCCCACTTGATCATGGTGTATGATCCTTTTAATGTATTGTTGGATTCTGTTTGCTAGTATTTTGCTGAGGATATTTGCGACTATAGTCATCAGTGATATTGGTCTATGGAGGCTAAACAGTGCGCTGCTAAATAACCAAGAGATCACTGAAGAAATCAAAGAGGAAATCAAAAAATACCTAGAAACAAATGACAATGAAAACACGATGATCCAAAACCTACGGGATGTAGCAAAAGCAGTTATAAGAGGGAAGTTCATAGCAATTCAAGCTCACCTCAAGAAACATGAAAAATCTCAGACAATCTAACCTTACACCTAAAGCAAGAAGAACACAGAAAACCCAAAGTTAGTAGAAGGAAAGAAATCATAAAGATCAGAGCAGAAAGAAATGAAATAGAAACAAAGAAAACAACAGCAAATATCCATAAAACTAAAAGCTGGTTCTTTGAGAAGAAAAACAAAATTGATAAACCTTTAGCCAGACTCATAAAGAAAAAAAGGGAGAGGACTCAAATCAATAAAATTAGAAATGAAAAAGGAGAGATTACAACTGACACCGCAGAAATACAAAAGATCATTAGAGACTACTACAAGCAACTATATGCCAATAAAGTGGACAACCTGGACGAAATGGACTAATTCTTGGAAAAGTACAACCTTCCAAGATTGACCCAGGAAGAATTAGAAAATCAAAAGTAATGAAATTGAAACTGTAATTAAAATCTTCCAACAAATAGAAGTCCAGGACCAGATGGCTCCACAGGTGAATTCTATCACACGTTTAGAGAAGAGTTAACACCTATCCTTCTCAAACCCCTCCAAAAAGTTGCGGAGGGAGGAACACCCCCAAACTCATTCTACGAGGCCACCATCACCCTGATACCAAAACCAGACAAAGATATCACAAGAAAATTATAGACCAATATCCTGATGAACATAGATGCCACAGTACTTTAAAAGGTAAATTTGTCTCACACTGTTAGTTTTATTTATGACAACTTAGGGTAACCAACAGTTTAGGAATGCCTTCACTAGGACTATACTGACATACGCTTCCCTAACATGTGTAGCATGTGTAGCATTTTTCAAAAAGCAATTTAAAAGTTGTCATCAGTTTCTCTCCAAGCTACTTTTTTTTCTTCTATGATTTATTTTTTCCTCCGTATAAAATTACACTCAGTTTGATATTTCCTCCTTTGATGTGAACTATCAGTTTTTCCTCACCTGCCTAATTTTATTTGTCCTTTAAGACTCATCTCAACTGGAAAAAAAAAAGACTCACCTCAGCTGGCACTGTCTGCAGGAAAGCCTTCCCTGACTTGCCCAGATTGAGGTAGTCGCCCCTTCTCTGGGCTCCCACCACCCTGTGTGTACGTGTATAGTGGCACTTCACACACACTACTTAATTCATTGCTTTGCTTGTTTGTTTTCCTACTTAGACCAAGAGCCACCTCTTCTTTCATCTCTGTATCTGCAGGACAAGGGCACACAGTCAGTGGCCATTAACGCTGATGAAGAGAGGAAGCAGGAGGAATAAAATGAATTGTATTTCTATTTTCCTTATTATTTCTCTTTTCCTTCATCCTCATTTCATGTCTTCCTATTATTTCTCCCCAACTACTAATAAATCATCATAATCCTTCTCTTCTCAGTATCAATACACATCATGATTTTTAGTCTCTCCCGCGAGGTCTGAACTATTGCAAAAATGCTGGTCCCGTGTGTGGGTAGCACAGGTTGAGGAGTTTGTTGCTCCTTAGCTTTGCAAAGGAGGGGTTTGTTGTAACAGACCCTGCATTAGTCTCGATTTTATCTTTTCTTCTGTGTTTTAGCTGGGGACTTTTAACGTGCTTTAGTTTTGCCTCGCTTTTGGTCTTAGCAGCTGGGTAAACAGACTTTCTGAAACACCCTGGATAAAATGGCAAGTTCGAGGGAAAGTCTTCCACCTTTAAATTTAAAAAAAAAAAAAAAAAAACTTGCTCATGGCCACAGTTGGGGAATAGTAACACCTGAGAGCACTGGAGAGGGATTGTGTTTGTGCTGGCTACGGAAAACTCCGCTGATGACAAAAACATGCAGCTGCCTTTCCAAGTGAGGCCGACAACTCTCAGGGAGCAGCATCAAACTGAATTTAGCAAGAGTGACAGAAAAGCGAGGTAAATGACACACATTCCTGGGAGGCACTTTCTAAAGAGTCTGTGAATTGCAGAGGAGAATGCAAAGAGAATCACCTGATTCTAAAACACTTAAATGAACGCTTGCCATGGGCAGGAAAGTGACTTCGGGAAATTACTCAGGAAATTAATCAAAACTTAGGAAAAATACTTTGGAAGGAAGATTTTGAAACACAAGAGGGAGCCTTTATGTGTATTTAGGAGAGCAAACTTTGTAAAAATCCATAAATGCTTCTGTTTTCACTTTTGGATATCGAATTGGATGAAAGGGGTGCGACGTTTTGTTTTGTTTTGTTTTTAAGGAACACCATGAGTCCATCATCACTAGAGATTTTTTAAAAGTTGTCTGAAGTGCAAATTCACTCTCACAAACCCCTCTACATTTTTATGTATTTTAAAGATTTTCCAAAATAGAAATATAGGCTGAGGAAAGTGTCTATGAGCATTAAAGGGAAGTTTTATGATGTAATGTTTAATAGCAGACAACAGGGAAAAACATGGTATATTCACATGGTAATGTAGCTACTGTTACCAAAAATATGCTTTCCTATAGAAATGACAGGAAAGCCACACACACAGAAAACTGTAGCATGTGCACTGTAATATGCTCACGAAAAGACAAAAAGACAATAAGTTATTAACAGGCACAGACTGTAGCTGCAATACTTTCGTAAGGCAAAATTTACAAAAAGTTTATATGAAAAACACGGACAGCTAACTTCTTAGGCATACCAAAACACATGTTTTTATGGAAGAGGTCTTAAAGAAAAGTCTCCTAGAACGTCTACAAGGTTTACTCTAATGAAAGTCCAGGCAGGCAGGGAGTTTAGTTTTGTTTTGTGTTTGAAGCCATCTTCCTTGTGCCCAAAACAGTCACTGGCACATAGTAGGTAGTCAATAAATATGTGTTAAATAGATGAGTAAGAGAAGGAACAAATGAGAAGCATGTTCCAGTGAAACTCTTGAGTCCCTAGGTCTCTTCAGGTGTGGAAGGAAGTTTTTGCTGGTTCTAAGTTGCTGGAAAACTTCGAACTCTACCAGGTAGAGTATTCCCTTCAAGATGTCTCTTCAGGGTGGGGGGGAATGGGTGAAGGTGCTCCAAAGGCACAAACTTGCAGTTATACAATAAATAGGTCCTGAGGATGTTATGTGCAGCATGGTGACTATAGTTAATACTACTGTATTGTATATTTGACAGATGCTAAGAGAGTAGATCTGAAAAGTTCTCATTACAAGGGAAGAAAAAGATTTGTAACTGTGAGGTGACAGATGTTAACTTACTAGGGTAATCATTTCAGAATATATACATATATCAAATCATTATTTGTGTGCCTTAAACTAATGCAACATTATATGTCAATTATATCTCAATAAAACTGGAAGAAAAAAAAAAAGACCTATCATCAGGTTACACAGAAAACAGAAGTTGTTGACAAGCTAACTCATTTTATGGCCAAAAACTTTCCTTTGTTTCACAAGTTTCAGAAACTCCTTTATAATAAACTCTATTATAACTTTTACAGCATGATTTTCCTGCCAACTCCCCCTACTCTCTCCCTCTGGACCCACCTCCCTATATTATTCCTTTATATTGAGAAAAGGTGGAAAGGAAAGGTCATGTCAGACTGTGGAAGGCCATGATGTCAGAATAAAATGACCAGATCTAATCATGTAATTAATATAGAGCCATTAATATTTTGAATATTGGAAAAACATAAAATCATATCATGAAAATGAGACATTTTACAACATTCACAGAGACTTCTGAAAGCCCAACACTTAACAGTACTAATGAATCCAGGGATATTTATTCAGAAAAACAAATGATAAGGTTATCGATGGGACTGAATCAATATCCTAATCTTCCCTGGTCATCACTGTTTGATCCACCACGGAGGAGAAGAGACCTGAGCTGGAAGAGACTGTAGAACTGCATCCCACAAGACACCACCAAAACACGTCCACACACCAGCCCAAGAGAGCAGGGACCCTGGCCTCTGGGCACCCAAGGGCCTCTCTGTGGTCTGTGTTTTAACAGCAGGATGATGATGAAGGCAACACTCCCTTATCAAGTTTCCTCTCTTAAGACTACCCTCTAGTCTCTTCTTTACAAGTTTGATTCCTTAAGTCTGAATAAAGACGTAAGAACCTATGGGTTCCAAAATGCTGAAACTCCCACTTCTGGGTATATAAGAGGAGAAAGAAGAAGGTGTTAGGTTGTTTAATTCACCCCAAAAAGAGAAATTTGAAATTAAACTGTTACAGATGCTGCTAGAAGTCTGTCCACAATAGAATTCTATAACAGAATTTAGCAAGGAATACAGGTTTTAGGACACAGGAAACCAATAATTTAACTCTGTGGTTCTTAAAGTTAGAAGAGTGCTGGCAACTCAATAACAAGATGACACGTATCTGCCTAGCTTTTGTATTTTTCTTCAGTCCACTCTTCTCACAGCATGGATGTGATGTATTTAGACTCTCCAAGAGCTTTTGATAAGGTTCTCACAAGTGCCTGTTATTGAAACTTGGTAACCGTGGTGTGAAAGGAAAAAGTCATATCAATGAATTAAATGAATCAAAAACTGCTTGAGAGGCAAAGAGGCAAAAAGCAGAGATAAAGGGCCAATTCTCATGGGGTGAAATGTTAATGACTGAGGGCTCTCCGGCTTTGCAGTAGAATCTGAGTTTTATTTAACTAATGACCAAGAAAGGGGAGACCAATTCTCATTCCCCTCTTCTCTGCATATCAGTCCCACACACAGAGGCCCCATTGATTGAAGGAGATACAGGCAGCATAGAGAAGAAGTGCTTAAAATCCAGGAAAAAGCAAATAGGTAATGAATGCAGACTCATGTAGAGGTCCCCAAAGGAGAAGGGAAGAGGAATAAACATAATATTAGCAGAAGTTTTTTTCTAAGAACTTTCGCTTGTTTGTTAGTTTTTTAATACAATTTTCAAAGGTTACACTCCACTTCGTTATTACAAAATATTGGCCATATTCCCCGTGTTGTACACTACATCCTTGTAGCCTATCTTACACCCTATAGTTTGTACCTCCCACTCTCCTACCCCTGTATTGTCCCTCCCTGACCTCCCCACTGGTACTCAGTTTGTTCTCGATATCTATGAGTCTAAGAACTTTGATATATCTATACTACATGGAAACACAAGGGGATTTTCAAAAGACAAGATATTGTATTTGAACAAAAGTCCTTAATTTATTGGTTTGATGAGAGCAAATGTTCCGTACTGAAGAACAGTTCACATGGGCATTGAGATCCACAAAAACTGCTATCTATTCCTATAGATCGAGAAGTTAGATGTAAACAAAAGTGAAACTGATAGGAAAGAATAAGAATTATTAACTTTTTCTGAGGCAAACTTGAAAAATTGATACAGGTTTTAACAAAAGTATAACCTGACATGAATGGAATAATTTGAAAATCAAATACTCTAATTGGTCAGCATTAATCCTTTATGACTCAATCTGCCATTTTCAAAACATCAACATGACAAACCACACAGAGAGGCTCAGAAAAGCCAACAAGCTCTTGACTGAACCTCCCTTATCTCAGTTTCCTTATCTGTAAAATGGAAATAATAGAACTTCCCTCACGGGATGATTATAAGGGTTAAATGAGATCATGTATGTAGAGCGATTCATACAGTAACTGTAAAAAATGATGTTGAATTATTACTGTTAGTATTTATGATAGACTAAACCCAAACACTTACATGCCACAGAGAAGGAACTAATGCAAGCTATTGTGATGTTCTTATTTGTATCATTGTTACGATGCAATACTTAGAAACCCGTGTGAAATACTTTCAAACGCTTTCAAACAAAGAAAAACACAGCTTTAAAATATATTTCCACTAACGAATTTTGTAAAATGAAAGATAATTATAAGTTAATCTAAATAAGCCAAAGAGAGCACCATAAAATGCCAGATAAATGCTAATTACATATTAATTCTTAAAGGTACAAACAGTAGAGCCAAGCTTACCGTGTCGATAGTATTTTAATAAGCTCTTTTCTATTCTGTACCCGAAGGTGGTTAGTTCTATACTTGGAATCATCAATCAGTTCAGGCAAATTCAAGATCTAAAAGGGAAAAAGAATTTTAAAGTGGAATTCACAAAATTTTTGTGTACCTGCCTGTGGGTACTAGTGTTCAGGACCTACTACTCCATCCTCAAGACCATTCCTTGCTGGTCTTTATACTTCTTAACACAAGGATATACGGAGGGAAGGATCATGCAGTTAGGATGGGTCATGCTGGTGACTGGTTTTCTCATTTATAAGAAGTTTTTACTACATTTAAGCATGCGCCTACATACAGGAAAACCGAAAAGCAGTTATCCGACCGCCGGTAATATCTTGTACCCGTTTATGAGAATATAGGAAAAGAGTTATCAGATTCCCACAGTAAGTCTTATCTAGAGGAAACAGAGATAGAGGTACAAATTGGGTAAAACTGACCTAATTCTAAGAACCAATAACATAAGTGCAAGTCTGCACTTACATCAAGCTCATAATCAACGTATATCTTGTAGGTACATTCACTTATTTGTTCCACATGTAAATAAAATAGTATTATCTGTCCCAGTAGTCCTATCCAGGATGTTGTACAAGGTGCTAAAATAAAGGGGAAGCATACACACTTGCCCCAAATGCTTACCGTTAAAACAATGTCAAATTAAAAGATACTCCTCCTATAGAAGTGTCCCTATTTTTCTTTACTATGACTCCCTGAAGGAATAACAAATAGAAGTGCTTTTATATACTTCCTCTTTTGCTCCTCCTCAGTAAAGAGAAAATCTATCCTGGAAGTCCCAGTGGAC
This sequence comes from Phocoena phocoena, assembly GCF_963924675.1. Lineage (NCBI taxonomy): Eukaryota > Metazoa > Chordata > Mammalia > Artiodactyla > Phocoenidae > Phocoena > Phocoena phocoena. Next base: position 12,812,062 of record NC_089227.1, read on the forward strand.
ATCTTGCAATTTTAACAAGACCATAATGAAAGTACCAAGTGGATTTGGAATGGAAAAGAAGTTTTAAAAGGAATGTGTGGAGGCAGTGTTTGGCACTTGCGTTGGAAAGTCAGAAGGAGCGTTTATGGGCTAGGGGCAGGCCATGTGGCCTACAGAAAGCTTCACGACCTCTATTAATGTATTTGCCTTAAATATAAACACTTAATGGTTTCATTTGTTTCCCACAGTTTAAATAAAGTCAATCCATTAATCATCTTACAAAGGAGAGAGAAGTGAAGAAGATTCCCTGAAGTAAAGAGAGCATCTCAATGGTGTAATTTCTCTTTCACATGTTTCACTTATTCATTTCCTTTAGGAATAATAAAGACAGCATTACTCTCTCAGATTTTAAAAAGTGACACCATATACAGTGCCCTTTCTAGAAACCTCCCTGTCACCACACCTGATCCAAGAATTGGCCTCAAGGCTTATCCAGGAATCAAAACACACCCTCCCCCATCAAGAGTGAACAAGTCATTTCAAGAAAAAGCAAGTGCCTTCACTAGATCACATGTTAAATTTATAAATGTGGCCTCACCCAGAATACAGTGTAAGCTACATAAAAAACTACTCAGTGTTTGCACTCAATGGTAACTGGGGTGCACTCATGTCTCCTTCTCCGAATATGACTTATTGGACCTCTTTTCTCTTTGAAAGTTGGTGTTAAATAGTGGGTAAAGTAATTATCCTTCTGTCTTCAACTATGCCAGCATTCAAAATGTTTCTAGAGAGACTGCTTCAAGAGCTGTGGTCATAACCATGCTTTAGGTGCTTGAAAGAGAATGCTGCCTGGGACAAAATGAAACAATGTAAGTGAAAGTGCTTGACATATTAAGCATTAAATAAATGTGAAATATTCCAAGTAGGTACTGTTTCTCCCCAAAGAGATACGAAAGCATATGTTTGTTCAAAAAAGAATGGGAAAGAAGGGAGAATGTAGGGGAGGTTATCTACTTAACTTTCATTCCTTAAGGATATTCCTATTGGATATAGAATTCTGCAGTTACGGTTCTTTCCTTTCGGCCCTTTAAACATGTTGTGCCTCTTCTCTCTGGGTTCTGCCGTTTCTGGCAGGAAAGCTGCAGTCAATTGAGTCAGTGCTCCCCCAAATGTATCAACAACACGTCGTTCTCTCCGGGTGATTTCAAATGCTTTCTCTTGGTCTTTACTTTTCAGCAGTAATATTTTGATGTACTTGGGCATGGATTTATTTGGATTTATCTTATTTGGGGTTTGCTGAAATTATTAAATCTGTATGTTTTTAATCTTTCACCAAATTTGGGAAGTTTTCAGCCATCGTTTCTTCAATGGCTTCAATTTTTTTCAGTCTGTTCTCTTCTCTCCTTCTGGGACTACAATGACATAAATATTAGATTTTTTTGTTATTGTCCCACAGGTCCCTGAGTATCTGTTCTTTCTTTCATTTTTGGGAGGGGACTATCTTTTTTTCCTTTCTGATGTTCAGACTGAATAATTTCTATTTATCCATCTTCAAGTTCCTTGACTGTTTCCTCTGTCACCTCCATTGTGCTACTGAGCTCATTCAGTGAGGTGTTTGTTCCTGTATTTGGTGGTTGTATTTTTCAGTTCTAAAATGTTCATTTGGTTCTTCTTCAAATCTTCTATTTCTTTTCTGGACATTTCTACTTTTCTGTTTATTTTAAGTGTCTGCGATGCTTGTTGGAGTATCTTTATAATGGTTGTTTTAAAGTTTTCATGAGTTAATTCCCACATCTGTAATCATCTTGGCATTGGCATTTACTGATTGTCTTTTCTCATGCAGGTTCTGGTTCTTCATATGCTGAGTAATTTGGGATTGTATCTTGGACATTTTGAATATTATGTTATGAACCTCTGAGACTTGTTTAAATGCTACAGAAAATTTCTGTTGTTATTGTTTTTAGCAAGCAGTTCACCTGGTTAAGTTCAGTCTGCAAGTCCCAACTCACCTTCTATGTGCTTTGGTTCTACTGTCAGTTCGGTCTTCAAAACCTTTGCAATTGCTTTTTGAACCTGTGCCCTACTTAATGGTCATGCTGCAACCTGGGAAGTTGTCTATTTGTTAATAGTTCTCAACATCGTCGGTGTCCTGATTAGGACCAGATCAATGCATATGCAGCTCAGGGGTGAGCGCAGGAGTTCACAAACAACTTCATGGATCCTTTCTGAAGCTTTTCCCTCTCTGCAACCTCTTTCCAGTTCCCTAGAGCTCCCCTCTAGTTACCCTACTCCCCAGCATACTTCCAGGGCAGAGGCCAGTTAGTGGGAGGGCAGAGGAAAAAGCATCAAGGACTCAGCCCTGTCTTTTGGGATCACAGCTCAGATACAAGAAAGGTCCCCTTCCTTGGAGTCTGGCTGCTGCTCACCCACCGCTGCCGCTACAGGACTGCTTGGAGGCTGGGGGGTGAGAAAACGAGAGGACAAAAAGGGAGGATGTCCACACTCTCTCTGACATTAGACTCCATTTTTATGCTCCCCGCACCAGGAATGAAGGGCATCTCCTGGAACTCAGCTCTGTTCCCTGGGGCCCACTCCCAGGTTTCAGGCTGTGTTCATGTAAAGGAATAATCAGAGGGAAAAACCGGTAAACTTACTGCCAGTTTAGAGGTATTTCAAATTCTAGTATTCCTTCCGGATTTTCCTGCTATTACTTACTTCTCACAGTCCTCATACAGATGTTCCATGCATTCTGTACAGGTTTTATCACTGTGTTCCGTGGGTCAGACAGGGAGAAATGTGCTTACTCCATTTTACCCAGAAACAGAATCTCCACACCTAATTGCTAGAAAGACCATTTATTAAGTTCATGCTGTGAGCCAAGGACTGAACTAAGTGTTTTACTTATCTAATCTAACTTTTAAAAAACCCCAAAAGTTATATATTAGTATAGTTATGTATTATAACCTTCCTTTCATCATGAGGGCACTGATGCTTAGCAAAGACTAAGTGCCTTTTGCCAGAGATCACCTGACTGGTTCCAAGACTCACAGAATGCCCTAGAATTCAAATGTCCTCAGACCACCTGCTCTAAAATCAACTATAGGGACTGTTAAAGTTGAAGTTTCCTGTGCCCCACCTCACATACTAAGTCAAAATCTTTGGGACAGGGGCTCAAGGAGGTTTCCTATGCATGCTAAAGTTGAGAACCAATGTATATTGCCTCCAATAAAAGAAACTTTCAGTCTATATGACTTTTAAAAGGATGTCAGTGTATTTCAAATAGGAATGCCCATTAGCGTTGGCATCAATCAGCTTAGAATAGCTTACATGTGCTCATGTTCCCTACCCTTCCGTATCATGTTAAGGGACATAAAATAGGGTTTGTTATAAGCCAAGGTTCACTTTATGTGCAAGAAGATTTTCTGAAGCCCAAGCCTTGAACCCAAAGCTCTTACTGCCACTCTGATCCCTGACGGTAAGAGTATTCTAATAGGGCCCCTCCCAACGAAGGTATTAGTCAACCAGTATATCAAACTCTCTTTTGGAAACAGATTGGGCGTAAGTAAATTCTACTCATTCGTCACAAACAATACTGCCACATTTCTCCCCAGGAGGTAGAGCAGCCCTGTCTTTCATGATGGACTTTACGTGGCAAAAGAATAATTTTGATACGCTCATTGTCTAACTTTGGGTCCTCCACTTCTACAAGGCCAGCCTGAACTATAATACACTCCGTAATAGATAGAGCTGAATAAAAAGTACCTAGAAAAAGCTCGCTTACTATATATGGGAAGGGGGAGAACCTTGCATCAAATAAGGAAAAAGATGATTTTTTTTTCCTTAGAAAAGGTTTTTAGGACAAGTTTACATGTAAGGGTATAATTATGAAGGTGAAAAACTCAAATCAGATTGCAACGTTTGCTGAAGATGCCTAGTAAACGATGTAGATAACAGTAAAATCCTATACACATAAAACTTTTCTTCTGAGGATCTCAAAGAGTTTTATAGACATTGCCTTAATGGCTCATAACAGGGATTATCATTCCTAACTCACATATGGGAAAAACAAGGTCAAGTATGCCATTCTCCGAGGCCCTCTGTTAGTCTCCTTTTTAAAAAATGTGTCATAACACACCATAACAATAAGTCATATTTTAGTACTAAAACTGATGGCAAATATTCTGCTTTGAAATAAAAATCTTTTTCAAAAAAAGTTCTTATGGATATTTATGAGGAAGTTCAAAAGTTTTAAATTGATCAGCAGTAATGAATCAAAAATAAAAAGAATTCAGTGCAGCTATTTTCAACAGTGAAGAATATGTCAACCAGTAATTTCTACCCCCTCCCCACCCTGATTCTGGAGAGAGAAAACTCCAAAACATATGGCCCAGGAAGAAAATCTGTCCTTGTTTATAGCAATGAACTGGCTTTTACATCTCTGCAGCTAGAGTACGCAAATGACTTCACAGGCAACAGCTTCCGTATGTTTTATATTTTTAACATTGACCGTTCATAATAAAGGTTCTTTGATCCCAGATCAAATGTTTGAATCAATTTTCTCTACACTTACTCAGAGTCACCATTATAAAAGCTCCCCTCTTTCCCACCTCAGATGTTCCAGCCCTTCCTGCAATCGGAACTATCTCCATTTGTCACCTTCTCTGCGGTACTTCCCACCCCTTTGCTGTGGTTTTTAGCTGTGCTCGTTAACCTCTCATACGAAAGAGGCACAGCAATAAATAATTTTTGTACATAATAAGTTAACTGCAGTAAATAAGGTTCCTCTAAGGAATTCACAGGCATCTTTATTAAAACTGAAAGCTCATGGTACAAGGAAAAAGAAACCTTTCCCAACCAGTAAAAAGTCCTCAACAGGTAAGGCCTTTCTCTACATGTAAGAAAAATAAACTTATATATATATATATATATATATATATATATATATATATATATATATATATATACACACACACACACACACATTTAAACTAGATTATTTGCCTGGGATTAGAACTCTAAAAAGTGAACTGAAAACTAAAGCCTTAAATAAAAACAAAAGACCAGAGTCTGGATAAATAATAAAAACATCAAATTGAAAAAAATGTCCAAGCAATGCTAAAAATTGAGAATATCTTCAATATAAAATTACTTTAAATAATCCCAGGGCCTTTATTTAAGGCCTTGTTTAGGAACAACATTTTTGTTTTTTTGTTTTTTTTGTTTTTGACTGTGTTGGGTCTTCATTGTTGCACGCGGGCTTTCCCTAGTTGCAGCGAGCGGGGGCTACTCTTTGTTGTGGTGCCCGGGCTTCTCATTGTGGTGGCTTCTCTTGTTGTGGAGCACGGGCTCTAGGCCCGCGGGCTTCAGTAGTTGTGGCACATGGGCTCAGCAGTTATGGCTCACAGGCTCTAGAGTGCAGGCTCAGTAGTTGTGGCACATGGGCTTAGGTTGCTCCGCGGCATGTGGGATCTTCCCGGACGAGGGCTCGAACCCGCGTCCTCTGCATGGGCAGGTGGATTCTTAACCACTGTGCCACCAGGGAAGTCCCTCACTTTCAATAAATGATTAACTGTTAATGATTAGTACTACTAATGAGAGGGAACTCAGTTCTCCATATCAAATGAAATATATTCTTCGGTTTCTACTTAGACCTTCTGAAGGAGATTTAAGGAAAAGGGAGCTAAACTTTCTCATTCCATTTAGAGAAGAGAAAACCCCAATAAAGGCTTTTATAGATGGTTTTTGCACTCCAGCCTTTGGTAAAATAGATGTGCTTCATCATGGTGGCATGGCATTGCTAGAGTTCTGTAGCAAGCTGCTTTTACCTACTTGGGCAAAAAGGCTTGTATCTAGGTGGCTTCTCTTGTTGCGGAGCACGGGCTCTAGGCCCGTGGGCTTCAGTAGTTGTGGCACGTGGGCTCAGTAGCTGTGGCTCGCGGGCTCTAGAGTGCAGGCTCAGTAGTTGTGGCACATGGGCTTAGTTGCTCCGCGGCATGTGGGATCTTCCTGGACCAGGGATCCAACCTGTGTCTCCTGCATTGGCAGGTGGATTCTTAACCACTGCATCAGGGAAGTCCCCAGGAACAGTATTTTTAACATGACAATTGCTAAAAACTTAAAACATGAATTTTGCAGAAAGGTACTCATTAAACAAAGACTAATTTGAAGAGAAAAATTAATTTTCTTGTGGTAAGTAAATAAATTTGGTAGTAGAATAACTATATTTGGGCCTAATTATATCTTGTGGGGTTTGAAAAAGAAGAAGAAAAAGAAAGAAGAGAAAAAAATCTTTTTCCTTCCATATCTTGGCTATTATACGTAATGCTGCAGTGAGCATAGGAGTACATGTATCTTTTCAAGTTAAGTGTTTTCATTTTCTTCAGATATATACCTTTAAGTGGAATTGCTGAATTGTATGGTAGTTCTATTTTTAACTTTTTGAGGAATCTCTATATTGTTTTCCACAGGGGCTACATCAATTTACAATCCCACCCACAGTGCACAAGGGTTCCCTTTTCTCCACATCCTCACCAACATTTGTTGTTTCTTGTCTTTTTCATAATAGCCATTCTGGACAGGTGTGAGGTGAGATCTCACTGTGGTTTTTATTTGCATTTCCCTGATGATTTGAGATATTGAGCACCTTTTTTTTTTTTTTTTTTACTTACTACTATTGGTTTATTATAAAGGATACAACTCAGGAATAGCCAAATGGAAGAGATGCACAGGGCAATGTATGAGGTGGGAGGGTGCAGAGCTTCCATGCTCCACTACCCTCCCATCACCTTGCTGTCTTCACCAGAAGCTCTCTGAATCTTATAGTTCAAAGGTTTTCATAGAGCTCAAACTCCAGTCCCCTCTCCCCTTACTGGAGGTTGGTAGGTGGGGCTAAAATTTCTAACCCTCTAATTACTTGGTCTTCCTGGTGACCAACCCATCCTGGGGCTATCTAGAGACCCCACCCTAAGTCACCTCAGTAGCATAAACTCAGGTGTGATTGAAACGAGCTTGTTGTGAATAACAAAAAACACTTCCATCATTCAGGAAATTTCGAGGGTTTTAGGAACTCTGTGTAAGAAATCGGGGACAAAGCTTAAATATATTTTTGTATTTTACCACTTCATAGAAGTAGAAAGAAAAACCCACTTCTATCCTACCACCCAAATATGGTCTGTATTAGCATTATGGAATACTTCTAGGCTTTTTTGTGAATTTTGAGTATTATATTTATATTAGCATGGCAAACATTTTATGCTAATATTTATATTGAAAAAACTTATCACTATTGCTTTATGAATGTCACTCAGATCTCATCTTAATGTTATTTCTTCAGAGAGACTTTCCCCTGACAACCCAGCCACTATTTTAACATAGTAGCCTATTTTAATTCTCTGCATGGCACTTACCATAGATCGTTTTGGAGTTTTGTTTATTTATTTATTATCACTCTCCCACTGAGCATCTTTCATGTACCTGTTAGCCATCTATATGTCTTCTTTGGAAAACTGTCTATTCAGAACTTCTGCCCATTTTTTAATTGGATTGTGTGGGTTTTTGCTATTGAGTTGTATGAATTCTTTACCTATTTTGGGTATTAACCTATAATCAGATATATGATTTACAAACAATTTCTGCCATTCAGTAGGTTGCCTTTTCATTTTGTCAATGATTTCCCTTGCTGTGCAGAATCTTTTTACTTTGATGTAGTCCCACTTATTTTTGCTTTTGCCAATAAATCTTCACCAAGACTGATGTCAAGAAGCTTACCACCTATGTTTTCGTCTAAGGGTTTTATGGTTTCAGGTCTTATATTGAAGACTTTATTTTATTTTGAGTTAATTTTTGTATATGATGTAAGACAGTGGTCCAGTTTAATTCATTTGCATATGACTGTCCATTTCCCACCACTATTTATGGAAGAGATTGTCCTTTCCCCATTGTATATTCTTGGCTCCTTTGTCATAAATTAACTGACCACATATGAGTGAATTTAGTTTAGGCTCTCTATTCTGTCCCATTGATCTGTGTATCTGTTTTTATGCTAATGCCATACTGTTTTGATTACTATAGCTTTGTAATACAGTTTGAAATCCAGAAGCATGATGCCTTCTCCCTGTTCTTCCTTGTTCTTCTTTCTCAAGACTACTTTGGCTATTTAGGGTCTTTTGTGGTTCCATATAAATTTTATAATTGTTCTATTTCTGTAAAAAATGCCACTGGAATTTTGATAGGGATTGCACAGAATCTATAGATGGCTTTTGATAGTACTGACATTTTAACAGTATTAATTCTTCCAATCCATGAGGACAGAATATCTTTTCATAATATCTTTTCATTTATTTGTGTCTTCTTTAATTTCTTTCATCGATTTCTTACAATTTTCAGTCTATGGGTCTCTCACTTCCATGGCTAAATTTATCCCTAGGTATTTTATTCTTTTTGGTGCAACTGTGAGGTTGTTTTCTTAATTTCCATTTCTTACAGTTTGTTATTAGTGTACAGAAACATAACAGATTTTTGTATATTGATTTTTATATCATGCAACTTTGCTGAATTCATTTACTGTTCCAATAGATTTTTGGTGGAAACTTTAGGATTTTCTAACTATAAAGTCATGTAATCTGCAAGTAGAAGTAATTTTACTTCTTTCTTCCCAATTCTGATAACTTTTCTTTCTTTTCCTTGCCTGATTGCTCTAGCTAGGACTTCCAATTCTATGTTGAATAACTTTGGTGAGAGTGGGCATCCTTGTCTTTTTCCTGATCTTAGAGGAAAAGCTTTCAACCTTTCACCACGGAACATGATGTTAGCTGTAGGCCTGTCATATATGGCCTTTATTATGCTGAAATATGTTCCTTCTATACTTAACCTAAGAGTTTTTTATTATGAATGTTGAATTTTGTCAAATACTTTTTCTATGCCTATTGAGATGATCATGATTCCTTTCTTTCATTCTAATAGTATGATATATCACATTGATGGATTTGTGTGTGTTGAAACATCCTTGCCTCCCAGAAATAAACCCCACTTGATGATGGTGTAAGATCCTTTTAATGTATTGTTGAATTACGTTTGCTAATATTTTGTTGAGAATTTTTACCTCTGTGTTCATTAGGGACATTGGCCTGTAGTTTTCTTTTCTTGTGGTGTCCTTGCTGGGTTTGGTATCACAGTAATGCTGACATTGTAATATAAATCTGGAAGTGTTCCCTCCTCTTCTATTTTTGGAAGAGTTTGAGAACAACTGGCACTAATTCTTCTTTGAATGTTTGGCAGAATTTACCAATCTGGTCCTATACTTTTGTTTGTTAGGAGGTTTCTGATTACTAATTCAATCTCCTTACTAGTAATCAGTCTCTTCAGATTTTCTATTTCTTCATAATTCAGTCTTGGAAGGTTGTACATTTCTAGGAATTCATTCATTTCTTCTAGGTTGTCCAATTTGTTGGCATATAATTGTCCATAATAGTCCCTTGCAATCCTCTGTATTTCTGTGGTATCAATTATGACACCTCCTCTTTCATTTCTGACTTTTTTTTTGAACCTAGCTAAAGGTTTGTCAATTTTGTTTACCTTTCAAAGAACCAGCTCTCAGTTTCACTGATCTTTTCTATTGTCTTCTTAGTCTCTATTTCATTTATTTCCACTCTGATCTTTGTTATTTCCTTCTTTCTGCTAACTTTGGGCTTTGTTTGTTCTTCTTCCTCTAGTTCCTTGAGGTGTAAATATAGGTTGTTTATATGAGATTTTTCTTGTTTCTTGAGGTAGCCATCTATTGCTATGAATTTCCCTCTTACAACTGCTTTTACTGCAACCCATAAGTTCTGGTATGTTGTATTTCCATTTTCCTTTGTCTCAAAGTATTTTTTAAATTTCTTTTAATTTCTGCATTGATCCAGTCATTTTTATAGTTGCATGTTGTTTAATCTCCACACATTTGTGATTTTCCAGTTTTTTTCTTGTAATTTGTTTCTAGCTTTATACCATTGTGGTCAGAAAGGATGCTTGATATGATTTCAATATTCTTAAATTTATTAAGACTTGTTTTGTGGCCTGACATATGATTTATCCTGGAGTATGCTCCATGGGCACTTGAGAAAGAATGTGTATTCTGTTGCTTTTGGATGGACTGTTTTTATATATCTGTTTAGTCCATCTGGTCTAACTTAAGACCAATGTTTCCTTATTAATTACCTATCTGGATGATCTATCCATTCATGTAAGTGGGGTAGTAAAGTCCCATACTATTATTGTGTTGATGTCTAGCTCTTCCTTTAGCTCTGTTAATATTTGCTTTCTATATTTATGTGTTCCTATGCTGGGTGCGTAAATATTTACAAATGTTATATACTCTTGTTTGACTGACCCCTTTATCAGTATGCAATGCCCTTCTTTGTCTCTTATCACAAAAGTCTATTTTGTTGGATATAAGTATTGTTACCAGAGCTTTGTTTTGGTTTCCATTTGTATGAAATACTTTTTACATTTTCAGTCTGTCTGTGTCCTTACATCTGAAGTGAGTCTCCTGTAGGCAGCACACATATGGGTCTTGTGTTTTTATCTATTCATCTACTCCATGTCTTTTCAATGGTGAATTTAGTCCATTTACATTTATAGTAATTATTGATAGATATGTACTTATTGCCATTTTGTTAATTGTATTCTGATTGTTTACTAGTTCCTCTGTTCCTTTCTTTTTCTCAGAAAAAAAATCCTGGCATTAAAAATCCCTTTAAAATGACTTTTCCCTTTTTGTTTGGACGAGTAGACAGGTCAATTTTTAGCATAATTTAAGCTACTATGATTCTTCATTTAAAAATACAGCCAGATACATCAATTTTACAAAACTAGAGTGCTAATTTAGACCCTATCCTTAGGATTTGTAAGCAAAGAAAAAGCATACTTTTAGGTGCTAACACAGGGAGTCTTGAGTATAGACTTAGCAACATTGCTCTAGGCAAAACTGAATTTTCCTGGCTTTGTGCAAAATGAGTTGTTGCATATATTATCCACCCATCCCAAATATTATAGATTACCTTGCACACAGTAGCAAACTGTTGGTTATTTCCTGCTCCGACTACAAGATATCCATCCTTGGTTTTAAAAGCCTAAAATAAATACATACATACATAAATATATAATTTTATATATCGAGAATACCACAAAAATTGTCTTTAATTTTTCAAACTTTTATATAGAATCCTTGTTCTAAAGTAATGTTATTAGTTAAATCAATATCAACTAATTAATATATTTTTCTCTTATATTTGCATAGTTGTCATTTGAGGTTTTCAAAGCACTTCCTATCTCTTCCACTAACTGTTATATCATTGGAAGCAGTGGGGGGAAATGTGTGACTTAGAAAAATAAATACTGGATTTTCATAACATCAAATTCTATATTCATTATAGTATGAATTAATGTTGGGTTTTCCCCAAACTCTGTGTTTTATTTGTTTCCAGTTTTTCTCATAGGGCAAAAAGAATGACGGTACATTGTTTTCTACAAAGCATACGAAGAATACATGGAAAAAAGGAAGGAAATAAGGGAGGGAGGAGAGAAGGAGGAAAGAAAGGAGAGTGGGGTGGAAGGAAGATGAGTAATGGAGCTATATTTTTGTCTTTGAAAATCTTAGATATAAACTTTGGGGTAATTTTCACTTTCTAGTAAGTGAAAAATGATACACCTGGACCTTGTGTGGCCTTATGTACCTGAGAATGCCTGTTCCTTTTAGGAGACATGGTCATTTGGTAAAAGCCAGAGACATATTAGTAACTGATGCCTCCACCTCCCATAGCCTTAGCCCCATGGAGTACTTTGCAGCCCTCCCTGATCCACATGTGATCACAGTGATGGTCGGAGGAAACAAATTTTACCCTCAGAAGGCCTCATTCCTGCTTTCTTTAAGTAAATGAGTTGCTCTAGTTTCCTCTCTACGTAAAACTTGCTCTGTATCTTCAACTACTTTTCCTTCACTTACTCCTGCCTCTGAGAAAGATAACTTCTATCTTCCTTGGCACATCTTACTCCTAGGCTAATGACCTTAGTTCTACCTTCACTCACATCCTTCAGAACCCTGCTCAATTAACTTTTATGTCTTCATTTCCACTGGATCCTTTTCTTCTGCTTACATGTAAGCTCGTGTTACACTAAAAATATTAAAAATAAAATAAAATTTGGGGCTTCCCTGGTGGTGCGGTGGTTAAGAATCCACCTGCCAATGCAGGGGACACGTGTTCGAGCCCTGGTCCAGGAAGATTCCCACATGCCGCGGAGCAACCAAGCCCGTGCGCCACAGCTACTGAGCCTGTGCTCTAGAGCCTGCATGTCACAACTACTGAGCCCACGAGCCTAGAGCCCATGCTATGCAACAAGAGAAGCCACTGCAATGAGAAGCCCATGCACCGCAATGAAGAGTAGCCCCCACTCACCACAACTAGAGAAAGCCCACGCATAGCAACAAAGACCCAATGCAGCCAAAAATGAATAAATTTTTAAATAAATAAATAAAATAAAATAAAATTTGCATCAATCCTGACACCCCTCTCAAGCTATCTTGAAATTTTCTCCCTTCCCTCTATCTCTAAATAATATTAAAGTGCCAGTTCTTCACCAACCACCACATTCCAATGCCCTTTGTCATCAGGATTCTTATCCTAACACTACACTGAAATAATTCTTTCTTGACCCCTCTGTATTATTTGGTACTGTTAACCATACCCTCCTTCAGGAAAGTGTCTTGTCTCTAGGCTTTGTCTGGGTTCATCTCCAATCTCTCTGACATGTTTTCCACATGCCCCTTTTACAGGATTATCTTCTCCTAACCTTCAGCATTACTTAAGCATCTGTATTTGGTCTTTTACTTCACTTGCTTCTTATGGTAGCCACTAGCCACATGTGAGTATTAAATTTAAATAAACTAAAATTAAATCAGCCAGTCACAAAAGACTACAAATTGTGATTCCATTTATACGAAATGTCCAAAATGGGCAAATCAATGGAGACAGAAAGATGAGTGCCTGCCTAGGGCTGAGGAAGTTGGGGAAATTTGGAAAGTGACTGCACTAGTACCGTCTTTCTTACTGAGGCAATGAAAATGTTCTAAAATTCACTGTGGTAATGGCTGCACAACTCTGTGAATGCACTAACAACCACTGAATTGTACAGCTTCAATGGATGAATTGTATGGTATGTGAATTATATCTCAATAAAGCTGTTATTAAGAAAAATTAAGTTAACAGTTCAGTTACACTGACATACTAGCTACATGTCAACCATTCAATAGCTATATGTGGCCAGTGGCTGCCATGTGAGACAGTCCAGATAGAGAACATCACAGAAAGTTCTGTAGTACAGTGCAGGTAGACTCAGTTGGTTGACTGTATTCTTTTTCTTTTATTCTTCCTATACATTATGTGGTATCTGAAGAATTGGAGGCAATTAATAAATGGCTATAAACTGTTAATAAATCACTCAAATGATTGCTTCCGTATAATAGAGTTGTGGCTAAAATGGATCTCAAGCAAAACACTATAATCCAGTTTTATTCTATTTACATTTTTGCTTGATTTGGAAATTAATGCTACTGAGATATTACATGAACCATTTTAAATGTTTGTATTCCCTTATCCACCAGGCAAGGGAATATAAAAGTAAAATTAGTGTTATACCTAATGCATTAGTGTTTCTTATACTGCAGAAAGGAGGTCTACAACAGAGCTATGACAGAAGACAAGGATTTTGAGCAGAGATGTCTCAACAAACCACTGATAATTACAAGTTACACGGGTTGTTTGTTGGCTTTCTTTTTTATGGGGAAAGGTGAGCTGGGGAGTGGATAAGTAATGTGAAGTAACAACGTGTGTTGCCAAGTATAACATGAAGAAAGGTTTTCAAAATTTTGGATCAGTGACATGTTCAATGAGTTTACATTTTGGGGGGTGTTCATTTCCTTTTAATTAATAAAGAAGTGCCTGTTTCTTCCTTAAGCCTGAACCATAACATGAAACATATTTTTACCAATATAATTTTTTTTTTAATTTTAAGCAGAGGTAATTAGTTAATGACCATTGGAAAGTAAATACTGAATAGCAGCTCAGCCACCAGGATATAATTAGACTAAGGCTCACCAAGTAGATTTATTAGGATGAAGGTAAGATTATGAGTTCTTTACATGATTATTTGTTCCCTGTTATTATTGCTACAGTGTTCATTTAATAAATATATTTTAAAGTACTATATTTTGCTATATACTGAATGTTTATATCCTCTGCAAATTCATATGTTGAAATCCTAACCCCCAGTGAGATGGTATTAGGAGCAAGAACACAGCCATCTCCAAACCAGGGAGTAGAGGCCTCACAAGACATCAAATCTGCCAGCACCTTGATCTTGGACTTCCTAGCCTTGAGAACTGTCAAGAAATAATGAAATAAGAAATAAATGTCTGCTGTTTTAGCCACCCAGTCTATGGTATTCTGTTATAGCATCCCAAATGGACTAAGAAATTGGTACTGAGAAATGGAGTGCTGTAGCAAATACCTAAAAATGGGGGAGCAGCTTTAAAACTGGGTAATGGGTAGAAGCGGGAAGAGTTTTGAGGTGCGTGCTAGAAAAAGTCTGCATTGCCGTGACTGGACTCTTAGGGGCAATTCTGTTGAAAGCTCAGAAATAAAAGAGAGTTAGTTGTAGAGAAAGCCTCAGTCTTCTCAGAGAATACCTAGGTAATCCTGAACAGAATGCTGGGTGTAAAATTCATATCGATGAGGTCACAGAAATGAAGAACATCATACTGGAAACTGGAAGAAAGGTGATCTTTGTTATGAAGTGGCAAAGAACTTAGCTGAATTGTGTTCATGTTCTAGTGTTTTGTAGAAGGTAGAACTTGCAAGTGACGAAACTGGATATTTAACTTAAGCTATTTCTAAGCAAAATATTGAAGGTGTGACTTGGCTCCTCCTGACTGTACAATATAAATAAATATAAATATAGTGCAAGTTAAAGACAAGCAAAGAGGAAGCAGAAATGAAAGATTTGGAAAATTCCCAGCCCATCAATACTGTAAAAAATGAGAAAGTGTGGTCAGAAGGAAACACTAAGGGGATGGCCAAGTGACCGTTTAAGGAGATGTCCTTCAGTAGGTGAATGGGTAACGCACTGTTATACATCCAGAAAACGGAATATTTTTCAGCACTAAAAAGAAATGAGCTATCAAGCCATGAGAAGACATGGAGGAACATTAAATGCATATTACTAGGAAGCTAATCTGAAAAGGCTACATACTGTATGATTCTCAACTATATGACAATCTGGAGAAGGCAAAACTATGGACAGAGTAAAAAGATATCAGTAGTTGTCAGAGACCGTGGGGAGGGAAAGATGAATACGCGGAGTATAGAAAATTTACAGGGCAGTGAAAATACCTTGTATGATACTATAACGGTGGATAAGTGTCGTTTGTCTAAATCCATAGAATGCACAACACCAAGTGTGAGCCCTAATGTAAACTATGAATTTTGGATGATTATAGTATGTCAATGCAGTTATACCAATTTTACATGTGAAGGCTGTGCATGTGTAGGGGGAGGAGATATATGGGAAAATTTCTATACTTTCTGTTCAATCTGGAACCTAAAACTGCTCTAAAAAATTAATTTAAAAAAAAGAAAAGCAAGAAGCATCCTCGTGGTGATGATAACGTTCTGTATCTCAATGTCAATATCCTGGTTGTGATATTGCACTAGAGTTTTGCAAGATGTTACCAATGGGGTAAACTGGGTAAAAGGTACACAGGCTCTATCTCTACTGTTTCTTAAAATACATGTGAATCTACGATTATTTCAAAGTTTTTCTTAATTAATTTTTTTAAAAGATGATGGCATATTAGATTAGGGCCCCGACAACAGAGGAGAAAGAAAATGGGTTCAAGAAATATTTAGGTGGTAAAATCTACGCATTTGGTAATCTACTAGTTGGTAATGACTTGACTATGATGGTTAAGAGTTGAAGGCTGAGGAAAAAGAAGGTGTCATGGGTAACATTTAGGATTCTGAGGAACTTTTGAGATACTCCAGTGGAAATTTCAAGTGAGCAGGACTTGGGGACCAGATGAAAGGCTGAACTGTAGATAAAACTTGGGAGTCACTGGCTTATAATCTATAAGTGAAGCTATCACGTAGATGAAGTCATTTAGGAAGAGAGTTCAGACTGTAGAGCGGGAAATAAAGGGAGCCAAGGGATAATCTGAAGGTCACCCCCATTTGAAGCCCAGGCAGAAGAGGAGTTAGCCAGGGAATAAGATGAGGACTGAAGAATGCCCACAAGGTGGTCTTTCATCAACTCAGCAAGTGCTGTGCTGGTGTCACAAAGTGGACAGAATGCAGTTTGAAACGGATCAAGGATTAAGCAACAGTTACGGAGATGGAGAGAGAACATGTGAACATCTGTTTGAGAAGTCTGGCTGTGAAGGGGAAGAATAAGCAAAAGACTGAGAACACAGGATGGGCGTGGGTGCAGATACAGGTCCCCGTGATGGTCTGGTGATGGGAGGTTGAGGAAGTTCCCAATGCTTCGATTTGCTTGTGAACTAAGGGGTGAAGTCATCAGCTGAGAGCAGCGTTGGGATAAATGAGACTGGAAGACCAAAAAGAGTGGAGACGTTCTGATGTATCATTGAAGAGAAAGGGACAGAAAAATGGCAAGATAAGTATAACTGGAATGCTGAAGTGCTGAGAGCCCAAATGAGTGATTTTCTCCATCGTCTCTCAGTTTCAGACATAGAATAAATGATATTTGCATTCTCTAGCGTTTTGTCAGATGGATATGACAAAAGATACAGGCGTAGGAAAATTAGAAAACTAGCCAGAAGGTTATTGAACCATGAGCTATGGACTATCTAGATATGGAAGAAGGTGGTAGAGATAGGAGGAGGTTATGGATAGGGCAAAGGGAGAGGTGTCAGTGGATAAGAAATCCTGATGAAGTCAAAGACCAACCATAGTGGGAGTAGTTGAACATGCACAGTGGAAGACAGGAGACTATGGATGGTCAAAATGTAAAACGCTTCATTTAGTGCTTACTGAAGCGAAGCAGTTTCA
This sequence comes from Phocoena phocoena, assembly GCF_963924675.1. NCBI lineage: Eukaryota > Metazoa > Chordata > Mammalia > Artiodactyla > Phocoenidae > Phocoena > Phocoena phocoena. The sequence goes on from NC_089227.1 coordinate 12,829,137, forward strand.
ATGTCAAGTGAGAGCTACAGTGTGAGGTGACTAGAATAGTTGCTGATAAAAGGTAAGGACTCAATAAAGATCATTATTATTAAATAGTTACTAATATGCTGGTTCCTACATAAAAGGAACTCCCTAGTGCATTCTAACCCTTTGGATCTTGATTCCTGGGCCCTTATCCACTCTGCAAACTCTCTTACCTCATTGCCTTGGTCACCTCACTCCCCATACCAGGCAAGATTAGTGACCACATGCTATGCACACACACACCTCTAGCAGGTTTTCCATCACAGGGAGAACTCAAATCAAAAGCATCAGACTGGCCCACAAACACTCAGGGCTGGGATGTTTCTCTTGTAAAGAATTTAAGCCTCTGGGGCTTCCCTGGTGGCACAGTGGTTGAGAGTCCGCCTGCCGATGCAGGAGACACGGGTTCGTGCCCCGGTCCGGGAGGATTCCACATGCCGCAGAGCGGCTGGGCCCGTGAGCCATGGCCGCTGAGCCTGCGCTCCACAACGGGAGAGCCCACGGCGGTGAGGGGCCCGTGTACCGCAAGAAAAAAAAAAAAAAAATTAAGCCTCAAGAGGAAAGAAACAATTGCTTCTGCATGAAATGATGAGAGAAAGGGTAGCAAGTGTCTGTAGTTTTGAAAGGACAGGCCAACACCAAGCCTTTCCTCAGAGGAGACCAGATTTCATTATTCCTGAGAAAATAAACACCTCTCATTGTGAGCTGTGCTTATTCAAGGGTGACAAGTTGCACTGGTAGGGAGACCACACAAATTGCATGGTTCTCTTCACATTCTAGTCATAATCAACCCCTTCTCCTTGGGAGAAAGGTGGTTTTCAGGCTGAGAAAATACTGATGGAACAAGGGATTAGATATCCCAAGGAAACTGCACAACTTATGAGCACACTGGGAGACATGTAAAGAGGACACAGGGATTCAAAGTTTAGTTCCTGTAGTTAGAGCAGTTTCAGATGTAAACTGTGACCACACCTGAGAAACTGAAGGGGAGAGATGTAACATACAGGGGTAGAGAATATTGAGCATACAGGAAAGCAGCGAAGTAAGAGGTCAGTCAGGAATTCCCACTGCTCTTGAAGCTGCTATTGATCCCCAGATACCCTGCTTTCTGAGCTTCCAGCCATGCTAACCTGCTCTGACGATGTCTTCATTACTGAGCTGACAGAACTACAGAAGGACTTCTAGAAGTTCTGCATCAACTCAATATATTATCAGACGATCAAATGGGAAAAGGAAAACAGGAACTTCCTCCGTCACCCTCTCAAACTACTGTATCGGTGCATCAGTATTTTCTCTGATCTAAAAAAGGTACATACAGTTGGTAGTGTGTCTACTTCAAAAACAAGAGCACCAACTTCAAACCCTCCTGGAGCTACTTAATTTTTAACAAGATTTTCTTCCACAAAAGGTAACCGTTGCTAAACGACTTCATCACCCACTGGAAAGAGACATTCCATGAAGTTTAACTCATGGCCATGAGAATGTTTTCTGGAATGTCAAGAAGTTATGACTTTGGGTCTGTGCTAGTACATCGTGACAAATTTAGAGCACTATTTCCTACCACTAACAGTTCAGTTCACCTTATGGCTGAGCCAGATGGCAATGAGACACAAACTGCTTACAGCTCAAGAACAGTGTCATCTATGGGACGGAACTGTGCAAAGTGGTAAAGGAGCCCGGGAGGCCCTAATTTCACCTACTACCTACTTCTCTACACATTTTTTTCATGGGGAATAAGCAGTTTTGAACACCCATTTCTGAATACTAAATACAAGCCCTTGTCCTGAATTCTAGAATAGCTTTGAAAGCAATATTATGTACTGATTTCCTGCCACCCCAGATCCAGTTCAGGATTTTCCAATACCATAGGAAGTTTGAATGTTCCTTGAGCTCCTTCAAATCAATTAAATCCCATTTCAAATAAAAAATATTTAGAATTTTCAATCACTCATTATTTGATACTAGCTGTGCAGGCAAGGGCAAGAAAGGAAATGGAAACTGTCCTATTTTGCATCTTCTTCACAAATTATCAGTGGATATTATTTTTCTTAAAAAAGAAGTCCTTTGTGAGGAAAGCCGGCTGTTATTCAAGAAGGCAGCCATCGTGTATCTTGGACACAATGTACAATGGCACACGGGGTTGCTTTTCCTGGAAAGTATGGGTTAGAAACCAGTTTTGATGATTCTGAGTCGACTGTTTTATAAATTGATTGTTTTAAGCCAGACTGTTTGGAAGAGCCTGCCCAAAGCACCTACTATTTAACGGAAAGTAACAAAAATTTCCGGACAAGAGTCCACACTGATTTTTCAGGAGCACTTCAAGGTAAAAATTCCTTGACTGTGTTAAGCATTTTTTAAGTGCTCTTTGTTTTATCTCCAACATGTTACAACAGTCATAGTTCCGTACTAGTTATGTACCATACATGAGAATATCATTTCTGACAATGAGCCTACATTTATCTAAGACTAGTTAAAAGCATTCATAGGCTAGAACTTTATTCAGGCTGTCACCATAACAGTTCACCTTCAAGCAAAAACTATAGCTAGAACAGAATATTAACCACAGTTACAATAACAATATTATTGTAAAGTGGATTATAGAGTGGATTGCCAATAAGATTTTTGAAACATATTTTAACTCCATCATGTCTCAAGATTTATCAATGACAAAATGTAAGGCACACACGGTGAGACTGGGATTAGGGGAGAGGCCTGACATTAGACCTACCCACTAGACCTGAAGAGGCACTGGAGTAACGGTCCAGTTGAAAGTGGAATTTCAGCCCAGAGTATAGAAAGTATGAATAAGCATGGCTTAGGAAGGCATTCAGCCAGATAAAGTATGGGGGTATAGGAAGGGAATGGAGTAAGAAATTTTGACAGACTAATTCTTGAAAGTCTGACAGTAGGCAGTCGGCTCCTGAGATTTATAGGCAGAGGCTGCAGGATCCCAGTTATGGGAATGAGGTTCAGAGACTTGCCTCCAAATTCCCACATGAAGAATTGTGAAAGAAAGCCAAAGGGTGGAGGGATAGTAACCAGGTAGTTAACTAGATGAGAACCTCAGAGAATATAAGCAAAAGCAGAAGCCCAAGCCTTTGAACAAAGACATATGAAGCAATGACAGTGACATCAGGAGCATGGGAGCCTGGCTGGCAGATAAGAATTTAGAGCCTGCTGCAGCTACACCAAGCATCTAGGACAATATCTGGCATAACAGAAGCTTAATACATTTTATTAAATCAAAGCTGATGTATTAATGCTCGATCACAGCAAACCAAGCAATTCAAGAAATACTAGACAGTATACAAAAGGCTTGCTGGCAAAACTAGGAAACATGAAGTAGGAAAGAGGAGGAAGTGTCAGGGACCCAAAGGTGAGGACTCACTGAGAATGACAAACATGCTCAGAAATGATTCCCACAACAAACTTCCTTCTTCACAGGTTATTGCCTAAGTTTAAGGGTGAAGATAAGTTTAAAGGGAGATGGAGACTGTAATTCCATTAGGACTTCCAGATGTATCCTGTAGTTGGAACAATGCAAGACTCAGTCCCCCTAATTAAGTACTTATTCATTCTACCACGGTCAAAATTTTGCCCATTCACAAGACAGCCCTTCCATTTTCAGAAGCCATTTAGTTGGCCTGAAAGATCTCTTCCTTTACCTGCCTAACACTCAAAGCCAAGGGTTTGTTAACCCATTGTGGTGTTTGGAGGCAAGGAAGTTGCTATCCTATAGGATGATGAGGAGAAATCTCCTAGCATCTCACCACAGGGCAGGACCATCAAAGGTGCATTCATACTGCCACCACCTCCAACCATCAATTCCATCATCATCACCCCAAACCGGTACCCATAGCAGATGTTGCTGTGTAACTCTGGCACTCTGTCTTGAAGCATATAGGATCAGCCTTAGTATTATTTCCAACAAGTAACCCAGACAGCTACTACAAAATAATTGAACATTAACTGGAAGTAAAATTTCTTTTGCATCCAAATATAAAATGGGTTCCTGTACAGAGGCTTGGAATCTAAAGTATACAGGTTCGCAATACATCTTTGGGCTTGGCCCAAAGATCACGGGAAGAACTAATGGCTACTCAACTTATGCAGTGAAGAATAAGTGCTTATGGTAAGGCCCGGCTGACTCACAGGAACAAGTGAAATGTAGTCCTCATGGGATAACCAAGTATCTTAAACAAGTCAACTCCAGGGTCCGAAGAAGCTTAGAAGAAGGCTCCATTTTAAATATTTATAGACATCTCTAACTAAGGAAAGTGACGGAAAAGGTGGTAGGCTGCAAGCAGCTGGTAGGACCTTGATGAGATGGCCACATTCCAAGATCTGAACCAGTTCTTTAAAGGACTCATTCCTTCTTCTGTGTGATCAGGACCTGGGAGCCTAACCCAGGCCATCTGTCATGCATGTGAGATTAAGGAAGAGACCAGAATGATGAATTGCTACTGTAGTGAGAAATAACTATATTAGAGGCCAGAATCTTTGAAGACTAAAATGATCAATGAATTCTCTCCCTGGGAAGCTAAAAATCAGAAGGCAAAATTAACAGAATTGAGCATGGATTAATTGTTTCTTGTCTCAAGTCCTTATGAATCTGGAAACTGAGTGAAGCCTGAATCTGTCGATGGAAAGGTCAGTAGACCCTTTTGTGTGTGCCTCTAAGAAGAAGGGAAAAACGAGCCCAGGCTTTTCAGCAGAGGGAATCATGCTGAATTGCTAGAGGACTGAAGTCTCAAAATGTACCTCAACTATTTCCATTTCATGACATACAAGTAAAAACAATATGTACTCTGAATATTATTCTGTACATTCCTGTTTCAATCACTGGTGACCCAAAAGCGCTGGACTCACTCACATGGGCACATACACCACAACTGAGGTCATGGGAGTGTTATGCAAGGTTCTTTTGCGTCAAAATTTAGACCAACTAGGAAGTTGTCCCTTCCAAAGTAATTTAACATCAGAGCCATTAGAAGCATTCTTCCAAAACAACCTGAAAAAAATTTTTCAGTAAGTCCTTCCAGTAGGTCAAAAGGTGAAGAAAGTAATAATTCTTTTCTCATCTCCATAACCACTTAAGAAAAGGTATTTGGTATTTCTATGACCCCTGCCAACATTAACAGGTCATATTAGCTAAAAGGTCAGGGGTTACAGGAGATTGTTTTATTTCAGAGTTTATTCTCTGTTTGAATAATTGTTTCATTTCAGTTCCTCTGGGATTCATGCTCTGTAAATAAAGATGGGAACTAGTTAAGCATTTTTATGCATAATAGAATGTGCTGGAAATAATTTACCATTGCTTGTCTTCTCAAACACTAAAATTCTTCATCCCAATTACGGTAAATGTTTAATTTGCACTCCTCCCTCAACACCCCCGAAGCAGCAGCTCTGTACATAGGGTGACCGACCACTCCTCATCCCTGGTTGACGAGACTCACGTGGGTATTACTCCCAAGCCAGGCAATCGATTCACCGATCAGGAATCAATTACATCAGCTTGACAATTCAAAAGGCCACTTGGGAGTGGGGCTGGAGTGACCATATGAAGCTTAAGTAATTAAGTAAGAAAGCCTCAGAAAGACTAAAACTGAGACAAAAGACCAGACTACACCAAAGAAACAGACAAGGACTAAGACTACACCAAAGAAACAGACAAGGACTAAGCAACTGCGCATGCCAGAGGGCATCCTGATTCCCATGAAATGGAACTGAAATGGAACAGAGATTTCTGCAAAATCTCTGTAGCTTTACAATAGCCTCCCCTTATCCACCCCCCCATCCCTGTTTATGAGTTAGTTTGACTGCATTTCTGCTTGTTAGAACCAAAAAAGATTTAATCCTAGATTTCCTAAACTGTGCTATATGATGCAAATTCAGGGTCAGTATCTGAAGTTCTCCTGCACACTGGAGTTTGGGGGAGTAGTGAACAAGAAGGCTGGGTCTATATCTTATGGACTTATGATCTGCTTGCTCCACACAGGGCCTGACATATAGGAGGATCTCATATTTATTTGAAAATGGATTTTTACCGAAGATTTTAAGCCAGCATTTCCCAAATTAGTTTCACAAAACACTGTTCCGTAGCGTGTTAATAACAATGTTCCCTCTGTTTTTCTCTCTCAGCACCACACACACAAAACTTTTCTTCACTTGAATAAGTTTGAGAAATGCAAGCTCAACAGCTTTTTTACTCTACTTTTCAAAACCCTTAATGTGCTAGCAAATTTATGAATCTCCAAAAGGGGCCTAGAATTTTAAAAAAGGAGTTTGCCGAATTAGTTTGATCATGAAACTCTTTTGGTAAGAAAGCCAATTAATTTTTCCCAGAAGAGTGTTCCACAGAAAAGTTTAAAAAGGGCCAGGCAAACTGTCAGGCCTATACAGGAGCAAGGACCCTGCTGACATCCAGAAGAATCTATAGAGTGTGACCTTTCATTTTCTTCAGTGTTGTTTCACAAATTAACTGATATATTTAAAGTTTGATTTAATATTATCCCCTAAAGAATAAACTACGTTTGCAATTTTATATAAGTCCCTAAATGAAGGCTTTGGCTAAATGCCAAGAGAATACTGATTTATTTTGTCTTAATCCATATTTTCCATCCAATAAAGTTCAGTTTTTTAAATATGATAGCTAATTATTTAGACAGGGTGTCTTTTAAAAAATGATCATGAAATCTCATTCATCAGGTGTTCTGAGAAGAAAATGACATTTGCGAAGACCAAATAGTTTAAGTTCTTCAGGAACTTCCCTCCACATGTTGTTCAATTAATATTCAGTTTTTAATTACCTAACTAAATATAATAAATTATTTTGCTCTCAGATAGTAGTCCGTCTCTGCTTCCATTCCCTACCATTCATTCATTCCTCCCTTCCTTGCCTGGGATGGCTCCTATTCAGCACTTCACCAAATCTACTCTCAACTGACATCTTAATCACAACTTTTTTTTCTCAAAGTCCTCACTTTTTTTGATCTCCTTGCCCTTCCTAACCACCCTCTCCTGTTTTACCCTGGAGAGAAACTATGCAATCTTACTTCCTTCCAATCCAATTCCTCCTACTCTGTGGGATTTCTGTGCTTTTCTCCTCAGTCTCTTTCTTCTCCTTCAGCTCTGTGATTGAACCATGACTTCTACAGGAATTCTCTTTGTAACACTGACCCACTTCCAAATTCTTGTCCTAAATTTTTCAAAGTTGGTAATCAAAACTGAACCACTTAACTACCATCTAAACCAGGACTGTGACAGGTTAGAAAAACCCCCTTGGGAAACCATCATAAAGCTGGAACACATAAAGGGTAAAAGTGTAATGAGAAAGACCCATTCATGAGAAAAGGTGGGAGGAAAAAAGACTTCCTTGAATAATCCGAACCATGGCTTTTCCTTAAAGAGGTTCAAATCTATCAGTAGGGTCTGAATAGCGAAAGCCAAAAAAATGGTCCCTGCTTTCCATTAGGTCCCTTAGGGTGCCATGCAAGAAGTAAATACAAACTCTATTTAGAAGGATACCCTCAACCTAAATTGAAAAGGATTTACACTGAGATAGCCCAATTATCTTTGAGCCCACAATCCAACATTACACAATATACAAGGAAATAAGCTACTATGAGCAGGAGTTGGCAGAAACAATAAAGAGCAGAATCAGAATCACAAGATCTTCAACTAATGGTGTTTCCAGATAGAAAACATAAAGTAACCATGGCTAAAATGTTTTTTAAAATGAGGGGTAGATTCAAACATATGAGAAAAGTATAAGTTACTCTCAAAAAAGGTACATTTTTTAAAGAACAAGATAGAATTTTTTTAAATAATAATATAATTGATATTTAAAACTCAATGGACAGGTTACAGAGCATATCAGAAAGCTGAAAGGAGAACTGCTGCCTGGAATAGAGGTTTTTAAAAATTAGCTAGAATTCATAAAAAAGAAGAGATCAAAAACGTAAAAGTGATATTAAGAGACAAGGAGGTTAAAATTAAAGCATCCAAATGGAGTTATAAATGGAGGGAACAGAGAAAATGAGGGAAATGCTATATATGAAAAGATAATGCCTGAGAATTAATTCTGTAAACTCAATGGATCCCAAGTGGAACAAAGAAGAAGAAACATACATCTAGATAAACCACAATAAAACTGAAGAATATCAAAGACAAAATAAGAATGTTACAATCATCCAAATAAAAAGATAATCTGTCCTTTTTAAGAATGTCATTTAGATCGGTAGCAGAAACCTCTACAGCAATAATAGAAGTCAGGTGATAATTATGAGATATAATAACAGGCAATATAGGATTTCTTTTCCACATAAAAGTTTATACCTAACTAAAATATTCTTAAAGAATAATCTTGAAATAAAGTCATTTTCAGACTAATAATGTCCGAGAGAGTTTATCACCACCAGATCCTCACCAAAGCAATTTCTAAAAAAATATGCTTTAGAAAGAAGGAAATTAAACCTAGAAGGAATGAGATACAAAAGGGAATGGTGAGAAAATAAAGTAAAATACAGTATTTGAGTGAATCTAAAACACTAATATTAAAATAATAATAATAATTAGTAAGGCAGTAATGGGGATTGAACCACTAAGATCTCCCTTCAAGAGAGAACCTGATGTGGGGTGACATCAGCAAGATGGCAGAATAGGAAGCCCCAGATCCTCTTTCCCTCAACAACAGTACATAGACCAATTCCCTTTATGAGAAATCCAGAAAATGGTTAAGAGGCTTCTGCATGCCAGGTCCCCAGGCAAGTGTGAAACCAGTCACATCAAAGCCAGTAGGAAAATTTGTGGCACTCATCTGCCATACCCCACCCCCAACCCCTACTCAGTGCATCATTATTGGGAGAAAACTCCCAGTTGCTGGCTTCTTCCTGGGGAGGGAAAGAGAAGACTGAGACGTACAGCCACTGTGCAGACTTTTTGAGATGCTGCCTGAGGGACGAGGTTTCTGTCTCACTTGTCTCAGAGAACTTACAGGACACAGTATACCCTAGATGCCTGGGGGCTGCTGAGGAAAAAAAAGAGACAGAGAGAAATGGGTGGCATCTACTATTCCAGAGGATCCACAGTATGACAGACAGAGGTGTACAACGAAGTGGCCTCTCACTCAAACAGGGAAAGAGACGAGTAAAGTATGCATCCAATTATTCCAGCTCTTCAGGGGGCTGCTTAAGCAACTGGTTTCTGCCTCTCCAGTCTCAGAGCACTTATGTGACACAACATACACTAGGTACCTGGGGGATGCTGAGAATAAGAGAGCCGGGAGTTTGCTGAACATCTAGAGAACCTGCAGTACTGCAAACAGACACCAGAGGGAGGAAGAGATTATGAGATCCTGAAAAGAGAAAGCGCAGTCCAGGAAGATGCGTCCACCAAAAAGGTTTAAAAGGCCTCCAGAATCTCTAGCTAGGCTGATTGGTAAAGGTCTTTCCCTTTACAGAGCCAGCACATAAAGACTGGAAAGGTGGCTGTGGTTTTCCAAATGCATGGATCCCAGCACAAAGTTGTAAGGCACATGAAGAAACAGAAGCATGGCCCAGTCAAAGGAACAAAATTATTCTACAGAAAGCGACCCTAAAAAAACAGGTTGCTATGAATTACTTGACAAAGAATTCTAAATAGCCATCATAAAGATGTTTGATGAGCTCAGGGAAACTATGCATGAATAAAATGAGACTATCGTTAAAGAGACAGAAAATACAAAGAACTAAAATGAAATTTTGCAGCTGAAGAATACAGTAGCTGATTGAAAAAATTCACTAGAGTTTATGTTCACTAAGTTAACCAACAGCAGACTTAACCAGACAGAAGAAAGAATCAGTGAACTCAAAGATAAGCCATTTTAAATTATCCAGTCACAGGAGCAAAAAGAATAAAGAATGAAGAAAGCATAAGGGACTTACGAGACATAATAAAGTAGACCAATATACACATGTGGGAGTCCCAGAAAGAAAACAGAGAAAGGTGCAGAAGGACTATTGGGAGAAATAATGGTTGAAAACTTCCCAAATCCAGGGCTTCCCTGGTGGCGCAGTTGTTAAGAATCCGCCTACCAATGCAGGGGACACAGGTTGAAGCCCTGGTCCAGGAAGATCCCACATGCCGTGGAGCAACGAAGCCCATGCATCAGAAGCACAACTACTGAGCCTGCACTCTAGAGCCCGCGAGCCACAACTACTGAAGCCCGTGCACCTAGAGCTCATGCTCCACAACAGTAGAAGCCACTGCAATGAGAAGCCCACGCACCGCAATGAAGAGTAGCCCCTGCTCACTGCAACTAGAGAAATCCTGTGTGCAGCAACAAAGACCCAATGCAGCCAAAACTAAATTAATTAAAAAAAAAAAAACTTCCCAAATCTGCGGGGAGAAATGGATATCTAGATTCAAGAAGCCAAAAAAACCTCAACTAGAATGAACCTAAAGAAGCAAGTCCTTCCCTATCAGTAATTACTCAAAATATAAATGGATTAATCTCTCCCATCAAAGGCACAGAGTGGCTGAATGAATAAATTCCAAACTGAAGTTCAAGATGGAAAAAAAGAATATTATTTATTGACTTCTCTATGAATTCACTAATTCTCTCTTGCTGTGTACCAACTGGGGTTAAATTTATCTAGTGGGTTTGAATGTCAGACATATTTTGGTACTCTTTAATGCCTATTAATTCATTTCATATTTCTGTTGAAATATCCTATCTTTTTATCATCATTTTCTCCATCTTTTCCTCTGTTTTTTTAACATATTAATCATGATTAATTTTGAAGTCCTTGTCTATTAATTCCAGTATGTGGACCATCTCTGAGTCTGCTTCAATTGATTATTTTATACCTTCCTTACCAGTCACTTTTTCCAGCTTTTTCACATGTCTACAAATGGGTCTGTTAAAAATTATAAAGGATATATTGCAAAGGTTCTGGATTACGGTAACTTCCTATAAAATTCTGGGATGTTTCTGTTAAGTTTTGTTCTGATGGGCAGGTTGAATTACTTAAAAGATCACCTTGATCTCATCAAGAATTGGCTTTAGCCTTTGTTAGGGTTGGTCTATTTCAGTATTGCCCTTACTCCTAGACTTTGGTCCTTACTCAGAGGGTGTAGTCTTTCCAGGTTCCCAAGATAATAGTACAAAGGTATTGACAAAGTCTACTTTTAGCAGAGCACATCACAATTTATAAAGAATTTTCATAGATGTTATTTTATTTGATCAGACAGGTTCTCTTACTAAGAGAACTAAAAGAAAGGATTCAGCACATACCACAAAACATCCAAAAGTTCTCCAGATATAATAAACTATTCCTTGTCCCAGAATATTCAAGTCACCAATATTCATTCATTCAATACATATCTATTGTTGACCTACTATATCTTCTTCTGGGTAATATATTAGGCACAGGGGGAGACAAATATGAATAATATACTCTCAAAAAGTCCAATATAAAAGCTTATGATCTTGTGGACAAAGGAAGAAATGAGAGGGCTGACAGAACCGAAATGTCTTCTGTCTCATTTGGTTTCAACATTTTCTTTTCATGGTTGTATTTTGGCTTAGAAAGAACATACAAATAACTGTTTCTTATTATTGGTGAACTTATTTGTGTCTTCTCTATTAATCTTTAATGCACAGGCTTGGCATATAGCATGCCCATGTGATTTACCCCCTCCAGCTGCTTCAGGTTGCACAGATTTCCCACAAAACTCCATGATCACAAGACAGAAATTAAGATGTATAAAGAGCTTAGAAAAAAACAAGTATTTCCAAGTCTATTGGAATACATCAGAAATTTATGGTGGGGACAAATTTCTTGCTCAGGTTTCTGGAATTCAAATGGATTTTCAAATGGCCTTATCGAAACCTGGAGCTGCATTTTAGAACTAAACTGTAAATACAGCTGTAGCCAGACATCGCATCAGCTAAAAACTCATTCTGAAGGAGCAGAAAAAAAAAAAAAATCTTTAGAAAATGTCATATCTAGGGGCTTCCCTGGTGGTGCAGTGGTTAAGAATCCGCCTGCCAATGTAGGAGACATGGGTTCGAGCCCTGGTCCGGGAAGATCCCACATGCCACGGAGCAACTAAGCCCATGTGCCACAACTACTGAGCCTGCGCACTAGAGCCTGCAAGCCACAACTACTGAGCCCACGTGCCACAACTACTGAAGCTCGTGTGCCTAGAGCCCGTGCTCCACAACAAGAGAAGCCACCGCAATGAGAAGCCCGTGCACCACAACGAAGTGTAGCCCCGCCACTCACTGCAACTAGAGAAAGCCCGCATGCAGCAACAAAGACCCAACAGCCAAAAATAAATAAATTTATTTAAAAAAAAAAGAAAGAAATGTCATATCTAAAAGAAGATGTCTACTGGCCATCAATAATAAGTTTTAAAGTAGCTAATAACAATAGATATTAACTTGGTGTTATTTAACAGTTATCTTTGTATAAGAGTCCAGGAGGGAAGGCCACCAGTGATCTTTGAATCTAGTCAGGATAAGCTCATTGAAATTTGTCTTACACTCTGAATCTCTTTTGAGTCTGGGATGTACCCAGCTCACTTGTATACACTGGAAAGTGTAATATTCCCTGTGTTGCACTCCTTGAAAATACTAAATACCCACCTTGTTGCCCTGCTCAGCGAACAGGTTTCTGTCTCAATTTCTCTACTACGTACCTCTTTTATCTGTTCAGACTAGAATGTTATCCTAAGTTGTGAGTGACTTTTCCAGGACTCTGAGAACCTAATAAGTTCTCTAAGTACTTCTGTCTCAAGGGATAGAATTTTCTCCCTGTAACAGATCTCCCACCACGAAGAGCCTGATCACTTGGGATTATAGCGATAGCTATTCTTTACTAAGTGGTTATATTCCTGCCGGACTCTATGCTAAATTCATTTCATGAATTACCTTGCTTATCAGCACATCCGTAAGATGTAGATAGTATTATTATAAAGTTACTGTAGAGGAAACTGAAGCCCTGAAAGATAAGCAACTTCCTCAAGCTATTAGTTAGCAGAGACTCCCTGGAGCTAAGGTGCTACTGCTTTTCTGACTTTGAATATACCACCCCACTACTTCGATATCTACCTGATGCTTGCCTTTCTGGTTCAACCTGACATCCTTAGATAATTATTACCTGATCATAACCAAGATCATAATATCCTTTATAAACAGTGTATGGGTCCATTCAGGAAATTTCACGAGGGCCAGCCTCTGCCACCCAGGTAAGGGTCCCTTACTTTAAGCCTTACCCAATCTTTTCTTTCAGCTATATGCTGAATGTCACACATATGTATGCTGAGGGTCACTTTGTAGAGCCCCAGTGCCACCTCTCCTAAGTAATAAAAGCCTCAATTTTGTCCGGATCCAGTTGTCATTTCTCGCCCCTGAATGTTCGGTCTTGGAGACAAAAGACCTAGATTCTGCTACTAACTTACTATACAGCCTTAGGCAATCACTTAAACTTGTCAGGTCACAGCTCCCTCACTTATAAATTTAGGGTGTTGGACTGGTCCCTTCCAGCTATTAAATTCTGTGATTTTAAGATCAAACATGAAATCCTGATAGGAGGACTATAATAAAACAATGAAGAAGAAAGAAAATGGTCTGGTCTAGAAGATCTTGCTTATTTTATTATGAGTGTTTGGGGCTATTTTATATATGTTTACATGCACTTAGAGACATTTAAAATGAGGACATTTTATAAGGTAAGAAACAAGAAAGCCCTCACACACATGAGATTTAAAATGTAGCTCCAGAGTTCACAACACCCTCATCATGTATAAATAGAACATAGAATTTACAACCACTTTCTCTCCAATATATTTCTTCTGGCTGAGAGGTAATGTCAACTACATGAGCTTCTGAGAACACTAACCTTCGTTCTTTATGTTGCTGAGTAAAGTAATACTACTTTGTAAAGACATAGTGTCCTTAGGCACTCAATCTAATCATTACTGTGGGTTGGTTTTTGTTGTTGGTGGTTTATTTTTGTAAATAATTATAATTGTCCCATTCATCAAGCACCCACTATTGGGTCTGACTCTATGCTTGGTAATTTACATGCATAATCTCATTCTTCCAACAAGCCTGCAAAACATGTATGACTATCCTACTTTACTCATAAGAAAATCAGGTCTCAGAGAGTACAACAGCTTAGCTAAACACTGTTAAATAAGAAACCAAGACAAGAACCCAAGTGTGTTGGGCTCCGCTCTGCCATTCTTCTCAAAGTAACTTAAATCTGCTTGCTATTTAAATAATAATAGTAGTAAAGTTTATTGAATCCTTATTGTGGAATAATGCTTGTAAGGGTCCCAGCAATCTTCTCAGTTAGACACTATTAGTATCTCCATTTTACAGGTATGGAAACTGAAGCATAGAGAAGTTAAGTAATTTGTCCAGAGTTACACAGTTTTAAAAGATCAATGCTTTCAAACCCCTTCCTGCAAACCACCTACAATGTGGCAGAGGCTCTAGGTCTAGAGGGAAAGTACTCATTTCTTCTCAAGTTTCACAAATTGATATGTACGATGATTAGACTGATAAGGCAATTATTATAGAGTCTCAAATCACGGAATTCTTCCACATCTACTATTTTTCCACACATCTACACATATATCAAGTATGTATAAAAAGAAATTACCTTCCAGCCTTGCACATGTTCGCACATTCCTGTCACCATCTCAACTGATTCAGTTCCCTACACCTTGCTTCCCTTCTTTATGAAAAGTGCATAGGCAAGTTTCTCTGCCCATACCAGTAAGGCCTATGACGATGATGTTATCTTTTTTTTTATTTGCATTTGATTTTTATTGAAACATAGCTGACTTATAATGTTTCAAGTGTCAGCAAAGTGATTCAGTTCATATATGTTCTTTTTCAGATTCTTTTCTATTATAGGTTATTACAAGATATTGAATGTAGTTCCCTGTGCTATACAGTAGAACCTTGTTGCTTATCTATTTTATATAAAGTAGTGTGTATCTGTTAATCCCAAATGCAAATTTATCCCTCCCCACCTTTCCCCTTTGGTAACCATAAGTTTGTTTTCTATGTCTGTGAGTCTATTTCTGTTTTGAAAATAAGTTCGTTTGTATCTTTTTTAAAGATTCCACATATAAGTGATATCATATGATAATTGTCTTTCTCTGTCTGACTTACTTCACTTAGTATAATAATCTCTAGGTCCATCCATGTTGCTGCAAATGGCACTATTTCATTCTTTTTTATAGCTGAATAATATTCTATTGTGTATATATACCTCATCTTTATCCATTCATCTGCTGATGGACACTTAGGTTGCTTCCATGTCTTGGCTATTGTAAATAGTGCTGCCATGAACACTGGGGTGCATGTATCTTTTCAAATTAGAGTTTTCTCCAGCTATATGCCCAGGAGTGGGATTGCTGGATCATGTGGTAGTTCTATTTTTAGTTTTTTAAGGCGTCTCCATACTGTTCTTCAAAGTGGCTGCACCAATTTACATTCCCACCAACAGTGTAGGAGGGTTCCCTTTCCATGATGATATCTTTTAAATTCTTTCATGATCAGCTATTTCTAACGTTTGACACACTACCCCACCATGGCAGAGCATACTTTAAAATTTAAATGTCAAAAAAATAATTTATGAGGGATAGTGTAGGTTGATCACCTAAGACTTGTTTTTACTTACTGAAAATTGAGTGTAAGTAGTCTGGTACCAACCCAAAGAGAGACACATAACAAATATTTTGTCCAAGAAATGAGAAAAACTTCAAATTAGGGAGCATAAATAATATATGGCCAGTTATAAAATATGTTTTAAATATCATTAATTCCAAATAAAATCCTTGATGTTGTAAACATACACTGTGCTAGAGTGTTTAAATATATATACACAGAATCAAATTCTCCACTGCAACATTAATTTTCCATTACCTTTTCAATAGTATGCTATGAAAACATACACATATTCAAGATGGATACTTTATAATAGTAACACATTGGAGCCAGTGGTTTATGTCAGTATTTCCATTTAAGCTACTTTTTTCAGTAGGCTAATGACTGGACCATAAAAATGCAGTTAAATGAAATCTGGCATGTGTGTTCTTAGTAAGTAACATTTTTAAAAGTGAAAAGAAAAAAAAAAGCAACCATTGACCATTTAGAAGATTTCTTTTTCAATTATTTTGAGGAGCAGGTACTATAAAAGAAAGTTATACCAAAGCTTTTAGCAATTAGATTTATAAATATATTTTGAAAGTCTGTTGCTAAATATAGTCTTACCTTTTTTTACAAAATAATCTGTGATTTCAAGTACTTTGATATACATGTTCTTACCAGATACGACACGCCTCAGCAGCAACATTAATATTTTTCCACTGTCACTAATCACAGTATTTGGGAGTCTAGGTATTCCTACAAGGGTAGTATGCCAAAGAGTAATAATGGAATTAAATGTGAGATGATACTCCACTTAAATGTTTACCTGGCTATCTGCTGACAGAGTTGGAAATATGGGCCAGGCATCAAAGACATATAGGTTAAGGTGTCAGCTCTGTTGTTTGCTACTTTGTGCGACCCAGGCAAGGTATCTAACCTCTCTGTGCCTCAGGCATCCCATTTTTAATCTGATAATAATAGTACCTATCTCATAGGATTCATTCATTCACAAAATTGAGCACCAACTGGGGCAAATATCCATAAACTAGACTTCTTGGAACTTGCTTTATTCAAACACAGTTTATGGCCTTCTTAAATCACAGAAAGTTCTCAAAATAAGTACTAGTACTAAGAATTAGTGATTACATGTCCTAGAGAGGCTGTTTGTTTTCACTCTGGTTAGTTCTTTAAGACGGCAGGGATGAAGTGCAATGAACAGCCTTCAATCTCATTGATTATTTGGCTACTGCAGAACATCTGCTTAGTGTAAATGAGATAAGGTAGCAAATCTACCCAAAGCACCTGATGTTTAATATAACTAATATTCACTGAGCATCTACATTATTTAAGGACAGTGCCAAAGATCATATTCAGTATAAATTGACGGGAGTGTCTTGAAGAGATACAACTCCAAGTGTAGGATTCTTTTTTTTTTTTTTTGGACTGTAATCGCTTTACAATGTTGTGTTAGTTTCTGCCGCACAGTGAAGTGAATCAGCCATATGCATACACAAATCCCCTCCCTCTTGGGCCTCCCTCCCCCTCCAGCCCACACAACTAGGCCATCACAGAACACCGAGCTGAGCTCCTTGTGCTATACAGCAGGTTCCCACTAGCTATCTATTTTACACGTGGTAGTGTATTTATGTCAAACCTAATCTCCCACTTCATCCTACCCTCCCCTTCCCCTGCTGTGTCCACAGATCCATTCTCTCAAGTGTAGGATTTTGATGTGAAGAGAAAAGAATGAATTCTAGGGACTTCCCTGGTGGTCCAGTGGTTAAGAATCCGCCTTCCAACGCAGGGGACACGGGTTTGATCCCTGGTCGGGGAACAAAGATCCCATATGCCACGGGGCAACTAAGCCTGTGCGCCTCAGCTACTGAGCCCGCCTGCTCTGGAGCCTGTGCACCACAACTAGAGAAGCCTGCATGCCACAACAAAGATCCCACATGCTATAACTAGGACCTGATGCAGCCAAATAAATATTAAAAAAAAGAAAACAAACAGAATGAATTCTACGTAAAGGAAAAAAAGACATATGCTAATACAGCACGGAAAATAGCCAGGAACTAACTGTCACAAAGGGTTCAAAGATAGCGGAAAATGAGTCTGAACAAGAAAGTATAGGCCAAGTTGTGAAAATTCCAAGAAAGTGCTTATACATGATTCAATGAAAGATGTTGACAGTTTTTCCAAAGGTTTAAATGATTAAATGAGATAATACATATGATATCTTTTAGCACAGTGCCTGCCACGTACTAACCACTAAAAAATATACTGGCAAATAAATAATTTATTAAAAATTTAATTACACCCCATTCTTAACACTAACAAAATACTACCAACATAAACATGGAATCATGCAACATATTTCTAACCCCTCCCCACCTGCTCCCACCTTCTTGTATGTATATTATAAATTTAAGACTAATTTAGAAGCATTAAAATCCATTTTAATTATATTCCACCAACTTCCAGGAATCAAAAGAAAAGGTACAAAGAGTTCTTCAGGTCACCTAGACCTGGTCTTGATAAAGGAACAAATAACACAAGTGGTAGATATTAGAATTCAACTGTTAGGCACCAGATCACCAAAACATGGTCAATATTTTAATATCTAAGGGAAAGAGCTGGGGCAAGATTAAGGGCTCAAGGCTAGAAGAACAGAGCCCTTCTCTGATAACTGTGAATGAGTCACAGTTCAGTACGAGTGCACAGTCTTAGGGATGGTGACAAGTATCAGCTTTGGAGAATTCTCAAGGAAGCACTTCCTGACCTCCTTAAGAGAAAGCAGGATCATACTTAACTGTTTGGCTCAACACTAGGTCTCCAGTGCCTGGCACACATTAGGTAATCAGTAAATATTTGTTGAAGGGACAGATGACAAAACAAATCAACAGGCACATGGAATTAGGGCCAACCATCCTTCCAGACTGGAGGGCAGGAGGAATGGTGAGCCTGGATTCTGGTAAAGTACCCTGGAGCCTGGTCTGGTCAGGACAAGAGGTAAATTGTCACTTGCCCTTGGGCACTCAATGAGAATGTTGATGATGCTAGAGGTGAGGTATTGGGGAGAAGACAAAGGAAAAGGCAGGCAACAGATCTCCAGGAACTTGACAATAAGATGGAGACTCAGATAATTAGATGAAGGTGGAAAGTAGAAGGTTAAGGCTAGAAAAAAATCCCCAGACCTGCAAAGGATAGCTCCTAAAGATCTTTGAAGGGTCCAGGGGTCTCAGTGGGTTGATATGCATCTAGTATTACAGCTCTCTAGCTGGCTGGATAAGATAGACTTTGCAGATGCAAAGACAGGGGAAGACAGAGAAGGGAACTCCATGAGAGAGCATAGGGTGGAAACTGAACTGATCAGATAAGAACAATGGATTGATAAGAACATAGGTTAAATAAAGGAAATACCGAAAATACGGTCAGAAAAAAGTCTTGTATTCTTTAACAGCTTCCAGGTTATGGAAGCTGGATTTTAATCAATAAACCTTACAGAGCCTCTGTAAATTCGTGAGCAGGAGAGAGACCTGATCAAAGCTCTGCTTCCAGGTTCAAGAGAGTATATATTAGAAAAAAAGAGGAAAGGGTGTGGCTTGTATAATGGTTCCAGGCAAATGAAAATTAGATAATAAGGTAGGGTTGTGTCCATGGAAATGGTGATGCAAATCACAGGAGCACAAAGAGCCAGTAGAAGAATCTCCCCCATAGTACACTTAGAGACCTCAAACGAAATGTGCAGACATCATCTTTGTAAAAAGCAATTGACATAATTTGATCTGACTCTTGCCCACCTCTCTACCTCCATTTCCCATCATCGCTCTCGAGAAACTTTTACCACAGAAAGGAGCAGCAATACACCCCATCTAGTTACCTACCCACGTAACTTCACAGAATGCTATTACTTGTCATCAGAATGTCCTATCCCTACCCTCTTTCTCATGTGTCAGAGTTCACCTCAGCATCTGATTTCCCTAAAGTTCTCTGATCTCCCTGCAGTCCATATACTCCCATAGCAGCCCTCCATATCTCTATCGTGGTGCCTACCGCGTGCTAAATGTTGATTCAGATTTTCTGTTCTCCCTGGTTAGGAGCACAGGCTCCTGTTTCTGCAATTTATCAGCTACATAGCATCCTTGGGCCTACTCTCTTCTGTGAAATGCAGAGAATATCTAGTGTACCTCACAGGAATACTGCAAGAAGTATATGGAACAATAAATGGGAACTGATTAATCCAGTGACCCCCCAAATCAATGACCAGACAGACTTTCTACCAAGACCTCAGTCTCTCCACCCCCTTGCTTCCAGATATGCCTCTTGGCACTGGACCTCCTCAACAGTGGATCCAGACCGTAAATTCACAAGGAGACACGCAAGCTCTTGAATCAATTCCTCCTTTCCTCCCACAGATATCACACAAGAAAAAAATGCAATGAGAGAGCTACCTAAAGAACAAACTGAACTTAGCATATCTTTGTGGCCAGAAAAAAAATCAGGGGAAAGTAGCTTTCTACAGACTAATAATTATAACTCTCCTCCCTTCCCTTCTAATTCAAGCCAAAATTATGTATTTTCTTTCTGTAATAAATCAGGTGATTCATGAGTACATTGGGGATTCTGTTGAGGCTTAGAGTTGCCGAAGCAATAGACAAAAGTGGATGTGGTTAATTAAGTAAAGGAAAAAAAAATTAAATTCCTGCTATCAGATCTCTCTTTACATTAGTTTTTAGTACCTTTGTCATCAGCCAAAGAAATTCAATCAGCAAAACCCATGAAGAACTATCCATTTACAATATCCATTGGCAATATGTAAACACGAACCTTGCCTTTTGTTCCATGCAACAGGAACTCACTGCTCCGTGAAAGACCACATGCCGTTATGATTCTGCTGCATCTCATTACACCAGAAAACTTAGTTAACGTACTTTACACTGATGTTCTTCTTTAAAATTATATCTCTTGCCATAATAACTTCCAAATATATTTACAGGACTCTACTGTAGGCAGAGAGTAAGGCAAAGAATTAAGCATCATTTCAGGACCCTGGAGAATGTTAAAAATTCTGGTTAGAAAAGTATTGCAGTTTATGGGTTCCAACACTTAATAAGGCATTGTAATTTCTTTTCACTATTTCAGAATTAAGTTGTCCAACACTCAGAGAGCAAATGGAAAAATGTCACTTCCTCTGTTTTACAAATGAGAAAACTAATAAAAAAGACAATGCTTTTCATTTAAAGAAGCTCCTGGTAACTGACAGATTATACAAGTAATGCTGTCACTACCTATCTGGATCACACCTCACTTACTATAATCTGCCTGCCTATAACACCTGCCCCCAAAGTGGCTTAGCCCTCTACCACGGGATCCCAATCTTACCATAGTTGGTGGGAGTTAGACAATGGCACTTG
The DNA here is from genome assembly GCF_963924675.1 of Phocoena phocoena. NCBI lineage: Eukaryota > Metazoa > Chordata > Mammalia > Artiodactyla > Phocoenidae > Phocoena > Phocoena phocoena. Next base: position 12,850,218 of record NC_089227.1, read on the forward strand.
ACCAGTGACAGCTCATCCAGAGGCTAGCCAGTGGCCCATGCCTGACCAAAACTTTGAGCTGGTCCAACCTCTTTTAGTCTCCCTAACACTTGATACTGGGAAAAGAAGAGAGTGAGCCATTTAAGAAGCTGGTAGTAAAAATATGCTATGAAAGTGAGTCGGGGACATGTCAAGGCAACAATACATGCACCCCAAAATAAGAAAGGGGCAAAAACAATACTGAGTAGTTGGTAAGGAAGCCAATCAGTGGAGATCACGATACCATCCAAAGAGAAGCAGAGAGGCAGAGGGACCAGTTCCCAGAGAAGACCACGCTCCTGAGACTTCCAATCCGTGAATCCTTACAATAAACTTCCTTTTACAGAGTAGCTCTCTGCTTGCAATCAGAAACATAGTGACTTCTGACATAGTGTCTACTGGATAATTAGTACAGCTCTTCCAGAATTAAAAAAAGAAAAGAAAAGAAAAGAAAAAAGACTATTTCACAGGAATGTAAAATTCAAAACCATAACCAAAGGGAAGAATTTGTTCTGTTTAAACATCAAGAATATATACAAATTTAGGGTTAGATTGAAAAAATATATATATATATATATATTTGTCTTAAACCAGTTGATATCACATGAAGCTTGAGGCTCATATGAAATACACAATGCTTACGATATATATTAATTTTCTCCGCTGCGTAATAAATTACTATTAACTTAGTGGCTTAAAACAACACTCACTTATTATTTGACAGTTTCTGTATGGCAAAGGTCTGGGCATGGCTTAGCTGGGTTCTTTTTTCAGGGTCTCAAAAGCTAAAATCAAGAGGTTAGCCAGGCTGTGTTCTCACCTGGAAGCTTGACTAGAGAAAAATCCCCTTCCAAGCTCCCTTAGCTTATTGATTCATTTTCTTGTGGTGGTAGGACTGAGGCCCCCAGCTAGCATTCTCTTCTTTTTAAAATGCATTCTCCACTAAAGTATTTTATAATTCAATAGCTCAACTTGTTAATAAAATTTACTTCTGATTTCGACTAATGCATCAAACCTCCAAAGATTTTTTAAAACTTAAATTTTGTGCCAAATAAGACATTTATTTGCTTCTTTATATCTGAAATTATTCATACTAGTACAACTCTATTATAGCAGTTATCACACTTCATTTTAACTATTGTTCTACTTCTCTTTCTTATCTCCTATAGTGTTAATTCTTTCCAGGCCTTATCTGTCATGCATAGCCCTTAGCAAAGTTTTTGGCCCATAATATTCTCTCAGTAAATGTTTATTGAATTGATTTAAACAATACAGAGACCTTGAATTTAAGGGATTTGAAACCGTATTCTAAAACTTTTTACCAGGAAGTCATGGCCTAAACAAATATTACTGATGCCGCTTTCCCCCCAACACCTATTCCATGACTTCTCCAGGGCAAAGAGACAGCCAGAATGGTCGAGCCTGTCAGCTCAGGGCAGTAATTCAAATGCAAGACTACGATAAAATCTCTAAGGGAGAAATTAGGCCCAGGACTTTATTCTACTCTGGGACAGGGGCCAGCAGAAAAGATGCCTATGGCATCATTGAGGATTCCACAGCTCAAAGGCCGGCGCAGGAGACTTAGGTACCTCATGGAACAGAGATCATCCCTTAAGTATGCTGTCCCAGGAGGACCCACCCAATCTCCTTGATCCCAGAGAAACTGTAGCAAAGTCATGATGAGAGGTTAACGTAGTCCCAACCACTGTATATAAGAAAGATGAAACATATGCAACCAGGGAGACCTGGGAGCAAAGAAACGTGTCATCACAGAGCTTCATCAGAGGACCAGCAGCTGACTAGTACAAGGCTGGTCTCCTCCCTACAACCACTTTCAGGTCCACTGTGATCTAAATACTTGACCTGCCCATTGAAAGTGAACAGTCATGAGTAGACAAAGAAAAACAATAAAGCTTCCAAGAAGGTATAAGGAACTAGGAGAACACTAGAACAGACAACTAGAACAGACAACTCCTGGAGAAACAAAACGCCTAGAAGAGGCAGATGACAAGTTTTGAAAGAAATAAATATAATAAGAAGACTGAAAGAGATTCAATTATAAGGATTTTCTACACATAAAAAACATAATTGTTGAATCACAAAAGTAAGTAGATGCAGAGTGGTATTGGCAGAGGAATTGATACATAAATCGATGGAACAGAATGGAGAATCCAGAAACAGACCCCCACAAACATATTCAACTGACTTTTGAAAAAAGTACAAAAGCAGTTCAGCGGAGGAATGACAGCTCTTCCAACAAAAGGTCTGGTGCAATTAGACATCCCTAGGTCAAAAAAAGAAAGAAAAAGAATCTCAGACTTTGTATAAAAATTAACTCAAAATGGATCATGGACTTAAATGCAAAACATAAAATGTACAAAATAGCATATAATAAAACTTTCAGGATCTAGGGCTTGGCAAAAAGTTCTTAGGCTTGACACCAAAATCACAATCTATAAAAGGAAATATTGACAAATTGGACCTCAAAATTAAAAGGTTTTGCTCTAAGAAAGACCCTGTTAAGAGAATAAAAAGGCAAACTGCAAAGTGTGCGAAAACATTTGCAAACTACATATCTGGGAACTCTTCAAAATTCAACAGTAAAAATAAATAAGTAAATCACACAATCAAAAGAGAAAATGGGCAAAAGACAAGAGACATTAAAGAAGATCTACATATGCAAATAAGCATATGAAAAGATATTCAACATCATTAGTGACTACAGAAATGCAGATTGAAACCACAATGAGATATCTCTACTTATCTATCAGAATGGCTAAAATTGAAAAATGGTGCTCACAGCAAATGCTGGTAAGGAGGCAGGGATTCTAGACCACTCATGCATTGTTTGTGGGAATGTAAAGTGATACAGTCTCTCTGGAAAATAGTTCAGCCACTTCTTACAAAACTAGGCATGCCACTACCAGACATCCTAAAACTGCACTCCTGGACATTTATCCCTGAGGAATGGACACTTAGGTTCACAAAGAAATCTGAATGAATGTTCTCTTAGCAGCTTTATTCATAATACCCAAAAACCAGAAACAACCCAGATGACCTTCAAAGGGTGAATGGTTAAAAAAATTGTAGTATACTCACACCATGGACTACTACTCAGAAATAAAAAGGAGTAAAGTATAGATAGATGTAATAACTTGAATGAATCACCAAGGAATTATTCATAATGAAAAAAGCCAATTCTGAAAGTCACATACCATATGATTCTATTTATATAATATTCTTGAGATGACAAAATGAAGATAAAAAAGTAAATGTCAGAAATAATAGATGATACAAAATTATATTTTGGGACTTTCGTGGTGCTCCAGCAGTTAAGACTCCACGCTCCCAATGCATGGGGACCGGGTTCGATCCCTGGTCAGGGAAATGGATCCTGCATGCCACAACTAAAAGATCTGGCATGCCGCAACTAAAAGATCCCACATGCCGCAACTAAAAGATCCCACATGCCGCAACTAAGACTGGTGCAGTCAGATAAATAAATAAACTTTTTAAATTATATTTTTAGATAAATATTTTATACCCAGAAAACTCAAAAGACCCTAAAATTAAAGCTACTATAATTCATAAGTTAATTTGATAAGGTGACTAGATATGTTATACACAGAACCAACATTTTATACCTAACAAACACCACTCAGATATTAAAATAGAAAAAAATTGCTATTCACAGAAGGAAAAAAAAACTATGTAGTTATAAAATTTTATTCTTAAATACAAAATCAGATTTGAACAAGTAGATAGGCAAACTATGTCCTTGGAAAGGAAGATTTTATGTCAAAATACTATAAATGTATATCCTTCAAAAAGCATATACTTCGAAAACAATCCATTTGAATTACAATCATTTTGAGTTATGTTAAAATGATTTTAATATTCAAATGGAAGAATAAATGTCTAAGAAGAGAAAAAATGTGAAAACAATTTTAAGTTGAGGACTTCCCTAACCATCTACTAAAACTTACTAAAATATCATCTTAAACAAGAAATACACAAATAATTTAGTGGCATGGAAAAGAATCAGTAGTAGTTCCCAATATATACAAGAAGTTAATATGACAGAGAATTTTAATTTAGTAAGAAAAATCTATTTATTCATAATGCTGTCAAAACGATCCATTTGTAAGTAAATTAAGTTGGACTTTAGTTCCCATCATAGAAAGAAACGTATTTCAAATGGGGTAAAGATACAATTGTAAAACATAAAACAAAAATAGAGTAAAATTTAGGGAAATAAATGTTGGGTAGAACTTTTAATCAAGGCCTTTTTAATCAAAGGTAGAAAACCCAGAAGTTCTAGGAGAAAAACCAGATACATTTGACTATATAAAAAATAAACACAGTCAAAGATGAAAAATGGATTGGAAAAATATTAAATAAAATATTATTAATATAATAAGATTTCTATATATTGGTAAAGAAAATATGAAAGATGGATTGGAAAATACTACATATTAAAAATTTAATAAAATATTAGTAGTAGTAGTATAAGATTTCTACATACTGACAAAGAAAATATAAAAGCAAACAAAAAGATATATTAGTAGGAAAAGCAAATATCCACTAAACATATACAAAGAGAGTCAAACTCAGTAAGGGTCAGAGGACTAACTATTAAAACAGCAGTGCTCTTCAATTTCTTACCCATTCAGTTGGCAAAAAATTTTAAGGGTAACACCCAGTATTAGAGAAAATTAAAAGTAGGATAAGAGCACTTTCATATACTGTTGGCAAAAATGTGAATTGTGGGACTTCCCTGGTGGTCCAGCGGTTAAGACTCTGTGCTCCCAGTGCAGGGGGCCCAGGTTCTACCCCTGGTCAGGGAGCTAGATCCTGCATGCTGCAACTAAGACCCAATGTAGCCAAATAAATAAATAAATATTTTTTTAAAATGTGAATTGCTTCTTCATTCCCTTAGTTATGACAATACCACTCCTGACAATCTCTCCTGTAGATATAATAGCCATAGTTTATTCATATATAAAAGAATGTTTATTGCAGCATTTATTATAGTAAGGAAAAATGGAAACAATATACTGTCCATCAATAGAGGAATAAATCATGTTACATCCAAGCCATGAATTATTATGCAGCTATTAAAAAGAATGTCGTGGAAAGAGAAACTTTCATGATGTACCAAATAAGTATTAATACCCTTTCTTTCCATTTATCCATAAAATAAAGAAAATTGTAAATCATTGCTGTGATTTATATTTATTTGATTACTAACGCTACTAAATGGCTTTTTCATGTTCTTATTAGCCATCTGTATTTTCTTTTTTTATGAATTATCTCTTAATGTTGTTAATTTTTCTGTTTGAACTTTCATACTTTCCTTATTGGTTTACAAAAATTCTTTATACATAAGGACTCACTCTTTGACCATCAAATCATGTTATAAACATTTTTATTTGCCATATAATGGTATATGGAGTGAGCTTCCTCGCATACAGATGTTACACACATTTTTAAATAGTTAACTCTATCAGTAATTTAATTTGCCCTCACATTGGACTTAAAAAGTACATTGCCACCCAAAGTGTACAGAAATATTCTACCGTATATTTTTCAAGTAATCATAAAGTTTTATATTTTTTTACATGTAAATCTTTAATCCATCTGGAGTTTATTTTGGTGGATGAAGTGAGTTAGGAATCTGACTCTCCCATTGAAGTAGGGCTTTTGCCTGAAACAGCAGGCAGGAGCTCCAGGAAGGAGGTCAGACATAGCCAAACAGTACTTTTGAGGGGAAGCCAGGAGGTAAAGAACTAGCTATGGAAAGCTGACCCACAGCACAGCAATTTCCCCATGTTCAGAGAATAAACCAAGCAGAGGAAATTTCCCTGCTTGGATGTCCCTTGCCTCCAACTTCTTCCAGATTGCTAGGCCACTAATATAAATTTACCCTACCCACCATTCAACTGTAGCTTTTAGGAAAGGATCCTAACATCTTACAAGAAAATACTAACAAAACCTAAAAAGAATCCCCCCATGCTATTTATTGGCAAAAACAAGATCAGAATAAATCTTTTTCATTTAAGAATGTATAAATAGGGCTTCCCTGGTGGCACAGTGGTTGAGAGTCCGCCTGCCGATGCAGGGGACACGGGTTCGTGCCTCGGTCCGGGAAGATCCCACATGCCGCGGAGCGGCTGGGCCCGTGAGCCATGGCCGCTGAGCCTGCGTGTCCCGAGCCTGTGCTCCGCAACGGGAGAGACCACAAGAGTGAGAGGCCCGCGTACCGCAAAAAAAAAAAGAATGTATAAATATAAAGATGAAATGATACCCATAAAGATATTATATCCTACCAAGGGAAATAAATACAGCATGTAAGAGGTAAAGAGAATATTTTAACGTAACTATGGCAGGAAACATAAGTAAATTTTAGAAACTATTTATCTATGCTCTCAAGGAAATCAAAGAAAACTGTGCACTCTCTGAACAAAAGGAGTAAAGATGAACTAAGAAAAACACTTATACAAAAAAAGGAAATTGATAGGTTCACTAAAAGAATGTAGGGAGGAAATGAAGAATGCCTTTTATAGAATTTAAAATTACACTAAAATTTGTAAAGCTCAGACTCTAAACTGCAGAAAATCTAATAAGTCATGCAGAAGACAAACTTATAAATCTAGCTAACACTGTTCAAAGGGACAAAAATAGTAAAATGGTCAAAAATGATAAAAAATATGGAAGATATAAAATGGAGATTCAATATACAAATAATGTATTTGATTAAAGAAGAAATCTAAACAAATGATACAAAAGTATCTAATATTGCATGAAAAGGGGCTTCCCTTAAAAGAATAGTTGTTACTGTTTTTATTTTTTATTCTTATCTTGGAAGAATGAAGAGAGGAGAATAAGCATCAGCTAGTTTTACAAACTACAATTTCTCTGATCAATAACAAGAATTTTGTCTTGGTCAGCACATTTGGCCACTAAAAGATTTTAGTTCCTGCTTAAACTTTGTCTTCCTAACAAGATAAAGTAGATGCACCAGCAAGAATTAAGCACTCTATTTTGAGTCAAACTTAGGAGGAAAAAAAGCCAATGAGGGCTTCCCTGGTGGCGCAGTGGTTGAGAGTCCGCCTGCCGATGCAGGGGACGCGGGGTTGTGCCCCGGTCCGGGAAGATCCCACGTGCCGCAAAGCGGCTGGGCCCGTGAGCCATGGCCGCTGAGCCTGCGCGTCCGGAGCCTGTTGCTCCGCAACCTGTTGAGAAAAAAAAAAAAAAAAACGATGCGAGGAGAGTGGTTTCTGATGTGATAGTCATGAGGACTTTGGACAACCAGCAGAGTCTCTGGTCTAATAGACGAGATTTTGTGGGTTGAGAACACTATAAAAGGAATAATCAGACATGAAACCCTACCGGTGCCCTCTGACTTCCACTTTAGAACAAGAAATCATTTACATCGTATTTGCCATCAACAATGCCCAACCAGAGGAACAGCATTTGAGCACCTGAACAAGGTTAGGAAAAGTGGATAAGGTTGGGGGAAAGAGGGTGGGAAGAATACCCTGCCATATTTTTGTCCATGATACCCAGTAAATTTCCTTCTATAAATGTCTGATTCATTGGCTTATGCCAGTGGGTTAGGGAAGAGTGAGAAGAGCCATTTTGCCCAGTCTATATTTTTGTAGCTTAATCAGCGTTTTTCTGTAACAAATAAAATTACTAAGCTGAATAAAAATCTGTATCTGCTAACCAAAAACCTTCACCCTATATAGGACACAGCTAAATAAACCTAGATAAAACCTGATAAATATTTTTAATAGTCCTAAAAAAAGTATTGTTTAAAACAGAAGATTGGCCTAGATCACATCTTCACAATACTACATATGGAGTAAAATATATAGCCTTTTAATGGGGAAAGGCTGCTTCTCAAGAATTCTATATCCAGACAAACTTTCACTCACTTATAAAGACAACAGAAATATATTATCAGATATGTAAGGGCTTATAAAATATACCACCCATGTATGCTGGAGGAAAAATAAAATGCTTGGAGGCATATTTCAGTCATGGACAGGTTAAGTAAGACAAAATAACTCATGATATGCAAACAGTGCTATAAAAGAAATGGGAATGAGTATTGCCACCACTTAATCTCAGAATTACATCCAAATAGCTGCTAAAATATAAATAGAAAAATAGAATGATTATTATTGAAATAAAAGATACATGAGTTAAAAATAGCAATTTAAGTAGTAACTGAGATCAAATAAGATATGCAAACAAAAATCTGGAAGTTGTGGGGTAATGAAAGTAAAAGAGTGCAAATTCTTTCAATTCACATCAAGGGAGACAATATGGTTTGTTTCGTAATGTGGGTAATTAGAAAAGTATATTTTCAAGTAAGGTTTTTTAAAACAGAAAAACAGTCTTTAGAGCAAATACAGACCCACTAAATTACTAGAAAGAACAAAAAGGCAAAACAGCAATGTTTCAAAAGACACCAAAGAAAGGAAACAGCAGAAAAGATTTCCATAAATTCAAATCACATATGTGAGTAGAAAGAAATATATCAGTAATATACAAATAAGTATTCAAAGAAAAAAACTACATCTCTTTGCCTGTATGCAGCTTAAAGTTGATAAAGAAAAATGGTTGTATCGAACTCCTCTACAGATGTGAAGGAAGGGAGTACTAGAGTCAAGCAAATTTTCTGCAGATTATCACAAATCCATGAGCTGTGTAACTGCAGCTTGCCAAATCATTGTGTTTCTGGGTCTGATGTAGTTCCTTTCCCGCCTAATTTCGAATTAGTGAAGAGAAATAATAAGTCATCAAATTATGAGTTACTATGTAAAAGAAAAAGGGGGTTTGTGGATGCTGAGGTGATTCAGTTCCTTCTTACAGAAGTATTAATTCACCCCTACACTAGAAACACAGCATCTTAGTGGGTAGGTCTTTTTCTTAAGCCTCCATGGCTCCTTAGATTAGGTTGTTATTAGAAGTACATTAAAACACAGTAGTTTTAAAAATGAAAATAGTTCTATAATCAAGGTGTGTTGATGTATTCCAAAGCTAGTAAACTTACCTAACCTTTTGATTGCCCTTCTTTGGATCCTTCCCTTGTAGTGGGTTTTCTTCCATTAATGGTGAATTTTTCTGTTTAATTAAGATACAATATATTTCACACAAATAATTAACCTTGCCAATACAGTGTTTTTTTCATACCAAAACACGTATTAACAATCTTGGCAATTTGGGGCATTAACTACAAAACATTTTAGCTTACATGCCAGATTCGACATTATTTTTCTTCCTTTGAAAGAAACTCAGCTATTTCAAGTTTTATCTTTATTTCCTTCTCTAAATGTTATTATTAAAGTATCTAGACAGCTCTTTCAGAAGGGCTCCATATTGTTTGAAGACTATATTCAGGGTAGTCCTAGCCTCTTTCAAAATATTCTGAATAACTACGGGCAGAAGAGCCCCAGTGCCAACTAATCAAAAAGCAAAAGGCAAGGCATGTTGGAAATGTAGTACTTGAACTATTCACTATCCTAAGTGTTATCGGTGTATCATATGTAAATGGAAGCTGAACTTGAAACCTGGTGCTTTTAACTAGGCACAAATTAAATGTCCTCTCACTGCAAGCACAGCATACCTATACCCCTAAAAGTATAAGGCAGTGAATAGGCCGTTTTGAACACTTGTTCCTTGGGGTGTTTATTGAAGCTTTATGGAAACTATTGCTGTTTCCTTAGTATCCTTAAAGTTATGTCCAGGCTTTAAAAAGTTTCTCTGTAGGAAAGAAATGGTATTTATACCATGTTTTTAAATTCTCTAAGATGAGACATCTTAGCTGCTTTCCAGGCTTTTAAACTATTAAGGCACTCAACTTGCCTACATGTTACTGGAAATACTTTTAAAGCTTGTGATGTGGTCATCTAGAAAGACCTTTTGGGGAAACTTCACAGTCCCAGTGTCATTGCCATACAGCTTCATTAGAATTCTTGAACCACAGCTGAAATGAGGCTATTATTTTTTAGTTCCCCCAGATACCACTTAGAACTTTAAAACTAAAGGTGGTAGGTAAAAACTTAAGGAGTCTTTAAAAAAAAAAAAACTTAAGGAGTCTTTCCATTACCTTAGGTGGCAGGAAACTTTGTAGTTTTTGAGGTTTAACACATTGTATCTCCCTAAATTAACATTAATCACTATGCTAATGAGTATGTAAAACATTCATTTGCATTGATGCATTTTGTACCTCCCTCCATTAAAAGTATAACAGCCAAAACAATAAATAAAATAAAATAAAAAGCATATCTAAATCAAAATTATTCGCAAAAATTTAAAATAAATATAAGAATAATAACAATAATAGCAAATACTTATATAGTGCTTAGTATGCTCTAGGCACTATCACAGGCATTTTATATTTAGTTACTCATTTAAATCCTCAAAACATCCCCATTTCATAGATTACAAAACTGAGGCATAAACTGGTTAATCAACTTGCCTATGGTTATATAGGAATTAAGTGCCACAGCCATGATATACATTGATAACCAGGAGCATCTGTCACTTAAAAGAAAGGAGTATTAACAAGTATTTTAAAGTAACTGTATTTAAAAGAAAGCATTTAAAAGAAACTGTAATGGGAAAGTTACTTTCAAGTCAAAGGACTCCTCTAGAAACATTGTCCTATAAAAAGACATCACCTTCAATTTACCTCCTAATTTTTTTTTTACATAATGACTACCAAAAGATTACAGGAAAGTACATTTGATGTGAATGACTCAGAAAAGTTTCCAAACATCAAAATCAACAAATCATTAGTATCCTTCCAAGGAAAATAAGTAAAACAGGACTAAAGAAAACATCTGAACTCAGGGGTAGGTTAGTGAGTTATGGTAATAGAAAACTATTCCGGCCTCACTAAGGAACGAATCGGATGGTTCTTATTTCAGAGAATGCTTCCTGTTTTAAGCTAATATAGTCTAGTTTAGAAGAAATACAAATGGAAATGCTCTTCTAGTCTATGTTGCCAATTCTTCCGTGTGCATTGAGAAATAAACTGGGGGATAGGGGGTGGAGTAAAAAAAGAGCACTCCTGTTACCTATATTCCTGTAAAAGCCTTCTAAAAGCTCAGACCTGCCAAATTCTTTTGCTGAAGATTGCCAAAATTGAGCGAGGAAAGATCAAAGTCAAAGTGTTGTCAATGTTTTCCATTCTTCAGTACTTATAGACTGAGATCAATGTAACTTTTTAATTCTTTTCTTGGCATGGTCTTCTTAAGTTCTGAAGCTATTTCTATCCTTTTATGACTTAAACTGAATCACTTTTAAAATATATATCAGATAATAAATAATGACATTCATTTTGTTTTTTAATTTTTGCCACGTTTTAGTACACACAAAATTTTATGTCTTCATCAACTTAAAAGTTATAAGATTAAATGAATGTTTACCTTTATTTCAGATAATATACTGACAAATGCTTTCTGACTTTTATTGTTTTAATAAAACAAAATAACTGGAATAGTTTTTAAACTTTAAAAGCCATTTCATCCAGCCCTTGAAATTATCACATAGCTACATTTATTATATTTTTATTCAGAGCCAAGTAACTCAGGAAAAAATGTGGCTTGAATCAACAAAGAGATGTTGACAGCAAAATTTTATCTTATGACATTAAGGTAAATTGTAAGTATTTTTCTATACACTTTTGAATTTGAATTCTCATTTTCATTCATATTTCCTGTTTTCTTTGTTGTCTTTCAAAAGAAGGTCTTAAAGCTCCTTTTGTTTTTTTCTTTCTTCAAAAAAATGTATTTAAGGGCTTCCCTGGTGGCACAGTGGTTGAGAGTCCGCCTGCCGATGCAGGGGACACGGGTTCATGCCCCGGTCCGGGAAGATTCCACATGCCGCGGAGGGGCTGGGCCCGAGAGCCATGGCCGCTGAGCCTGCGCGTCCAGAGCCTGTGCTCCGCAGCAGGAGAGGCCACAACAGTGAGAGGCCCGCATACCGCAAAAAAAAAAAAAAAAAATGTATTTAAGTTTTCATTTTTGTGAGGTAGACTTTTTCAACATGTTTTAAACTAAGAACCTAGACTATCATTATATTTCCCAGTTTTCTGTCCATATGTATAATTTAAAGCTCAGTAAAAATAGCAAATGAAAAAGAGAGGGATCCTTTGTTTCTATTCCCAAGCCAAATGATCATTGTAAAAATTCAGAATTCTCTAAGCTGTCATTGAATATGAATGAGCACCTAAAAAATCAGTACATTTTGCTATATTATTTACTCTTTAAAAAACTTCTCAAAAGACTAGGACAGATTTTTGGCATATTTATCCCTGAGCTATATTTTTATGACCAAGTTACAATATTCTGAATAAAAGAGATTTGTATAAATTAACTCAGAATTGAACAAATCCTAAACATATTAGCTCTCTAGTGAACCTAAATAAACCACTTTACTTTCCTAATGGCATCACAGTTAAAATATGCTGTGAGAGCATTACAGGATTTCATAAATTGTAAAGGATATTCCCTGATTGTTAAAAATGTTAATTTTATAAAATATTTTCTATAATAAGACACATCGATATTATAAGAAGCAAAGTAAATGTGCTCTGTAATACTTAAAACATTACATATTCAAATGCTAATTTTAAAGCAGGAAACATATTACCTTAAAGGTAATGAAAAAGGAAAAGACATTATCCTCATTATAAAAATGGAGAAATTGAGGTTCATAGTCATATAACACATCTCCTATCACCCTTATATCACCTATCACTTTAAAACCAGCATAAAACACTGAATGCATTGTGTTCACCTGGGGATAAGGTCACTCCATCCTCACAATTGGGACTCTCTTACTCCCTACAGCCCTGTGACTAGGTATCAACAGACTGATGCCATAGCCTTGTCTGAACAGTCCAGGAGGAGGCCCTTCTATTAAACTCTTCTGCTGCTCTTGGGGACATGCTGGGGGCACTGAGTGGGGAAGCAGCTCTCTCATATCTTTGATCTCCTACGTGGCTTGCAGAAAGGGGATGAGGTTTAGTGTTGGGTTTTAGGTGATGAAGAGGCCTAGAAATTAAACTACATACCCCAGCTCAGCATACCAGAGAGCTTTGCTATGGTGTTTTAGACTAAAGCCCAGCTAATTCTATAAAGATACCAGAATTGGGAACAGGTACCACTTAGTCCCAGCACTGCTAAGGCACATTCATCTGTCAGCAGTACAGACCTGGCAGAGCACGGGATGATCCTAAAGAGTCTCTGCTGGCCTGGAAAGTATTTTTCTCTATGAGAAGCTATGTTATCAAGACACCAGGACATCAGAATCCCCTTTATGTGCAAAGATAGACCAACAAATGCAACTAGAGACCTCTCCCAAAGGAATGTCTTCCTCAGACCAAGGAGGACAAAGAAGAACAACAAAGATCACTGCTGAGGTACCCACTCCTATGCAAGGTGCCAAGAGCCTTGCCTGGCTTCCTAATGAGAAAGACCAACGTCACTTTCCCTCTTTTACATGATTTTTATCATGTCACTTCCCCTCTTTTATCATGGAACAGTAGCTCTGTAAGGAACCTCAATGGCTCTAATTCTTCATCTCTCTGATGAGAAAACTTAGCCCTAGCGAAATTCAGCAACTTGAACAAGGTCACCCAGTCAGAGGTAGAGTTTCCTGAGACACAGGCAGGGGCTCTCCCACTGCACAGAGCAGTGCTCCTGTGTCTGGCTCAGCTCCTAAGTGACCTGTACCCATGCACTTTGCATTGGGACCCTGAATGAAGCCAGCGCAGTTCCTCACCTGATCCCTGCCTTATCTCCTTTTCCTGTGTTGCTAAAACCTGAAAAAGACAACTCACAAAAGAAAAGAAATAAGTAGCCAAGACCAGAATGCATGATTCCATCTAGATTGATTACCTTTCATCAGCCAGCAAGCTAGTCAAAAAGAATCGCCAGGAGCAGATGCTGCTTCGAAAATTAATCTTCAAAGAGATTAAAAGGGCACGTTCACACTGTAAACTCAACCTGTTTGCCACATAGATAGAGAAAACAGGAAAACATGCTTCCCATCAAACTGTGTGAAGTGAGTTCCATTCCCCTATGAAGAAACTGAGTAGAAATAACTTATGAATCATCTAAGGACATCAAAACCAGAGGCAAGGGCAGACTCAGATAGAGATTAAAAGTTTTAGCTACTCTGACCTGTGTTCAGGTCACAGTGACCTGTTTGGATTGTGTAAGCATTCCTCCTGAATCTTAGAATGTCTCCTGCATTTTTATGACTGTGAAACTTTTCCCTTTTTTGCCCAACATACTCACAGTTTAAAATATAGTTAATGTTCCTTCTTTGCAAACACTATTCCTCGGTCCCTTTAGGCTTGCAAAAGGGACAAAAGTCAATGTTCCTGAAAGTGTTATCACTGTTTTTAATACGATGAGATAAATAAGTTGTACCACATCCAAATATGTGATGGATAAAACACTATCCAGCTTCATTCAGCATGACAAGTCTTGTCTTATTTATTAGTGAAAAAGACTTGCATGGGACTCTTTACTTACTGACAGAAGGATTTTTATATTAGTTGGCTTATCTATTTCCTTGTTTTTTATGCCAGGTCGGCAGCAAAAGCACTTGCATTTTTGTACAAAACCTAATAAAATTACAGAAAATGACAGCAAAAAGAAAATTATTATGCTTAACATATAGTTTATAGTCCTCTACTTCCCAAAGGGAAAAATAGAAGGAAGGTGGAAAAATACATGTAAGAATGAACTTAGGATGTGAGGAATATGGTTACAGTTTAAAATGTAACACAGATATAGAGACCAGATAATGCCTCTATGCATACAATCATGCCTCTAGCCCTTTGGAAATTGCAAAGTACAATGTGAACTTTCCAGTAAACTCTCTGGTGTTCCCACCTAAATCCATGGAAGACAGTAGTCCTCATCACTAAAACCACACATAAATCAGCAAGTTGGCAGTACTTGTTCTGGAGAGTACAAGGCTTAGGCTGTTTGGAGACTGAACTTCCTCTCACCCTAAGGAGGGTGGACCCTACCTGATCACGATGAAGCAATGAGACAGAACTTTTTAAAAGCTTAGAAGACAGAGACAGACAGACAGATATTTTACTTCCAGAACCATTTAAAGTATTGTAGCTCTTCATAAAATGCATATATGGATTCCCATCCCAACACAATTAGGCTGGATACATTCTCAAAAGTGGATTTTTAGGAAAGAACAGAAAGAAAGTAGGTGATAAACAATATCTGCAAAACAAAGAAAAATTTCACTGTCTTTGTATGAGTACATTGTTATTGGGCTTTATTTTTCTACCTTATCATCAGTTTTACTTCAGGGAAGTTTATAAAAAGAAAATATGTTCTTCTCACAACAAAAGTTGCCTGTCTTAATTGAAGCAGGTGATTTCCAGGCCACAGGGAGTCAGAAAGCACAGTAAGAGCTGGCTGCTTGGTCTTCTATGTCAGCCATGAACTGAGTTCCATAACCTTCTCTATTTACTCATCTAAAAAATGAAAACAGATTATACTAAATCATGTCTAATGTCTCAACCAGCTCAACAGAAAGACTGAGGCAGAATCACAGAATGCTTCATAGCACAGGCTCTAGACCCACCCTTCCTAATCATGTGACCTTGGGTAAGATACTTAACTTCCACATGCTTCAGCTTCTTTATTTGAAAAAGGGGGGCGGGGGGACACGGATAATAATATTTCATAGAGTGAGTGTAGGGTAAAGAAGATAATCCATATAAAACATTTAAAATAGTACCTGGCACATAGTAAATGCTCAATTAATATTAGCTATGTTTATAATGAGTGCTTACTAAAAGTGGTTTTATGAAGCAATTTGGAATGCTCATTTTAAAAAAAAAGCTGTTGCAACCAAAAATATTAAAGGGAGCAACCTAGAGCATTTTTGAAAGAGCAGCAGGAAGAAACAGGATCGTGGTTAAGAAGAGAGGAGTCTTCACTAAACTAGAGTACCCTTAACAGATGGGATAGGCTTGTCCTTAGGGATACTACTTTATTCAAATACTACATATTCACCAAGTTGCTTTCTGCTCTTGATTTATAGCTCTTTTTATTTCTAGTCTTATGTAAACTTCCCTTCTAAGAAGAAGGATTTGCTATTTTAGGTTATTAAACTAGTTTCTAGCTAAAATCAGAATTGAGTCACTATGAGTCCATTTTCCCTAAGACTTAATCACTCCTTAGATTAACTGAATGGCCAATTCCCAGACTGCAAAATTGGAAGAACAAACCCCAAAGAATAAAGAATCCTCAACCTACCTTTCCAGAACTCTTCACAAGTTTAATTGACCATTCTTTGCTTCGGCTCTAACAGTGTCCTGCTTAAGTTAATAAATTAGCAGCCTCTCACATACCGTTACACTTCCATGTTTCCTTGTCCGGTCCTCATTGCCCACCACTTCCACTTTACAGGGTTGTAGAACACCCAGAAGGCAGAGCCCTTGTCTAGATAATCTCAAGGTCTAACCCTCTTGCTACCTTGTGCATAAAAGACCCTTTAAAAAATTGAAGTGTGGGGCTTCCCTGGTGGCGCAGTGGTTGAGAGTCCGCCTGCCGATGCAGGGGACACGGTTTCGTGCCCCAGTCCGGGAAGATCCCACGTGCCGCGGAGAGGCTAGGCCCGTGAGCCACGGCCGCTGAGCCTGTGCATCCGGAGGCTGTGCTCCGCAACCGGAGAGGCCATAACAGTGAGAGGCCCGCATACCGCAAAAAAAAAAAAAAAAAAAATTGAAGTGAACTGAGCAAGGCACTACTGTATCCTATATTGTCACACGATGATTCTTAGAGTAAGTGTAATAAAAGCCCAAGTAGGCTTTTTGACCAGCTGGTGATGAGGAAAAATTCCCCTTTTTATGACCAGACATTCTAATTTTTTAAAAATATATCTGAGGCTTGTGAGATATGGGCTAGGCCAAAAGGAAAAAAAACAAAACAAAACAGCCAGTTATCTTTTCTTAATCTCAGAATTTAAGAAAAATAATTCAGGATTGACAAGAAGGAGTAAATCATGGTTAAAGATTAACATTAAAATGAAAGAAGGGTGTAAAACAAAAGTACTTTAGCAACTTCAAAGGGATGAATTAGGCTGCCTTTTTATTTTCATTTTATTTTATTTTTTTGGCCACTCCGTGAGGCTTGGGGGAATCTCAGTTCCCCGATCCTGGCAATGACAGCGCCAGGTCCTAACCACTGGACTGCCAGAGAATTCCCTAGGCTGCTTTTTTGATGAATACCTGTATTGGAGAGTTTCATCTGGCTCTGTTCAAACCCATCCAAGTACCTCTCCACCCTCACCACTGCCCTGGAGTACAGCTCCATACCCTTCATCTCTGGGGATTGGGTTGATATGATGTGTGTTATGTGTAGCAAAGGACACTGAGAAGTGGGTTGCCACCTAGGTAAGTAGAGCAGGAAGTAAGCAAAATATGGAGGCACAGAAATGCATCACATGACACCAGCTGAAAGTCAAAGGAAGACATGCTGGCAGGAGGTGAGGTTCTCACTAAATGCCAACTAGAAGAGCAATTCATGCAAAGTCCTTGCCACTTCTAACACATTAATAAATTCTGCTCCGATGGAGACTATAGTTGGCTCCCAAGAGAATCCCATGAGAATGGGTGCTGGGCAACCTCTAGATATAAACTCTGCTCCTGTTCTTGAGCCCTGTCTAAGAGCCCTATCTCCTCATTCTACCCTTTTCCATTTCTCCCACCAACTCAGGGAATCTTATCTAGTTTTGGTGATGAGAACCCTTGTTCCAGGTTCCATTCTTCTTTCTTGTGGCAAAGGTACCTCAGTTTTTTTCTGGGAAACCCACTGTCAATTCAAGCACTTGGGTAAAACTGACTTTACTGCTTGAGAATCAAAGCAAGATCATGAATTAAAATAAGTTAATCTTCCTACACAAACTCTTTTCAGAAAATAGAGGCAGAGGGAACACTTCCCAACTAATTTTATGAGGCCAGCTTTACCCTGATACCAAAACCAGATACAAATATTACAAAAAATATATAATAAACGAATATCACTCAAGAACATAGACATAAAAATTAAACATACACACACTAAATTCAGCAACTTATAAAACAAATCCGAAACATCATGACCTTTTAGGGTTTATGCCAAGAATCAAGGTGAAATTCACTAACATAATTCACCATGCTAACAGAATAAAGAAGAAAATTCACATAATATCTTAATTGATACAGTAAGGAAATTCAGCACCAATTCATGATTTTTTAAAAACTTCTCAGCAAACTAGGAATAAAAGGGGACTTCCTGGATCTGATAGATGAAATCAATGAGAAACCTACAACTAACACCATGCTTTATGGTGAAACACTAAACCATTGTTCTCAGTCATCAGGAAAAAGCCAGGATGCCTGCTCTTACTCTTTCTATTCAGCATTACACTGCGTCGGACCTAGCCACTGCCGTAAACAAAGAAAAAGAAACCAATGACATACAGATTGGAGAGAAAGTAAAATAAGTTAATGTGCTCACTTACGTTTGGAAATGGACATATGACCCAAATCTGACTAATGAGGTTCAACTCCTGATTTTGAGTATAACTCTCTTTCTGCTGTGCTGTCTTTTATTGTGGTGAAGAGACCCTCAAGCTTCTGGAGCCCATAATACAGTCTGAAAATAGAACCACTCCATTAGGTACAGGGCCTAAGAAGGATCCTAGTGACATCAAGCCATGAATCAAGCTGGTTTGAGAGTACTTCTATCACTGGGCCATTCAGTTATATGAAATAATAAATTCTCTTTTTGGCATAAGACAATGTGAGTTATCACCTAAGAGTCATAATTTTTCTCATATCTTCTTTCATACCTTAAATGCCCTCAGGGGTTAGACTTTTGAATTCTTTTGCTGCTATATTTTTCTTGCCTGAAGGTTGACTATAAATCTAACTTGAATAGGTAAAATAACAACACAAAAATCAGTATATATAAATATAATCCTGCCACATGTGTGATAAATAAATGTAATTGATGAAAACAAATTTTTAAATCAAAGTCAGTCCTCTGTAAACCTCTTCACCAATGTAAAAGAGTGACAATGTAGATTCATCTGTTATACTCCTTCTGCATTCACTTTCCATACTACAATAGCAGTGGAGTGGCAATCAGACATGGCAAATCTGTGCGATGTAGACATATAAGACGTTTATTTTATTTTTACTGATTATGACCAAATTCATCAGGAAATATGAGAAGTATGCAGTATAGTACACATTACATTTTAAGCATGAAGGCTCAATGTAATTCTTTTATCTACAACCCAAGATTATCTCTTTATAAGTCCATTCCTCATTCACTGCACAAATTCTTCCCAGACCCCTCCAAAAATCCTTCTCCAAAATCATGCTAACTAAACTACATTTTTCCCACTCTGATTACACTATGCTTGTTTTATCTGTGGCTACTGTCACTATAAAATTATTAATATGAAGATTGAACCTCATAATTGAAGTAATTTATTCTTTGCTAAGACCTTAGCTCTACTTGATCAGACTGTCTTAGAATGGGCTAACCCAGAGAAAGACCCTATTTGTTACGTGATCCCAGAAAACACGAATTAGGGAGAAATAAAAGTGAGATTGGGATGGGAGAAAAGCAAATAAAGAACATGTTAATGATCAGGTTACTGCTGTGGCCAACTGAGACTCAATCCCACCGGGACTTACTGACAAATCACATACAATATACCTCAGAGTTACCTTACTGAGGAACCGAGAAGGTGGAATATTTGGAACCGAGAAGGTGGAATATTCACCCACTGACTGTCATGCTTCACTGGTTGAGGGTTACCCACGGGCGCCTTAACTCCATGGCATTTCTGAGCTGCCTTGTGTAAGTTAAGCAAGCATGTATGACATGGAAGTAGGGGCCTGAGGCAAAAAATCAGAGAGACACAGATGCTTGGGCTGGGAAGCTGTCAGTGACTATAGGAACTATCTACCACACACAGAACTCAAAAGTAGATGGAAGAATGGAATGTCAATAGCATCGGTTACAGAGTCCAACTGAGCTTGCAAGTTACCTCATCCTGTGATCACAGAAGGACCAACATTCTTCTGTCTCCTCCTCCTTAGTATCTCATGGATTTCTCTACAGTCTCCACATGCCTCTTCATTCACCTTCTTCACATATTATATTTCAACTTCTAACATAGAAACAACTCCCACATTAAATATAACATATTCCCCTTTGATCCATATTCTCCAAAAGATAAAAGAAACTTTACTTGATATAAACTGTCCCTTTTTTAACCAGTCTACTTTTAGTCTTCTCAAGAATGACCTTCTTGAGGAAACGGGAGCATTAACTTCCAAGAGTTTCAAGAATAAAGAAGACATGGTTCCAGCTCTCCAGCTGCCTAGCAAAGGAAAGATGTCAAGGTCACAAATAACTAAAACATAAGGCAGAATGAGCTAAGTGCCATAAGAGAGGTACATACAAAGTGCTTTGGGGGCTCAACGGAGATAAATACCATGTCTAGTTGGCAGAATCAGGAAGGATACGTGAAAAAGGGGCCTGTGAGCTGAGCTCTGAAGGACAGATGGGATTTTGTCAGTAAAAGGTGGCTACAGGGCTTTCTAAATATAGAAAATATTATAAGCAAAGCTCCAACCACAGAAAAATGCATGCTCCTTTGAGAAACAGTCCAGTTTGGCTGAAGCATAATGTACACATCACAGAGGTGTACTGGGAGATATGGCTACAAAAGTCTACTCTGCATGTATTTTTAACCCTTTCAGTAATCTATCGTAAGAGCTTTCAACACTTAAAAGTGGAATGATGTTAGCATCTCTTGTGGTAAGGTCTACCAGCTGCGTATTATTTTTTAATACCACGTTACTATTCGTATTTTAAAATTTCTACAAGATCAAACTTGTTGAAAGCAAATGTAGGAAGTCAGAGGGGGATCATTCCCTTAAGGTCATTTAAGGATAGCATTAAATTTTAAAGGCCTACGATCTTTTTTGTCTTTGTAAAATACTGCTCAAAGGACAAAATGATAGCTTGTATTTTACAAAAGAGGTGGAATGAGGTAATAAAAAAAGATGAATGAATAAAATAAGACAACATTTAATGCTCTCCTCAACAGGTGCCTGAATCTACACATATATGTGAGTTTAAAAGGAAATTAGCCAAAGTAAATAACGTGGGAAATCAATATTAAACACATTTGTATGCATGTGGTTTTTCTCCCACATCCTGGGGGAATTAACATTTTAGACTTGCTACAGTTCCATTATTAATCTTATTCTTACCAGAGTCAAATGGGAAGTAAACCTGCTGACGTGTAATAACTGAAGCTAAAAGGAAATTCTTTCTTTCTTACAGAATAATATTTTAGTTCAGCTTGAGGACTGTTGTAAACAGTCCTAACAGTTGTTTTGTCAACCCACAAATACACAGTCTTAGTCTAGCTCTTATGAACACACAATAGCATGAGTTCATCTACATCAGAATATCAATTAGTACTTTTCAGAGCACACTCCCATATATTTAATCTTTAGAATAATTCTGGAAAGAAAATTGGTCTAAAAAACATTATCCTCATTTTGATTAAAAAAGCAAGGTTCAAAAAAAGTTAATAGGCTTCCTCACGTCCAAGTTGTAACGTAGTGTGTTGAGTCCCACTTGAACTTTCTTTCCAACTTAACCTGAGTCTGAGAAGCAAGGCTTTGCTAAATAATTCACTTTTTTAATCTGTGCAATGCAAGAAAAGGTGGGGGTCGCTTCTTTTAGGAACGGGCTCACTAGGAAGGTATGAGCTAGTCTGTAGACATGTAATATTCTTCCACAATTTCCGTGACTGTTCTCCCGCAAAGCTAGGCTAAGATGACCTCTTACACATTCTTGGTTGTAGTTCTCTGGAGTCTCAAAAAAGTCCTCATTAGAGGCTATTGATTAAATTCAAGGTGTTTCTTAAGAAAAGTTTGGCCCTGCCGCCAAGAACCACAGTTTGCCTGGTCTGTATGAAGACAGATCTCTGTATATGTGCTGGAATATAAATTAAACCTTCCTTTTAATAACAGAATGTCAACGTTCCACTTGTGTCTCTAAGCCCTAAAACCAGTCTATCTGAATTGTTAAGCGATTCAGAACACCTGGACGACAGCTTCTTACCACAGACTTCTCCTTAAATGCTCTCTAACTTTCATTAAAAGGTGACCGAGACAACAGGGAGAGATGAAGAGGATTCCCTATTTTCTGAGCTGAGTGGGAATGAGGATAGTATAGTCTACAGCAGATTAATGATTCTAAAAATTGCATACGATTTACTTCAGAATCTTATTAAAATGCAGATTCTGATTCAGCAGAACTCACTCAAGGCTCAAAATTCTGCATGTCTAACTCCCTTTGAGGTGATACCAACGCTGTTGGTTCAGGACCACACTCGGAGCCGCAAAGGTGCTCAGAGGGATCTGAGAACTGCAGGCTATACCTGTATGACCCACGAGCTAATAGAAATCAAAAGAAAAATAATATTTCATGACATGTGAAAATTATACAGAATTCACATTTCAGTGTCCATAAATAAAGTTTTATTGAAACATACCCACGCTCTATTTATGTATTATCTATGGCTCCTTTTTTTGAGCTATGACAGAGTTGAGTAGTTGTAATAGAGACTGTGTAGCCCAAAAAGGCTAAAATATTTCCTATGTGGCCCTTTACAGAAAACATTTCTGACCAATGGTCTAGATCAGTGGTTCTTAACACTGGCTGCATAGTCAAATCACCCGGGAGTTTTAAGAGATATTTATGACCTTCTACCACACAAAATCAGTCAATCCAGAAGCTCATGGGGTGACCCTGGCACCATTTTTTTAAAACTCTCCAAATGATTCCTATGAGCAGTCATATTCAAAAACCATGGATCTAAAGGAAATATCCCCTTCCGACCCCTGTCTCAGCATCTATAAACAAAGTCACCAAAGTCAAAGCTTAAGGTCCAAGTCCTCAACTATTCACAGCTTGTTCCTGCAAAACCACTACGAACTAAGATACAGTCCCTAGCACAAGTCTTTGGGGATTTTTTATTGCTCTTCTTAACTCCAGCACTTCAAAACTAGTAAGAACCTTCACTACTCTCTTCATCTCTCACCACATTTATTTTCAAGAACTGCCATTGCTTCCTTCTTCCTCCGGATGACTGAAACCAGCAGGTGTGTTGTCACTGGACTGTCTAATGCATGTGACCTATAAGTGATCTACAAGTGTATCCATCATGATTCCTTTCTTTCTGTAAAGGAATGGCCCTATAAACCCATGCAGGTCCATGTCTCTTTACTCCGGCCCTAGGGCCTCATCTGGAACCTGCACATTGGTCATACCTTCCTCTGTATCTTCAACCTCTCCCTTTCCGTGGCCTCCTTTCCAACATCCTAGAAACCTGCTAAATTCTACTCTCTCCCCTCCACAAAAAAATAAATAAATATTCACCTTTAGCTACTACTCAATCTTTTCCATTTATCAACCAGAATACTTGAAACAGAATTCCTTACTTGCCATCTCAATTCCCAGCCTAACATTTACTTTTAAACCCAATGTGTCATAGTTTCCCTCAACACTATTCTATTAGATCTCTTCTTGCAAAAATCAAGTTATCCATGTTGCCTAATTTAGTGGACATTTTTCAACCTTTATCTCATAACACTGCTGTACAGCACTGCCACCCATTTATCATTTTCCTGAAATTCTGTGTCTCTGATACCACACACTGTTGGTTCACCATATCTCTGATTACTCTTGTTCTGTCTCCTTGGTAGGCTCCCCTTTCTTCACCCAGGTAACCCAGTGGTTCACCTGCAGCCCACTATTCTCACTTGAACCATGACCTCAGTCACTCTAAAAGTTGCGCCTACCATAAAGGTTTATGATTCCTAAGCCTGACTCCACCTCAAGTCCCTGCCCAGAATGTCAGATTCATATAGTCAACTTCTACTGTCACCACTTGGCTGTACCAAACCCAATATGCCCCAAACAAAACTCATTTTATCCTCTGCCTGCCCCTCTTCCTGTATTTCTCTGTCTTAATTGGTAACTCTACAATCCACCCAGGTATATAGGCTGGAAATCTGGTACTTATTGTTTACTCCTTCATCTCCTCATCACCCAGAGCTAATAAGCACCATCAGATTCTGCAAATTTATCTCTTAATTACAACTCAGATGGGTCCCCTACTACGATGAACCTAATCTAAAGTCTTCAGCATCTTTCACATGGAAGACTGAAACTAGCCCCCCTACCACCAGTTTTGTCTCCTAAAAGCATCTCCTTACCCATTCGAGAGGAATTTATCTGCAACACAAATAAACTATGTCAGTTAAATGCCTGAGACCTGTCAGTGTCTCTCTATCTTATAATATCATGCTTAAGCTCCTCAACATAGACTCCCCCAAATTTGGACCTTACCTCTCTGGCATCATCCCCTGTCTCACTTAATACTCTTAGTACACTGCAAGTAACAGCAATAGGATCCCCTATTTGCAGAACCCTCTACCTGAAATTCCTTTCTTCTCCCCCGCTACTCCCCCTACCCCTTCACAAACACCTTTTGCTGATTCATATACTTTAAGACTCAAGTCTCCCAGGTTTGGTTGTGTCCACCTCCATATGTCCACAATAGCCTGTGCATTTCTGTATTATTCATATCATAATGCAGTAGCTAAGAGAACCTGCTAATGACAGAGATCTGGATTCAAACCAGTGCTCCAACATTTGTCAACATTCTTACCTAAAAAAATCATATAACGTCTTTAACACCTCATTTCCTTCGTGTGTAAAATATTCACTTTACTGCTTTGCCAGTGAATTAGTGAGGTACAATGCTTAAGATATAAACTGGCACAAAGTAAGAACCCAATAAATTAGAATTTTAGTTGTTATTATCAATGTTTTTTGTTGATTTTAAGATCAGAACACCAAGCCATGATGTGTGTTCAGTAATTCTTCAAAAGTCTTACTTTTGCAAAGGAATCTTTATCAACTTAAGTTAATCTTTTTAGTGTTCACAAATATCTCTCCCTTATAAAAAGAAATCATCTGGATAATTTAATAAAACAATAAAAAGAAAAAAAGTCTGACAATGACTTGCCGATGAAAAGATAGGGGAGCAGTAGTATTTCTCACAATAAATGAATATCTCAAACATATCTTTAAAGTTCTTACTTGGTAAAAACACATACTAAGAACTATAGATGACTTTCTGGGGAAGAAATTATCCCTTTTATTAAATTATTATGAATTATCCACACATGAACTAGGAGATCCTGCTTTTAGTTTACTTCAGAGCATGATAATGTGAAAAAATAAAATGTGATGTTCTAAAAGGACATCTGTTAATTTTTAAAATGTTAAAACATTCTGAATTTTGTTTTTCCAGTGATTTGTATTAAAATGGATTTCAATTCCAAAACCCAAATTTTCTCATTATATCTTAAGCCTGTCCATTACCCTAAGGAAAATGAAATGCAATCTATTACCATAGTGCCCACCTGCCTGCTTCATTAAGTAATGCCTGTAATTACAGTATATTTTTCAGGAGTGTGTTAAGGAGGACCCAACAAATATATTCCAGGTGTGGACTCTACTCAGCAAACAACCAGATTCATTTTTATTTCGGTCTTAATATTGTGGTAATTTTTATTAGATTTCTACTTCGTTTTTCTACTTTCAGTTGAAAGCAGTGTGCAGGCATGTAGGGGACGAAACTCGGCACAATACCAACGGAGGCTTTTACAATTAGATGCGCCCAAACCCCTTTCTCCACCACATCTAGGAAGAGGGTACTTCTTTCTGTACCTGCCGCCAATTTCAATTCACCCATTGACAGGCTGTTTCCTTAGGCAATGAAAAAAACTCCTTAAGTCTCCTATTTCTCCTCTGTGAAATGGGGATAATAATATCCACCACAGAACGGTAACTCGCATAGTGCCTGGACACATTAAATTATCCCCTTCCACAACACTTACTGAGTGCAAGCAGGGTTCTAGGCACTTTATGTATATTAATTCTTCTAATCCTTTAACAGCCCCATGTGATAGGCACTATTATCATCCTCCTGTAGCAGATGAGAAGCCATCTGTCAATCACAGTTCTGATTATTTCACAAGACAACAGGACCAGATAAACAGGGATTAGCACTAACCACTCCAGGGTGTTCAGTAAGGGAAATAAAACCTAATGCCCTAGGACAGCCACTGCATGGAATGAATTAACTTCCCCTCTATCAAACTGGAAAGTACTATCCACAGGAGAATTGACAAAAAATAGTAGCTCAAATAGTTTTTTGGGTTCCATTGCTTAGTAGAGGAGCCCCAATAGAGAAAAGGCAGTACAACCCTCAACCCTGTCAAACTGTTCTCTACCTTTGCCTCCATGTTACCAATAGCCATATGTCCTATTTGCCCAAATTACAGAGCTCCGATTCCCTGTGGTAAAGAAATCAAACCTTAGAAGTCAAACAGGAACATTTGTTTTTGAAGGAAATGTGATACAAAATCTATGCTTAGGGACACGGTGCGATAATTTGTTGAGATATTAGTTAGCTCTTTGATTTTGCTGCTACTGAATAACCCAAGAGTGAAGCAACATTGAGTAGTTCTTATTTTCTATTTCTCCTTCTACTCCACCCCTACCTTCTGAGAAGATGGCCAGACTTTCCGCACTCCCTTGCCACAGGTAGGCTGCAAGCCTCAAGCAGAAGTGGCCTGAAGAGAACCTCCCTTCCTTGCTAGAATTTTCCAAAAGCCTTGTGCTATGGAGACAAAAAGAAGCCACTGCATTTGGGGTGAGACTGGAGGATAAAGGTGGGGACAGGTGTGGCACAGCAGCAAGAGGAAGAAAAAGATTGCCCCCAGCTTAAGGGAGAGCTGGAGGTCTGTGGGACCTCCAGAGAAGGGACCCACAGCTTCCCCCTTGCGGACTTTCAGGAAGGAAGTTCGGTCTCCATAGGAAACAACAGCAAAGTGGCCCTACAAGCATGGCTCCATTCAGAGCACCTGAGTCCACCTGGGTCCCCACATACTAGGTCACACAATAATCCCAATACCATCAGATTCCAAGGGACTGGCTGGGGAGATAAAAGTAGGTCCATTACGGGCTCAACCAAGGGGCTTTGGAAAGGGGGGGAAGGCTTTATTCACTCCGTGTGACTCTCACTGTCACAGTGAGTGAGAGCTGTGGATGCTAAAAACACTCTGCAGTGTACAGCACCACAAAAGCTGTTCCACCAGATGCTAGTACACTCTGTCGAGAGAAACTGGTAAACAATGGGCATCAAGGGGGAAACGGATTTGGACTAAAAGGCCAAGGCTGGCCCTCGAGCACTGTTCTGTGCAACCCCCCGTGATCTCATCCGCACAACTTTGGAAGAGAGGGGGTCCCCGCATGCCTGAGAATGAACTCCCTTCAAGCTGGTGGGATCGGAGCTCAGAGTTGGAATTAGATTGACTGAAAAGAAATAAGTAACATGGCATTTCTGATACACCGGAGCTTAATGAGAAGACAAACATGACCCACAGATATTTCATTTTTAAGAATACAGTGTCAGGGACTTTCTGAAAGCATGATAAGCTCTCGCTCATCCTGTCTCCTGCACACTCCTGAAGATGCACTGCATTTTGCACTGTAATGGTTCTGAAGGTGACTTTCCAGACTGCATCTGTGTCCTAGTTCAATGAAGAAAAATCCAAGCCATCCTTCTCGTCCCTAAGACAACATCCATATTTCTTTGTGCTGACCTTTTTATGAAAATGGAAGCAGTGATTATATTTTTAAAGTTTTATTTTTAAGCTATTTTGTTTATAATCAATAAAATATGGTTAAGCATCTGTATATGCATCCATCCCACCTAACAATGGTTACATGTCAGGAGAAGACTGGCAAGAAAGGACTTTGGCAACACTATATAAAGTGACAAAAATTATTACTTCATGAGAAATGTCCACACATCACATTAAAAGTGAAGTAAACAGCCACATGCATTTTTTAAAAAATAGAATTAGAAAGAGATGTGAAGCATTTTCAACTTTTGTAGAAAAATTAGTTGGAAGAAAGGAATAAAACATCATTTATGTAGCACCTTTTCTGAAAGTGAAGAAAACCATTACAGGATATAATTAATCTTCAGACCTCTTTGCTAAAAAGAAAGAAGGGGCAACATGATCCCTTTTGGGAGAAGCAGCACAAATTCAGATTACTTGCCTAAGGCACTGATTGGCGGAGATGGGGTCAAAATCCTACAAGAAGATTAAGACGCTTGTGAAATCCCATTCTCTTACAAGCACTACACCTTTTTAAAAGATAACACTCATTGAACACTATGTACAAGTCACGATGCTTTATTCTTTTTTATTTTTATTGGAGTATGGTTGCTTTACAACGTTGTGTTAGCCTCCACTGCACAACAAAATGAATCAGCCATACACGTACAGATATCCCCTCCCTTTTGGACTTCCCTCCCATTTAGGTTACCACAGTGCATTAGGCAGAGTTCCCTGTGCTATACAGTATGTTTCCATCAGTTGTCTATTTTATACATAGCATCGATAATGTATATCTGTCAATCCGTCTCCCAATTCCTCCCTCCCCACCCCTTTCCCCCTTGGTATCCATACATTTGTTCTCTACGTCTAGGTCTCTATTTCTGCTTTGCAAATAAGATCATCTATACCATTTTTCTAGATTCCACATATATGCATTAGCATACAGTATTTGCTTTTCTCTTTCTGACTTACTTCACTCTGTATGACAGTCTCTAGGTCCATCCATGTCTCTACAAATGACCCAATTTTGTTCCTTTTTATGGCTGAGTAATATTCCATTGTATATACGTGCCACATCTTCTTTATCCATTTCTCTGTTGATGGACATTTAGGTTGCTTCCATGTCCTGGCTATTGTAAATAGTGCTGCTATGAACATTGGGGTACATGTGTTTTCTCGAATTATGGTTTTCTCTGGATATGTGCCCAGTAGTGGGATTGCTGGGTCATATGGTAGTTCTATTTTTAGTTTTTTAAGGAACCTCCATACTGTTCTCCATAGTGGCTGTATCAATTTACATTCCCACCAACACTGTACGAGGATTCCCTTTTCTCCACACCCTCTCCAGTATTTATTGTTTGTAGATTTTTTGATGACGGCCATTTTGACCGGTGTGAGGTGATAACTCATTGTAGTTTTGATTTGTAGCATTTCTCTAATAATTAGTGATGTTGAGCATCTTTTCATACAAATCACTATGCTTTAAATACTCTTCTCACTTAAATCTTGCTGCAATCTAAAGAGACAGATGTAATTTTCCTCATTTCACAACTGAAGAAACTGAGGGCAGTGACATTAAGTAGTTTATATGGGATCACCCAGCAAACAAGTACTGAGAGAATTCCAACCAGAGCTGCTGGACTCAAAGCCTATGCTCCCAGGCATGAGTCCTCCTTCTCTCTTTACCCCCTACACAGTGAAGAGACTGTATGCATTTCAAAACTAATACTGATTATTCCTAGTAGCCATCAAGGACTCCGGCAGTGACAAAGCATGAACTGATAGGACATATTTTCAACTTCCTTGAAATGCTATGATCATGAAAAGAATCCTGGCTTTATCTTCCATGCTACTCAATACCCTTCACCTATCATTAATACTAATCATGCCTTATTTTAAGGTATTACTTTTTTAACATGTCTTCCCTGTCAGACTATAAGACTCTTGAGGACAGAAAAAGTGTTCACCATCATTTACCGCTAGTCTCAACACCTAAGCACAGTGCCTGGCACAGAGTAGGCTCTCAATAAACTTGGTTGAATGAATGAATGAAGGTGCCAGGGCAGCCTTGTGAACTAAGGGAAGCACGGCACAGTGGTGGCACCTGGCTCAGTAAGACTTCATTGTCAACTGCTGGATCATGATTGACTTGTAGAGAATCTATGGTCAAAGGAGACAAAGCAAGAGCAGAGGTCAACAGTAACTAAAGCCCCACCTACCTACAAAGCCTTTGAAAACTCTTTACTAATGGCTACCCCCCCAACCTAGGCATGAAACTCTCACACTTGATTTCTCCATGTTTTGAACATCACACTTACTTCCATCTTTAAGTTGCATATATTCATCTTTGTATCACCAGCACACCATACAGCACCTACATACTCAACTTTTCTCTATCTTCTACCCAATGTACTTAGCATTGACCGACAGCTACTATTCGTTTATGCCCCTTTTTATAATGGCTCTCTTGTATCCATAGTTTTTATCCACAATCAAGCTGTAACTCATATCCCAAATTTATTTCCCACTATCCCTCCCTTCACCCGTTTTAGTGTCATCTGAAGAGAACTATACCTGCTGATGCCCTGACAACTTTCTTGCCTTTGCTCATGCAGTATATTTTGCACCAAATGCCCTTCATTTTCACACCTGAGCCCAGTTCAACTATCATTTCCTCCAGGAAGGCTTCACAAACTCATTCCAAATGGACATAACCCTTTCCTCATCTCAATTCCCACATTTTATCTGTAATTTTTTGTTGACAGACATAACTTTACCCTGTAAATTCAGATATTGCTTTATATTCTCAACTAGATGGTAAGCTCTCTAAAGGCAAAGGCCATACATCATTCACTTCTTTATCTTCCACATCAAGTAGAACAGGACCTTCTACATAGTGGCTACTTTGTAACTATAAGTTGAGTGAATAAAAGAATGAATAAAAGGTTAAGTGCATTTTTTTGTTCAGTTATTCTTAAGTCTTGAATCTGGCTTAACGAAAATAGCATTACTCATCCATACATCATAAATCCTAATTCAGTTTTTCTCATAAGCTAGCTACGAAATTCAGGCTGGTTACTCCACGGGTTCGAGTTTCCTCATCTGAAGAAAAGATGAACTACAGCTGATCTCTCAGGCCATTACCAATATGTAAAAATACGACAGTGTAAAATACGTGGATAATTCCAAGCAGAGGAAACACAATTCCCCTTACCTTTGTCTAGTAAATTTCAGTCTTTCTTCAGAGTTCAACTCATCATCACTTCTACACAGAAGTTTCCCTGATGACCAGGACTACATCAAATCCCGCCACATAACGCTCATACAGCACCATAAACTTCCACTTTGCAGGATTTACCATACTTATCATTTTTGTTCCTATGATTATTTAATTAAAGTCTATCCCTATCCATCCCCTGTATATTCAATAAGATGAATCAATGAGTGTAATTTGTTTTAGAATATAAGGTTTTACAATGCAAAAACATTTTTTTCAGTAGTTCTCTTTGTAGTTATATAATCACATATGTTTCAGCACTTAAATATTTTCCAAAGATGATGGACAAAGCTAGGTGGTCACAACTTCAAAGAGTTAACATAGTTTTCAAAGAACCTAGCTTGTCATTTCATCAAAGTTTGTATGTTCAAAGAATATGGTCTCTGATAGACTTCTTTTTGGCTATGCTGAGTGGCATGTGGGATCTTAGTTCCCCAACCAGGGATTGAGCCCGTGTCCCCTGCACTGGAAGCGTGGGGTCTTAACCACTGAACCACCAGGGAAGTCCCTCTGATAGGCTTATTTCTAAGTGGGAAATCTCTTTTGTTTTATTTCAGCTTTTTCTTGTTTTTATCTGTACTTTTTTTCTCTATTCAAAAGAAATTTATCTATAAAACAACTCATCCCATCTGTTTTCTTGGATCATTAGTTAGGTAAAAATACCAATTTAGAGATTCTTTTTATGATGTAGAAAGTAAGCCCCCTAATATGAGCAGGAAAAACAAGAATGTTTCTTTGTAAACAGCTACAATTTAATATTTGATTTTTTAAACCACAAACAGAAATTTAAAAAATATCAATGGCATCATCTTTTTTTTAACATCTTTATTGGAGTGTAATTGCTTTACAATGGTGTGTTAGTTTCTGCTTTATAACAAAGTGAATCAGTTATACATATACATATGTCCCCACATCTCTTCCCTCTTGCATCTCCCTCCCTCCCACCCTCTCTATTCCACTCGTCTAGGTGGAATGACAACATCTTTTAACACTGCAAATCTTCAATGTGAATAAGGAAAGTCTAAAACTTATCTCAATGATAAAACTAATCCAAGCAGTAGGAAATAAAACCTGAAATGCTTTCCTTGATATAAACATTTGAAACTTATTGGTTTAGTTTTCTTTATCCCATGAATACTTTTGAATTAACACAAATACACTTGATTTAACAAGCTGTAACATTTTATACCTCTCTAACTCCACACAAACCATCATAGTTAGTACTATAATTATGAGTTAAAGGTATGATCTTAGACACAAAGCCAAAGCTTTCTATCTTCTTTCATGTGCTCCTTTCTGTACACTTGGGGGGTATTCCTTTCCATAAAAAGGAGAAACTGACTGACACATGACCTCTTCCTATCCAATAAAGTGGAGTGCCAATCCTTGAGAGTGATGTTCCCTCAAGGGACGACACAGTATGAGCCAAGCTCACTTCCACCTTGAAATAGGTTTTCACTCTTTTAATCACATGTATAAACATGTGAAGGATAAACGTACAAGCAATAAAATTCTATTCCTGACAACAGAATTCTGAAAGTCACTAGATCATGCAAGATTCTGAAAAACATATTCATTCTATCAGAAAAGCCATATGCTCTTAAAACAGGTTATATAGAGACATAGGAAAATAAACATACAAAGAGCAGTGCTTATTTTTTCAAATAATTTAGGTGTTTTTTGAAAAATAAAAACAACACTATTAAATAAAAATTATTACTGTATGTCTTAATTATCACACTCAAGAAATTTTTAGAGTTATACAGACACCCCCCCTTCCCCGATGGTAGGAACTACAATTACGCCGGTTCTGCATAGTCAGCAGCACTTGGCATGATGGGTTGGATGAGTAAGTTAAGTTCATTGACTCCTTCTAAAATAACTGGCCAGCGCTTCCTTGGTGGCGCAGTGATTAAGAATCTGCCTGCCAGTGCAGGGGACATGGGTTCGAGCCCTGGTCCAGGAAGACCCCACATGCCGTGGAGCAACTAAGCCTGTGCACCACAACAACTGAGCCTGCGCTCTAGAGCCCGCGAGCCACAACTACTGAGCCTGTGCTCTAGAGTCCACGAGCCACAACTACTGAGCGCACGGGCCACAACTACTGAAGCCCACATACCTGAAGCCCATGCTCCACAGCAGGAGAGGCCACTGCAATGAGAGGCCCACGCACCACAACTAAGAGTAGCCCCCGCTCACCGCAACTAGAGAGAGCCTGCGTGCAGCAACGAAGACCCAACACACAGCCAAAAATTTTAAAAAATAAAATGAAATACTATAACTTTCCAATGAAAAAAATATAAAATACATATAAGCACAAATGACTGACATGAAAAAAGAGCACTCATTGTTTGGTTACTTAAACAAAACTGACATTTTTCCAGATGGTATGAAGGTATATGGTTTGATGGGGTTTTTGTGTGTCCATTTGTTTGTGATTTTTAATGATTAGGATTTTTAGTACAGTGAGAGAGATGGGGGGATGATATGATATGGACTTGCCAATATATTCCTTATTAAAGTTTGTTTTGTTTTTTTTGGCTGCGTCGGGTCTTAGTTGCAGCACGCGGGATCTTCGTTGAGGTGTGTGGGAACTTTCGTTGTGGCATGCAGCTTGCCTCTAGTTGTGGCATGTGGGTTTTCTCTCTCTAGCTGTGGCGCGCGGGCTCCAGGGTGCATAAGAATGTATTAAGTTTTATTACATCCATACTAGCTAGGATGGATCTAGGGTGTCTCCTAAGACATAGAAACAATCTCATCACACTGATTTGGAAATTACTGAATTCTGTATTTTTTTCTGAACAACCAGTCAACAAATATAGGGTTTTTTTCTTTTTTTACAAAAGCAAAAATGGCAATGCTTTATAGCCGGTTTTCAAAAGAACTGGACTTTTAAAAAACAAAATTGTAAAGGTTTCATAATCACATTTTAATATTTTACCCGTGTGAACGAAAGATCAAAGTATTATAAGACTTGGGCAAAAAAGCCTAAGTAATACAATTCTCTTATAATATCCCTGCAAGAGTGAGCTAAAAATACAATTTACATATTATCAAAAGTTTCTTATTAATATTATTATTACTACTACTATTACTACCACAACTACTACTACTACTATTACAGCCCGCCACATTCAGGAGCACACAGACCTGCAGCACAATACTATCATAAAAATCAAATTGACTCTTGAAGAAGCAAAGGATTCAATGAACCTAAAGAGGGAAAAGAAAATGGATCCTATTTCTCACTCTTCTCAACGCATTCTACTGTACTCCACCTACTGAGAATAGATATTAATACATCTTTCATGCAGATAGCATTGTTTCAGTAGCACAAACGAGGTGTGATCACAGTAAGTAACGGGCCTTAATAACTAATTATAAGCCAGAAAAGAAAGGCTACACACTCATTTTTCTAAAACCAACATTTTCATTTAATAGACATTTACTAAAGTAAATAATTCTATACCATTTCAGGGGAAGACAGTAAAAAGAAAGAAGCGAGTCATGAACCTCTACCCCAAAAACCTAATAAAATAAATACAAAAAAGGAAAAGAATCAAAAAAGGGGGAGAGAATGGAGTTGTAGAAACAAAGCTTTTGTATAATATTGAAACTAAGTTACTATTAACATGAACTAGATTTTTATAAGCTAAAATATTCATTGTAGTAGGATAACCACTAAGAAAATAACTCGAAAGAATATAACTTTTTAAGGAAGGAATTTAAATGGTACACTAGAAAATATCTATTTAACAAAAGCCATATGTTTAGAAAACACTTGTTCAACTAAGTCATTCAAATTCAGACTTTTTAAAAAAACACCGGACTTGTCACACCAGACTCATCTGCAGGCTGAATTCAGTCCATGAACCACTCTTTCAGTTTGTGACATCCCTGGTTCTGCAGATCTAGATTTTGCCCTTCCTTTAAGGCTTTCAAGTACTACTTCTC
Organism: Phocoena phocoena; assembly: GCF_963924675.1. Classification (NCBI taxonomy): domain Eukaryota; kingdom Metazoa; phylum Chordata; class Mammalia; order Artiodactyla; family Phocoenidae; genus Phocoena; species Phocoena phocoena. The sequence goes on from NC_089227.1 coordinate 12,885,317, forward strand.
CTATTAAAATTGTGATGATCTCCTCAATCTGTATTAATACTTTGCCTCTGTCTCCACTTGATGGAAAGAAAAAGTAAAGAATATGGAGGCAGAAGATTTGGGATCAATCTATCTGCTCATCTATGATTTAAGGTAATTAATATCTCTGAACCTCAATGTTCTCATCTGTAAAATGAAGATAACAACACCTACCTCACAAGGTCATTTTGAAGGTTGGATCAGAAAATACATGTAAAAAGCACCATACAAATATTAATTCAGACTATAATTGCTGATTTTCCTCATCTTCACCCCAGAAAGTGGCTTTCACTCATGGGCGAGATTAATATTCCTCTTTTCTCAGTCCTATATGAGCACTTGCCCAACAAAGTGCCTGACGCACTATTAATATTTTGCCTTATGGGTTTATACGCATCTCTAAGTATGGTGCCATGTAACTCTGTTGCTTCACTAAGAATTTCAAGTCTAACCACAGCAAAAAAGATAAGAAATGAAAAAATATTAACCAGAACATCTTTGTATTTGACCAGATAACAGATGGGGTCCTAGTTATATATGCCAATAACGGCAGACATAAAAAGAAAAAATTAATATAGCTATCCTGTACCTACTTTTATGAACTCTTTACGATAATTCAACTTGCAAATACTTTTTAATCTATGGAGTATGTGAAACACCCTCACAGATTTCTATTATTCCTGTCATTGACTCATTTCTATTAAAACTGAGTTATCTTGTCAAAACTCCTGGAAATACTTTCCAAAATTAATTTGGAGAGGCCATGACAGTGAGAGGCCCACGTACTGCAAAAAAAAAAAAAAAAAAGAGTGTCCTCAAATTACGAGGGTATTATTAACTTAAAAGTAATTTTTAAATATCATAATGCTCTTCAGGGATAAAAAATCTATAAAGCTTTAGGGCTACTTTTCACTGATCTAAAATTGATATAAATCATTCTATTACAGCAAAGTGGAAAACCTATATTTCTAGAATCTTCAACTTCTCCATACAAAGTATAAGAAGGAAAAAAAAATGTAGCTTCCTAATTTAATTTTAAATCCCATCGTCTAGGAATTTATACTATCATAGTTTTACTCCTTTGGACTTCACTGGTAGTAATTTTCACCTATGAATTCTCTGAAACTGTTTAGTAATAATTATTGCTATGACATACAATTAAACCACATGATATGTTTTTTATACACAGTATAAATTTTTTTTTTTTTTTTTTTTTTTTTGCGGTACGCGGGCCTCTCACTCTTGTGGCCTCTCCCGTCGCGGAGCACAAGCTCCGGACGCGCAGGCTCAGCGGCCATGGCTCACGGGCCCAGCCGCTCCGCGGGATGTGGGATCTTCCCGGACCGGGGCACGAACCCGTGTCCCCTGCATCGGCAGGCAGACTCTCAACCACTGCGCCACCAGGGAAGCCCCCTCCATATTCTTTATTGGGATCTCTTCTCACTCTAGGCCAGTGCTGCTCAAACACTGCCCCAGGTCATCCTAGAGCAATTCAGTCAGAATTTCTGCGGACAGTTCTTAGGCATCAGGATTTTTTTTTTTTAAAGTTCTCCAAGTGATTCCAATGTGCAGTCAGGAAAGAAAACCCCTGCTGTTCATCCCCCCCCCCCACAATAATCTCATCCACTCAGTCATTTTAATTGTCATGTTTATTCCAATAACTTACAAATCTATATCTCTAGTTCCCACCACCTTGGTCATTCAAAATAAAACAACCACAAAATAAAATTTCATTTTTTTAATCGACACAAAATTTTAAGATATGTTGAAGTTTAAATTATTTCTTTCTAGATTTTTCTAATTTTCTCTCTCTTTTTTGAGGGGTGAAGAACCTGTGCTTTGTTCATATCCCAAAAAACTGATTAGATTCCCTCCTGGGAAATGGAACATGTGCTAGCACACCTTTCCAAAACTTCAGACATCTGGCAGCGGGGGGTGGGGGGGGGGTCTCAATTCAGAGGCCCTGTAAGCACTAAAAAAAAAATCAATATGCCTGCAAAAGAATTCATCATTTTCCCATGTCCCCAGACAAAACCTGCTCTTCCTCTCACCGAATGACTGGCAGCTAAAGTAAAAAACTTGGGAATCAGGATTTACTCCTCCATCTTTCACATCCTCACCCTCAGTTATTGGCCAAGTAATATAATTCTAACCCTTTAATAGATCATGAATCTGTTTGCTTTCTCTCCATCCCCATGGCCACTGTGTTCTGTTGCCTGGGGTACCGCAATACCCTCTGAACTGGTCTCCTTGCCCACAGTCTTTACTTGTTCCACACTACTACCAAAATCATATTTCTAAACACAAATGTTTTTCGTGTACTTAAAACCTTTCAGAGGCTCCTTCCCACCCTTAAGATAGTGTCTGCATTTCACGACATGGTTTCCAAGGCCCTTAGAAACCTCTCCAGATGCTTTCACTGCTCCTGCTGCTGCTAGAACCATCCCCTCATCACTCATTCACCTTGCTTCAGCAGAGATTTCTTTCTTCGGGGAAATCTTCTCTCGTCTCCCAAAGCCAGGTTAGGTGCCCCTTCCACTCATGGCCATGTCACCACGCAATTACTCTGTTACCGCATCAGTCGCTAACTTGATTGTCTCCCCCGCTACAAGTGAGCGCCTCAGAAGCAGAGGCAATGTCTTATTCTTCATGACTGCCCATGCTTGGCACCTTGTAAGTGCTCAGTATTTGTTGAAATAAACAATGAATGAATAATAGCCCTTGTAGTCCTAGCAAATCTTATTAGTGAAATCTGTATTTACCCTCTCCAAGCAACGTTAGGATTCAAGAAAAACAGTTGCTGAAAAGAAGTCTTGCTCACACATGCACAGCAGACCCACACGCTATCCTGTGGATATTAAAAGGCTGGAGTTCTGCCCCTAGGTGCCGCAGAGACTAACGCAACACTGTAAAGCAATGATACTCCAATAAAGATGTAAAGAAAGGCTGGAGTTCATTCATCCAACATTTGTAAGTAGTTACTTTCACTCTGTCCATAATAAGCTTGTCTTATGCAGTGTCAACAGTCACCTAGTCGCCTTAAATTAAATATTACAGTATGAAATCTGTCATTTAATGTAACAGCTACCACTACCATTCTGTAAGCACTGTGCTCAGCGGCTGACACATATTGTCTCATTTAATCTCCACAATCAAGCTCTGAAGCAGATCATTTTACAACTTCTCAGAGGAAGAAACCAAGGCTTGCGAAGGGTAAGCACCTAGACTACAACAATACGGTTAGGATGTGTTAGCCAGTATCCCACCCTTATAGCAGAAAAATAAACCGAACATGAAACTTGTACTTAATATTGCCATGTCATATCCAATCTTGCTCTAGTAAGTGACAGAACACAAAGTTAAGGCTGCTGGGGTGAGAAATGCCTCCGAGTTGATAAATCAGTGTGTATCCATGGAACATAGTCCCATGCCAAAGAGGATGCTGAAAAGCTTACTGAGGATCCTGTGCCCAGCAAAATGGAGTTTGAGGCCCTGAGCAGGTACACCAGCCCAGTGAACCCGGCTGTCTTCCCCCATCTGACCGTGGTTGTTGGCCACTGGCATGTTCTTCACCGCCTGGTTCTTAGTTTATGAGGTCACCTCCACCAAATACACTTGGGATATCTACAAAGAGCTCCTCATAATCTTTGGTGGCCTCACTCTTCATGGGCTTTGGAGTCCTCTTCCCGCTGCTCTGGGTTGGCATCTACGTATGAGCTCCCAAGGGTCCCAACCAGGCGGCTTCACTGAATCCCTGCTTTTGTAAATTATTTATTTTACTATGCTGGAAGTGTCCCACCTGCCGCTCACAATAAAGGCAGATTTGTGACAAAAAATAAAAATAAAAAAGCTTACTGAGTTCTTTGAGTGCAATGTAAATGAGTTTGAAAATGTAGTATAAAATGTACCTCTGGGGCTTCCCTGGTGGCGCAGTGGTTGAGAGTCCGCCTGCAGATGCAGGAGACACGGGTTCGTGCCCCGGTCCGGGAAGATCCCACATGCCGCGGAGCGGCTGGGCCCGTGAGCCATGACCGCTGAGCCTGCGCGTCTGGAGCTCTGTGCTCCGCAACGGGAGAGGCCACAAGAGTGAGAGGCCCGCATACCGCAAAAAAAAAAAAAAAAAATGTACCTCTGGTTAACAATCATATGTCCCACATTTACCATATCTTAGAGGCAAACCAGATTCCTGAAAGTCCATATTAATTGGGGAGGGGGGTCTTTGGTTAAATAGTCTAGCATATTAAAATAGCTAAAATACACTGAGTTCACTCTCCTGAAAAATGCAATTAGCTACTAGCTTCTTTGGCTTGAAAACCTTGTCCTGTTGAAAATTCTTTCATTTTCTCCACATAACGTTTTAAAGGAATTTAATTATGAAATCCAACTGTAAAGAAACTTATTGAAATAGCCTGCAGATTGTTTTATTTGCTACACCTCCCTCACACCTTAATTAACCAAAATAATAATAGCTCTCCAGTTATTATTACATAAATTAGTAACCTGGCCAAAATGATTCCCAGCTACTAAACACTTCATGCTCCTCGAGGCTAGCCTCTCTCTATTTTAATGGCGCTAAGATTAAACAATTCATTTTCATCTCACTATCTTTACGATCCCATATATTGTGTAAGATATACAGTAAATCTTTCATTCATCCAATAGACCTTTATAGGCTTATTATATGCCAGAAATTGTCTTCTACTTACTCAAAAAAATACTTATTGAGCATCTATGTGCTGAGGATTTAATGGTAAACAAGATAGCCAGGGTTTCCTAACTTTGTATGCCAAATCCTAAGGCAGGACCTAGACATCTGTATTTTTTGGTGTCTCTGAGATTTTACTAATTATCATAGATCAGCGATTGTCAGCAGCAAGGGTCAGCAAACAATGGCCTGAAGGCCAAATACAGCCTGCTGCCCATTTTCATAGGACCACAGAGAAGAATTATCTTTACATATTTATACAGTTTTTAAAAATCAAAAGAAAAATATTTCATAATAGATGAAAATTATATGAAATTCAAATTTCAGTGTACATAAGTTTTATTAGAACACGATCATCTGATTACATCTATGTTTGCTTTTGCACTGCAAAAGTTTGGTTGTTGTCTAAATGTCCATTGACAGATGAATGGATAGAGAAGATGTGGTATATATATAATGGAATACTGCTCAGCCATGAAAAAGAATGAAATAATGCCATTTGCAGCAACATGGATGGACCTAGAGATTGTCATACTAAGTGAAGTCAGTCAGACAGAGAAAGACAAATATCATATGATATCACTTATATGTGAAGTCTAAAATATGATATAAATGAACTTATTTACAAAATAGAAACAAACTCACAGACATACAAAACAAATTTATGGTTACCAATGGGGAAAGGCGGTGGGAGAAGGATAAATTAGGAGTTTGGGATTAACAGCTACAAACTACTATATACAAACTACTATACATAACCAACAAAGTCCTACTGTATAGCAGAGGGAACTATATTCAATAACTTGTAATAAGCCATAATGAAAAAGAATATATATATATATACATATACATATATATATATATCTGAATCACTTTGTTGTACACCAGAAATTCACACAACATTGTAAATCAACTATACTTCAACAAAAAAATAAAATTAAAAAATTTATTGGTTGTGATAGAGGCCACATGTGGCTCTTTCACTCTCACTGCTTTGCACACCTGCTTGCTGTACTATGAATCACAGTGATGCAGTTATAACTTAACAGCATTTCAAAGGTCATATGTATTACCTTACCATAATTTTTTTTTATTACCAGTGCATACCCATCATACCAAAACAAGAGAAGTGTGCCATACTTTCAGCACACACTGGAAGATGGACCATGCTGTTACTGAATTACGTGACAAAGCACTTTATTATTCAATGACACTCTATCTATACTAAAAGAATACAATATATGCCAGATTAAGCACTCATCACAGTATTCCCAACTCACAGAAAATCCAGTGGGCAGAAAATATTACAAAGTCAAAACAGGCTATCTCATCACAGCAGAATTTCTTCACCGAAGTAAAAAATAAATAACAGTGAGACTGCAACCAAAGTGAGTTTGTAAGTGGTTCACTTGTTAGCCAAGCAAGGAAGGACATTTACCAATGGTAACTTAAGTCATGTTTGATTGCAGCAGCTGAAGCAATGGGTCCAGAGAAAATAAACTTGTTTAGTCTTGGCAAGAACAGTTGTTCAAAGAGTTGAAGACACTGGGAGCAATATCAATATAGTCAATTCAAAAATGAGACAAGGGCTTCCCTGGTGGCGCAGTGGTTGAGAGTCTGCCTGCCGATGCAGGGGACGCAGGTTCGTGCCCCGGTCGGGGAGGGTCCCGCGTGCCGCGTAGCGGCTGGGCCGTGAGCCATGGCTGCTGGGCTTGCGCGTCCGGAGCCTGTGCTCCACAGCGGGAGGGGTCACAACAGTGAGAGGCCCGCATACCGCAAAAAAAAAAAAAAAAAAAAAAAATGAGACAAATTATTTTGAGAGGTTTCCCTTGGCTTTGGTGAGATGACAGATGTCATGGGTACTGCTCAGTTGTTCTTTATACCAGGAGTCAATGCCAATTTTGAAGTGACTGAAGAATTAGCCTATATGAAAGGCTGCACAAAACAAGTACAAACAAGAATATTCACACGAATTAAAAAAAACAATAATTCAATACAACTTAAGTGAAATCTGCTAAGATGTGTTACAACTTAGGGTGGTAAAAATTATGTGTGGAGCAAAAAAAGACTTGGCTGGACAAAGTTACAGAGCTTGTAAAAATGTATGGTTAAAGCCTATGGTTATTCACTGTATTATTCATCAGGAATTCACTGAGGTTATTCACTGAGGAAAATATTTGAATCTCTCATGTGACATTAAACCAATAGTGTTAATAGTAATCTTCATCTGCTCTGTGAGCTTAACCATTGTTAGTCCTATGAAGTTTTCTCAGAAATAGAAGCTGAATAGCCTGTCTCATTCTACCACACAGCAATTCTATGGCTTAACAGTATAAAGTTCTACTGTGATTTTTTTAAGCTCAGGGTCAGGAATGAGTCTTTTCTGAATTAAAAAAAAAAAACAAACCAAAAAAAAACCCAACCCCCAACCACTACCATTGACCACAGAATAGCTTTGGAAATTAGCTTTTCCTGTGGACTTGATAATCTTTTTCAATGAATTCTACCTAAAATTACAAGGCAAAATAGCACATACATGCCAAATTTTTATAACAGTAAAGTCATTTCAATGACAATTAATGTTAAGTCATTTCAATGAAAACTAATGTTGTTTGAATCAAAAGTAAGGTTGGGCTACTTTACATATTTCCCATGATGGCAAAGGTTAAAACAAATAGTGAGATTTCATATCCACACAAATTTACAGCAGATATATTTTGTGAGCTCAAACTACAGCAATGTTTTTCAGACTTCGATGCAAGTGCAAAGGAAATTTCCATATTTCAAAATCCTTTTAACTGTGCAATTAAGGAGCTTCCACCTAACTTTCCATTCTAAGTGATTAATCTGCAATATAATGACATGTAAAAGGAAAACATCGGAGAAAAAAATCTAATAAATTCTATAAATGCCTTCCAGGCAATGAATATGCTCAATTAAAATCAGAAGCTTGTGGATTGATAGCACTACTCGGCAACACCTTACTGTGTGAAAAGACATTTTCAAAGATGAAATATGTAAATTCTTATTACAGGTCAGCATTAAGCGATAAACATTTACAATCAATTCTGATGACAGGAAACAATAACTTTGCACCCCAATTAAGCGAAATGTTATCCCCCCCAAAATAATTATACTTTTCTCATTCGCAAATCTGTATTACCAAAAATACTCTTCTCAATTAATATTATTTTAATTTAATCAAAATCTTGCGGAAATTTGTTTTTTCTCATATCGTACAAGTACTTACATAGCATCTTCAACTTCACCTCTTGACCTCCAAAGCCTAAATTTGCTTTTTACCAAAAAAGTTGGCCAACCCTTGCTCAAGAGAGTTAGTGGTAAAGCACCCCAGAATCTCCAAGGAGCAGTAACTGTTTATATTTTCCAAAAGTAGAATAGGTTACAAAAGTATAAAAATAAAAAATGGTCACAGATTATAACTGCTATAAATTAAAAACTCTAAGTATAACCCTGACTAAAAGAGGAACAAGAGACAATATACCTCCTAAGACTCTTACCAAAAGATTCTGACACAGATTATGACTTTAGGAATGATGAAGAAAGAACATACTAAGGTTCAATGGGGCTCACAGCCTCCACAAAGACTCCAGGGTCCCACTCATGGTTGATTCCAAGTAACAAAGAGAAGGTAAGCAGAATCTAGTGGCCTGGAAATTAGGGTCCTCCCCATTTATGTGGCTACCATGCTCATCTCCTGGATTTATATGGAACTCAAAGAAGAAGGCAGGCATCAAAATAATGACTGAAATACAATTTACCAAGATGGGGTAAAGGTTCAGAGCCAAATCTGAGTTAATGTAAAATAAAATTACATTTGTGGACAAGAGTCATAACTGCTATGTGGCATGGCCAACTTCCTAACCATGTGAGGATTGAATGGAATAAATTATGTATTTAACAAAGTGCCTGTCCCCAAAAGTCTTAGCTATTTATTAATATTTATCCAGCCTGCTTCTGGATAAATCTCCTGCTTCTACTCTCCTTTCTCATTTCTGCCTCCTGTGCTCCTTGTCATTCCCGAGTTGCCAATCATGTTTTACATTTCTGTGCGTCAGTACATAATGTTCCTTCTCCCTGAAATTAACATTTCTCCCTTATCTCCTAGTTATTTTACTTTACCCTTCAACCTCCATCCTTTCTCAGCCTGCTCTGCCCTGCTTGGTGCTCTGGACACTGACCCAATGGGCTGCAGTCCCAGTTCCCTTGACAGCTGACTTTTCATTAGGTTTAGCCAATGGGAGGCACCAATGGGAAGAGAAAGAGTTCACAGAATTTCTTCACAGCTCCCTCATAGCTTAGACACTGTACCTCTGGAAGTAGCCAGGTGTCTCCACGACTACAGCGTCAACCAGGCAGTGCCTCTTCTGCAGTTTCAGCTCTCACTGGGCTCCAAGAACTCTATTTCCTTCTTGTCCCTTTGGCCCTATGGAGAGATAATAGTCTCCCACTTTTCCTACCTCTTTATCTGTTCTTTGCCCTCTGCCTCACTGTTGTATGTAGTATCTCCATTTGAAGTATCACGGCTGAATTTGTCTTTTGCTGACCCTCTGATTGATAAATCTGCCGAGAGCATTCTTATTCAGCCTTCTGCATTCAGTTTGAATAGATGCACCTCTATGAAACCCTACTTGACAACATTTTCCCCAGGATGAGCTGGGTACTCCCTTGTTGGTTTTCTTCTCACACTTCCTTCATCACATTGTGATTGATTTTACATATCCCCAATAGACAGTGAGCTCCTTAAGAAACAGAATCATATCTTGTTTACTGATAAATCTCTAGCACCTTATATGTAGTATGGAGAAAGGATGAGAGGAAAAAACTGTAAATATCCTTATTTATTCTTTGACAGGGATCAAGGCAGAAGAGAGCTGGAAAATGTCCTAAAATAAGAAATATATCTATCAATAGAGCTACCCAGCCTGGTCTTATTTATTTTCCTCAATGTAGCTCTTTTTCTTTTTTTTCTTTTTTCTTTTTTAAAGATCTAATCGGCTCTATTAGGCAATTCATGAACTGGGCAGCATCTTATTTAGCAACTAGAAGGGTGTTCCCAGTGGTTGTACAAAGTGGAAGGTTTTTTTAAAAATTGAGGTATAGCTGATTTACAATAAGTTTCAGGTGTACAACACAGTGATTCACAATTTTTAAAGATTATACTCCATTTATAGTTATTATAAAACATTGGCTATATTCCCTGTGCTGTACAATATATCCTTGTAGCTTATTCATTTTATACATAGTACTTTGTACCTTAATTTCCTACCCCTATCCTCCCCTTCCCCCTTTCCTCTCCCCACTGGTAACCACTACTTTGTTTTATATATCTTTGAGTCTGTTTATGTTATGTTATATTCACTAGTTTATTTCATTTCTTAGATTCCACATATAAGTGATAACATATGGTATTTTTCTTTCTCTGCCTGACTTATTTCACCAAGCATAATGCCCTCCAAGTCCATCCATGTTATTGCAAATGGTAAAATTTCACTCTTTTTTATGACAGAGTAGTATTCCATTGTGTATATACACATCTTCTTTATCCATTCATCTACTGATGGATACTTAGGTTGCTTCCATATCTTAGCAATTGTAAATACCGCTGTTCTGAACACTGGGATGTTCATATTAGTGCTTTTGTTTTCTTCAGATATATACCCAGGAGTGGAATTGCTGGATCATACAGTAGTTCTATTTTTATTTTTTTGAGGACGCTCCATACTGTTTTCCACAGTGGCTGCACCAATTTACCTTCCTACCAACAGTGTACAAGGGTTCCTTTTCCTCCACATTCTTGCCAACATTTGCTATTTGTGGTCTTTTTGGTGCCTGCCATTCTGACATGTGTGAGGTGATATCTCCTGGTAGTTTTGATTTGTATTTCTCTGATTATTAGTGATGTTGAGCATCTTTTCATGTGCCTGTTGGCCATCTGTATGTTTTCTTTGAGAAAATGTCTATTCAGGTCTTCTGTCCATTTTTTAATTGGGCTGTTCATTTTTTGGATATTGAGTTGTATGAGCTGTTTATATATTTTGGAGATTGATCCCTTGTCGGTTGCATCATTTGCAAATCTTTTCTCCCATTCAGCAGGCCGTCTTTTTGTTTTGTCAAAGGTTTCCTTTGCTGTGCAAAAACTTTTAAGTTTAATTAGGTCCTATTTGCTCATTTTTGCTTTTCTTTCCTTTGCCTTAGGAAACAGATCCAAAAAAATATTGCTACGATTTACCTCAGAGTATTCTGCCTATGTTTTCTTCTAGAAGTTTTATGGTTTCCAGTCTTACATTTAGGTCTTTAATCTATTTTGAGTTTATTTTTGTATATGATGTGAGAAAAGGTCCTAATTTCATTCCTCCATGTGTAGCTTCCAGTTTTTCCAGCATGACTTATTGAAGAGACTGTCTTTTCTCCATTGTATACTCTGGCTTCCTTTGTTTGATTAATTGACCATAACTGTGTGGGTTTATTTCTGGGCTCTCTATTCTGTTCCATTGATATATGTGTTTGGTTTTGTGCCAGTATCATACTGTTCTGGTTACTGTAGCTTTGTAATATAATCTGAAGTCAGGAAGAATGATATCTCCAGCTCTGTTTTCTTTCTCAAGATTATTTTGGCTATTTGGGGTCTTTTTTGTTTCCATACAAATCTTTAAATTATTTGTTATAGTTCTTTGAAAAATGCTATTGATATTTTGATAGGGATTTCACTGAATCTGTAGACTGCCTTGGCTAGTATTGTTATTTTCACAATAATAATTCTTCCGATCCATGAATATGGTATATCTTTCCGTGTGGCACTTTTTTCTAAAAATTCTTTCTCAGGATCTCAAAACAAATATAAAAATGAAAGCAGAAAATAGTGATAGACACCAAAAGAGCTTCAACAGGAGCCTGAGACAAACCTAGTATCTCCAATTTTGTCAGAAGTTAGTGACTGAAGTGGAAAAAAAGAGATGGGGAAAAAAGCATTCAGATGCATTCATGTTTGATATTGATGAAGCTGACGATAGTTATATTTCTTGTACTTAAGATGCTGTAATATTAAGATGAATTGATAGAAAATATCAAATTTTATATCATATGTGGCAAAAACAAAAAATCCAAGTCTATCAAAAAAAAAACCTAACAAAATATATCTTGAAATGACTAAGATATAAAAGCAGAAAAACTGATACCAGTTTTGCTTAAAAACTGAGTTTATCTTTACTACAAGAGAAATTATCTTTAATATAAGAGTTATTTACTACAAGAATAAATATCTGAACCCAATTTCAGAAAACTGATTTGGGTTTTTTGTTGTTGTTGTTGTTTGAGTTTGTGTCTGTGTTCGTTTTGTTTTGTTTTTACCCATTCATTAGGTATCCTTCAAGCTCAGTGTGTACACAAATTACCTAGGGATCTTATTACAATGAAGACTGATTCACTAAGTGTGAGATGGGATCTGAGACCCTGCATGTCCATCAAGCTCCCAGGTGAGACCTATGTTGCTGGTCTGTTAGCACACTTAGACTACTCAGACAAATCCTTATGAAAAAATGATCTGTTCCTGTTCTTATGGTTTCATTTTAAAAATGTTTCCCAAGGCTTGGCTGCATCAGAATCACCTGGTGGCTTGGGAAACCATAGATTCTTTTATCTTGACTGTGGTGGTAGTACATATGTGGTAACATTGCGCAGAACTAAAGACATACACATAAGTGCATGTAAAAATAGTGAAATTGGATCTCTGCGTTATTTCTTCCAAGTGCATGTGAATCTACAATTATCTCACAACAACAACAAAAAAAAAAAAAACAGTAAATCCCCCACAAAACACAGATTGCGAGGCTCTATCCCCAGAGTTTCTGATTCAATAGATCTGGGATGGTGCCTGATAATTCACATTTCTAACAAGTTGCCAGGTGATGCAGCAAGTCTAGAGAACACACTTTGAAAACCACTGATGTCAAATAATGGTTTTCTTCTCTGGCTGCACATTAGAATCACCTGGGGAACTTTTTGAAAATTCTTAATGCCCAGTCCCATCATAGAACAATGAAATAATAATTTCTGGGCATGAAACTTGAGTATTAATATTTTAAAAAGGCTTCTTGGATGATTTCAATGTGAAGCTAAGACTGAGAACCACTAATATAAAAATTTAAATACCCATTTCCTCAATCATAATCCCTGTCATTTCTGAAAGAGGTACAAGTGTAGCAAATTTTTCATAGGTTTAAAAAATAAAGACAGAGGGCTTCCCTGATGGCGTAGTGGTTGAGAGTCCACCTGCCGATGCAGGGGACACGGCTTTGTGTCCCGGTCCGGGAAGATCCCACATGCCGCGGAGCAGCTGGGCCTGTGAGCCATGGCCGCTGAGCCTGCGCATCCGGAGCCTGTGCTCCGCAACGGGAGAGGCCACAACAGTGAGAGGCCCGCGTACCGCAAAAAAATAAATAAATAAAGACAGAAAATAAAAGATGAGTTGACAAAGCTGCCATTAAATACAACTATGTTTTCATCCCAAACTCTAAATGTGATGTCAGCTAGTCATTAAAAACTGCTTACAAATGTTTTGTTAACAAAATTAAGAGGTTTTCTAAAAACAGCATGTGGAACTCTGATCACAGTTATTACCTAACTCAAAAGGGTGTTATGTGAATTAACAAGATAATGCTTATAAAGGCTTGGAGAATCTCAGAAGGATAGTGAAAAAAATACAATCACACTATTATTAGTACATTATGCTGAATCCCAAAATAAAGCTAATAATCCATTCAAGGAAACAGTAACATAATTTGTTTACTTTTTAAAAGGGGGTAAATAAACATATATATTTTCATGTGGAATCATAAAAATTTGACCAAAAGAGATAAATTATTGTCATATTTCAGGATGGAAAATACTTTTTAAGCATAAAAACAATAAGAGGTCAAAAAAGAAAAATTATCAAATTTAATATCTATACATAACATTTTGTACATTACAAACCTAAATAGAATTTTAAAACAGACTGGGAAAGAGTAGTTACAACAACTGTAAGATGGACATGATATTGTCAACCTGCAAAAAGCTCAAAAGAAGACTCACACCACAACAAAGAACACAGGTAATTCATTACTTATTTAATAAATGAGAAAAACATTCATAATCACTAATAAGGTAACAAATGAAAATAAAACAATAATGAGTATGATTCACCTACCAGATAGGCAAAGATTTTTTTAAACGATGTATAACTTATAAGAAAGAAGTTGACATGAAAAGTATTATCTGTTACTCTTCCTAGATCCCCATTTAAATGGATTTATTTATTTATTTAGTCATTAATTTTTATATATTAGAAATCATTTTAAAAAGAAGAATAAGGACAGTGCCGGAATACAGGACACTGGAAGAGAAATGTTAAGGATTTTCTGCCAAGTATATTCTAAATGAACCAAAATAAATGAAATCACTGGAGATCCACTGAAAACTCACAACTTGAAAACAACATTGATAAAAATATAAGAAGATCTTGTTAAGGAATGAGATGATGATACAACAGGTGGGGAGCAAGGGGCACAGCCTTCATTTGCAACTAAGAATAAGCAATATTTGAAAGCAGGGCTTGGGGAGGAAGCCCCAGAATTTGTGCACTGACACCATCAAACAAAAAGAAAAGGAACAAGAACGAAATTGAAGAGACATAATAAATAAGGAAGACAGACAGAGACCCAAAATAAAGATAATTTGGTATTTCTAGAAATAGATAAAAAGATAATGGAAGTTCACCTTCCTAATTTAAAAAAATTGTAAATTTAAAAGACTCAAACATTGATAAATGAAGACCATCCTAAAAATATTCTGCTACAAATTTTAAGAAAAAGAAATCACCATTTTGATAAAGATGAGATTCTTAAAAAAAAAGAACCTGAGTTAAATTGAAGTAAGAAAAAGAGGATCAATCATCAAACACACAAAATTAGAGAGACCTGGTGACAGAGGTGACTCATAAAACAAGAGAAAACATATTTAGAGCAATGATCATTAATTAAGCCAAATACCTGAATAGACAAATAACTATTAGAAACTAAAACTTACCCCCAAGAAAAGGCACTGCAACCATAGTTTTTTGAAAAGATTTCTTTTATCAACATTCAAAGAAAATATACTTCTTCTGTTACATAAAGAAGTACAACTTCAACACTGCTAAGAGACTAGCTCTTAATGTACTCACTACAAAAAAGAATGATAATTATGTGACATCATAGAGGTGTTAGCTAACACTAACTATGGTGGTGATCTCATTGCAATACATAAATTCATCAAATCAACACATCATACCCCTTAAACGTACACATTATATGTAAATTATATCTAAATATATAAATAATTTAAAAAGAAGATAAAAAAGAAATTCAAAACAATAAAAATGGAAAAGTGCCTAATTTGATCCCAAAATCTAGCACTGCCCTCATACTACAACCTAAAACACAATAAAGAAAACTAATGACTCTTAGAAAAACATGTAAAAAATTTAAGCACAATGCTACCAAATTAGATAAGCAGCTTTTAAAAAGAAAAATAAACTGTGATTGAAGACAACTGGTCCCAGAAATATTTGAATAACTCAATATTAAGAAATCTATTATACTAATACATTCATCAGTAAGTGAGAGAGAAAATTCTTGCAAAACAATGTATATGTTTAATGCAATTCCTAATAAAACATTAAAGGGATTTTTTCACTCGAAAAAAATAATTTTACCTATTTTGAAAGAAGTCACCAACAAAAATATCAAAGTAAAAGATAAAAAGGAAAAACAAGGGGTAGATGTTCGCCACAGAATGTCAGAGCACATTATGAGTCACAGAGTAACACAGATTTGAGAGGAGATAAGAGTACAGAGAATAGAGAGGTCAGAAAAAAGTCCAACATATGTAAATTTAATATATGATAAAATTAACACTTTGAACAGTGGACAAAGAATAAATTGTTTAATTAAATATTCTGAAATAATTAGTATATTATTAAGAGAGAAAAAATTGTTAAAATTTACTTCATATTACATACCAAAATTAATTATAGATGAATTTTAAACTCAAAAAATGGGAAAACGAAAGTATATCTGTAATGGGAAAAAATTAATTACTCTAAAAATATAAATTTTAAAGAAAAGTGATAGATTTGATTACATTTTTAAAAATCAAAATATTCTACATAAATTAAACCACCACATACAAAATTCACATGCAAATAACATCAGAAAAATATTACAACTGTGTATCAAAAGACTAATACCCTCAACATATGAAAAGTTTTACAAATCAATAAGAAATTAACTCCACAAATGGTTAACTGAACAAAAAATGCAAATGAATTCACTAGCCAATCACCAACAGAAAAATCGCAGCATAGAGAAAGCAGAGCAGGTAAACCTCTATGGTTGGGCTAGAGTATGGCACAGTCACAAACAGCAAGTGCTGACAACAGCTAGAAAGAGTGTGACAGGACACTAAGAACTGAAACAGGAAAGATAATCAGAGGACAAATCCCTCTATGACATGTTAAGGACTTTACATTTAAACTCAAGTGATAAAGATGTACCATTGATGCTTTTCAATGAGATCAGGGACAATAATCAAATACAAAAATCAAATCCATACAAACTTTTAGAAAAACCCATTGGGTAATTTCCATCTTTTATTTTCTAAAAAATCTTTGACAGAGTTATACACATGCCTATTCAACACAGCCTCATTTTTAACACATGGGACATTAAAAGTCATGTTTTTGAACATGATCCTTAATATGACAGATGTACCAGATAAAGAAAAACTGAAGATATATTTACATTTATATGCATATACATATACATACATATACACATCTCTACAAATCTAGGAATACAAATAAAAACACAGATATACACATTATACAGAAACAGATGCACACACACATAGAAAAGACAAAGACCTGACTGGAAAAAAATGCACACAAATTTTAGTAGTAGTTATATTATCTCTTGAATGGCGGATTTTAACTAATTTTTCTTCTTTAATTTTATTATCTATAAAAAATTAACGTTAAGTTATCAAAAGGGTCTACAACATATAATCAAATATTTATAAAAGTCTAAGTACAGCCTATGAGGTAGATACTATTTTACATCACTTTTACAGCTGAGAAGCTGAGGCACAGAGAAGTTACATAACTTTCTCACTGTCATACAACCAGAAAATTGTGGAACCTAAATTCAAACCTAGACAATCTGGCTACATAGTCTGCTTTTAACCACTACCCTATCATTCTTTTCTCTATGTTAGGAATGAAAACAAAAAACAAAACAATGGGTACAACAAAGTTGTTCTTTTTTAATTATGAGACAATATGCTTAACTTTATGACAATAAATTAGAGTACTTAGAATACAAGGGCAAAGTTCTAGGGAAAATGTAACTCAATAAAACTGACTTAAAAAGAAATAGAAAGTTTGTATAGATCTTTAACCAAAAAATAAGTCTGTAACTTAAAATCCATCCATCCAAAAACCATTAAGCCCATATGGTCTAACAAATTGTTTCCACCAAACTTTTAATACTCAGATAATTCTAACCTTCTAGAGAAAAGAAAAGTAATGGATAGTCCCTATCTCATTTTATGAGACTTACATTAATAACATAAAAACCAAAACCAGACAAGAACAATATGAGAGAAGAAAATTCTAAGCCAGCTTACTTATGAAAATTGATGTAAAAATCCTATATGTAACTCTAGAAAAATAACTTGATAAGTGTGGAAAAACAATACATTATTACCAATGGGTTCTCCTGGGAATGCAAAGATGATGTGATATTAGAAAATCTATTTATATAATTCAGTTTCTAGCAATATCAGGCAAAGTTGAAGATACATACCCCTATGACCCAGAAATTCTACTCTCAGTTATAGATTTCAGAGAATTTCAGACATATGAACAACAAAAATAATATATAGGAATGCTCATAGCAATGTTATAAAAGTAAAAAAATGGGAAACAATACATGCATCTTTCAACAGGTGAATGGTTAACAAATCATGTCATACTGAAGGAATGGAATAATGCAAGGCATGAAAAATGCATGTATTATAACTACATGTATTAATACAGATAAAACTCATAAAAATTAGGTTTAAAGAAAAGAAGGCAATTTTCAGAATGCTGTATCAGTACATTATTTATGTAAGTTTTAAAAATATGTGAAACAGTACTAGATAGTCTATAAAGATGTATACCTATGTAATACAAGGATAAAACTATTCATGATATTGATAACACCAGACTTAGGATGGTGTTCATCCCTCTATGGCAGAGGAAAGGGAATGAGAGGTCACCTGGATGCATTCTTCCATCCATGCTTTGTACACACCCAGTCGTGGAATGCTCAAGCCCTCTCCTCCCCATCCTCCCTTCTTCACCTAGCAAACTCTACTCAGTCCTCAAGGTTAAGATCAAATTTTATTTCCTATTGGAAGCCTTTTCTGACTCCCTGGGTTACTTGCTCTTCTGGGCTCCCACAGTTCTCTGTACAAATCACAATTAAAGCAGTAATCACATAAATTATTTGTATATCAAAATCCTGTCTTCCCTGCTATGGCTCCTTAAATGAATTCTGGAGGATACCACTAAAAGAAATTCAATTAAATTCAGCAAATACCTCGTTAGAGCCAAGTACTATGAGCCTAATCCTTGGCTGGTGCTATGTTGCTGAACACATTATATGGCTCCTGCCTTCAAAAAGATTACATTTACAAAAGAGGGGGGGGAAAGGACAAAACAATATATATAAAACTTTTAGAGAACTATGCAATCAATCAAACACTACTGTGTATTATGTAAAGAGGAAAGAGAAATTTTTGAGGGTCATGAAGGAAGTGGAATTCAAGCTGGAACTCTGAGAAAGGAAAAGGCCAATTGAGAAATATAGAGTGATGCTCATGATTGGGTCTTTGGAGACACTTTACAACCAGGGTCAGCTAACTTTTTCGGTAAAGGGCTCATTGTAAATATTTTCAGCTTTGCAGGGCATACAAGTCTCTGCCAAGACTCTTCTGTTATAGGACAAAAGCAGACGTAGATAATACATAATCAAAGGAGTGTGACTACGATTTCATAAAACTTTATTAACACTAAAATTTAAGCTTCACATAATTTTCATGAATTACAAAATTTTTTTCTTCATTTGATTTTTCTTAACTATTTCAAAATGTAAAAACTATTCTTCGGTTTCCCTGTGGCCCAGTGGTTAAGAATCTGCCTGCCAATGCAGGGGACATGGGTTACAGCCCTGGTCTGGGAAGATCCCACATGCCGCGGAGCAACTAAACCCATGTGCCACAACTACTTAGCCTGTGCTCAAGAGCCCGCAAGCCACAACTACTGAAGCCCATGCACCTAGAGCCCGTGCTCCGCAACAAGAGAAGCCACCGCAGTGAGAAGCCCGTGCACCGCATGGAAGAGTAGCCCCCGCTCGCCACAACTAGAGAAAGCCCGCGTGCAGCAATGAAGACCCAATGCAGCCAAAAATAAATAAATAAAATCAATAAATTTATTTTTTTTAAAAAAACTATTCTTAGCTCACATGCCACATAAAATCAGGCACAGGATGGATTTGGCCCATGGGCCATGGTTTGCCAACCCCTGCTCTGAAGGACTAGCAGCTGCAATACAGAAAATAAAATAAATCAGCCTGAGGGTGGGATCAGTATTAAAAACTGGTAATGGATGCTAAACAAGGGAAGGTGAAGATAGGCCTGCATAGTAAGGGCCTTACAAATATCAAGGTAAATTAAACATACTAATAAATAATGCAAACAGAAATATCAATGAGGCAAATTTCTATGAAGTCATGTGGGTAGAAATACATCCCACCTTATATTCCTCATCTTCATCCATAAAATAAGAGGTTCTGAATGAGTGATCTCTCAAGTCCCCTTTCTTCTCTGTTACTCTGTTGCCTACAAATCACAAGAAAGGTAGCTTTCAACTAAGTATAACGTCCTTAGTGACAATTAGAGCTGTTCAGAAATTAAATTGTCTCCCCTGTAAGAAGCTAGTTCCTTGTAGCTGAGTTGGAGAGAAGACAGATCAACATCTTCCTATACCAAGTTAGAGCCTGAATGATTTGGTCCAACCAGGAGACTCTACTTCCATCATGTCCCCCCTGATACTACCTTCAGGGCTTGCCACGGACCACCGTACTAGGCAATTTCACATATATTCAATATGGTCCTCATAAAAATCCTTTAAAGATTGAGTCAGGATTTGAAACTAGGTCTTTCTCATACAATCAAAACCAAAAGAATGCAGAGGCACAATGGTTTTGCTTCAAGTGCACCTTTGGTTTCACAACCTTCCAACATTCGCTGGCCTATTCAGAAGGATGCAACTATTGATACAAGGACTAAAAATTCCTTTCCTGGTCCCTAAAGGAAAGCAGGTTTCTAAATAATTCAGAGCCCACAGTTTTACAAGTTTAGTTTGGTTTCTTTTTGCCTAAATTGGTAGCACTGCTTACATTACTGAGCCTCCCTGCCACTTTCTTGTCCACTTATATGATCTTTCAAAAGCTTATTCCTGTTGAGCTATAATTTCACTAGCCAAAGGAGCTTAGTCCTGCACCCTCAGGTATTTCATTGTGTACATACTCTTCTAGATGATCTATAAATATGTATAATAACGAAGTCCAGCCGACATCCCTGGAGGCACCTCACTGTTTACATGTCTCCATCAACAGCAGGCTCATACACCCTATGTTTTGTTTCCTCTGTCGATACCTATGTGTGACAAAATCTTCCTCCTAATACCATGGTAACACAATTTGGAATAGCTTTGTTGTGAAACTCTGTAACAACTCCTTGAAAGTCTAAACAAATTACATTTGTTGTTTTTTTCCTGGTGCTTATTCCTCTTCAAACAATCCAGCATGTCATGGAAAACAAGACTACTTTCCTCCATTCATTACACCAAGTAGTCAATGATCCTACCACTTTTGAAGTCCATCAGTATGAATGAGATTCACCGATAGATTGCAGGGTGTCCTCATTAGAAAGGAAGCAAGAGTGGAATTCACTCATACTGAAGAGTGAGTACAAGACTTATTTTACATTTTGGTCAATTTATTCCCTTGAGTTTCCTTAGCCCTTTATAATGGATGCCATAAAGTTTCAGCAATTTACTTATATCCAGCATGTCGATCAGGTAGAACATCCTGTTCCCTGACCACTGTTTGATCTAATACTATATCTCTCACCTCTTTGCTTCAAAAGACATGATGACAGAGGAAATTTTTATGTTTCAACAAAGACCAAAGCAAAGAGTTCATTGAGCCCCTAGATCTCCTTTCTTCCCCATGAGCACGTCTTTTGCACCCTGATCATCAAGCAGTCCCATGGAGTTTCCAAGTGACCTTCTGCCTTTCATGTATAAAAAAGCTTTTATTTCTGGATTGCAGTCTTTTCTGTGCTGTTTCTTGAATTCCTTTACAGTCTGACTGGCTTCTTATTTACACCTGACCTGTCACACTTTGAGGCATTCCCTGTTCTCACTTGAATAATCTTTTGCCTACTTTTTCCCCTTATATTTGCTTCTTTTACTTTATGAGATGGATGCAAAAGTTTTTATAGGAGCTCCTAATCTTTGGTATGTGACATATTTTCCTGCCCTACCACTAATGTGTTTAAAGCATTTCCAGGTTTCCTATAAGTTACAGACTTCTTAAAATATTACTTTCCATTTTAACTTAAAGCACACATTGATTTGATCATAGTTCCATTTTCTATAACGGAGTAATAATGTAACGGAATTTTTTTTTCTTTCACTCCCCTTCAGAAGGTTGAATGTAATTGAGTTGTGAGCATTATTACAATAGTCACAGATAATTTCTTACACCAATCCCTGTCTAATCTTAGGCCCAAGTCCAGTATAATTCCTTTCCCTCCTTAATTCTAAAACTTCTTCTCCTATGAAGCAGACATTTGTGTGAGATCTTTCAGTCTCAGGGTACGATTTCCTTCGTAATTACTATTTGGTCTAAATTTCTGGTGTTATCAATAGAATTTCGATATCCTGACCCTAATTCAGTTGGTCTTTGGCAGGAATCCGGGGATGGGTCCCAAGAGGTCTGAGAAGCTCCTGAAATCATATGCAAAATCATGCATGTATATGGGTATGTGTACTTTTCTGAGCAAGGATTCCATAGTGCCCATCAGCTTCTCAAAGTAACTCTGAGCAAAAAGAAAGAAAGAAAAAATGTTTAAAAGCCACTGGTCCTTAATATCTCTAAATATATTCTTACTACTGAGCATGAATTTCTCATCCTCAGTGAATTTCTTTGTCCAGCATTATTTTGTACATTTTCTGTTTTTATTATACTTATTCTGTTTTCATCATTTCTATATATAAAATGTCATAATCCCATCAGCTCATCCATCCCTAAGAGTCCTATAGATTTCCTAACTCTGCAGTACCAGTTCTCACTAGTTTCTAAATTTTCTCCTTCTACCAAGCCTGTGAAAACCAAAGGGAATTGTGATCCTTACCTGCCACCAATCATTCTATCCACTCTGCTTTATACTGGAGTTTACATGCATTTAAACACTTGGGGCTTTGCTTTTACAAAACTGTCAATTTCCTGTTTACATGGATGGAGAGTTTCGCCATCCCAACCTTCCCCCAGTACACCACAGAACCCCCTTCTCCTCTCCCTCCTCCTTCCAGCCACCACCACCACCCTAGCGAGTCTCTGTCAGACTGGGTCTCATGCTTCCTCTGCACTTATCAACTTTCTCCCAATTTTTAGGTTAAACTATAAACTGCCACTTAACAGATTCACTATACACAGGGCTCATTTTCTGGCCCCCCATATTAACACAACACCTCAATGCACCATTATATTTGCTGAACAAACCTCAGATTCTTTTGCAATCTACACAGTAACACCATTATAAGTTTTGTTCCCTATCCCCCAGCTTCTTCGAACTGGGACTGACCTTACTGATTTGACTCCTTGAAATGGAAACAAGAATGATATGGTAGGAAGAAAATAATAATCCATACCCCTTTTAAGGTTTTTTTTGAGAAAGCATTTTAAACAATTATCAAAAATATATATTAAAGTTAACTTTGTTAAAACAAACAAAAAAAACCTAATGCAGACTCCAAAGGTCTAGCAAGAAAAATAAGAGTATGTTTTTAAGATACAGAGTGCTTCTAATTCTTTAGTGTTTTACATCCTCTTCTGTTTGAGGCAGCACAGTAATACTACTGCGGTTACATTGAAATCTCCATTGTTCTTCATCAACAGGATATTATCAAATCAAACCATAGGGCAGCTTATGTTGGAACTGCCAAAACTCCTACAAGGGTGTTTTCAGGATGAAAGATCTCTTCGGACTGCCTCACAGTAGCTTTCTGACACTGTTGCTAAACCAGGTAATGTTCCAGTGACCCCCCCGCCCAAGATATGAGTTACAGCTATTCGAAGTCTAGAGGTCCTCTCTGAACCAGAAAGGTCATTCCAAAGCAGTAAAGGTAATAAAGAGCGGGCAATCCGGAATTTGCATTGCAAAAATCCAATTGAGGTTTCACAGTTTGCGTCTTGGAGTTTGTTTCTCTTGAGAAATAATGGTTAAATTGGTGAATAGGACCATGGTTCAGCCTGTGATATGGCTGTACTGACCATACTAACAGTGTTAACTATGCTCGGTTCTGATGAACTTGACCACCATTTTATGACAGAGGGGAATTTTCATTGAGGATTCCAGTGTGGGTTGTAAGAACTTCTCTCCTTGTTGCAGTGCTGGGATCAACGTCCTCCCTACCACTCTGCATGGTACTGATCTGCTCCCCATCCACTCATCTCACACACACACACACACACACACACACACACACACACACACACAAGTATTTGCCAGGCAGAGGGAAAGGACAGCTCCTTGACCTGGATCCGTCCTCTGGTGGAGAAAAAGTGTAGGAACAAGGGCTCCTGCCACAGGAGGAGGACTGTGTTTTAACAACCGAGAGATGGGGACAAAAACTATAGGACTGGGGTCTGTGGGATGGGTACAATATGGGGATAAAAAAAAAAAAATGGGGATAACAGCTACCATCTGCTGAACATACACCATGTGCCTGACTCTAGGCCACGTACTTTATATGCACTGTCTCACTAAATCATCACCACTGCCCATGAGGCAGGTAGGATTGTCCCTATTTTACAAATGAAGACACTGAGGCTCGGTGAAATGAAGCAATTTGCCCAAGGTCTGTCTGACTCCAAAGCCCATGCTTTTAAACAATACATCTAAAGTACACTGCTAGATCTGGTAGCATCTGCAGTCTTAGCAGCAACAGTTATAAAGGAAATCCAACAGTGATGGGGATGGTGGTGTAAAATCCTATCAACTTGCAGAAGCAGAAATTTAGACCGTGGCTAGGAATGGAAAATGAGCATTTCAAGCTTGTTTTCCATAATTTAGATACTACTTTAAAAAAATGAAATTGATTCTCCATAAAATGCTTGAAAATTAATTCTGCTCCTGGTCATTAGAAATCACCTCATAATAAATGATCTTGCAAAAAGGACTCTAAACAGTCACAGTAAATACTATGGCCACCTTAATTATTTGGAACAAAGGAAAGTTATATTTAAGCTAAAACCGTGTTGTTTTCACATCAATAAGAATATTTACTAGACTGAAATCAAATTAAACATTTTTTACTCATTTAGTGATATTATAAATTATAAATGCCCCTGCCACACACCAGGAAGAGGAAATACACACAAAAAACAGTCACAAAACACACCCAAGTGCACATACATACACACACACACACACACACACACACCTGCTACTTTACTACTTGTTTGCTACCCTTGTTAACTGAAACAGACGAAAAACCACATCAGACTCAGAGGGAGGAGAATTTTGCAAGAGATTGATTTATTTCAAGAACTAACTTTTCTCAAGCTGGGCATCCGGCAAAAAATTGGATAGTCTAAAGCATAGTCCTTAACCTTTTCACCTCTCATTCCTAATATTCAGACCTAACCAGTGGTTAACAGGACTTGTCCTAGGGGCCTCATATATCTCTGAAAGTCCATCATCTCCCTCTGGACCTTACTTTATCTGTAAATGTCCCTTATATCCATCTTCATGGCTGAAACCAACGCCCTTCAAGGTTACACTTGAGACACTTCCTTCTAAGCAGAAGTGGCCTTTTTTGTAAAACCGCCCCTGAGACACCCCAAGAATTCAGAAAGGGCTGCCCTTCCTCCAACAATCACACAGAGGTTGATGCTAATTTCAGGATACAGCCTTGCTTCCTTTCTGCTCTCAGTCATTTCTACAGAGATCAAACCTGTACGTTTATTCTGCGACACTGTGCTGAGCAGGCCAGGATGCTGTTCTCTTTGAGTCAGTCAGTCAGAGCGACTGCAGCATAGTCTGTGCTAAGGTTATATAATGACAGAACTAACCCAAGCAACAGGAGGCTTGAAGGACGGAAAAATGGAAGGTACAAGCGCTAATTCCACAAAATGAAAATCATTCCCAGGCATCTCTCTCCAGGACTGTGAACCAGAAAGGGTAGTTTCACCTTAAATAATCAACGTGTATATCAGTAGCTCTAAGGATGGGGAGGAAATCACCTAATAACGTGTTCATATTCACGGATTCTTCCAAGTCCTCACTGAAAAAAAAAAAAAAAAAAAAAAAAAAAAAAGCCTTTCCATTACCAGGTTACAAGAGTGACATCTAGTGGACCCATAATGCAATGACCAAAGGGATTTCACACGCATACTTGAGAGCAGGGCTTCTCAAAATCTAATGTGAAAACACATCACTTGGGGATCTTGTTAAAATGCAGATTCTGGTTCAGTAGAATAAACGAGACTCTCATTTCCAGCAAGCTTCCAGGTAATGCCGATGCCACTGCTCCATGGCGCGGCAAAGACCTAGAGCATTTCACACCAGCTTTTACCCTCAGGAAAGAAGAGAGGAAAGGGACACTTGAGAATCATTTCCAGGTTAAAATTAGGTCAAATGAATTATTAACATGATTTTTCAAAGAAACAAAAAACACGTTCCTATTTCACTAGCCCCATACACACTTAGCATCTCCTGTCTAAGCAGAGTCCTTGCACCAGTACCCCTTTCCCTAAATGCCAGAAACAAAACTAGGATGGAAAAGAGCATACTTCACAGCCATATTTATACATGTGGACATGATGTGCTCAAGTCTCCAACATAGGTTCACTTCAGAACTTAACATCGTATAGTTTTTCTTCCACTGTATGATTTTATTTGCCCAATATTGAATTATATTATAACAGTAATTTGTACCATATCAGAACTCAGTTCTTTTTCCCCCAGGTAGCCTGCACCTGAACAGGGAGCCATCAGCGTATTGTATCAGCGCTAAGCACTCCTCCTCAGAATTTCAACAACACTTGCCCTGGACACCCCTAAGAACGGAACAGGATGTGTGACTACATCCAAGTCCAACTGTTTCCAGAATCCAGTCCCACGTGATTTACCTGAGCCAAAGAGCCTTGAGCTCCACGCAGAGTCACCAGGCCAGACTCTCAGCTGGGAGGTAATGTGTATGCTCCCCCACAGAGGAGCTCTGCCAGGCATCACACCAGCTCCTGCCAAGGCCTCCAGCTCAGCTGGATTAGACCCTTTAATAAAGGTTCTAGGTCACAGTTCTAGGAACCACCAACATCAAGGAAAACGAGTCTCTCTTTTCCCAAACACACCACAAACATGTACAAAACCTACCGTCTAGTCCTGTAGAATCTTTCAGTACAAGTTGGTTGACCTAGGACAAATAATCATTTTTAACCAGTGGACCCTGTATTTCAAACAAACAAACAAAAAGTGGAGCTGTTCTGGTTGAAATGGGGTTGGAACACTTGGAGATCTGCCTTTTTGGCCTCTCCCCCCACCCCATACCCCTGAATGTCCACTTCTTCCCACCTCGACCTCCAAACTCACAGAGATACCATTTGAAAACCAGAAACTAGGAGTCTCACAATAGCTAAGACATCCCAAGCTCCTAGACTGCTCAAAGACAGTATTGTTCTCATTCATTACATAGATGGAGCGAGAGATAGCTGTTTCACTATGACTTGACTTAATTATGATTCTAATACAATTTTAGCATAGGCAATCAAAGGATTTCTTCAGAAGATGTACAACCTGATTTCCTGAATGAAATTAAGTCATAATTAAGGATCTCAGTAATGAGTAAACAACAGAATTGTTTATATCTCTTCAATTGCTCTTGGCAGTCCTAAAGGGGAAATTATGTAGAGGAAAATGTCACGTAATTCTTCCTCAAAAGTGGGATGAAGATAGAAAACGAAACTAAACATGTCAGTTTAAGTAAGTAGCATCACATCATCTGCCTATATAGTATAGTTCCCCTGCCTGGGTTAGAATCCCAGCTACACACTTATATGTGACCTTGAGCAAGTTATTTAACCTCTCTGTGCCTCATCTGAAAGTGAGGATAATAGCTTTGCCTATTTCACAGGGTTGCTGTGAGGATGGAATTAATATATATAAAGTACTTAATAACTGACACATAGCAATTATTCAATAAATGTTATCGCTGTGATTATAATGGTTATTATTAATACAATGTTATTAACTCAATAATATTAATATTCTTACCTAGCTGATTATTCAAAATGGCATTTTATTCTTTGGGGTAATTTTAGCCAAATTTGATAGGCATAAACAACATACAATCCTATCAATTATCCATATATAACGAGGAGAATATTGAGAATCCCAGAGAAGCTGATAAGATCCTAAAGGAATTTCAGATTTATTCCTTGAGATACACTGTCTTTCCCTGTGCCTCTTTCTATTTTACCTCTTAGTGAAATGCATTAAAAAGACCGTATTTGTCAACTGAAGGCAATACTGATTTAAAAATCACAATGGTTTTTGCAGTCATACATGTTTATTCTTTGTGCAATATGCTCTCCTTAAACATCATGTTGCCTAATTTATTTTAAATTTAGGGATTTTATTTGAAATCAGAGAAAGCTGAAGCTTTTCTAGGGAGAAGCAGAGAGGGTGGCAGCTATCATGCCAGTAGCTAGCATGTCTGCTCTAATTTTATGTGCCTGTTGGACTGCCCCATTACCTATATTCTTAGGACTGAGACAAAATCCTAGCCAATTGGTTTCAAAGTAACCAGGATCTTCAAGTAAATGATTTTGTTTTGTTTTAACAAGAATTCCAAATTCATAAGGATTAAGACAAATATAAGCTCTAAAGCAAATAATCAAAAGCTACCTGGACAAAACCTTTAGAACAAAAGGGGCGGGGGAAATTCAGACAATTCATGCCTTAAATTAAAAAAAAAAAAAAAAAAAAAAACCTTTGAATATTCTAGCTTGTCAGTGCTAAGTAATCCAAAAGTTTGCAGAAACCTCTGAGACAGAATCTAATGTATTTGCTGTCACCTGCATTTTTGTTCCCAATAAAAAATCTTCAGGTATTTTTTTTACTGGTTAGAGATTATCAAAGTTCATTGCAATCTTAAGGTTATAAGAACAGATGTTCAGAATATTCTGTAGTTCTCTCACTTTTAAAAACTGAAAGAGAAATCTCCACAATTTTTGGCTCTCAAAAGGGTAGGTATGGGGCTTCCCTGGTGGCGCAGTGGTTGAGAGTCCGCCTGCCGATGCGGGGCACGCGGGTTCGTGCCCCGGTCTGGGAGGGTCCCACATGCCGCGGAGCGGCTGGGCCCATGGGCCATGGCCGCTGAGCCTGCGCATCAGGAACCTGTTGCTCCGCAATGGGAGAGGCCACGACAGTGGGAGGCCCGCGTACCGCGGGGAAAAAAAAAAAAAAAAGGGTAGGTATGTATCTTTAATAGAAATAGGTTCCCATCTTGTGGACTCCTCAGAGAATACTTCTGAAAATCATTTTTGCCATGTTTCATTTAGTTAAGTATGAATTTATGCTAAATCTCAATTTACTAATAAACACATCAGTAAACTAGAAGCCTTATTCCCTTTGACAATTGAGTGGTGGTGCTATATATGATTCTCCTCAAACTGTATTTCTTTCAATAATGCTACATTTGAGCAATGGCTCAATACTACAGTTTCTAAAAAATATCTGAGAACAGTTGTTTTTTTTTTAAAATAGAAAAGTAGCACAGTACATTGCCCTCCTTTTCGTTTTTTGTTTTTTTTTTTTTAAAGAAAGAAATTAAAGTGGAAATTCCATTAAGAAAGAAAATCAGCTATGTCTCTTTATTTATTCTGCCCCTAAGCTGCCATGGATAGTTTTCATAGGGACTATTTCATAGTTTCCTAGAAACTGTTTCACAAAGTTATAATTATTACTTCAACTACAGAAATAATAACAGGAGCCACCTTCCACCACGTGCTTACTAGAGTCAGGTACTACACAAAACACTTAGCACGCACTATCTCATTTAACTCCATCAATGAACGTGGAAACAACTATCATCATCACCTTTTTGCATAGGAAGCAGCTAACACTAGAGATATTAAAAGACTTGTCCAAGATTTCACAGCCATGAAGTGGCAAAGCCAAGTTATGAGCCCAGGTCTGTCTGACGCCAAAGCTCAAACCCTCTCAGCTGTGCTTGCTATATGGGCTCTGAGTTCAGTGAAATCAAGGGCCTAGTTTTTCCTCATTTGGAAGCCTTCCGGAACTAAAACAGTGCCTACTCCATAGGGGGCTCAAGAACTGTTGCTTATTTATCAGGAGTCATTTGAAAGCATGAATGAAAACATGGTAGAGGGAAACCTACAGTTGCCGCATAGCTCAGAATTCAAATATAGTTCCATAGCCAGGTCACTTATTAGGTTTGGGACCCTCTAAAATCATAATAAATAGGTCGTTTGTCAAAGAGATGATGGAAACAGATCAGAAGAATTCTATCTGCCAAAGAAATTAAAAGACAGGTAGCTACAATGTGTCAAGCACCAAAAGAACCACTAGTTCGGATATAGTGAGAAAGGAAACAAGTTTTGAAAACTTAAAACCATGGTTACAATCCAGGCCCTTTGGCTTTCTAGCTATAGCCATAGAAGAGTTGTTTTACCTCTCTAGATGTCCCTTTCATCCATATAAAATGAGAAAGAAAAATATACATATATGTAGATATATATCCCAGTTACATGATATGTGTTCAATGGAAGCCAGCATGTTTATCATTACTCTTATTATCAATGCATCAATTAAATATATGCAATGTAATCATATGCTTGTTTAAACTGTACTTGCAAACTTCAGCAAATGAATGCTTTACTGCTACTATGGTACAAAGAAAAAGTCACACAAGAAACAGATGTATATCATTCACATTTTGGCTTTTTAAAACATCCTTAACATGGATTAAAAGAAAAAGACTCCCAAGGTTACCTAATCTGCTATGATTTAACAGCATTTTGATGTTTTTCTAAGGAATGATAGCAAAGTGCTGTATCTCTTCAAACTTGGAATTTACTGCCTGTCTCAGTCTCTGCTTATGCCAAATTAAATATACAGTATAAGGTCCCTACCAGAAATAACATAGCACAGTTTCCTGCTCTATTCCTTGGTTGAATGAGCCCAAACTGAAGAAAGGGAGACATGGTTTTATTCAATCATCTGAATAATTGTTTTCTTCACTCTCTTGAATTGGAAGCTCTTGGTGGGGGAGGAGAAAGTTTGAAAGAAATCACCATGTGAATTATCAGGCCATTTAAAGGAACAATTCTCTTTGAAGGCCCTACATTTGAAAGGCTCAAGAAAAAGCTTAAGAAGAGTATTCTTATTAATGAACTGACCAGAGTGTCAGCGTCCCCTGATAGTCCCTGGCACTCAAACTCCTGAGGCTTCAGAGTGCTGTAAAGTCTCTTTACCTGTGAGGTACAAATGGCACTGCAGAATAGAGGTTGCAGTGTTTCCTTCCAGCAGACACCACCCAAAACTTTCAAGAGTTTTGTCCTATAAATAAGAGCACGAAGAAATGGGATGGTAAATGGAATGAAGACATGCCCCAGAGTTGGGGGATTAGGGTATGGGGGGGGGGCGATGTCCAAGGCTGGGTTTTTTTTAAGTGAAGGACGTGATCATATATTTAACCAATGACAGATAATACAGGTGATGGAAGAGATCGAGTGCAGGAGCAATGCCTTTAAATCAGCAAACTGTGGAAAGGGACAGTTCATTCACTGTGATAGGAGGAAATGAAGTTTGAGAGTTATGGTAGAAAAAAAAATGCAGCAGTTCTCTTCTGGTTGCATCAATTTTTAGTGTCATATGAGACAAAGTCTTTGCCTAAGGATGAGGAGAGAGGAGGAAGACGTGAAGAGAGAGAAGATGTGAAATAATCATCAGAGAGAGAGGATAAATATGTAGATAAATGTGGCAAGATTGCTGAGTAAGGCTGGGGAGAGACAGCCATGAACATAACATGGTGGTTATGTTTTTCCCCAGCCATATTCACTGCTTCAGTCAGGCACGGAATAGATGGACTATTAAATGCATTCAGCACTGGGATTTGCCAGTGGAATATAAACGACATGGTGCAGTCATCAATAATAAGAAAGTCTAGGTCTACAGTCGTATCATTGTGATGGGCAGCATCAACATCACCTGGAATCAGAATCGGCATCTTAACGGGGTTTCCAAATGATTCATGTGCATGTTTAAGAGAAATAAGTGTGGGGAAGCCAACTGAAATAGGAAAAGATTAAGAGTGACAGGAGGCTATGAGCAGCCAGGCTGTTGCTTTGGTCCTCGATGTGTATCATGTTAGTCATATATCTAAAGAGGGGTGGCCACACTGATAACTGCACATATACATAATAAACAAAATATATTCTTTTTGAAGACCAGCTGCTTTCTCTGCACTCTCCTCTCCTGTCCCTAAAACACTCCTGTCTTTACAAATATAATTGTTTGAAGGGTTGAGAAACATTGAACTTAATACCAATGCATGAAAAATATTAACGTGAGCATTATGTAATGATCAATCCCTTGGGCTAGGTACTTCTCAGGGGCAAAACCCACTGATAATGGGAACAAAAGGAGCACTGAAATCAAAAATTCCTTTTAAAAATCTGAATTCTCAGAAAAGCCTCCACTAAGATGTTCAAGCAGCAAAATGCTTATCTCAATTCTGTATACTTTGTTTAATTCACTCATTTTCAGAAAGGTGGCAGCCAAAGAGCAGGGAGGAAAGGGCCCAAGTGGATAATCAACCCGAGAAGTTAAGAACTGCATGTATACAGGGACTTCTCTAGCAGTCCAGTGGTTAAGACTCCGTGCTTCCACTGCAGGGGGCACAGGTTCAATCCCGGTTGGGGAACTAAGATCCCACAGGCTGCACAGAGCGGCCAAAAAAAAAAATTGCATGTATACAAAATAACACACAAATCAAGGAGCACTACTTTTCAAAAAATTTCATTTCATGCATTTGAGGTCCTTGATCCCCAGAATCCTTCAGAGTTCAATAAAATTGAGAAGGGAGAGGGATGGACTGGGAATTTGCTGTTCGTAGATGCAAACTATTACATTTAGAATGGATAAACAAGGTCCTACTGTACAGCACGGGGAACTATATCCAACCTCCTGGGATAAACCAGAATGGAAAAGAATATGAAAAAGAACGTCTATATGTGTAAAACTGAGTCACTTTGCTGTACAGCAGAGACTGGCACAACGTTGTAAATCAACTCTACTTCAATTAAAATATAAAAATAAAATGAAATTTTTAAAAATTGAAGAGTGAGGTGGCCACCGTAACTAATTCCTGAGACCATCAGAGTCTTCCATCATAGGCTTTCAGCCCAAAACTCAGACAACTCAAATGAGATGCAACGCTTTAATTATTGTAGAAAACTGAATTATAACTGCCCTGTAAGTCACCCATAAAAATATTTCCCAAATCTATTTTAAAAAATTGAAAACAGACCAGGGTCTACAAACATATCTAGGCTCCATCTTGGTATACTAGCTTCATTCAAGCTAAATTTGCATTTGTTCCTTAATCACAGTGCTGAACCCGTTCTCCATCAAGAGGAAACAAATTAATTCTGGGCTTTTGAGGAAAGTCCCTAGTAGATCTTCTTTTATTTCTTACAGATTATAAAGCTGCAATCAACTAGATCAAATAAGCACAGTGTCCATTTTACATAACTGGGGCAATTCAAGAAGGAAAAGTACATTTCTGTCTTCAATGCAAAGAAACACACACACACACATAAACACACACACACACAGAAGTCTCCCATATCTTCTACCTATAATAAAAATAGCCGATGATTCTAAATTTCTTTTCACCTCACAGTGAAATAATTGAGAGCACACCCAAGATGCCAGAGCTCTCGGTGTAAACACCCAGGAGGGATACTGAGGTCTACACAAAACATTTTTTAAAGACATTCTGTTCTTTAAAATAAGCAAAA
This sequence comes from Phocoena phocoena, assembly GCF_963924675.1. Classification (NCBI taxonomy): domain Eukaryota; kingdom Metazoa; phylum Chordata; class Mammalia; order Artiodactyla; family Phocoenidae; genus Phocoena; species Phocoena phocoena. Next base: position 12,918,521 of record NC_089227.1, read on the forward strand.
AATAGACTATAAACATTATACTTGAACATAGCGAATACCTCCCTATGTGACATGATTTGGAACTTTACTGTAAAGCCTTCCGACTCACAGATACTTTCTCCATACACATCAAAAACTGAAGCCTTAACTTCCAACATTTGAGATGAATTCCCATGGTTTCCAACATTGTCCTCTGTTGTAAAGGTTGAAGAGGAGTTTTTCTTTTTATTTTTGAAAAGTCATAGTTTCTTCACATATTCATTCACACTAGCCAAAGTCAAGAATTTCTGAGGACAAGTTTAGACACTTAATAAAGAACAGCAGTTCCTGAACCATCTGCTTTGCTCAAGAACTGAAGATCTGTCACACGCAAATTTTCATTTTTCTCCAACCCTGTGAGAATATTATTGTCAGCTGGGGTAGGTAACATTTGGTTTTTAATTGACATGGCAAACAAACCAGTCTTTATAAAATGGGTACAATCAGTGTGTCTTTTGGGTGAAAAAAATAAAAGCAAACCATTATCTGAGTCTAAAAGTCACTCACTTTCAGCAAGTTCTTTTGATCCATTCAAGTGTCCTGTTACTAATCTTCTGATGAAGAAATGTGCAAAACACAGAATTCGAAGTGAATAACAGAACCTTGTTATAGTCAAACAAAGATATATGACAGAAAACCCTGAAAGTCTTTTTTTAAAAAGGAATCATCTCTCAAACTCATATCATACAGAACTGCAGATTCTAATAGACTGATCCTATATTGCTGTATTCTTACCTGGTAAGGAACAATACTTCCGTGAGCTGTGCCCCAGCGCCGCGCTTCCTCTTGGCCAATAAGATAATTCACAGCGACGTGAGTCAAACATGCCACCTACCAGAAGAAGAAAAAAAAAAAAGCTACTTTATCTATACTCATAAACAGAAGGTTATAATAGGAATATTCTCATTTGATTTCACTTCATGTCATTGTAGAAGAAAAAAGGAGAGAGAAAAAATTGTCTTGCTTGGTTAGAAAATATGCAGGCAACCACACTTTCATCATACAAAGAAGAGAAGAGCAGTATTACATTATTGCACGTGACTAAGTACTGAGTAACAGTCAATTGAGAAATAAAAACACGGAAACACTCAGCTCCTGAAAAGATCACCTGAAGGCAGAGGTTAACCCAATGGATGGAACCCTGGTCCAGCCTTTAGCATCGAAGCCATGGCAGAGTACATCAGCAACTAGTACTTTCCCTTCCCCTTTTACTTTCCATCAAGATGACACAAAAAGAGACTGCATCATCACTGAGCAGGTGAACTAGTCAGGAGCCACATTCCTCTAAACTTCTCATAACACGAAAAAATAATAATAATAAACCTCTATTTTGTTTAAGTCAGTTTAATCAAGTTTTCTGTTCCTTGTTGCCCAAAGCATTCTTACTGGCACAGAGGATCGAGATTACTTAACTTTTTTTAATTCATTAGTGAATCATTCTCATTTAAACAAAAATTACTGTACTTCTTTCAACTTGGTCCTAGGATCATATCCTCATTATTATACTTGTCTCAGCTTTCAAGAACTACAAATCTATTAAAGGGGTCATCTAAAACTGTAGGGTCAACCTCTGACTCTTGGAGTATTTCATATATAGATCTTAAAAACCTATAATAATTCAATTCCATACGAGGATAATGACTTGATTCCTGGTCATCTGCCACAAAGGGCTTACGTTCCAATGACTATCCATGCCTCCAAGGGCCCAGAACTATGGAAAGGAGGTGACCAAATAACAACTTTCCATAGTTTCCAGATAAAAGCTTCGGGCCTCACAGCATCATCATGATCTAACAGGCGCTGGCTTTTCTCATTCTATTATCATCAGATGCGATTAGGAATCTACCAAGCCAGCAAGTCAAACATCCCAAATGGAGACTGGCTCCTGGAGCGACTCAAGGGGTGACTTTTCAGGGCTTGGTGCTGCAACCTGTCCTTGCCTTCTACCTGGCATGGCAGATGTGCCTCCTACAAGGGCCATCAGTGGGGCTCAGCCTGGATGAATCTCCTTGCAGCAGCAGCCATTCTCCTTTACTTTTTTCTTGGGATTTAACACTCACTTTTATGTTCATTTACTGCTTTGTTGAAATTGGAACTGCCTTATGGCAGCTGGTTTGGCTATACTGCCCAGGTGGCAAAACTAATAAACTTTGAGTCATCCACTTCTGGACCTCCATCTGGTCTTGGGCATTTGAACCATGGAGCATTCCAGGGCTGCCTGGGGCTGCCTGGGGCTAATCATCGTTTCACAGATCACTTCTGTGTCTTTCAAAATGGAAAATCAAATCAACACTTTGTAGTAAAAATGTACTGGATGGGAAGTCCAGATTCATGGTTCCTAATTTCTGTCAACCTCTAGTTGTACAACTGTAGGTATTTAATTTAACCACATTGACCTTCAGACACTTTCTCTATAAAATCTTGGGCATTTGACCTAAACCAATTGTTTTCAGACTTTTTTTAAAAAAAAAAAAGCATAACTCCTGTATCAAACCAAATAATGCATGAACAATACGTAAGAAGATAATACCCCACAGGGTCTGGCTGAAGTAGAGGCAAGTCTACAATGCCACCCTAGGAAATGTGAACACAGAACGCAATTTGCAGATTAGTAAATGGTCTTAAATTTGCTTCCAAGGTCTATACTTCTGACTCTGTTCTTCTTCTTAACAATATAGCAGATAAAAAGCTACCAGGGATGCAATAGTAGTTGTTTTCCCATGAAGGCTCTTCCTGAAACTGGGGAAATTTTCTCAAGTCTGAGGTTTTACTCTAAGAAAGGTGTTTCTTTGATCTAGCCATGTTGGCGAGGGGGGAATTGTCCCTTTCAAAAAGCCTAGTGAAAGTCACTAAGGAGCTCTGGTGCTACTGGAGGCCAATAATTCACATTAATAAAGGTAATTCTTTGCAAGCAAAAAGTCACAAGGGGCTTGGTATCTCCACTTTTCTAATTTCAAAGTCAAGTGATAGTCAATAGCCAACAACAGCAAGGGCTGCAGGAAGTAGTGGGCTGACTGGATGGTTACAGGTTAATGTGTAGCTCCTAGATTGACCTGAAATGGTTTCCAGGGGTGGGCATGGGCTGGATGCTAGGCTAAAGATCAGCCTAGCTGCCTCATTTCTTGCCCACTACCTCATTCTTTCTTCTCAATTTTGACTTTGGTGTTTCTGACCCTGCCTTGAAAAGCTGTCTTTGACAACCGTTGAATAAAAACAGCCCCATTTAGAGTGAGTCTGAATGAAGGGTCAGAATTCATCTCACAGACTGTTTTCCAAATGGAAGATCATACCCATTTTCTCCACACAACGGTAGCTCATGAAAACAAAAAGCATTTCAGAACTAGCAGGCTCCTACTGGGCAGGAAGGTTAAATAAGATTTTACGCCAGTTGCCATCCATGAAAAAACAAAGTGTGATTTGTCAGTGATGACTCAGAGGCAAAGCTGGGGGGCAATTCTATTTTAAAAAAGAGAGCAACAGGGCTAAACTTAGCAACCCAATGTTTAAAAGGAGCATTACAGATCTGAAAGCAATCTATTTACAAAGACGTATTTTTAAGGCAAGAGAAGGGGAAGAAAGTCAACAGCTATGACATGATTATGTATTAAAAATCAGAGGCTTCCTGGCAATTAATGACAAATCTCCCACAAATCAAAAGAATGCAGGATGTGACTTTTAGGTTAATAACTACATACTGTATACCTATTCTAAATATTGCATTAGATCGTTACTTTCATCCCCTAAACTTAAGCTCATTATTTCATCATGTGGATGCCATATAATTTACTCAGAATGTTGCCTTTATACGGTTTCATCTAAATAAAAAAGCCAACTTTGGTTTAATAGTAATCATTCTGACAGCAAAATTATTATTTTAGATAGCATAGTGGGTCCTGATATTCTTTGCGTCTAACCAGGAAACCAATGGGGTTGTCAAAGTGGATCTCAAAAGGCATAGCCCTAAAAGGCTTGAGAAAGAATATGCCCAATTATTTCCCAAAGTGTCCTCATGGTGTCCATCACCTCGTTTTACCTCTACCTAATGAAGATCAAGCTAAAATAATATAATCTTTCATCTCCAAAAGGACAACCAAGTATCACAATTAAAACGGGGAAAACAAGATCAGAAGTATGGTCCGTTGCATCAAAATGGGTAATTTTTTCCCTCCTGCTTCTTTGCATATATTCTGGCCTCCAACTAAGCTAGACAAAACACCAGTCGTGATCGCTTCTGCACCTGCCCAAATCTGCATCCTCTCTTCAAAGTCCATTTCCACATCGCTGTCTCATTAAGTCCCCACATCACCCAAGCAAAAAAATATTTTCCCTGCCTCTGAACAAATACAACACCTTAATTTGCCTGACTCCTGACTTTTGCACTTTCACAGTCGGCTACATACTACAATAGAATTATAAGATTATTTCCCTTCCCCTGCCCCCGCCTTTCCCCTAAACTAGAAAGACCTAAATCAGTAGTTCCTAAACCTAGTGGTACATCACAATCACCTGGGGAATTCCTGGACCCCACCCAGACCTACTGACTCAGACTGGAGCCTGGGAAGAAATAAAAGAACCAACGTACCATCAATTGTACACAGATTTGAGAACCAAAGTCGTAGGAAACTCCAGTCAAACTCCTTAACGTTACAGATAGATAAATAAAGGAACAGAGAAGGTAAATAATTTATCTGATGTCACGTTGTTGGCTAGTGGCAGAACTTCACTCCAACTATAGCGCCTTCCTCCATGCTACAATATTATTCAATCACTCCTTTTAAATTGGGAACTATTTCAGGGTAAGAATTATGTATTATAAACCCTTTGTATGTACTCATAGCAGCTAAAATAGAACTTCACACTAATATTGTTTAAAGCGTGAACGAAAACAGTAATTACTATTTATTTATTCAACAAATACTGAACGTTGCTTTGAGTGAGGCATTATGCTAGGTACTGGCTATACATAAGTAAATGAAAAAGAGGTAGTCCTGCCCACTTTGGACTTAAGAATAGTGGAGAAGACAACTAAACAAACAGTCATAGGAACTGCCATGGGGAGAGGAGATGGAGGAGAACTTTAAAAACAAAGAGAATAACATGTGTGAAAGCCCTAAGGCAGGAAAGAGACTGGCATACAAGGAAGAAAAAAAAAAAAAAACTGAAAGTAGACCAGCGTAACTGAAGCATGGCAAGAAAGAGACAGGAAATGAAATTGGAGAGATTTACAGAGGCCAGACCATGCCAGTCCTTGCAGATCATGGTAAGGAACTGTACTTGCACATCTTTCAGATGATCATTTTAAAATCACAAATCATATCATGTCATCCTTCTACTTAAAAATCATCGGGCTTCCCACTTAAAATGATGCAACAGAAGAATACAGTGGGAAAATGTTCACAAATTTTTAAAAAACTTTTTTAGAACAGTTTTAGATTTATAGAAAAAATACCAAGATACTACAGAGAGTTTCCATATACAACACACCCAGTTTCCCTATTATTAACATCTTACATCAATGTCATACATATTTTACAATTAAAAAACTAATATTGATGAATTATTATTAAAGTGCATATGTTCAGATGTCTTTCATTTTAACTTAATGTCCTTTTTCTGTTCCAAGATCCTCATCCACATTATGTTTATGCCTCCTTAGGCTCCTCTTGGCAGTAACAATTTATCATACATTCCTTGTTTTTGATGATCTTGACAGTTTTGAAGACTACTGATCAGGTATTTTGTAGAATATTCCTCACTGGGATTTTTTTTTTAATGTTTTTCAAATAATGAGACTGGGGTATGGGTTTCGAGAAGGAAGACGATAAAAGTAAAGTGCCATTTTCCACACAGCATATCAAAGGTACATACTATCAACATGACTTATCACTGTTGGTATTGACCTTGATCACCTGGCGAGGCAATGTTAATAAGATTTCTCCACTGTCAAATCACTCTTTTTTCCTCCCCCTGTCCACGCTGTACTCTTTGGAAGGAAGTCACCACACACAGTCCACACTTAAGGCGTGGGGAGTTGTGCTTCTCCTTCCTGAGGGCAGTGTCTACATAAACCATCTGGAATTCTTCCACACAGGACATTTGTCCCTTCTTTCCTATTTATTTATTCATTCAATCATTTATTTATATCAGCACAGACTCATGGATATTAATTTTATACTCTGGCTTATAATACAATACTACTGCATTTTATTGTTCAAATCATTCCAGTTTTGGCCACTGGGAGCTCTTCAGTTGGCTCCTGTGCCCCTCTGACATACTCCCCATCATTATGTGTTTTTTTGTTTTCAGCACTTCCTTCCATTGTGGCACTACAAGATGCTCCAGGCTCATCTTTATGTTTTCTGTTGCAGTCTTACAGGAAAGCATAAAGAGAAGAGGAGTTATGCAGTCAAAAAAAGGAACTAATATTTATTTCAGTGTAGATGAGAATCACATTCATTCACTCAATTATTCAAAAATCTTCATATACCACCTCCTACATGCCAGGAACTCTTCTAAGGCACAGGGATACGGCAGTGAACAGGACAGATATTGTCACACTTGCATGAAGCTCACATTCTAGTGTAAGATACATTCAGACATAAACAAGAAAACATCAGGAAATGATAATTAATGTGAAGAAAATGAAATGATCACAGAGAGGGCTCTTCTAGACTAGCAGGTTAGTAAAGGCCTCTTCGACAATATTACATCTTATCTGAGACCTGGAGAAGGCATGTGAAAATCTAGGGAAAACCTTTCTAGGCAACAAGATCAACCAATTAAAAGACTGCATTGTGGTAAAAAGCTTACCATATTTAGAAACAGAAAGAAGCTCACTGTAGCTGGAACATAGTAAGTAAAAGAGGCAGTAGTATAAAGTGAGGTCAGGGAGGTATGCAAGGACCAGATCATATGGGTCCTTACAGGCCTGGTAAGGACCTGGGATATTATTCTAAGTGTCATGGGAAGCCATTGATTTATATAATTAGATAAACTGGTTCTTATATGGAGTATAAAGAGGCAATGAATGAAACCAAATTATCTCACATGACGTAGGTATTACAACTTCCATTTTACAGATGGGAAAACTAAGCCTAGGGAGATTAAGTATCTTGTCCAGATCTCACAGTTGGTGAAGAGCAAAACTATGACTCACACTCAGATACTCTATCCTCTAAGCCATCCTTACTCCACTGCCTCCTGTCTATTTAACCTCTCTGCTCCCAGCCCCTCTCACCCTAGGAGTGCTCAGGTTTACGTCTGTGTCCTATATATATTCTTGACTTCACATTTTATATTCCCTGCAGGGCCCCCCAGATCACTGGAGTAGTCTAGAAGCCATCCACAATCCCTCAGCTGTCCTCTGCATTTGCTTAGAAAGCATGTCATTAAGTGAATCGATTAATTCTCCTCACGTTCTTCTGCTCAGCCTCACTCATTTACTAACTGTAAAACATTTTCTGGGAAAAATATGTTAAAAGAGAAATTAAGAGGCTAGCATTCATGGAGAATACACCTTTCAAGATGGAAAATTCTTCAAAAAGAGCCTTCATCAGAGTGTTTAAGATCCTGACATCTCTCTTTTTCATCTTGATTCCATTACTCTGTAGGTCAAACTTCCTATGCAATTTAATCTGCTTTGCTTTGTCCCTCACACCTTAAGGTAGACTAATTTCTTCAGAACCACTAAGGATCAATGAGGAAAAACATTCAGGAGTAGAGAAGGTATTTTGGCTATCTCATGTTGAAAGAAGAATAAGAATTCTAACTATTTATACTACATTTATCATTTTACTTACTAATGATCAAAACTAATACTAAGCACTTATTGTGCACTGTTCTAAGCATTTTATGTGAAATATCTCATTTAATCCTCATAGCAACTATATGAGAGACATGTTCTGATGAACCCATTTTACAAATGAGAAAACTGAGGCATGGAGCAGGTTAGTAATCTGCCCAAGGTTATGTACCTAGTAAATGGACAAGCCAGGACCTGAACTCAGCTACTCTGGATTCTGTCATTCTATACTAAATTACGTACAGAATCAGACTCCTTAGGATTTCTGAGTGGCCCTGATCCTGAAAAAGTTTTATAGGACCAGTTTTACTTGGTTTTAAAAAAAAAAAGATTAAGCATCCTTTTCAATTAAGTAAACATCTACAGATAAGTTTGATCTTAATTACTACACAATACTTAAAGTAGTACTCATTCAAAGTTTTCTGCTTTGCTACAACTATGCCTTGGCTTCTATTCCAATGTAATTAGAAATAAACTTCAACCTACAAACATTTTACCTGTAAACACCAATAAGCCAGTAGAGCTGTTATGTAAATTTTAAATCTCTACTTTTATTTACTTAGCAAAAAAAACATATTACCATATCCTTCTCTTCATGGCAATTTTTTAACTTAATGGAAGAAACACACACATTTCACATTCCTCTGAATTATCACTAACGATAGTCAAAGCATATTGATGTTTACTTTATATACTGAACTCAAAAGAAAAACATATTTGCATTACACTCAGAATAATTTTGCCAATCCATCTGAATGAAAATCAGACATATGAGGAAACTGGATATCAAATGCCAGAAGGTAAGACCAGACAGCAAAGAGAGACAGAATTTCAAAAGCATGTTTAGGATAATACATCAAACATATTTTTTACCATGAACCACTGACCCAGTCAATCATTTGACTGAAAAAGTGTGATGAGTAAGTGAAAATGTAGAAAAGTAACATTTAGTGACATGATTTACTTATTTATCCCTATGATGGCATGTCTTCAGTTTCAAACATCTTCTTCAAATATGATTCCACATTTTAAATAACTTAGTTCTTTAAATATCTTTTTAGAATAAAATAATACACTGTTCTGCAACACTAGTTTTTAAAAGAAGTTCAAAGAATGAAGTTACTTTTGTTTACTGCTTCCTTCAGGCATTTAACAGATATTTAATAAGTACTTATTACACGCAAAACACTCTGTCAGGTACAGTGGGAGATCCCCAAATCAATAAAACAGAGTTCCATCTCTCAGTAAGGTTAAAATCTATCATTCAAAACAGAAATATTTAGTTCCACAAGAGACTTTTCTTTAAAAAATCAAGTAGAGATAAAAAGAGTGACATTTGAGCAGTCCCTTCAATAAAGGGAATTTAGCCTTACAAACACAAGGAAAAGGACCTTCCATGTGAAAGAAATACTGTGTCCAATGTCACAGCAGAGAGGACAAGTACTGGGTTTTTTTTCAGTGAATACATGAATGAATCAACGAATGGAAATAAAAACTGAAAAAAGGCATTAGATTTGATGACCAGGAAATCATAAATGCTCATTAAGATGCAATATCAATAAAGCAGTGGAAACAAAAGCCAGATTCAAGGGGGCAAAGAAAATGAAAAGAATGTGGGAGGCGAAAGAATATTTTAGAGGCTTGTGTAAAGGTCTGGGAAGGAGAGAGACTAGACAGTAGTTCAAGCAGGTGTGCAGGAAGACAGAGGTTTTATTTTTGAAGATGGCGGGGGGGAAATCCTGAAATTCATTTAACTATGCAAGAAAAAAGAATAACTGAAAGTGTGGAGTCTTAAGCAAGGTGTAAGAGGACAAGAAAGAAAATACATGTGAATGGGTTATGGTTTAAAATACCATCTCCCAGTGAGGTCTTCCCTAGCTCACTCAGATGGGGTCATTTCCTCTTCTCTCTGTCCATTAGTATTAATAGAATGGAAGCTTCTGAAGGGAAAGAACTTGTCCGATGTGTTTGATGCTCTCTCCCCCGCAGCAGAAACATAATCTGAGACACACTATAGGCACGCAGTCATTATTAAACTGGTAAATAAAGGAAGGAATGATACAGTTTTCCTCTAATTTTGGAGTAGGATCTTCATGAAGAAGGAGAAACCTTTCAAGTGAAAAGGAGGAAAGTTGGATGCAATCCCCACAGAAAAGCAGAACAGTAGGAGGCATCTTCGTAGAATGAGAAGGACACGCTGATGTTTGCCTTTTCCTCTAAATCCTGCCTCTGCACACTGGAGTCACACAGAGCAAGTCCATTCATCCTTTTACCATACACCAAATGGATAAACACAGAGGCTGAGTTGCCTGAGGCCTCACATTCAGAGTGAGGAAAGCAACAAAGATGGCTTACTAACAACAATGGAATCCTCAGGGGTTAAGACCTCATTGAGCTAAAACTGAGTATATGATTATGCAAAAGATTCATGGATGGGTAGAGAAACAAAATAACTCTTCCCTTAAGTCACAATTGGCCTAGGAATGGGGGTGGGGTGAGTCTTTAACAGGGGGACCAATAGGTTCTTCGAGGAAGCACTAGGCAATTCAGTTCAGACGTCAAAACGTTGAATAAAGGTTGACTCCCAAATTTCACAATTTGTATGGAAGCACAAAAGACCCCGGCCACCCAAAGCAATCTTGAGAAAGAAAAACGGAGTTGGAGGAATCAGGCTCCCTGACTTCAGACTATACTACACAGCTACAGTAATCAAGACAGTATGGTACTGGCACAAAAACAGAAAGATAGATCAAAAGAACAGGATAGAAAGCCCAGAGATAAACCCATGCACATATGGTCACCTTATCTTTGATAAAGGAGGCAAGGATATACAATGGAGAAAAGACAGCCTCTTCAATAAGTGGTGCTGGGAAAACTGGACAGCTACATGTAAAAGAATGAAATTAGAACACTCCCTAACACCATACACTAAGATAAACCTGAAATGGATTAGAGACCTAAATGTAAGGCCAGACACTATAAAACTCTTAGAGGAAAACACAGGCAGAACACTTTTTGACATAAATCACAGCAAGATCCTTTTTGACCCACCTCCTAGAGAAAGGGAAATAAAAACAAAAACAAACAAATGGGACTTAATGAAATTTAAAAGCTTTTGCACAGCAAAAGAGACCATAAACAAGATGAAAGGACAACTCTCAGAATGGGAGAAAATATTTGCAAACGAAGCAACTGACAAAGGATTAAACTCCAAAATAGACAAGCAGCTCATGCAGCTCAATATCAAAAAAAACAAACAACCCAATCCAAAAAAGGGCAGAAGACCTAAACAGACATTTCTCCAAGGAAGATATACAGATTGCCAACAAACACATGAAAGGATACTCAGCATCACTAATCATTAGAGAAATGCAAATCAAAACTACAGTGAGGTATAACCTCACACCAGTCAGAATGGCCATCATCAAAAAATCTAGAAACAATAAATGATGGAGAGGGTATGGAGAAAAGGGAACCCTCTTGCACTGTTGGTGGGAATATAAATTGGTACAGCCACTACAGAGAACAGTATGGAGGTTCCTTAAAAAACTAAAAATAGAACTACCATGCAACCCAGCAATGCCACTACTGGGCATATACCCTGAGAAAACCATAATTCAAAAAGAGTCATGTACCACAATGTTCACTGCAGCTCTATTTACAACAGCCAGGACGTGGAAGCAACCTAAGTGTCCATCGACAGAGGAATGGATAAAGAAGATGTGGCACATATCTACAATGGAATATTACTCAGCCAAAAAAAGAAAGGAAATTGAGTTATTTGTAGTGAGGTGGATGGTCCTAGAGTCTGTCATACAGAGTGAAGTAAGTCAGAAAGAGAAAAACAAATACCGTATGCTAACACATATATATGGAATCTAAAAAACAAAAAAAAATGGTTCTGAAGAACCTAGGGGCAGGACAGGAATAAAGACGCAGATGTAGAGAATGGACCCAAGGACATGGGGAGGGGGTAGGGTAAGCTGGGAGAAAGTGAGAGAGTTTCATGGACATATATACACTACCAAATGTAAAACAGATAGTTAGTGGGAAACAGCCACATAGCACAAGGAGATCAGCCCAGTGCCTTGTGACCACCTAGAGGGGTGGGATAGGGAGGCTGGGAGGGAGATGCAAGAGGCAAAGGATATGGGGATATATGTATACGTATAGCTGATTCACTTTGTTATACAGCAGCAACTAACACAACATTGCAAAGCAATTATACTCCAATGAAGATGTTAAAAAAAAAAAAGGTTGACTCCTGTGACCCTGTAGATTTCCTTCATTGTTCCCTGGAGCCCAGGATGCTTCTTCTACAGAAAGTTGTGCTCATTTTGGGAAGAGCTCCCTACATTTTGTGTAGTTATGCTAGTTCAGGTTACCTTCTCCAATTCTCTATTTTGTCACATATTTCCTCTAGTTCTGATAACTTCTGCCTTTATGTCCTAGTGACCTTCTGTCACTGGAACCTAGAGGGTATTATGCTCAGTGAAATAAGTCAGACAAAGAAAGACAAATACTGTATGTTATTACTTATATGTGCAATCTAAGAAATAAAACAAACTAGTGAAGATAACGAAAAAGAAACATACTCACAGATTATAATAGAGAACAAACTAGTGGTTAACAGTGGGGAAAGAGAAAGGGGGAGGGACAAGATAAGAGTAAGGGATTAAGAGGTACAAACTTCTATGCATAAAATAAATAAGCTACAGGATATATTGTACAGCACAGGGAATACAGTCAATATTTTATGATAACTATAAATGGAATATAATCTACAAAAATTTTGAATCACTGTGCTATACACCTGAAACTAATATAACACTGTAAATAAACTATACCTCAATTAAAAAAAAAAGCCTTCCCCATCTTAATATTAATAGAAAAACCTTTTGCATTTTCTTCTAAATATAGATTTTCTCATATCCAGGAGATGGAAAGGACTACATACGCTTGGGATTATACTTACTTTTATATCCTGATTTTTACATTTAATGAGAATTTCCTCATATTTGTATATATTCCTTAGAGCTTAATTTTAAATGCCAAAAGAAAAAAGCGGAAATTAGCCATTAAAGGCAATATCAGCAGAGGAACTGGAGTGGACATCGTAATGCAAAGGGTTAGGAAAAGCAGGAAGCAGAAACCTCAAATACAAATAATATGTTAAGTTTGGCAGTGAAAGGGGGAAAGAGATAGAACAATAGCTGGAATGCATAGCCAAATCACCAAAAAGGTGTAAATGAAGATTGTTCATGATGTTACCTTTTCCAGGGTATACAGACTTTAATAGAAAATTAATGAAGGCCCAAAAGGCTTGGAGCTAAAGGAATGAATCTCTCTTAGTGGAATTTCAAGCATCTTCCCAAGTTCATGGGAGAAAGATTTTATAATCAAGGGAGGCATTTTCCTAGAAACTTTAAGTCACAGAACTATATAAAACAACCCTGAATATAACAACAGTTTATAAACCAAGCCTCGGCATGAGAACAAAATTAACTAACTTACACATTCTGCCTACATCTGATCATTCTGAGTGACTGAAATCTAAGAATGTCAAAGTGAACCTGATGATGATTTTTGTCTGGCCATGTCACACTGCACTGCTCTCCTGAGCTTCTGTGGAATGGTTCCCAGAATAACAGGGAAGACTCACTAGAATGCAATACATAATTAAGTTCTTTACTGGTGACTCTTCTTAAAGTGACCTCATGGGAGTTCTGGGGAAAGGTGCAAAGCCAGGTGTGGATTAGGACAAGAAATCATGTCGGTGATCAAATGATTCAGCAGGTAAAATATGTATTATGTCACTGCACTTCAAGCAAAAATTCATGCAATGATTACAGATACACAGTGCCAAGGACTGCCCTGTTAATTAACAGAAACCAACTCAGTGATGAAAAACAACAACTCTAAGAACAGCAAAAGAAAGAAAACACATTCTATACTTTATATACTATTTCTGTTTTATTTGGAAGTTTAAAAAATCTTGTTATTTACATTTCATTTTTTCATCCAGGAAATATTTATTGTGTGATTACTTTGTTCAGGCAGTGTGTGAGGTGCTGGGTATACAGTGGTGAAAAGAGATGGATTCTCTGCCCTCATGGAACAGAGTCTAGTGAGAAGACACACAGCAAACACACAAAAGCTCAGCGACGTGAGGAGTTTAGGGGCAGAAATGTGATTGGAACCAGGCCTAGGGGACTTAGCTCAAAGTGGAGTTTGCAGGACAAGCACATTCTTTTCATACTTTCTCGCCCCTTCCTCCTACCAACACACACAAAATGGTTTGGCAAATATAACAGTCATCTTTACTAATTTCAGAGTCACTTCACAGGAACAGAAACAATGAGAATATTTCACCATATTTACACAAACACTTGGCCAATCTCTCCTCTGTTCTAATACATCTCAGCAAAGATGAAAATCAACTCAACTGATTTCAGAACCTCACTAATTTATATCACAGTCAGAACTCATCAACAACAGCCCACATGGCACAGGCTGGATGGCTTTTAAGATCTAAGCTGCAAATTGTAGATGAGTTTGGGCTTTTCAACATCACCTCTAAGAGACCTCAAAGGTACACCGACATAATCAGCCTTTGATGATACACTGTATCATATATCCGTAGTCTCACATGTCTCTAATTCAGTACATTTGCATATGATCTGCATTCTAACATATCCACAAATATGTTTTTATATGCTAGAAGACTGTAATATGATAGAGCCCTTTAGGAGTCATTCTGCTTTGTTGTGTCAATTTTCATGTTCATCAGACAATGATCATTCTCCCAGTCACATCCTCCACCTACGCCTTAACCACACCTGGAGGGCTAGACACTTCTGAAGAGGGCATAGTCTCTGAGCCTTTTTGACATCCTCGGCAGTCTGGTGGAAAGAAATTTGGATCCTGAGTCAACAGGCCTGAGTCTCAGTCTCAGCTTATTAGCCCCTTACTGCAAAGTCCTGAGTCAAGTTTGCAAAACATCACTAACCTCCTCATAGCTGTTTGTGACTTCAGAACAATATTGTAAAAGTGCTTTGAAAACACTCAAAAGTGTGAATAATGAAAAATTATCATTTAAAAAACACATTATCCAAGCAAATACAAGCCAAACAGCAAACACAGGGTTTTATGACACAACAATTTAGTAATTTCAATTAATTAGATTGGTGTTTTCCATCTTTCACTGATACAAATAATCCATCTAGGAAAAACAACTCCCACAGACTGCAAACCAGGTTAGTCAGCTTTAGAAATTCCAAGTATATTTATTGTTTTTATTAATCAAAGAAGAATTTCTGAACTGCAAATTTTTTACCTTTTACAAATATTAAACACACATTAAAACACAACTGGTGGGCTTCCCTGGTGGCACGGTGGTTGAGTCTGCCTGCCAATGCAGGGGACACAGGTTCGTGCCCCAGTCGGGGAAGATCCCACATGCTGTGGAGCGACTGCGCCCGTGGGCCATGGCCGCTGAGTCTACACGTCCGGAGCCTGTGCTCCACAACGGGAGAGGCCACAACAGTGAGAGGCCCACATACCGCAAAAAAAAAAAACAAAAAAACAATTGGTTTAGAAAAATACCAGTGGAACCATTGATTAAACATCTGCAGTTTGACTATAAAGTAGCAAAATTTGATTTCTTTTTTTTAAAATTAATTTGTTTTTATTTTTGGCTGTGTTGGGGCTTCATTGCTGCACGCGGGCTTTCTCTAGTTGCGCGCGGGCTTTCTCTAGTTGCAGTGAGCGAGGGCTACTCTTCATTGTGGTACACAGACTTCTCCTTGTTGTGGCTTCTCTTGTTGCAGAACACGGGCTAGAGGCACGCGGGCTCAGTAGTTGTAGCTCATGGGCTCAGTAGTTGTGGCTGGCGGGCTCTTGAGCAGAGGCTCAGTAGTTGTGGCACACGGGCTTAGTTGCTCCGCAGCATGTGGGATCTTCCCGGACCAGGGCTCGAACCCGTGTCCCCTGCATTGGCAGGCGGATCCTCAACCACTGCGCCACCAGGGAAGCCCCAAAATTTAATTTCTAATAAGATTTCTAAGACAAGTGCTATCAGTTTACCTCCAAAGGTTGTAGGTTGGCAGCTCAATGAGCATGATTCAGTTCATTAATGTGTTTTGTTTGGCCTACACAGTATTTCAAAAATTGAAAGGTTTTATATAAAAATTCAGATTTCTTGCATCAAAAAATGCAAATCTGGCTACTCTAGTGGTGGAGAAGGCTTATACTGGCCCACAAGAGCAACTGTTAATATCTCTTCCAAGCATGTTCAGTAACAATCACATTAGAGGCTTGAAATGAGCAATGTAGGAATATTTACACCACGAGAATTGGCAAATGCTATGGATTGCAGCTTTTTTTTTCTTTAAGAAAGCTAGTTAAACACTTACAAGCACACCCTACACTTGGGACCATAAACTCACAGGGCAACAACTGGCTGGACTGAGTAGTAATAACTATGCCCTCAGATAGGATGTGGACTTTTTAGTCCATATCCACCACTATTCCCTATTGTTTTTTGTCTGGCTTAGTTCACTTATTTTAATTACCTGCCCCACATATTTAAGCATTTGATTTTGCAACTCCTGGTTTACAGTCACACTCTTTTCAATAAAACTCTTAGATGATAATAAAGAAAAAAAGCCAAGTCACTGTGCTTGCTTGATAATTAAAAACAAAGAGCAGGCTTAAATTCAACACTGTTGAACAAACTGAAATACCATCTTTAGATTCCTTTTTCTCCCTTTTCTAACCATTGTGTTATTTAAGTAAAAAAGAACATTGTAACAGATTTCAAGTCATAAATTGAGCAGTTAGCAAAATGAATATTTTTAAAAGATAAAAATATTATTTAATTGTACATTCTTAAACAAAATATGAAAAACTGAGAATTTTTATTTCTAGAGGTAAAATCATCTTTGCTTCTCAAAACTATGAAGTCTTTTTTGGTTTGTCTGAAGACCGTGTATGGATATTTGACGGAAATCTTGAAAACCTGTCCAGAAAAATTCCTACACAAGGCAAACCTTTGATTAAATGACTCTATCAATAAGAATGTCTGAATATGAAACCAGATATGATAGCAGGCAGGAAAATTCCCTTTCATGTCACATTACATGGATTCATACACAGAGGACTGCTGCTTAGCCTGCCCTAATACTAGGTCTGTGCTTCCAAAGACAATAACACTTTCATTTATCACTCCCTTCCCTTGGGGCATGAGTATCATAGTTCTACCCACTACAAGCAAAGCATTTTCCCAAAACCACTTCCAGGGTCCCAAGAACAAAAATAAAAGACAAAAAATTAAGGAAAGAACACAGATCAATGGAAGGTCCTGAAACAGTTCCAATCAACGGGTCTTATATTTCTGGACATATATTCTGCCTTCACAGTAATCACTACCACCAAAAGGAAGGGGCCATGTGAGCATTTGTCAGGAGTCTCTGTCTCAACACACCACTTTTAAAATTCTATCTTTCCTCCTGGACCTCCCGCTAAATTTGTTTTCAGTCTCAGACCTACCTTAGCTTGGTTACTGGTCTTTTCTTTTTTTCAAGATGCTCAAAAATAACAAATATTTGGACTTCTAGGCTAGCCCCAAAATTATAATAAGGCCATTTTTACAGTGGAGAGAAAACAAGGAGATTAAAGAAATAGAAAGAATGGAAAGAAGGAAGGGAGGGAGGGAGAAAGGGAAGGAAAGAAAAAAAAAAAGGACATAAAGCATGTTTTGAGCTAACATAAGAGAAAGGGACAAAGTTTTAAAAAGAGGAAGAGGAAAGCAACTGTCCTGTGTCCTTTTAGATTGCTCTTAATGTAAATTTTGGGGGTAGAATCCAAATACTGGTATTACTGATCCTCTTGAAAAAATGTTGCCTCTAATCTTTTGCACACTCCTAGGTACATTAGACAGTCTCGAGTGAACACGGGAAAGCTCAAGAAACGATCCAGATACAGTCAAGGGGAGTTTGTGATAGTACCAAAAACAAAACAAAGGAAAACAATAGCAGAAAGAAAGAGTTTTACCTGTATTCAGTAAAGTACCAGCTACACTGATTCATGTTGAGCCTTTCTTCAGCGTATTGATTTTTACTGATTTAAAGCTAAAGGCCTAGACCTAAATTACCTCAAGAATAACAGTTCTTTTAGAAGAACTTGAGGTGAACCAGAGTACTCTTACTCAAAATTCTCAGGTTCGTACTGCAGCTGACTAGCAAAGAAGTATTTCCTGGACGTATAACGAATTATCTCAGTTCTCCGCCTAGTCTAAAGCACCAGCCAGCATCCACGGGCCTCACATGCATATTTACAATAAGCAGTATGTCATCGGTGTTTTTAACTTAATTTTGGTTGAGGCATTTTAACGTATACATTCCCTCAACTTAAAAAAAAAACAAAACGCAGTAGCATATGACTTTTATTTTTTAATGTTTACATACTAAATAATTGCAATAGGTCATCAAAAGTAAAGGCTTTGGGGTAAAAAAAGTCAGTCTCTGCTGCAACCAACATGCTTGTCTGTCAGTGTATGAAGGGTTAAGGAATGTAGTAATAAGGTGAGAGTGTGCTGAAAGGGGGCTGAAGGAAAAGGAACAGAAAAGGTGGAGACAATGGTAATAATAATATAACAATAACAGCTAACATTTACTTAGTGCTGACTATGTAGTGGGCACTGATGTAAGCACTTTACATATATAAACCCATTTTAATCTTCATAGCAATCCAGGAGGCAAACACTGCCATCATCCCCATTTAATGAATGAGGAAACTGAGACAGAGCCCATTTCAAGATTTGCCCAAGGGCCTCAACTACTTAGTAGCATATTGAGGATTTAAACTAGTCTGAGAGTCCATGTTCCTAACCACTATCCCAGAGGCCTGAAGAGGAAGGTTACCAATGGAAAGAAGTTAACTCAACAATAAGGTTAAATTTAAGTTTAAAAAAAACAACAACTGAGGTTTTACCTTATAGAGAAAAATATATATGTTGCATGCAGATTAAAATGTTCTACCTAATAAACACAATATAAATTTAACAGGTACTTGGCAACAGATAACAAGTGCAATGACAAACATTAGAATGAATATTAGAAGCCTTCTCCAGAAAGATGTGAGCACAGTACTTTAACCACACAAGAGGTCCTACTTCTAGTGCATCTCGTGAGCCCACAGTGCCACCCAGTGATAGTCGAGGTGAACCACGTGTATATCCTCTTCTGCAAGTTTCCATAATCTTTTCTGTAACTAATACAGAACTTTCACATAAAAAAGGAAACTTGGATTAGTAATAACCTATCTTTTATTTTACTATAACTTTTTCTAAATTGCCCTTACATTTAAATTTCCTCTCCATTATTTCTTAACATATGACTGTGACAAGACCAACCAAAACTATTAACTTGAGGGCTGAGAGAGCTTGCTTGCTGAAAATTTAGAAGAGTATTTCATTTTCCCCAAGAAATCATTCAAAATATTTGTTTACAGCATTTCATTCACCCAGTGAGTACATAATGCTGTCACCACATAGGGTATTTCAGTGTTTCCTAATATAACCTTTCAGTTACTGGAGTATGGAGTTCAGAGCAGCCAGTGAGGAGGGCTGAAAACATCTGCTCCAAACAGCAAAGCAAAATGTGAGCAGGTCCCCCATCAGCAAGCAGTACCCGCACTATGGAACCTCCAAAAAGAAACAGATGCAGCAATTAGGCACGTGGTGGAGGAGGGAAGGGGGTGGGGTCAGGAGGGAAGCTATAGGCAAGCATCAAACAAGACAAAATGTATCTATAGACCTAAATAGACAGGTGATCACTTTTAAAAAATTCTCCTACAGGGAATGGTTACATTATGAAAACTGAATTCTAAAGTTTAGTTTTCATCCAAAACCATAACATTACAACTGATTATACCACTAAGACAAAATAAGACAGGGCTATATACCCCTGGAAGGAATTCAAGAAAGAGTCATCAGTGAGTTCTTCTATTAAGATTTTTTTCTGAAATATTCACCAAATATTTAATAGTAGTTATTGCTAAGGAGTAGAATGACCAAAAAACTTTGAGTTACAAAGTTACACATTTGTATATTTTTGGCATTGTTTTCCAGACATGTATTTCTTTTGTTAAAAGTGTGGAGAAGTCCTGTGCTCCACTGTATTATAATCATTAGGAAGAAACTCTGAACAGTAAGACATTTGTCTCTACTTTCTATATATCCCTTATACATTTCAATCATTGTGCAACCGATATTTTTACATACACTAATAAAACACAGCTTTTGCTTAAATTAAAATAATACCCTTCACCACAGAACTACTTACAAATCTAATTATTTTATAAAGTATATTTGTCAATTAGCAGCTAAGCCAGCTTTTAAATTCTTTCATTTTTAAAATGCCACGATTGATAACATGTCTATGGGAGTAAACATGATTAAAAAGACAAATAGGTGAACTTTGATCACCAGTATATGAGAAGTGGAGTCTTGAGGTTCATTTCTGTGGCCCCTGAAATGTCTCTCTGCAACTGTTTCCCTTCAAGTCAAGTGTTGAGGATGACGAGTTCACACACTCCTAGAGACTGCAAGTCCCACTGACAAATCAGCTGACTTGCAGTTAGTCCATATCATCATTGCTAAAGTTGTGTTCAATGTACCATATAGTCATAAAGCTGTAAGGTTCTTTCTAAGCCATTCTTCGTTCTTTTAGTTCCCTGACAAGCTAAAGGTCCCATGGGACCCTGTAGAGCAAAACCTCAAATACAGTGATGCCCATAACTAAATCCACAGGAACCAGCCAAGAAAGTTGTTACAAATATGATTTGAGTCTGGAGTAAAAATTATTTGGGGAACTCTAATGCTATTTAATTTTAAGAGTATCGGGATGACATATGATAGGGATTCACCTTGCAAGTTTACTCTAAGACACACCTTCTTTTCAAATTGCGACCCACAGGTCTACTGCATCAAAGTCACCTGGGATGCTGCTTCCAAGTGGCAGACTCCTGAGTCCTGCCCCAGACCCACTGGATCTGAGTGCTTGAGTGTGAGGCCCAGGAATCTGTTTTTTTCCAAAGCCCCCTGGACTCTTACACACCTATTAGAATGGCCAAAATCCAGAACACTGACAATACCAAATGCTGGTGACCATGTGAGCTACAGGAACTCTCACTCATTGCTAGCTGGAATGCAAGATGGTGCAGCCACTTGGGAAGACAGTTCAGTGGTTTCTTACAAAACTAAACATAATCTCACCACATGATTTGGCAATCGCACTACTGATATTTACCCAAAAGGAGTTGAAAACTATGCCACTCAAAAACCTACGCATGGATGTTTATAGCAGTTTTTTTCATAGTTGCCAAAACTTTGGTACATAGAGACAATGGAATATTATACAGCACTGAAAACCAATAAGCTATCAAGCCATGAAAAGACATGGAGGGAACTTAAATGCATATTACTAAGGGAAAGAAGCCAGTCTGAAAAGACTACATACTATATGATTCCAGCTATACGACTTCCTGGAAAAGACAAAACTTTGGAGACAGTAGAAAGATTTGTGGTTGCCTGGGTGTTGCGTGAAGGGGAAAGCAGAAAGGAATAGATAAGAACAGAGAATTTTTAGGGCAATGAAAATATTCTGTATGATTCTACAATGATGGATATATGTCATTATACTTTTAAGCAAACCCATAGAATGCACAACACCAAGAGTGAACCCTAAGGGCAACTACAGGCTTTGGGTGATTATGACGTGTCAATGTAGGTTCATCCTTGGTAAAAAATGTACCATTCTGGTGAATGATGCTGATACACTCTGGTGAGTGTAGACTATTCATCTGTGGTGCAGCGGATATATGAGAAATCTCTGTATGTTCCTCTCCATGTTGTTGTAAAGTTAAAACTGCTCTAAAAAATTAAGTTTAAAAAAAAAGCTCACTGGTGACAGTCATACATCATAAGTTTGGGAATCATATTATCGAACAGCAATTCTTAAACATTGCTGAACATTAGAATCATCTGGAGAGCTTTTAAAAATCCCAGTGCCCAGGCCATGCCCCATACTAATTAAACCAGAATCGCTTGGGGTGGGACAAGAGCAGCAGTTTTTGAAACTTCCCACATGATTCCAACGCACAGCCAAGTTTAATCATCAGTGCTATAAGGCCTCAAAGTGCAATTTAGAGAACAAATTCAGACTTCCTGGGTGTCAAGCAACACTCAACTTGAGATTTTTAACAATAACAACAACAACAAAAATGTTTACTACCCAGGTCGTCATGGTGGCAACAGAAAAGACCTAATTAAGATGCCATAAAAAAATAACATTAAGTCAGAATTAAACATGGAAAAATCCTCATTACCAATATGACAACAGAGAAAAAACAGGGGGGTGGGCTTCTCTGGTGGCGCAGTGGTTAAGAATCTGCCTGCCAATGCAGCGGACACGGGTTCGAGCCCTGGTCTGGGAAGATCCCACATGCCACGGAGCAACTGAGCCCGTGCACCACAGCTACTGGGCCTGCGCTCTAGAGCCCGTGAGCCACAACTACTGAAGCCTGCGTGCCTAGAGCCTATGCTCCACAACAAGAGAAGCCACCACAATGAGAAGCCCGCTCACTGCAACGAAGAGTGGACCCCGCTCACCACAATTCAATTACAGAAAGGCTGCGTGCAGCAATGAAGACCCAATGCAGCCAAAAATAAATAAAATAAATACTTTTTTTTTAAAAAAAAAGAAAGAAAAAAGAGGGGGGAGGTTTTCAACAGTTAATTTGAGTCAAACAAGGACACTTATTAAGTCCAGGCTTCACTGACCAACAACTTATGCTTGAAATATTGTGAATCAGCTTTATTATATAACATGATGGAAGAAATGAACAATACTATGCGATTTTTTTCATGCTATTACAAATCAATGTGCAATAGTTTGGGGATATTTAGAAGATGCTGAAGGAGAAAGTGTATCAAAACAAACTAAATTTTCAATAAGGCACCAATGTCAGAGAAATAAAATGATTCAGCAAGCTGCTTTCTCAAGTCAAAGCCTTTTGTAGTTCAGACTGAAAGATGCATTTTGCTTTCCCTCAGTGGCTTACAAGATAGTACATTATTAAACTTGAGACAACATATCTCAATACAATGGACTTGAAACTAGAGTCACAGAATTTTAAAAGCATGTCTTTACTGAAAGAAGTACAAATTTCAGACTTAAACTGCGCCTATATATTGAACAGAAAGCCAAAGGAGAATGTACTCATTTTACTATTGCAGCCTGACTTGAGTTCAACAGAATCAAAAATATAAAAGAATTACAGAGCTATTTAGTGGAAGGAAAGTCATCATTTCAGAAAAGATTCAATGGTTTGCGTGATTTCAAACCAAGTTTTAAGTTTCTGCAGCTTCCTTTAGAAAAAATCTCAGTATTGTCATCTACCTTGTAAGAGTGGTTCAGGGCTTCCCTGGTGGCACAGTGGTTAAGAATCCACCTGCCAATGCAGGGCACTCGGGTTTGAACCCTGGTGCAGGAATATCCTGCATGCCGCAGAGCAACTAAGCCCGTGCGCCACAACTACTAAGCCTGCACTCTAGAGCCCGTGAGCCACAATTACTGAGCCGCGTGCCACAACTACTGAAGCCTGCATGCCTAGAGCTCACGCTCCACAACAAAAGAAGCCACTGCAATGAGAAGCCCACGCACCGCAACGAAGAGTAGACCCCACTCACTGCAGCTAGAGAAAGCCCACACACAGCAACAAAGACCCAACACAGCCAAAAATAAATAAATAAATTTATAAAGAAAAAAGAAAAGTGTGGTTCAGTTTTAGGAAGAATTGACTGAACTGAAAACAAACTATCCCACCAAGAAGACACAGTGTTCTTGGAATTTTAGAGATAACTATATGGATTCTAGAGCTGCCCCGAAATTTCTGGCAATTGCCTCTCAACAAGGTTTTAATCCTCTGCCCCTATGAAAATCCACCTAAAATATAAAATTGCTGAAAAATCATTGATGTAAAGCTTGAATCAGAAGTGATATGGACATTCACTTGTACAGAACATGAGTTTTTTTTAATATTACTGAAAATTTATATATAAAACCCAAACTATAGAGATAGCTTCATCCACCAGAGGGCAGACAGCAGAAGCAAGAAGAACTACAGTCCTGCAGTCTGTGCAATGAAAAGCACATTCACAGAAAGACAGACAAGATGAAAAGGCAGAGGACTATGTACCAGATGAAGGAACAAGGTAAAACCCCAGAAAACAACTAAATGAAGTGGAGATAGG
Source organism: Phocoena phocoena (assembly GCF_963924675.1). Taxonomy (NCBI): domain Eukaryota; kingdom Metazoa; phylum Chordata; class Mammalia; order Artiodactyla; family Phocoenidae; genus Phocoena; species Phocoena phocoena. Next base: position 12,942,655 of record NC_089227.1, read on the forward strand.
GAACCTTCCAGAAAAAGAATCCAGATTAATGATAGTGAAGATGATCCAGGACCTTGGAAAAAGAATGGAGGCAAAGATCTAGAAAATGCAAGAAATGTTTAAGAAAGACCTAGAAGAATTAAAGAACAAACAAACAGAGATGAGCAATACAATAACTGAAATGAAAAATACACTAGAAAGAATCAATAGCAGAATAACTGACACAGAAGAACGCATAAGTGACCTGGAAGACAGAATAATGGAATTCACTGCCGCAGAACAGAATAAAGAAAAAAGAATGAAAAGAAATGAAGACAGCCTAAGAGACATATGGGACAACATTAAATGCACCAATATTCGCATTACAGACCTCCCAGCAGGAGAAGAGAGAGAAAGGACCCGAGAAAATATTTGCAGAGATTATAATACTCAAAAACTTCCCTCACATGGTAAAGGAAATAGCCACTTCCAAGTCCAGGAAGCGCAGAGTCCCAGGCAGGATAAACCCAAGGAGAAACACGTCCAGACACATATAATCAAATTGACAAAAATTAAAGACAAAGAAAAATTATTAAAAGCAACAAGGGGAAAATGACAAATAACATACAAGAGAACTCCCATAAGGTTAACAGCTGATTTCTCAGCAGAAACTCTACAAGCCAGAAGGGAGTGGCACAATATATTTAAAGTGATGAAAAGGAAGAACCTACACCAAGATTACTCTACCCATCAAGGATCTTATTCAGTTCGACAGGGAAATCAAAAGCTTTACAGACAAGCTAAAAGAATTCAGCACCACCAAACCATCTCTACAACAACAAATGCTAAAGGAACTTCTCTAAGTGGGAAACACAAGCAAAGAAAAGGACCTCCAAAAACAAACCCAAAACAAGAAAATAGAAATAGGAACATATGTATCAATAATTACCTTAAATGTGAATGGATTAAATGCTCCAACCAAAAGACACAGGCTTGCTGAATGGATACAAAAATAAGACCCATATATATGCTGTCTACAAGAGACCCACTTCAGACCTAGGGACACATACAGACTGAAAGTAAAGGGAAGGAAAAAGATATTCCATGCAAATGGAAATCAAAAGCAAGTTGGAGTAGCAATACTCACATCAGATAAAATAGACTTTAAAATCAAGAATGTTACAAGTGACAAGGAAGGACACTACATAATGATGAAGGGATCAATCCAAGAAGAAGATATAACAATTATAAATATATATGCACCCAAGACAGGAGCACCTCAATACACAAGGCAACTGCTAGCAGCTATAAAAGAGGAAATCAACAGTAACACAATAATAGTGGGGGACTTTAACACCTCAATTACACCAATGGACAAAACATCCAAACAGAAAATTAATAAGGAAACACAGCTTTAAATGACACAATAGACTTAATTGATATTTATAGGACATTCCATCCAAAAACAGCAGATTACACTTTCTTCTCAAGTGCGCACGGAACATCCTCCAAGATAGATCACATCTTGGGTTACAAATCAAGTCTCAGTAAATTTAAGAAAATTGAAATCATATTAAGCATCTTTTCTGACCACAACGCTATAAGATTAGAAATCAATTACAGGGAAAAAAACATAAAAAACACAAACACATGGAGGCTAAACAATACGTTACTAAATAACCAAGAGATCACTGAAGAACTCATAGAGGAAATCAAAAAATACGTAGAGGGCTTCCCTGGTGGTGCAGCGGTTGAGAGACTGCCTGCCGATGCAGGGGACACGGGCTCGTGCCCCAGTCCGGGAGGATCCCACATGCCACGGAGCAGCTAGGCCCGTGAGCCATGGCCACTGGGCCTGCATGTACGGAGCCTGTGCTCCACAAAGGGAGGGGCAACAGCAGTGAGAGGCCCGCGTACCGCAAAAAAAAAAAAACGTAGAGACAAATGACAACGAAAACACGATGATGCAAAACCTATGGGAGGCAGCAAAAGCAGTTCTCAGGGGGAAGTTTATAGCTATACAAGCCTACCTCAAGAAACAAGAAAAACCTCAAATAAACAATCTAACCTTACACCTAAAGGAACTAGAGAAAGACGAACAAACAAAAGCCAAAGTTAGCAGAAGGAAAGAAATCATCACGATCAGAGCAGAAATAAATGAAATAGAAACAAAGAAAACAATAGCAAAGATCAATAAAACTAAAAGCTGGTTCTCTGAGAAGATAAACAAAATTGATAAACCTTTACCCAGACTCATCAAGAAAAAGAGGGAGAGGACTCCAATCAATAAAATTAGAAATGAAAAAGGAGAAGTTACACCACAGAACTACAAAGCATCATAATAGACTATACTGCAAGCAACTCTATGCCAATAAAATGGACAATCCAGAAGAAATGGACAAATTCTTAGAAAGGTATAACCTTCCAGGACTGAACCAGGAAGAAATAGAAAATATGAAGAGGCCAATCACAAGTAATGAAATTGACACTGTGGTTAAAAATCTTCCAACAAACAAAAGTCCAGGACCAGATGGCTTCAAGGGTGAATTCTATCAAACATTTAGGGAAGAGCTAACACCCATCCTTCCCAAACTCTTCCAAAATAATTCCAGAGGAAGGAATACTCCCAAACTCACGAGGCCACCATCACCCTGATACCAAAACCAGACAAAGATACTACAAAAAAAGAAAATTACAGACCAATATCACTGATAAATATAGATGTTAAAATCCTCAACAAAATACTAGCAAACAGGGCTTCCCTGGTGGCGCAGTGGTTGAGAGTCCGCCTGCCAATGCAGGGGACACAGGTTTGTGCCCCAGTCCGGGAAGATCCCACATGCCGCAGAGCAGCTGGGCCTGTGAGCCATGGCCGCTGAGCCTGCGCGTCCGGAGCCTGTGCTCCGCCACGGAAGAGGCCACAACAGTGAGAGGCCCACGTACCGCAAAAAAAAAAAAAAAAATACTAGCAAACAGAATCCAACAACACATTAAAAGAATCATACACCATAATCAAGTGGGATTTATCCCAGAGATATAAGGATCCTTCAATATATGCAAATCAATCAATGTGATACACCATATTAACAAACTGAAGAAAAAAACCATATGATCATCTCAGTAGATGCAGAAAAAGCTTCTGACAAAATTCAACACCGATTTATGATAAAAACACTCTCCAGAAAGTGGGCACAGAGAGAACCTACCTCAACAAAATAAAGGCCATATACGACAAACCCACAGCAAATATCATTGTGAATGGTGAAAAACTGAAAGCACTTCCTCTAAGATCAGGAACAAGACAAGGATGTCCACTCTCGCCACACTTATCCAACATAGGTTTGGAAGTCCTGGCCACGGTAATCAGAGAAGAAAAGGAAATAAAAGGAATACAAATTGGAAAAGAAGTAAAACTGTCACTGTTTGCAGATGACATGATACTATACATAGATAATCCTACAAGGCCACCAGAAAACTACTAGAGCTAATCAATGAATGTGAAAGTTGCAGCATACAAAATTAATGCACAGAAATCTCTTGCATTCCTATACACTAACAACGAAAGATGAGAAAGAGAAATTAAGGAAACAACCCCATTCACCATTGCAACAGAAAGAATGAAATACCTAGGAATAAACCTACCTCAGGAGGTAAAAGACCTGTACTCAGAAAACTATGAGACATTGATGAAAGAAATAAAAAATGACACAAACAGATGGAACGATATACCATGTTCTTGGATTGGAAGAGCTAATATTGTGAAAATGACTATACTACCCAAAGCAATCTACAGATTCAATACAATCCCTATCAAATTACCAATGGCATTTTTTACAGAACTGGAACAAAAATTCTTAAAATGTGTATGGAGACACAAAAGACCCCGAAGAGCCAAAGTAATCTTGAGGGAAAAAAACAAGAGCTGGAGGAATCAGACTCCCTGACTTCAGACTATACTACAAAGCTACAGTAATCAAGACAATATGGTACTGGCACAAAAACAGAAATATAGATCAATGGAACAGGACAGAAAGCCCAGAGATAAACCCATGCACATATGGTCACCTTATTTTTGATAAAGGAGGCAAGAATATACAATGGAGAAAAGACAGCCTCTTTAATAAGTGGTGCTGGGAAAACTGGACAGCTACATGTAATAGAATGAAATCAGAACACTCACTAACACCCTATACAAAAATAAACTCAAAATGGATTAAAGACCTAAATGTAAGGCTGGACACTATAAAATTCTTAGAGGAAAACATAGGCAGAACACTCTTTGGCATAAATCACAGCAAGATATTTTTTGATCCACCTCAAAAATAAACAAATGGGACTTAATGAAACTTAAAAGCTTTTGCACAGCAAAGGAAACCATAAACAAGACGAAAAGACAACTCTCAGAATGGGAGAAAATATTTGCAAACAAAGCAACTGACAAAGGATTAATCTCCAAAGTACATAAATAGCTCATAGAGCTCAATATTAAAAAAAAAAAAACCAATCAAAAAAATGGGCAGAAGACCTAAATAGACATTTCTCCAAAGAAAACATACAGATGGCCAAGAGGCACATGAAAAGCTGCTCAATATCACTAATTCTCCGAGAAATGCAAATCAAAACCACAATGAGTTATCACCTCACTGGTCAGAATGGCCATCATCAAAAACTCTAAAAACAATAAATGCTGGAGAGAGTGTGGAGAAAGGGGAACCCTCTTGCACTGTTGGTGGGAATGTAAATTGATACAGCCACTATGGAGAACAGTATGGAGGTTCCTTAAAAAACTACAAATAGAACTACCATATGACCCAGCAATCCCACTACTGGGCATATACACTGAGAAAACCATAATTCAAAAGGACACATGCACCCCAATGTTCATTGCAGCACTATTTACAATAGCCAGGTCATGGAAGCAACCTAAATGCGCATCAACAGATGAATGGATAAAGAAGATGTGGTACATATATACAATGGAATATTACTCAGCCATTAAAAGAACAAAGTTGCGTCATTTATAGAGATGTGCATGGACCTAGAGACTGTCATACAGAGTGAAATAAGTCAGAAAGAGAATACCAAATATCATATATTAATGCATATATGTGGAATCTAGAAAAATGGTACAGATGAACTGGTTTGCAAGGCAGAAATAGACACACAGATGTAGAGAACAAATGTATGGACACCAAGGGGGGAAGGGGGGGATGGTGGGATGAATTGGGGGATTGGGATTGACATATATACACTAATATATATAAAATAGATAACTAATAAGAACTTGCTGTATAAAAAATAAAATTAAATTAAATTCAAAATAAATAAATAAAACCCAAACTTTCTATAGCCACTTCCACCTGCTAAGGTGGTGAATTAGCTGGCTGAGGTGGAAATACCAACTGGAGCAAACAAGAGGCTAGCCAAAAACTGAAGAGGAAACACTGGGTAAAGAGATGTCCACAGGGAATATTGGAAAACTCCACCATATTCCTGGGAATCTAGAAGGCCACATGCATGTGCAGAGCTGTGTGCATGCACAAGAACGACCCAAGAAGGCCTAATATTTTACTTATAGCCGACCTTGAGGTTCTGCACAAGCATGAGTGAAAGAAGAGTTGTAAACTCTGTCCCAACACACAGAGTGTCTCAGCAAAGGCGAAGAGATAACATTGGTTCAAGGCAGTTAAGAAATTCTATGCTTAATCATCAGCTGACCACTAAGCTAACTGAACACAATGGCTTCAAAAGACAAAGAATAAAGACTTTATAAAATTCATTCAGAAAAGTCACTAAACAAAGAAACAACAACAGTGAATAGCAACAACAATGAACCCTTGAGCACAGGAGAAATCTGAACTCCATAGTTTCAACACTCTATTATTTAAAATATCCAGTTTTCAACCACACACACAAAAATTACGAAACATGCAAAGAAACAGGAAAGTATGACCATTCATAGGGGAAAAAAAGGCAGACAATAGAAACTGTCTCTGAGAAAGCCCGGTGTTGTACCTAATAAAGACTTTATTTTTTTTTAATATTTATTTGGCTGCGCTGGGTCTTAGTTGCAGCACAAGAGTTCTTTGTTGCCATGTGCAGAATTTTCGTTGCGGCATGCGGGATCTTTAGTTGCAGCATGTGGGATCTAGTTCCCTGACCAGGGATCAAACCCAGACCCCCTGCATTGGGAGCACGGAGTCTTTTTTTTTATATATATAATTGTTAGTTAACTTTTTTTTTTTTTTAACATCTTTATTGGAGTAGAATTGCTTTACAATGGTGTGTTAGTTTCTGCTTTATAACAAAGTGAATCAGCTATACATATACATATATCCCCATATCTCCTCCCTCTTGCCTCTCCCTCCCACCCTCCCTATCCCACCCCTCTAGGTGGTCACAAAGCACCAGCTGATCTCCCTGTGCGATGCAGCTGCTTCCCACTAGCTATCTATTTTACATTTGGTAGTGTATATACGTCCATGCCACTCTCTCACTTTGTCCCAGCTTACCCTTCCCCCTCCCCATGACAGAGACAATCTTGAAAGTAGCAAAATAAAAGCAACTCATCACACGCAACAGATCCTCAATAGATCAGCACCTTAATTCTCACAAAAAAATCACAGATGCCAGTCAGCAGTGGAATAACATATACAAAATGCTAGGGGATGGGTGGAAGAACGTCAACCAAGAATTCTATACCTGGCAAAACTATTCTTCAAAAATAAAGATGAAATTAAGACATTCCTAGGTAAACAAAAAAGGAAGTATCTGTTGCAAGCAAACCTGCCCAATAAGAAATACCAAAGGGCTGAAATGAAAAACAAAACACCAGACGGTAACACAAATCCACACAAAGAAATAAAGAGCAGCAGTAAAACTAACTAAAATAAGTAAGTATAAAAGACAGCATAAATGTACTTTGTTTATAAATATTTTCTTCTCCTACCTGATTTTTAAAAGAACTGAATAGAGCTATAGTAGTAAACCTGTGTTGATGGGAATACAGTGTATAAAGATGTAATTTGTATGACAATAATAGCACAAAGGGGAAGGGAGGGAACAAAGCTATACTATAACAAAACAAGTTTTTACATGCTGTTCAAATGATGTCGGTATTAATCTAAACTAGACTGCTTTAGATTAAAATGTTAATTGTAACTCCCAGGGCAACACTAAGAAAATATGGAAAATACGTGTGGGCGCACGTGCACATGTGCACACATAAACGCGCAATGGGAATTAAAATAGTACACTAGAAAATAACTATTTAACAATAAAAAGGCATTAATGGAGGGACAGAGAAATACAAAAGACACAGAATTTAGAAAACAATAGCAAAATGGCAAGGAAAAAAAGCAGAGATTGGCAGAATATGTTACAAAAATTGATCCAACTATATTCTGTCTATAAAAGACATATTTTAGATTCAAAGACACAAAGAGATTAAAAGTAAAAATATGAAAAAAATATACCATGTGTAATGGGCTGAATTGTGTCTCTCCCAAAATCCATATGTTGAAGTCCTAACCCCAGCATCTCAGAATGTGCCAAAATTTGGAGATAGGGTCTTTCAAGATGTAATTAAGTTAAAATGACATCACTAGGATGTGCCCTAATCCAGTATGACTGATGTCTTTACAAGAAGAGAAAATTTGTATTCAGATATATACAGAAGGAAGATGATGTGAAAACACAGGGAATGATAGCCATTGACAAGCCAAGGAGAGAGGCCTGGAACAGTTCCTTCCCTCATGGGCCTCAGAAGAAGTTAACCCTGACAGCACCTTGATCTTAAAGTTCTTAGAGTTCAACCCTCCAAAACTGTGAGAAAATAAATCCCTGTTGCTTAAGACACCCAGTCTATGGAACTTTGTTATGGCAGCCCTAGCAAATAATAGATCATAAAAATGGTAACCAAAAACAGATTGAGAATATCAGAAAAAAGAGACTTTGAGGCAAAAATTGTTACTAGAAGCAAATTATATACATTTATAATACATTTATATAATTATAATAGTTATAATAATATATAATAATTATAATAATAGTACATTTTATAATAATAAAGCGGTCCATTTATCAATAAGACATAACAATTATAAACATATATGTACCTAACAGCAGAGCACCCAAAACATAAAGCAAAACTGACAGAATTGAAGGAAGCAAAAAACAATCCAACAATAAGAGATGGAAACTTAAATATACCATTTTCAATAATAGATATAGCAACTAGGCAGAAAATCAACCAAGAAATAGAAGACTTGAAATGCAAAAATGCAAATCAAAACCACTTCAGACCCACTATAATAGCTAAAGTAAAAATTATGGGGAATAGCAAGTGTTGACAGGAATGTGAAAAAACTGTAAACCTAATGAATTGCTGGTGGGATTGTAAAATAGTGAAGCTGTTTTAGAAAAAAATTGACAGCTCCTCAAATGTTACACAAAACTTTACCATATATACCAACTAGACCAAAGAAACATCTATATAACACTCCACAACATCAGCAGAATACACATTCTTCTCTAGCACACCTGGACCATCCTCCAAGATAGACCAAAAACAAGGCTCAGTAAATGTAAAAGGACTGAAACTACATAGTGATTGTTCTCCAACTACAATGGAATGGAGTAAGAAATTAAAAATACAAGGGTATTTGGGAAATTCACAAACAGGTGGAAATTAAACAACACATTCCTAACAACCAATGGATCAAACAAGAAATCTCAAAGGAAATCAGAAAGTGATTTAAGATAACTGAAACAAAACACAACATACCATAACTTACGAGATGAAGCTAAAACAGTTCTTAGAGGGAAATTTATAACTGAAAACAACTATATTAAAAAAGAAAAAAGAAAAACAACTATATTAAAAAATATATATTATTATCGAATCAATAACCTAACACTCCTCCTTAAGATACTACAAAAAGAAAAGCAAACTAATCCTAAAACTAGCAAAAGGAATGAAATATTAAAGATAAAAGTGGAATAAATGAAATATAGAGTATAGGAAACCAATAGAGAAAAATCAATGAAATCCAAAGTTGGTTTGTTGGAAAGATCAACAAAATTAACAAACCTTAAGCTAGACTCACCAAGAAAAAAATAAAGAAGACTCATTTACTAAAATCATGAATAAAAGAGGGAATATTTGTACTGACCTTACAGAAATAGAAAGGATTCCATGAGAATACTATGAACAATCATATGCCAATAAATTAAATAACCTAAATGAAATGGATAAATTCCTACAAAGACACAAATTACTGAAACTGACTAAATAATAAATAGAAAAACTGAATAGACATATAACAAGTAGAAAGATTGAAATAATAATCATAAAACTTAACAAAAAAAGCAGCAGCCCAGACTTTTTTAGCTTCACTGGTGAATTCTACCAAATAATTAAAGAATTTGTACCAATTCTTCACCAATTCTTCCAAAAACTAGAACAGGAGAAAACAACTCATTCTATGAGGTATCTTTCTGATACCAAAAACCAAGAAAACCATCACAAAAAAAGAAAATTATGGAGCAATTCTCCTTTTTGAATACAGACCTCAAAATTCTTAGCAACATACAAGCAAACTAAATATAGCAACTTTACCAAGAATTATAAAGCATAACCAAGTGAGATTTTTCCAAGGATTACAAAATTGGTTCAATATACAAAAATCAATATCAATTGTTAATCAATGTTAATTAATCAATAATCAAATAACATATTAATAGGATAAGTGACACAAACCAATTAATGATCTCAATAGTTACAGAAATAGCATTTGCCAAAATCCAACACCCTTTCATCATACTAGTGGTGAAAAACTGAATTTTTTGCCCTGAAATTGGGAAAAAGAAAAGGATGTCTGTTCTTGACACTTCTATTCAACATTGTACTTGGGTTCTTTCTATCCAGGGCAATGAGGCAAGAAAAATAAAATGAAAGGTGTTCATGCCGGAAAGAAAGAGAAAAACTATCTCTATTCACAGATGACATGACCTTGTATATAGAAAATCCTATAGTATACACTAAAATATTCTTAGAACTAAAAACACAAGCCCAGCAAGGTTGCAAGATACAGAGCAATATACAGTCATTATGTTAAGCTCCATTGTTCAGTGCTGACCACATTACTTATCAAAATCATCCTCCCAAAAGACAAGTCAAGATTTGTTATATTTGTACACTCTTCTTAAAAGCTAAAACATATTCCCCAGTCATCTTTATTCACCATAACACTGCCAAGAATAACAGCGTGCTTGGCACTGGGCACTCAATAAACATTTAAGTGAATAAATAAATGAATGAATGAATACTGGGAGCACCTTATACCCTTAAGGATAAGTATAATACAGTCTCTGGATCCAGACTGAGTTCAGGTCCCAACTCTGCTATTTACTGGCTGTGTGACACAGGGCAAGTTACAGTGTTATTCTACGCCTCTGCTTCTTCCTCAGTAAAATGGGAATAATAAAACTGTTGTGGAAATAAATCAGTTAATATATGCAATGTGCTTAGAACTGTGTTTAGTGTAAATGTTACCTAAGTTTTACTATGTTTTTAAAGTCACTCTCAATGATTCAACTTTGGAGAATATAAACAGCCTATACAATACAGCATCTACTCCAAGGTCAGCAAGTTCATAGCACTCTCCCAATGTTGCACCTTTATATTATTATTGTTAATAATCACAGCACTCCTTTTCCAGAAACTGTCTCAACCTTCTCAATACCAGTCTCCAGTCAGCCCAAGAGGCAGAAAAGACTAACACTGTTTGCCGTTCTGTGTTGCTTCTACCGTCATTCTACAAAAACAGCACCAGAACTCAACTTTTGCTCTACAGGCTTGATCTAGCACCCTGACAATAAATTCACTCCCCACAAAAAAGAACAGTCCTCTAACTGATTTCTAACTTCTAACAGGCCTACTAGTCATAGAATATTGGATTATTATTTAAATTAAATGTCACATCTCATGTTTGTTCTTCAGGTAAGTATTAATAAATGGCCAGATTTACTGCTAATGCCAACTTCTAAAGAATGTCTTTCACTGGGCTTTTTGTCAGTGCCTAGAACATGCCAAGTTTTGTCCTGCTTCAGGCTTTTGCATTAACTATTCTCTCCATCTGGAACATCTTGCCCTGGCTAACAGAAGTATCCCTGCTATCTTTATGAAACTGTTGCATATCCTTATGCAAATGTATCACTATTACTTGTTTATTGTCTGTATATACAACTACAATGTAAATTCCATGGGGCAGGAAACCTGCTGGCTTGTTTATCATTTATTGTATAATCTGGCATAAGAAACAAGTGTGGATGGACGGAAAGATGGATAATGGATGGATGGATGGATTCTGTGAGTGCAGATTCAACTTAATTTCTTAGTCCCTAAAGTGAGTATCAATAGGTTTAAAAAATAGAGACCAACATCATAACTTTAAAGTGAAAATATATTTAGTATATGGCATTTACCATAATGGAAAAGTAAACTAAGCATATAAAAATGGCTGAAACCAAAGTGGTTTCCTTTTAGCCCTCAATTAACTAGAAAATGAAATCAACCAGAATATCAAAATTTCTAAGCACTTCAGCTAATCAAGATCTTATTTTACACTGGTGCTATATAATGACTCTAGGCTACGAAAAAATTAAAAATTATTCGGCATTATTCCTCATACACATTCTGTGAAGAACCAAAGTGATTTCCCTGGAAATTAAATCTCAGTCACCATGCTTGCTGCCAGTGGTTTACTTATCCTTTAGCTGCAATGATGACATAATAGTTGGGGCCAAATAGATTCCACTGGGAATCAGCTGGTCCATAACTTAGGACAGGTAAAGAATCACCATTAACTAGCAAATATAGAAGGATGTAATTACTACATTTTATTCTACATAAAATTTTCCAACCCTAGAAAGTACCAAGATGGAGGTGGAAGAGATTAACTTAGCAACAAAAACAAATTGTTCTACTCTAGTAACAGAGAACAGAGGTGATTCTAAGACTGTTAAACCCACCTTTAGGAACAGTCAATTAAGTTCACTATTCTACAAGATCCTTCAAAGACAAAACCTAAATTTGGGGAATATCCATCAACACCAATGGCTCTTTCTCCTCCTATTTCTTTTATATCTTTATCTTAATTATGTTTCTATTTTTCAGAACATTTTGAAAGCACCAAATTGTTTTAAAGTATCTAATGAGAATTAAATTAGATCACAATGAAATTTGTCTTCTGGTTTTATTCTATTCTCCTTTGAGATATTCTCCCACTAGTAATTATCAATTATTACAAGTTAAAACCCCTGGTTTCCCTCATTATGGCTCATGTCATATAAAAATATGACATGTCCACGAATATAACTAAAGATTTCAGTTATATAAAACCAGAGCATCCTCTCAATACACTTATATTTTGCTGAATCTTCTTTAAAAAAAAATAGTGAACCGTGTTTTGTAATGCAGTCAACTTGTATTCAATCCAACCAATAGTATAAAATAATAACAGAAAATAATAGATTATCTAAAATCTTTGCAGTTTTCTTTGGAAGTCATCTGATTTTTCATTTTTTGTGTGTGTCTTTATCTACCTACTTACTCATCTTAATATTATTTAAATTTTAATATTCATATATCCCCTGAAATTAAATTGACAGAGCAGTGGGAGGCCTTAGAGAATTAAAGAACTGAAGTTAGACGAGGATTAAAAATTGGCCACAAGTAACTAAAGACTGTCAGGCTGGCATGAGCCTTCAAGACAGGAATGCATTAGGCTCCTCAGGGAAATTCAAATGCAAATTTGTAGTTCCCAGATTTCTTCAACTTTCTGATATTATCCTTTTTTTTTTTTTTTTTTCCTCTCCCTACTCCAGTCTCTCAACTTCTTTGGTCACAGACTGCTACTTCTCCATCTTTCCACCCTCTATTTACCCTTCAGAATAATCTTAACTTTCAGCCGCCACTTCCTTCCTGTATACAGGATTGTCTTTCCTCACAGGTTGGGACATTTGAGACTGTTCTCAAGGTAATTCTTCCGGAGCTGACTTATTAATTAGGTAGAGTGCCTAAGGCCCACAATACTTTAGGAGTACACAGAAATGTTTTAATTTTAATTTATTTTAAAATCTGAAGAAAAAAATGAATATGTAATACCAGTAAACACACAATAATTAGTTATATTCATCTTTATATGAATGCAGTTATAAATATAATTCTTAACATTTTTATGGAGGAAAGGACCCATAAAGGCAAAATTTTCTAGGGCTCACAGAAATCTTAATAAGTCCTTGAATTCTTCTGAGTCAGCCCAGCCTTACATCCCTCCCCAGTCAAAACTGGTGCATTCTAGCCTCATGGGTAAGACCCAGACTAGAGGTGACTATAAAGTATTTCAAAATCTGATTTATGGTGATGGTTGCAAAATTCACTAAATTCACTAAAAACTGTTAAACAGTCACCCCTGAAATAGGATAAATTTTATGATATGTAAAATATAACTCAATAAATTTTTAAAGGTATAGATTAAATAGGAAAAGCAAAAACACAGGTGTATCTAAAAGACACAAAAGTATCAGATTATTATACTTGTTTGAATTCAAAAGTTTATCCATAAAAATGTGCTATAATAATGAGTTAAAATCTCATCTACCCTAAATATGAACAATCTATAAACAAGGAAAAAAAGGTGAAATAAAAAATTCCAAAACATTCTATATGTGAAAATAATTATAGAAGTTTGGTGCTAAAAAAAACCTAACTCATTGTAGTAGTAATTAGGGGAGCCTGGTTGCAATTAAGTACAGGAAGGATATTAAAACTTTCAAAAGATATTTCTGTAAGCCACAACAGAAGAATAAGAGCAACAGAATAATTGGAACCACATCCAAACCCACTTCCTTGTTATTTACCAATATCATGTAAAGAATACTGTTTAGATGCTGACATTAGACAATCTTCAGTTGACAACTTTAAATCATATTAAGACTAAGAAAAAAAAATCAAAAGAATTTTATGACAAGGGTTAAAAGTTTATAGCCTTGAAACTACAAAAAATTTGGTGCCCACTACAAACCACATCCCGACAATTGTCATGTTTCTACGATGAAATGGTTTTGTTGTGGCTGAGGCAATCATTTCTGAGTTAATTATTAGCTACTATTCAAATCAAGTACAATTTGTCTATTGTACATTAGATCACTTCTAAGAGAGGGGGTACAAAATTTCATTTTTAGCAACTGATACTGAATGTTATAATCATTCATTTGTCATCCTATGCAATGCAATCAAAATGAGTAGAAAACTATGTTTTTTACCACTGCATGAAATGGCAGTCATTTTCCAGGCAGCCGAAATTAAGTTCAAATGTTATCTGCTTAATGCAAGTGAACATTTATATAAAAAAAAGAAAATGAATACATTTTTTTAAAAGGTGAAGTTTCCTATTACGTTACTTTGAAAAGTATCTAGAAATAGCACTTCCTATTTACATAAAGCAGATTTTAATCATTTTGTGGTTTGGTTTTTAGATCTAAAATCTACAAATGTTATCTTAAATTGACAAACTAAGTGAAGTTAGTCAAGATTTCTCTAATATGAAAAGATATAATAATTATGATAAAATCATGTCAATAACCATCTTTTTAATCTCAGCATATTTCTAACATTGTGAAATATTTTTTCAATAACCTAATAAAATTAATGCTACTCATCAGTAGTATACTTTCTAATAGACAAAGAATTTGCCATATCCTTTGTTGCACTAGAACTTCAAAACAACCCAGTATGTTAGTATAGTGAACATCTGTTGATTGGCTCCCTATCATCCTTTTCCCCTTCCTCTGGCCAAAAAATAACTCCACCATTCTTCAAGGAAATCATCTCGCCCCAGTCAAAGCCATGTGGTTTGGGGAGTTAACCCTGTCCCTTGTATTAGGAATGGCTTAAGCCAATCAATATAGTTTATCTTTCAGGACTCATTAATTGGTTCAGGAATATTTCACTTAACCCAGTCACTTAACAGTCACAGTCTTGTGTTCTGGGACTTCTAAGAAAGGGCACTTCCTTTCTCTTCCATGGGAACTACTGAAAAATTCAGAAACTTTCCTGGGTGGTACAGTGGAAGGATGTAAGATCTGGAACAAGAATTGCTAAAACTTTAGCTCTTCACAATGAAGAATGGAGAAAAGGGGAGAGACAAGGAGAAAGGCAGAAAGCACAGAATAGGAATGAAAACAGGAAAGGAAAAAAAGACAAGCAAAAAAAAAAAAGACAGAGAAAAGAGATGCCCAAGGCTAGAGAAGCACACATGAGAAGAAAAGAGAGAGTCCAGAGCCAAAGAATAGGGCAGAGGCAAAGAATCAACGAAAAACGGAGGTTAGGCTGCAGTGGGTTCAGGGAATGAAAAGGCTTTTATCACCCATTGTGTTGCACTTCAGGAAGGCTTCAGCATAAATTATTACCTGTACCACTGCCCTTTGAAACTCTGTAACACTGTTCACAGCTCAGAGGTTATTTTGAATGTGGCAACGGTAGCAGTATCCAAGGAGACATAGTCTTTGGTTGAAAGACCATCGCCTAACAGAATTTATAAACAGAAGCCTTAAAAAGTTAAAATCCAGATTCCTAAGCATGATATATGAGGCCCAACCACATTCTGCAACCCTGTCAGGGAACCACAGGGACTATATATCACCTCCAACTCTCCCATACAACTTGGCTGCCTCTACTAGTAAACTTTGAACAGCTATGTCACCTCCCACTCCAAGCTACCTAGCACAGAGCCTGGGATATAGTTAGTGCTCAGTGGACTAGAGCTGAAACAAAAAATCCAGTCATCCCATGACTCCAAATGCTATTTTTTCTCAAAATTCTCATATTTCAACAAAAACACTTGTCCATCAGGTTAAAGTCCATGATGGCTTTCACTCAGTGGATCTAAACATGATTAGATAATGACCCAGAAGAGCCCACTTTGTTGCACTATCTTACTGTAGCTCTTGGCATGCTTTGGGGAGGTGGGGGCAGTCTTACTATGTGTTTCCTTATTACTGAGTGCTCTTTTGCTTCCCCTGCCTCTTACTCAATTTGCCTTCTCCCCTTTAGCTTCACCACAGGAAAGCTGGAGCTTGCCTGTCCCTCAATGTCAAAGCTTGTCCTTCATTAAGCAGGGGAAAGAGAATGATTCAGGATGTCAAAAACCAGAGGTCTTGCTGTGACTCTGCTGCTCAAGTAGGTCAACCTCTCTTAGCCTCAGTTTTCTTATAAGTAAAATGAGAATAGAAATACCTGATCTACCTACGTACCTCCAATGATAATTATGAGAGCAAAATAAAATAGTAGATGTGTAAGTGCAAAGCTCTAAAATAAGGCATAACAGATTTCTATTGTTAAAAGGTAGTTAATGACAATGGCCAAGATATAGAAACAATGTAATTGTCCATCAGTGGGTGGAGAGATAAAGAAAATGTGGTATGTACATACACTGGAATATTATTTATTCATAAAAAAGATGGAAATCTCGTCATCTGCAACAACATAGATGGATCCTGAGGGCATTATGCTAAGTGAAATAAGTCAGACAGAGAAAGACAAGTACCATGTGATCTCACTTATATATAAAATCTAAAATTTTTTGAAAATTTTATTTAAAAAATATACCAAATTCATAGCTACAGAGAACAGATTGGTGGTTGCCAGAGGTGAGGGATAGGACATGGGCAAAATGGGTGAAGGGTGTCAAAAGGTATAAACTTGCAATAATACAATAAATGTCATGGTGATGTAATGTACAGCATGGTGACTACAGTTAATAACACTATATTGCATATTTGATAGCTGCTAAAAGAGTAGATCTTAAAAGTTATCACAAGAAAAAAAATTTTTGTAACTGTATATGGTGATGGATGCTAACTAGACTTATTGAGGTGACCATTTCACAATACATACAAATACCGGATCATTATGTTTACACCTGAAACTAATATAATGTTATATGTCAATTATAAAAAGGTAGCTAATGAGCCTTAAATACACTAATAATTTTAGCTACCTTTGACTGGGTTAGCTACAGCACAATAGGCTAAATCACTGCTACCATGTTTGCCAAAAGCAAATCATTTCATCATTTGTTGTTTATCAAGGACTTATCCTAAGTCAATGATGTTCTACTTTTTTCTAATTTTCCCTAAGCAAGTTTAAGGGTTATGAGGCATACCCATTGGTAACAGTGGTTCTCTGATTGATCTCCAAAGATTGTTAGACCTGCTATTTGACAAATACTGGGCTGGGCTTTGAGGATACCGCTATAAGCAAGAACAAACATTATTCCTGCACACATGGAACTTACAGCCTCAAGGAGCAACATGAACAACAAATATAGACACACACCCAAAGTGTGCATGAGTTTGCATTTACTGTACCCTCACTTTGAAACAGCCCTACCAGTGATTCCACCCACCTCCATGCCCACCCCCATGGAACCACACACCTCCAGACTGTGAATCACTGTGTTAGGTACTAGAAGAGAATTCAACTCTATAATACTCTACAAGAGAATTTTTTCCAAAGCTAATTAATTCATCATTGACATATTATAAGAAAAGCAGTCTGGGTAGAGATCTGAAGACCTAAGCAGAGCCCCAAATACAGGACCAGCTACATAATTTGTGAGTACTGGTGCAAAATGAAAAATGTAGGACCTCTCATTCAAAAAGTATTAAGAATTTCAAGGCAGTGACAGCAGAGCATTTAAATTAAGCCTAGTGCCTTCTGTGACTGCATAGGTCACACACCTATGAAATCTTCACGGCTTCCACATTTACTGGATGTGCAATTTTACCCAATCACTTAACCTACCTCGAGTTCCTTACAGCTATAAAATTAGGGGAGGAAGGAAAAAACTTTCAGCTTCTTCTCAGACTTGACATCTGCTTCTCTGTTAAGAAGAGAGATCTTTCATTTGGAGAGAGTTCTTTTACCCTTTTATTATAACCATTAAAACCCTGACGGTGACTCAAAGCTAGTGTTGAAAACTCAAAAAGTATTTCACTTTCAATCATATTAATGTTTTTTTACTTCTATGCACTACCTTAATTTTGTCTAAAAGAAAAAAATCTCCAAAGCAGAGTTCCAAGATTTCTATTTTCCCATGTATGCCATTTAAATCTGAAATTCCCAACTGAGGTCTTTGTCTATGAAGTAATTTTTCCCACAGTAAAATGTCTCCTTGTACAATTAGATATTTTCTTTTTTTCCCCTCCTTGAAAAATTACCTATTCAAAATCAACTTCCACATATGGTACAGCATCTAGGTTTGATCCACTGAAAAGGAGGCAAACATAACTGACAGCTATCTAAACCAAGGGTTCTGAATCTGGAGCTTATGGTAAGAATTTTGGGAAGTAATTCACTTGAATGAAAAAAAATTATATCTTTATTTTCATCAACCTCTAACTAAAATTTAGCATTTTTTTCAATTATGCATGTAGACAACAAACCACAGGAGTATTAGCAGTACCTAAGTATGACCTGATCACCAGTAAATATTCTACATATTTTCTTATAGTTGCAGATATCTCAAAATATCATTCATGCTCAACACTACCTCAAAATTGCAACAGTTACTGAATCCACTAACAGATATCCTGTTTTAATGTATTAATAAAACAACACATGTACTATTATAACACAAAATTGGTTTTTACATTGAAATAACTACATCTCAATATAATTAGCTCCCTCTGTAATCCTAAGTATCTCATTCTATGCATTTAAAAACATAATTCTGAGGAAAGGTTCACAGACTTCACCAGATTACCCAAAGGGTCCATAGCACAAAAAAGATGAATAAACTCTGGTAAAAAGAAGTTACAGAGCTTGCATGACATGAAACAGAAACAACTGTACTCCTGTCTCAAAAACAGTAATAGACCTATTCTAATAAAAACAGTCTTTAGGGCTTCCCTGGTGGCGCAGTGGTTGGGAGTCCGCCTGCCAATGCAAGGGCCACAGGTTCGTGCCCCGGTCCGGGAAGATCCCACATGCCACGGAGCGGCTGGGCCCGTGAGCCATGGCCGCTGAGCCCGCGCGTCCGGAGACTGTGCTCCACAACGGGAGAGGCCACAGCAGTGAGAGGCCCGCATACCGCAAAAAAAAAAAAAAAAACAGTCTTTAAAATTCTGGTTCAACAGCAATGTCTACATTATAACAAAATCTTCGTGGTCCATTTATTTTAATATGACAATATCAAGGACACCAAAACAGAACAGCTTTTGCTGTTATTTTGGGTTTTTTTGGGGGGTGGGGGAAATCCTGTTGTTTTGCTTTTTGTTTTTGCACATGTGACCACAGGATTTGATATGAAAAAGTGTAACACAGATACATGTTTTTATGCCACTATCTAAAATGTTATTTGGATTGGTACCTGGGATGACAGTAGGTTACAATCAATGAACAGTCCTTTTCCGGTTTTATATCTTTGTATCAATCCAGCCATAATGGCTCCATATGCATAAAGGCCAGTGGCAAGATCAGTCATGGCCACTCCTGGACGAACTGGATCTCCATCCTGATTTGAGGGTTAGGTTAAGAAAAACAGAGAAACTGAAAATTAAAAACATCATATGAGCTCACAAATATCCTAAGGTCAAATAAAAGAAAGAATTGTGTATCATGTGCACACATACATACACGCACAAGAAGTACAACAAATTGCTGTTGGTGGTAAGGATATATTTACATTTGCTGTATATTTATTATTTTTCTGAATCTACCCCCTACCAACAAAACTAAACCAAATCAAATGAAATAAGACTTTTAAAAACATGTCTAAAGTTCCTTCTTAATATATTTTACATTATTTATACCAAAAAAAGTGAATAAGTGAATTTGAATTTAAATGAGTTAATCTGTTGGAGAGGAAAGAGTTAAAGAAGTATTTTTTTTCTTGTTGGGTTAGGAGGTTCTCCCAGGAAAGAAGAGGGCAGAAGACCTGGTCTAATCTCCTTATAAGCATGCTAATAACTGGCAAATATACAAATGGTATTTGCTTTAAAAAAAAAAAAAGAATTTATATATAAAAGGCTTTTAGCAGGATACTCCTGCTTTAGAATTACTGCGGTAAAGAAACCTAGCATCTATAGATTTATGGGGCATAAGGCATGAGCTATGCAACTATCTGGATATAAAATGGAAATGTTCCAATAGCCCATCAGTTTCATGTAATATGAGGTGAACCATGTACTCCATTTGAGATCTTATCTACTGCTCTGGGTTTGAGAATTTTGTTATTGTGAGAAAAAAGGCACTGGGGTCCTATCTCAATGTCCAGGAGCTCCTTCTGCTTCTCCTGTGCCTTTTTATTGCTTGAATCCTTAAAATTACAAGTAAAGCTTGATACCGATTCATGTCAGTCTTATTGACAATCCAATCCTTGACCCATATGTAAAGATATTAGAATAGTACCAGGCAAACAGTAAGTGCCCTATAAAAATTAGCTATCAAATTATTTGTCAACATTATTATTAATCATTGTTGTATCAGATAGTTCCTATTTTTCACTACCTTGAATTCTGCCAAGTCTTTCATTGCACATAATGCCTACAAAAACCTATATGTCACCTAGTTGATTTATTCATTCATTCACTTCGCTATTCATTAATTCCAGCTGTTGTTCAGTCATTTTCAGAAGCTAATTTTGCCTTTTCTGAAGCCCATACATAAACTATGTTAATCATCTTACAAGACAGCTAAATTTGTTTAAAGCAAGTGAGACTGTATAGCGACTAAACTATTTTTCCCTGCTCTTCAACACAATTTCAAGGAAGATATTGCCATAAAAATTGGAAACTTCTGGGGGCCTTCTAACTATTATTATTGGAAAAACTTGTAGTGGCATGAATCCATAAATTTAAAATTAATACTGTCATTTGGATTTAAGATTATTTAATGTATTAAAAGTGAGAGGTAAGTTCAAATTTAAGTTTATAGACATCATCTGCTTTCTTACTATAATATTAATATAATCACATTTCTTGAGAAGTTTTCTATACTTCTCAGAGCAGTAGAAACAAATCATATAATAAATCCTTTATATTACATTTTAAGTCTCCAGAAAAATGGAGACTATACCCAATATTCTAAAAATATCAATACATTATCCAGAATAATAGCATGATATGTATGAACATTAACTAAATATTGTCATCCATACATTAGAGACAACATTGTCACTGTTAAAAATGACCATTTGTGCCAAATAAGTTTAATGAAATACTAATTTAAAGAGGCTTGCTAACACACTTTAGATTCAAAGTTATAAATAGGCTGAAAATAAAAGCATGAGAAAGGATATATCATGCAAACAGCAACCATAAGAATGCTGGAGTGGCTATACTAATAGCAGACAAATAAACTTAAAACAAAAAAAGCTCTAGAGAAAAAGAGAGAGATTTTATAATGGAAAAGGGTCAATGCATCAGGAAGATATAACAATTAAAATCATACATGCACCCAAAAATTGAACCACCAAAATACAAAAAGCAAAAGTGACAGATTTGAAGGGAGAAATAAACCCTTCATGAATAACAGTAGGGATGTCAATACTGAAATATGAATAGTGAGCAGCACAACTAGATAGAGGATCAAAAAAGAAATAAAAAATTTAAACAACACCATAAACCAAGTATACCTAATAGATATAAAATGCACATTCTCAAGTGCACATGGAACATTCTCTAGGACAGACCATATCCTAGGCCAGAAAACAAGCTAAAATAAATTTTAAATGAGTGAGTTCATACAAAATATATTCTCAGATCACAATGAAATGAAATTAGAATCAATAACGGACATATTTGAGAAACTCAAAAATATGTGGACAGTAAACAACATTACTCCCAAAACACCAATGAGTAACAGAGGAAATTATATAAGAAATTAGAAAATACTTCAAGATGAATGAAAATAAGGGCACAACATACCAATATTTATGGATGCAGCTAAAGCAGTATTTGAGACAAATTTATAACTGTAAATACCTATAATAAAAAAGAACAAAGATCTCAAATCAATTACCTAGCCTTCCACCTTAAGACATTGAAAACAAGAAGAGTAAACTAAACCCAAAGCAAGCAAAAGGAAGGAAATACATATTGGAGCAAAAAATAATGAAATACAGAATAGAATTCCAATAGAGAAAATCAACAAAACAAAAAGTTGGCTCTTTGAAAAGATCAGTAAAACTGACCAACTTTTAACTGAACTGTCCAGGAAAATGAAAAGAGAAGCATTCAAATTACTAACATTAGGAGTGAAAGAAGGAACATCACTAACAACCTTGCAGAAATAAAAAGTATTACATGGGAATACAATGAAAAATTGTATACCAACAACTTTGATAATCTAGATGAAATGGACAAATTCCTAAAAAGACAGAAACTACTGAAACTGACTAAAGAATAAATAGAAAAACTGAACAGACATATAACAAGGAGAGAAATTGAATTAGTAATTGAACTTCCAACAACAACAACGAAAAGCTTTTTTTAGCTTTGCTAGTGAATTCCACCTCTTTACAAATACTTCTGAAACCTGGAAGAGAGGAAACACTTCTCTACTCATTCTATAAGACCAGTGAAAACTGAGGTCAAGCCACACAGAAACATCAAAGGAAAATAAAGCTACAGACCAACATCTCTGATGAATGTGAACACACCAAAAAATTCCAACAAAATGCTAACAAACTGAATCCAGCAACATATAAAAATGATTATACACCATGACAAATCAGGATTTTTCTCAGGAATGGAAGGTTGGTTTAACACTTGAATATCAATCAACATAAGCATATGATAAAACTCAACACCCTTCATGATAAAATACTCAACACCACCACACTAGGAACAGAAATGAAATTCTTCAATTTCATAAAGGGCAAATGTGAAAAAAAAAAAACAAAAAACAGCTAACCTCATAGTTAAAGGTGAAAGACTGAATGCTTGGCCCCATTAGGAACAAGACAAGGATGTCTGCTCTCATCACTCCAAGTAAACATTACACTGGAGGTTTTAACCAGTATAATTAGGAAAGAAAAAGAAATAAAAGGCTGGAAAGAAATAAATAAAACTACCTTTATTTGCAGGTGACATAATTTTGTATACAGAAAATCCTAAGAAATCCACCAAAAATCTGTTAGAACTAATAAGTGAGTTCAGCAAGTTTGCAAGATACAAGGCATTATACAAAAATCAATCTTATTTCTACACAATAACAATAAATAAACCAAAAATGAAATTAAGAAGCAATTTCGTTTACAACAGCATCAAGAAGAATAAAGTACTGAGGAATAAATTTAACAAAAGAAGTATAAACTTAAACTCTGAAAACTACAAAATATTGTTGAAAGAAATTAAAGAAGATCTAAATAAATGGAAAGACATCCCATTGTCATGACTTAAAATTGTTAATACTGCAATACTCCCAAACTGATCTACAGATTCAGTACTGTTTCACCTATTGAAATCCTAGGTGCCTTTTTTGCAGAAATAAAATCTGATCCTAAAATTCATATGGAAACTCCAGGGACAAAGAATAGCCAAAACAACCTAGAAAAAGAAGAACAAATGTGGACACATACTGCCCAATTTTAAAACTTACTACAAAGCTACTGCAAACAAGGCAGCATGGATGGCACAAGGCAGATATACAGACTACAGAAATTCTCACCTTCAATTCATTTTTGACAAGCATACCAAGATAATTCAATGGGGAAGGAATAGTCCTCAAAAATTGGTGAAAAGAATGCAAAAGAATGAAGCTGGACTCCCTCCTCACACTATATACAAAATTAACTCTAAATGGACCATAGACCTAAACATAAGAGCTAAAACTATAAAACAAAAGAAAATATAGGAGTAAATCCTCATGATCTTCAATTTGGCATTGATTTCTTAGATATGACACCTAATAGCAGCAAAAGAAAAAAGATAAATGGTACATCATGAAAATAAAAATCACATGTGTTTCAAAGTAAATGATCAAGGAAATGAATAGATAAAAAATGGGAGAAAGTTTTTGCAAATCACATATCTGATAAGGAACTTATAAACAGAATTTATAAAGAATACTTACAACTCAGTAAGAAGACAAATAACCATTTTTTAAATGGGCAAAGAATTGAATAGACATTTCTCCAAAGATCTACAAATGGTCATTAAGCATATGAAAAGATGTTCAGCATCATTAGCCATCAGGGAAATGCAAATGAAAACCACAATGTGCTTATAACTCGAAACAATAAAGACAACCCAATTAAAAAATAAGCAGAGGGTTTAAATACACATTTCTCCAAAGAAGATATATCAATGGCTAATAAGCACATTGAAAGATGCTCAACATCATTAGTCACCAGGGAAATGCAAATCAAAACCACAACGAGATACCACATCACACCCACTAGAATGGCTATCATGAAAAAGAGAAATAATAACAAGTGTTAGCAGGGATGTGAAAAAAATTGAAACTCATATGCCACCAGTAGGATTGTAAAATGGTGTAGTCGCTGTGGAAAAAGACTGGCAGTTCTTCAAAAACTTAGATATAGAGCTACCATATGACCCAGCAACTTCACTTCTAGGTATATACCCAAGAGTATGAAAACATATGTTCTCCCAAGAAACATATGCACAAATTTCCATAGCAGCATTATTCACAATATCCTAAGAGTGGAAGAAACCCAAATGTCCATCAACTGGTAAATGGATAAATAAAGTGTGGTACAGCCAGATGACGGGATATTTCAGGCAATAAAAACGAAGTACTAATACATACTACAACATGGAAGAATTCTGAAAACAGTATGCTAAGAGAAAGAAACCAGTCACAAAATGCCACATATTATATGATATCATTTTTATGAAACATCCATAATAGGCAAAACCACAGAGAGAAAAGTAGAACTGTGGGCTGGGGGCAAGTAGGAATAGGGAGTACTGTTAATGGGCCTGGGGTTTCTTCTGGGGATGATGAAAAAGTTCTGAAGTTGATTGCACACCTCTGTGAATATACTAAAAAACACTGAATTGTACACTTTAAATGGGTGAATTATATGGTATATGAATTATATCTCCATAAAGCTGTTTTATTTTTTAAATACCATTATAATGCTGGTAATTAAAGCAGAAAAATAGAAATTTTAAAAATCTCTTTAAAGGTCTGCTAAAGAACATGTACTTAGTGGGAACTCTAGAAGTTACATTTCATTCAAGGCTGCTTGGTAGCAATAATTAAAGAAGATGTACCATTTGTATTCTATTGTAATTCAGAGATGGCTATGCTCATACTTTGGAAATTCCTCATAATCATATTCCTGTCATCTAAGAATTGTCAGCATGCCAGAGGAAGAAGAAAGTGAAAATAAATTACCATTTAGTAAGCAGAAAATCCCACAGAGAACCACATTGTGGCTGTGAAGTGACTAGGTATTCCCAGGTGCAATCAGGCAGAATCAGAGAAGAGGCTGTGTATCCTCATGGAATCAAACTCCCCTTCCACATCTGGAGCTCCATAGGAGCCTTAATGCCGTGACAGTACTAACCAATGTGCCTCTTCTCCTCAAATCTGGGATAAATGGGGTGGTACTTTTTATGTCAATGAGTATAGGAATTCATCACTCACAATCTTTAGTAAAAATATATTTCAGGAAAAATGGGTAACTAACTGACCTTGTTAAGCAATATGCCTTAGAATCTCATCATAATTTGGAATTAAACTTATAAGTAGACTTTTGGAAATGAAGTAAAGTTTTTATTTTATTAAATTTTAATTCTAGAAATCAATAGTAGAATGTTTTTTTTCATGGTCACTTAGAAACTGCTTTAAGTGTATTCGGTTCTTTTGATAAGTTAATGTAACCTTTTTGTAAGAGCAACTTATGATGATTTTCCTATAAAACTAAAATGAGTGTGCCTCTCATCAACAAAACTACAAGAAAAAGAATATTCTACTTAAGAGTTAAGACACAGAGTTATAGTTAGAGGACAAACTATAACATAAAAATATTAAGAGTTTTCCCAATCATTCACTTTACATATTCATTTGTGTATCTCTCCATTCTCACTATTTCAATGTTATTTTCATATATTTTCTCATCCCCCATTCATTCATGTATTCAAAAACTCATTACAGGTAAAACCTGAACATTAGTGGAAAAACTAGGGAAGTCTGAAAAAAATGTGGAGTTTAGTTAATAGTATCCTACCCGTGTTAATTTCTTAGTTTTGATCATTGTACTATGATTTTGTAAAGTGTTAACATTAGGATGAAGGGTATAGGAACTTTCTGTACTATGTCTACAACTTTTCTGTAAGTACAAAATTGTTTTAAAATTTTAAAGTTGATAAGTAGAACCTGAATTAGTTCTTTAAAAAATAAAGTTTGAAAATTTCAAAGTGGTTTTTATTTTTAGAAAATTATGCAATCTAGAGAAGAAGGGGAAAAAAATAGGCAACCACCTATAAAGGTGTTCATTTGTTTCCTTTACATCACAATCTCCTAAATTATAAAATTAAAAATTTAAAAAGATTATTTCCCAAACACAGTTTAAGACTGTTTTAACATTTCATTCATTTCTCCATTATCTATTCTCACTACTTTCAGAGTTTGCCAAATGAAAAAGAAAAATGATGTGTTTTCTAAGTTATTCATTAAAACCTTGTCTGGTTAAAAAGTACATAAGAAACTTTAAATCAGTTCTGGCACACGTTCAATAAAGAGGCATGAATTCTCCCACCAAGAATTTTTCTCCTTAGTCATATTACTCAACCTAATTACTTCATAAAACAACAAAAAATGTTAAAACTTTTTTAAAGTAGTTGGCTTCATTTTCAAAATAAGAAGTTATTGTTAAATATGTCCATGTCTCTATGTCATATTTTTATTTCAAAATGAGGCATTCATTATATAAATGTAATCTACAGAAAATTTTGTTTTTACTCTAGGGCACATGAATTTTATAATGATCTATTTTCCAAAATATGAATTCTTCTACTATTTACTAACTGCATAACCTTTGGCAAGTTCTTAGCCTTTGTTAGTTTTTTGGTCAATGGTAAAATCTTGCTAATGACAAAATCTACCTCATCAGTTGGTATGAAGATTAAATAAGAAAAGGTGTATAAAAAAACTTTTTATGAATGTAAAAGGCTGCACAAATGTGACTTTTTTAAGATACTTGGTGTAGTGCTCTAGAAGACCCATCAGAAAGATTTGACAGGGGCTCACGGGAAAAGGCCAAGATGGGAACCTCAATCAAGGACAGAGGAAAGAGGGAACAGATGTATTCATGAGATACTTAGAAATTTGAATTCATAGACTTGGATTATTGATTGGGTGAGGGAGGGGTTAAATTAAATGAATTGTGGGGAAAATCAATAGGAAATTAAGCTTCTTAATATGATGGTAATATTTTGATTATGAAAGCCACCATAAGTATGACTTGCAACCCTAGTTAGGAAAAGTATCTTTAGTAGAAATAGAAAGAGCAGCACAGAGAACAAAAAGTGGTATATTCAGATCAAATGAGGGTTTTCGCGACTAGGAAGAACACAGTCACCACAGTCACTGCCTACACTTTATGAGCACCGACTCTGGAACTACACAGTATCTGAACCTTCTGTTCCAAGCACAAAATCTACTCGAGCCATTCACTGATGCTAAAGAATATGCTTTTAGCACAGTCACATACAAATTTTCACAGAGTAACATTTCCCCTACATGAAGGAAGTTCTGTTGAATGGCTGAAACACGGAACTCAAAGCTGTAAATTCTACTAGTAGGTGCCTTCACTTTTTCACCTATAAATAGGCATAACAAAATCTATCACCTATGTGCCTCAGTGACACTATGGAGTCCTCCAACCTAAATCACATATTTTTAGAACTTGAAAGGATCCTATAGTTAAGTCCCCGTATCAATGGAGGCAGAGAAGCAGGAAAGTATACAGTTGTTAAGAGATCAGTCTCTGCTGCTTGCCGGCAAACAGATCCCTGGTAAGACAGAGAAAAGAGAGCATTGTAATGCACTTCATTTAGGCTAACAGTGTTGCACAATACCAACAAGAGAAAGTCTTTAGAATGTTCACCTAGAACCTGGAAGAGGAAGATCATTTTTCTTAATCACATCCTGAAAGGCTCAAAGTTCCACCCCATCTCCCACCCACACACCTCCTTCTCAGCCTCAACAGAGCACAAGTCAGAAGCCACAAACACAAGAAATTGGGATGCCAGAAGGAGGGAAGTAAAGAAAGATTTAAGAAGATGAGGGAGAGAAGAGTCCATCCTCCTGATGCACCTGCCACACCAGATAGGCGACTCAAGAGAAAACGTAACAAACTGACTTGTGCCATTCTCTGTATCCCACGTGGATGCTTGCTGACCTAATACTAAGAATTTCTTTCTAATAATAAATTTAAACTTTCTACCCTTCCAAACATTAAAGGTACAACTTAGAGGAATCGGACTTATAGAAGGCAAAATTCTATACTGCACTTTAAAATCAGTACCTAACTTTTTGCACAACCCTTAGGAGCATGCCATCCTTGTTATAGATGAGGAACAGCAAGGTTACCTAAATATCGTAAGATGTTACAAGCGTTCAGCAGCTAAGTCGGAAGGAGACCCCAAGTGACCCTGAGTCCACTGCCTCTACCACATTACTGGATTCAATTACCTTCCTTAAGGTTTCATGACCAGGTCTGGATACTTAACTATCTTGTATTTAGTAAACCAGTAAGAAGCTAGCTTCGGGTCTCCTGCATGTTCATAACGTCATGTACAACTTCATGCTCTTCAAAGTGCTTTAACATATGCTGTTACATTTAACTCTCAATAAGAATTCTGTAAGTACCAATAGTATCTCCATCTTACAGATTATGAAAGAAACATTTAGATGATAAATTAACTTGTCAAAGTCACAGAGAGCAAATGGTACAACTAGAACTGGAACTCAGAGATTCTGACCCCAAAGCTTCTGATCTTTTCACTACCACCTTGCCTCCATGTATTATTCTAATTCCAATATTCATCATCTCTCCTTTACAGACAATCACTAGAAAGCAAAAATTTTAAATGAGTGAGTTGATTTGTCATTTCTACAATTAAGAAATAATCAGTTCTGATGTGGGCTGGTTTGTTCTACAAAATTTAAGTGAATGGCAAGCAATTGAATGCATCTACAGAAAAACATGCTTTTACCACTCTGAAAAATGTAAACCAAAACCTTTTTCAGAAAATAACTGGAAGAATCCATTCACTGGGAGCCTGCTAAATTAAAAAGATAGACAAAACTGGGAATTCCCTGGCGGTCCAGTGGTTAAGACTTCCACTGCATGGAACACAGGTTCGATCCCTGGTCAGGGAAGTAAGATCGTTCATACTGCACAGCACAGCCAAAAACAACAACAACAGCAACAACAACATCATAAATAAATAAATATAAAAATTTATTTAAAAATTAAAAAAATTTTTAAAGTAGACAAAACTACAAATTTTCAAAGATCCCTTAACACGCCAAACATACTATTTTCTTGTCCAGAGATTAAATACCATCTAAATTATTCTGAGTTAGCTCCCACAGTGAGATGCCCAAAATATCATCTAGCCTGGCTGTCCCCTTGAGTTTAAATAGGGTTAGACTGAGAGAAAATGGAATGGATGGTTGGGGAATTGTGATATTTTAAGGGATGGCCTAAGAAACTATTTGAAAAGTTATTTTGCTTCTTTCCATGTTGTTCTTCAAGAAAAAGTTTCCTAGTTATACTTTCTGTGCTACAGCTTTCAGTGCTAATGGATCAGAGAAAAGCAAAAAACAAATCTAAACATCAATGTCTGTAATTTCTGAGACAAAACAACTTTCACACCCACTAAGATCGGCATATAGTCAATCCTATATTTAACAGGCCTCCTCTGAACTCAGTCTTACATATTCCAGAAGTAGCTCCAGACCTTTATAAGAGTTGTCTATTTCTGGTATGATTTAGGTAAGCCATACCCAGAAGCAACAAAACAGATGAACTCTTGAGGATGTTCCCTGTCCTATAATTTTACCTATTTCATGTAATTTTCATTTCTCACCAATAAATGATGTCTCAAAGAACTACACTATGGATTTTGAATGCAATTACTTTTGAATGAAAAATCTTTCTACACCAGTGTTAAAAGTTATCCAATACAGTGCTTCCTGAACCCTCCAAGATAAACTGGATAGAATCACTCTGTGTAGTTGTGGTGGCCACATGCATGGAGTTGCCAGAATAAGCCAAATAAATGCAGCAGATGATCTGGTTTAAAAAATTATTTTACTCTTATTTAGTTATGACAAAAATTAGATGGAACCAGTGACCTATTAAGGCCAGTCTTGGAACACAATAATAAACTATCAGCACAT
Source organism: Phocoena phocoena (assembly GCF_963924675.1). Classification (NCBI taxonomy): domain Eukaryota; kingdom Metazoa; phylum Chordata; class Mammalia; order Artiodactyla; family Phocoenidae; genus Phocoena; species Phocoena phocoena. Next base: position 12,973,067 of record NC_089227.1, read on the forward strand.
AGGAGAACATTTAACTTTCTGCTGTCTATGGCAGTACATTTGTTTCATCCAAATGGATTATCAAGTCATTAAGATACAAGTTTTAAAAGGTGGAAAACATCCTTTTTTACTCGCTCAAAACTGCTATCTAATGTATCAAGAGATAGCTTCTCTGTTCCTTTCATTCTGGTTGTCTCTTTGTTAATTAGGTTCAGACACTAAGAGTAGAAAATGTTTATATTGAGATCATAAGGCTTAGTCCATAACCAATTTTTGCCACAGGCAAAGCCAAGAAAAGATCACTTAAAGCTACAAAAAGTCCATTGCTACTAGCAGATTTCTCCACCAAGTGGAAAGACTGTGCCTAAATCCCACCTGCTCTTTACGTAGCATTGCAGCATGTTGAGAGACTGTGACAGATTGTATTTTCCAAAGATGGTTGCAATATTCCCTTCCACATGCCCTTTTAGTACCTTAACATTCCCTGCCCCCATCAACAGGTGGAGTCTAATTCCTTTCTCCTTCATTCTGGGTGGGTTTGTGACATGCTTGTAACCAATAAAATTTTGCGAAGGGTTACAGCATGACCTCCACAACTATGTCATAGAACATATGTATTGGTGACTTTGCCTTGTTTACTGGAACACTTGTGTTAGTGGAGCCCTGAGCCCCCATATAGACAGTCTGACTGCTCTAAGGCCACATACTGTAAGGAAGCTCAAACTAGCCCATGCAGAGAGATGACGTGAAAAAGTCCTGAGATTAGATGGGGAGATGCCTGGCAGCCCCAAGCTGCTCCAGCCCCCACTGTTCCTGCTTTGACTGCAATTGCTTGAGAAACCCCAAGCCAGAACCACCCAACTGAGCCCTTCCCAAACTCCTGACCCATGGAAACTATGAGAGTTCATAAAATGACTGCTCTTGTTTTAAGTCACTAAGTTTCAAGGTGATTTTTTACACAATAATTATTAGCAGAATAGAGATCAAGGCTTACAAATGACCAAGAAGAAAACTAGCCTACAATGCAGAAGGAATACCTGGGAAACAAAAGAATATAAACTACAGTTCTTGTCCCAGTTTTAGGTGTTCCAAGATCCCTCTGAAACTACGTGCAAAAATTCTGTGTGTTAATTTCCTAGAAGACGTTTGATAGCTTTCATCAAATTCTCAAAGAAGTCTATGACTCTTTTAAGATATATTAAAGATTGATCCATAATTTTGGAGAAGACTTTGCAACTAGTTTGGATGACTGAAGCAAACAATGAATGTGAAGGTATGATAAGAAATGAGGCTGAAAAGACAGTCTCGTCAATAAGTGGTGCTGGGAAAACTGAACAGCTACATGTAAAAGAATGAAATTAGAACACTCCCTAACACCATACACAAAAATAAACTGAAAATGGATTAGAGACCTAAATGTAAGGCTGGACACTATAAAACTCTTACAGGAAAACACAGGAAGAACACTCTTTGACATAAATCACAGCAAGATCTTTTTTGATCCACCTCCTAGAGTAATGGAAATAAAAACAAAAATAAACAAATGGGACCTAATGAAACTTAAAAGCTTTTGCAAAGCAAAGGAAACTACAAACAAGACGAAAAGACAACCCTCAGAATGGGAGAAAATATTTGCAAACAAATCAACGGACAAAGGATTCATCTCCAAGATATATAAACAGCTCATGCAGCGCAAAATTAAAAAAACAAACAACCCAATCCAAAAATGGGCAGAAGACCTAAATAGACATTTCTCCAAAGAGGACACACAGATGGCCAAGAAGCACATGAAAAGCTGCTCAACATCACTAATTATTAGAGAAATGCAAATCAAAACTACAATGAGGTATATCACCTCACACCAGTTAGAATGGGCATCATCAGAAAATCTACAAACAACAAATACTGGAGAGGGTGTGGAGAACAGGGAACCCTCTTGCACTGTTGGTGGGAATGTAAATTGATACAGTCACTATGGAGGTTCCTTAAAAAACTAAAAATAGAATTACCATACAACCCAGCAATCCCACTACTGGGCATATACCCTGAGTAAACCATAATTCAAAAAGACACATGTACCCCAATGTTCACTGCAGCACTATTTACAATAGCCAGGTCATGGAGGCAACCTAAATGCCCATCGACAGACAAATGGAGAAAGAAGATGTGGTACATATATACAATGGAATAGTACTCAGCCATAAAAAGGAATGAAATGGGGTCATTTGTAGAGACATGCATGGATCTAGAAACTGTAATACAGAGTGAAGTAAGTCAGAAGGAGAAAAACAAATATCATATATTAACGCATATATGTGGAACCTAGAAAAATGGTACAGATGAACTGGTTTGCAGGGCAGAAATAGAGACACAGATGTAGAGAACAAATGTATGGACACTAAGGGGGGAAAGTAGCAGGCAGGGATGGTGGTGGTGTGATGAATTGGGAGACTGGGATTGACATGTATACACTAATATGTAGAAAATGGATAACTAATAAGAACCTCATGTATAAAAAAATAAATAAAATAAAAATTAAAAAAGAAAGAAAGAAATGAGCCTGGATAGCAACCAAAGACAAATCATGAAGGCCTGATATTATATATCTAATGAGGTTAGGTTTATTTGTTTATTTGCTTCTCTAACTATGATAGGAAATAACTGAAAGGTCCCAGAAAAAGTTCCAAGGTCAGTTTTATCGAACACAAATTAAATATCACTGGCATCACTTTGTAGATTAGAGAGGAGTCATAAGAATCATAAGGTTTGAGAGTTGAGGCAGGGAACCAAGTAGAAAATTACTGCAATTATTCATGAAAAAGATCAGAGGCCAAACTAAGTCAACAGCAGTAGGAATGAGAAGACGGAACAAATGGTCACAAGAGTTAGAACACAGAACCCAGACTTAGTGAATGTTTGGACAGAAGTTTAAGTTTCTGGGTTTGGGTTAATAGTTCAGTTGAGATAGGATAAAGGAAAAGAAAAATAAGTCTGCTGAACTGGTTTTTTGTTTGTTCAGTTTAAGGAGTATATCCAATCAAGAGTTGAATATGCCAACCTAAAACCCAAGGGAAAAAGAACTGGGTGAAAGATATAAATTTGAGAGCCAAAACATTATGTATGGTAGTTAGAACCACGCTAGGTTTGAGATATTATCTAGGAAGAACATATTGAACAGTGCTACCCAACAGAAATATAAGGTGAGCAAAATAAAAACTACATATGTAATTTTTAAAATTTTACTAGCCATGCTAAAAAAAGTAAAAGGAAACCAGTGTAATTAATTTTAGTAATATATTTCATTTAATACAACATATCTAAAATATTATCATTTCAAAATGTAATCAATTTTTTAAATTATTAATGAGAAAATTTACATGTTCTTTTTCATATGTCTTTGAAATCCATTGTACTTCTTACACTTACAGCACATCTCAATTCAAACTTGATGCATTTCAAATGCTTAACAGTCCCATGTGGCTAATGGCTGCCTTATTAGAGAGTATAAAAAAGTAAAAAAAATAGATGAGGTCAAAGCACAGAATTCTGGGCACAATCATTACTTTAAAAGCAGGCTGAGGAAAAGGAGGCCATGAAGAAGACTGAGAAGGAGAGAACAGCTATGTGGGAGGAAAACCAGGAAAGACATATTACGGGAGACAAGGAGGAAAAGAGCATCAAGGAGGGGTAGGTGGCCAACACTGTCTACTGTCACAAAGTGAGATAAGAAAGGAAAAGTGAAGTAAGTCAGACAGAGGAAGACAAACATATGATATCGCTTATATGTGTAATCTAAAAGAAAAATTATACAAATGACCTTATTTACAAAACAGGAACAGACTCACAGACTTCGAGAATGAACTTATGGTTACTGGGGGGCGGGGGGGGAAACGTGGTGGAAGGAATAGATTGGGAGTTTGAGATTGATATGTACACACTGCTATATTTAAAACAGATAACCAATAAGGACCTACTGTTAAAAATAAATAAATAAACAAACAAACAGAAAGGAAAAGTATCCACTGTAGTTTCCAATTAAGAGGTCACTGAACCCTCCCAAGAGCAATTTCATTGGTGAGGGGGCTATGGAAGCCAGAATGCAATGGATGGAGGAAGGAAACAGAAACCACGTGCCCTTTTTTCACAAAGTATTAACAGTACCTCTTATTACTTAAACCAGTGATTCCAAAACCAGGTGGATTATCAGAATCTCTCAGAAGGCTTTTCAAGAATACAGATATACAAGTAACACCATCCCAGGTTTGTTTCATTAGGTCTAAGACATGGGAATTTATGTATCATTTAGAGTTGTCTAAGCAATTCTAAAGACTTCTGGTATATAGTAAAATCGGAATCAGTGTGCCTAAAACCTGAAAATCCTTAATTCAATCAGGATCTGAAAGTTTTGTAGGATTACATCCCATAGTTCTGTAGTGAAAAGTTTCTCAACATTTCTTATCCCTCAGGACAAGGATTATGATTTACTAGCACAAATGTAAGCTTCATTAAAAGTTCAAAGTTCTTTTCCAGTGACTATGACTTCAGGCCAAGTATTTATTATTTTTGCACTTGCTTATCCTCAATCTATAAAAAGACTGACTTAGAGATGACTAAAAGTACGTCTGACTCTACTTAAAGGCATCGTTTATACACAGATTTAAATATTAATCCTCCTAATATTTTAGAACTTTTCCGGCCAAAAGTGCAGAAGTCTCCTCCTCCTTGAACATGCAATGAAAGACAGAAATTAAACTATTTTCTCAAAAGTTAATGTGGAAACTATTCCTCAGTTACAACTAAACAGGGTTATGGTTCTCGACAGCCAGTCCAGGGGGCAACATGGGTGAGAAGAACATGGTTCAGAACTAAGACTAACTGAGCTAAACCTTATTTCCCTTTATTTCTTCAAAGCTGCACATTGCCCTTTCAGGGACCTCTTTAAGCTCCTCCTTTACAGTCCCTTTACCCTGATTTTACTTAGATAAAAATGCTTGAGTGTAGAATACACATTGTGATTTGTCATGCAGTCCAATCTCCTAGAGAAGTTACTAACTCAGAATTTAAGCTCTCATTAACTTTCCATCAAAAGTCTCTGTGGTTCAAACAGCCACTCAAGACACTCTGCATTTTCCTTTTTACTGTGTAAAATGACAGTATGAATTAAACACTACATCCTTGACTAGCCAAGCTTTCCTACAAAAGAGCTTTTAAAAAAGAGAAAGAAATTCTGTTGTATTAGTTTCCAAAATAAAACAGTACATAAAGACTCCTAAAGCTGAAAAACTCTCAAAGGATCATTTGGTCCAACTTCCTGCCTTTAGGCAGGTAAATTTCTAAATCATCCAGGAAGATGCTTATCCCTCTCTCCTTAAAGATCTCCAGAGGAAACAGAGCAGTTATTGAGTATCTAATACATGCCAGGCATGCACCAGAAAGGGAAAAGGAACTAGCACTATTTCCCAGGTGTTTGCCTACACATTATCTCATTTAATCTGAGTACATTTTCCAAGACGTGTGTTAGTACTCTCATTTTCACAAATGAGAAAAACACGGTTCAGAGATGTCATGTGGAACTGGGATTTCAAGCCAGGACAGGATCTTTCTCTCCGTCATGCTAACAGAAACCGCACGACCTGTTTCTTTATGCACGGCAAGGTTCAATATCCTGACGGTCAAAAAGCTCTTCATTTAGCTAACTAAAATATCTTCTCTGATATGGGCTCATTTTCTCTTATTCATTGTTCTACGAACAATAAAAACAACTATTCTACATCCTCCCCAAAACAGATGAAAATGGCACTCAAATCATTTCTTTGCCTTATCTATGGCAAACAAATCCAGTCTCTATAGACTTTCTCATTGAAGAAACTATTTTATATCCCTGGGATAATTTTGGCCATTCTTTTTAGGATTTTCTCTGATTATAACACTTTTTCAAAGCATGATGACTTAAAACGAACACAATGCTCTCAAAAGTAACCACGTACTGAGATAGAAAAAAAAAAAGAGGGGGAGGTTTTTTCTTTCATAAGATTCAGAAAGCAAAAACATTAGGAAAAACTTGTTTAAATGACTTTTAATCGTTACCTCAAGCTGAATGTTTTTTCCAAATATTTTTTACCATATTTTTCCAGTCACAACCCAAAAATTCCCTATTCACATTTTCTGAGTATGAGGCTTATATGAAATGTTCCACCCAATAGAAGACTCTCCTTTTATTTTTAAGTATGTTCATTAGAGAACTCCAAAAGGAATCTCAAATGCTATAGCTATTGCTACATGTATCAACCTGTTATTATCAAACCGAAGTTGAATCCTTAAAGATTCCAAATTCATATATAACAAATAATCAATGAGCACCAACTCTGTAGTGGATCTGTGTTATACTCTAGGGATATACAAAAATATCCCAAAGACACTCCCTGAATTCAGGCACTTACATTCCAAAGTCAGAGACAGATCGACATACAATAAGCAACATAATGAAAATTACATTGGAGCATAGAGAAAGAAGTGGCAAATTTTCCCTAAGGAAGCTGAGAAAAAAACCAAGTCATAAAACATGACCAAAAGTCCTGTGTATCTAGTTAAGGCTTTCAATAGGGGCACTACTGGCATTTTGGAGGTGACATTCCAGATTCATGAGCCTGTCCCATACCTTAAGGATGTTTACTCATCCCTACCCCAAGCACTAAATACCAGTACAACCCAACCATCCCACACATCATTTTAAAACTCCCCTGGAGTGACGATTACTATCCACAGATGAAAACCATTGCTAGAGCACAGGATACCTCAAGCTCAGAAATAACATAAGAAATAAGTAGGTTAGGGACTTCCCTGGTGGTCCAGTGGTTGAGAATCCGCCTTCCAATGCAGGGGACGCAGGTTCGATCCCTGGTCGGGGAACTAAGATCCCACATGCCGCAGAGCAACTAAGCCTGTGCGCCTCAACTACTGAGCATGTGAGCCACAACTAGAGAGCCTACGTGCCACAGCTACAGAGCCCATGTGCTCTGGATTCCGAACGCCACAACTAGACAGCCCGCACGCCACAACTAGAGAGAGGAGCCCACGCACCACAACGAAAGATCCCGCATGCCTCAACAAAGATCCCACGTCCTGCAACTGAGACCCCACACAGCCAAAAATAAAATAAATAAATATTTTTTCAAAAAGAACCACTTATTTAAAAAAAAAAAAAGATGGGGGAAGACTATTGTGCTTGTTTTTCAGTAGAACATCTCTGAAAGGATGCAAAAGAAAAGTGATACCATTGACTGTCTCTGAGAAGCGGGTGAATTGAGGACAGAGGGAAGGAGATTTACATTGTAAACTCAGATACAGAGTGACAAAGACAAACCTGGTTATTATATAGAGAGCTCTCTTTCACTCTTAAAAGAGTCCTGATTTGTATGATAAATTATATAGTCAACATACTTGTTTCTTGTAGATTTAGCATTATGTGAATGTATCACCTCTTCAAAAATACAATACAGTGCCTTTGGATAGCAATGTAAGACTATTTTCCTTTTGTGTAATTGTTTGTGTGTCCTTAGCTTTTAAAGGGGGAGATAAATATCTAAGAAGCATCGCTTGTAAACTTGATGTAATCCATCCTGCACATATGGACCAAACTAATCTTAGGAAGCACAGCTTTCATCATGTCACTCCCTTTCTGAAAAACCTCCCTAACTTCACTGTGAGCAAATAACATCTCAATTTCTTTGCTTGACCTTGAAGACTTTCCAAAGCATGGCCTTAATCAAGTTTCCCCCACTACTCTGAAACTTTAACTCTCTGCTCTTCCATGGCTGGCCTATTGCTCTTCTCTAGGTATGCCTGATTCCTTTCTACTTCCCTATCTGTGTTCACTCTGCGATCTCTACTAGGAATGCCTCAATCCATCTGAATCCTATTCACCTTTCCAGGTACCGTTCAACTCAAATCCCACCACTTTTCTGAAATCCCACTCTGAGCCACATTTATATTTTACTTGTAGTAAGTTATAGTAATTTCTCTCCAACAGATTCCATGTAGGCCATAAATTAGATTTTGAAGATTTTATTTTAAATTAAAAAAAAAATTGAAGAGCATCTGTTATACGGGGCACAAGGACATAAAGTTGAATAAGACGCTTTCCCTACCCTGGAAGTTCTCACAGAAATAGCTGACAACTGGCACTATACCCCCTTGCCCTCACACATCTACCCCTCTTGGCTGCTTGCAAAAAACTTACCTCATTGTCAGCATCACATATGCAGACACACACACACCCAAACACTCACCCACACACATACACACACATTCCCCAGCCCCAGGCCTCTAGGATCATGAAACTCAAGGGCTTTCAAAGGCTGTTTATTCCCAAGAAAGGATTAGAAACTCTCTATCTTACAGTTCTCTATATTGCCTGCTACCTAATGCTCCACTTAATTTTATGCAGTTTTCTATCATTTTCTAACTTTCCATGAGTATGCATCTAATCTAGTCAATCAAATTATTACTTATAGAGTAACTTATTAAATTCTTTATGGTATGTAAAACAATACTATTCACATATGGTCAATACATCTTTTTCATTGATTGATATAATTCTTGATGTTTAAATGTAAGGTGAATTATTACTTAGAACATGTATTACATATGTCTGAGTCATTTACTTTCCAGAATCTCTCATACTCATTGGTTTCATTCTCAATACCCTCTCCATATTCCCTATGCATTAAAAAAATTAGATAGATGATAGACAGACAGATAGATAGATAGATAGATGATATCCCTTTTGAGTAATAACTGGTTAGCATAGAGACATGAACATAAAAAATAATGGAACATAATTTTATTTGGAGCACAAGACTCTAATTTAAACATAATATATAGACCTTAACAAGTCATTAACTTCTGTCAGAGTCCATGCAAAGGGATTTTTAATAATAACACCTCTCATAATGTTTCCAAGTGCGATCTGCAACCATCTCCATCAGAAGCGCTTGGGGCCATCATTAAATATGCATATTTGTGGGCTCTACCCACAAATCAGTATCTCTGAGGGTGGAGCTGAGGAATCTACAGATATACCACGCAACTGCTGACTCTTATGGGTACTACATTACATTATACATGTTTATACTTTTATATTCTATAAAAGACATTTATTTTCTCTTTACAATATCTGGAAGAGGAGCTGTGTGAACATCACTTCCAGATGCACTTCATCGAAAGAGAGAAGCTATACGATATGTTCCAGATCACATAGCACAGTGCCAAGTATTCATTTATTCATTCATTCAGCATTTATTTATTGAGTGCTTAGAAAGTGCCAGGCTCTGTTCTAGGCAATGAGATACCGCAGTGAGCAAGCAAAGACCATGGTCTTATGAGGCTTATGCCCTCCTGGTGCCCCTTTTAGGCAGCCAGGTAAACATTACACAGGAGTGAATGAGATACAGCCAGGCCTCCAGACTCTTAGTTGACTGCTTTCTCACTCCACCAAATGGTCTATTCACTACAGTGCAACGTATCATATCAATAGTAAGCATAAGCAAGATGCAAATACAATAAAAATCAGGCTTCATTCTTCAGGCAGCATGGAGAGTGGCTATAGTACAGAAGGTACTATATATAGCTAGAAGATGTAAAGCAGACTGGGTTCAATGTATGGCTTTAGCATTTTACATACCTGGGCACCCTGTACAAGTTACCTAAGCCCTTAAGCTTCAGTTACAGAATTTATCAATACCTACACCTGGAAGGATCAATGTAAGAATGAAAACATAAAAGCATATGGAAAATATCAAGCATGGGTCTAGCACAGTGTACGTACTCAACGTCAGTTCTCTTTTCTCCGTTATCAAATCTGAATTTTATCCAACAATACCACAGCATTACCTAAAAGGCTAGATTTTAGATTTAGTTGGAGGTAACTGTAACTAGTTTGCTTAAATCTCATCATAAAGACTACTTTCATAGATTTTATCCTATATTACACATTTAGCTGATGCCCCTTTGGGATAAAAATAATATTATGAGTCCACTATAGAAAAACCATGCATTTTGAGTTTTCTCATCATAATAATAGTCTATACTTTGGAAACATCACTCATTTTCCAGGCAGAAATATATTAGATCATCACTAAAAATATGTATATATGATAATGTATCTTTCCATCTCTTCAAACTCTTAACTAATATAGTAGGTCCATAAACAATAAGTTCCCTGCATCTCCAACCTCACTCTTCCCCTTCTTTGCTAGCTCATAATAATCCAATGAGACTAGCTCCTCAAACCCACCAGACTCTCCAGCATTTAGATGTCATGCATGGTGCTGCCCTAGAGTCACCAGGTTAGTGCTTAATTGCATCCCACCTTAAATATCTGGCCCTCAGAGAAGCCTTTCCTGACCAACCATCCTGACAACATTAGGCTGCACTGAATAGGGTGAGGAAGCCTGGGTTCCAATCAGTCATCTGACAACATGGAGTTATGCTACAGCACAAATACACAGCTGGGCCGGTAGATAAAACTTCATACGCAACATGATATAACTGGCAACAGTGCATCTGCATTAGCTGGTTAAAAATATCAGCCAGGGCTCTCAGAAGTGATCCCTCCTGTGGAACTTCTGCTGAGAGGCTTGGTGAACTGTCATATACTGCTGGTATCAGGGGGAAACAACTCCTTAAAGGGGGATTCCCAGCATGGGCTGATTCTCTTCAGGCTGCTTTTATCCTTTGCTGTCAAACCACATTCTGCAGAATCTCTGGAAGTATTAAAATGGCCTGAGGCACACTGTTATATACGTCAGTAGCATCCTGTACTCTTCTTTAGAGCTCTTTTTACTTGTTTAATATTTCTTTTCTGTTAATGTTTGTCTTCTCCATTTAAGGACCGTGCCTACCTGTTGCCTGTTTAATTCCCAGTAACTGCCATAGTAGCCAGCATACAGAGGATTCCCTCTGTATATGTACAATAACCATTCATTGGGTGGATGAATTGAGAAGTGAGAGATGTGTCCGTGTGAAAGAAGCCGAGTTTATTTAATGTAATACACGTGAAGTACCTAAAATAATGCTTGGCATATAGTAAGCATGCAATTAGTGTTGTTGTTATTTGTTAACCAGAACAAAAATCTCCTGAGGATAATACAAGAGGTGAGTTACTGACTGATAAATAATATGGTTGAGCACACGCTGTGTGGTTATCCCTGTCAGAATATAGCGCAGTGTACTAAAGGAGTAAGCTTTCACCTCATCTACCTCAGGTGTTTTTGAGTTAATTCATTTTAATATTTGAATATACAAATTTAAAAGTCCCATATCTTTGCACATATTCACAATTGAGTACAATGCTATTAAATAAAACCACCCACTCACAAAAATAATGTCTTGACCATATAAGTATCTCTATGGGAAAGAGCAAAGAGATATATATCCATGCTTCATTCTCTCAATGGACAGAAAGAAAATTGGTGCCCTTGAATATTGTAAGGAAAAGCCACACATTCTTTCTAAGACTTGTGAAAATGAAACAAAGAAAGTACAAAAGACCATATATTTTAAGTCACTGAAATCCCTACTCTAAAATAATAAAAAGAAGTAAAATCTTTTTACTTGAGGTCATTCTGCCTCATTTTATCCCAACACTGCAGCAATATTTCCTGAAGAATTAACTGAAGAAAGTGGTTCAGGGAAGGAATACCTACTGGAAAAAGTTTTTTAAGGCTATCAGTCTAATTTGTTTTGGAAGTGGATTTTTTTAGTATTTTTATTTACTAAGCTTTCACTTTTTTTTTACTTTATTTAACGGCATGTTTAGTTTTCCCCAAGAGTCCATTTTCTAAGAGTCTTTGATCTAACCATCCACATTTTGGTCGTCTATATACTTTTTGGGAACTTCTTATCACCAATGGAGAAGGAATGTGGTTATAAAATCAAATAATTCTTTCACTGTCAGAATCTAATGCATTAACAATCAGACACAACTATGTCCGAGAATTAAGTAACAAATTTAAAAATAAACAACCACTTATAATACTCCAGAGGGAAAAAGAAACCCTCCACTATGTATATACATCAAATGAAAGTACTCTGGTAGAAATGGACATCTGCGGACTAGTCTAGTCAACCATTCTACTTCACACGCGGAATATTCCTAAGTCACACAAAGGTGACTTTACTAAGCTTGAATGATATAATACATATGGAAAATGTGTTCTCCACTTGATCTATTGCTTCTTGCTAAAAAGGTTGTTCTTTTCCATGGGGCCATAATGACATTAAGCCTCAAGTACATTCATAATAAACATTTCCATTTTTAACATCATTCACTTTCCGTGGTTTTTTCCTAAAATTAACTCATGTTTAAGCCTATGGGGTTAGTAAAGATGAAAATCTCTTTGGAATAAATAGGGGGAAAAATATGAATATTCTAAAGAAGGATACCTACCTCAGGCCCTGTGATGTGCATCAGACCAGAAACAGCAGAGGCAACAGCATCGTACCCAGCTCGTTGAGACAGTGGACCTGTCTGACCATACCCTAAGACAACAAGAATAGACATATTCAGCACCACCCAGGGAGAGCAACAGTACAATAGTGTGTTAAAACCATCTGTATCCAGAAATCCTACAGCATTTTGTTACTATTAGGTCTATACTACCCCTTGAAGGAGGCTGTAAAATTTAATTATGGTGTTATACCGCAGAAGGTTGCAAACTGGTGACTCGTGGGCCAGATCCCCATTGTACAAATGTTTTGTCTGGCCTGAAGAGTGTTTTGAAATGTTTTTACTTAGTTTCCAACATTTAAAGATCAGGAGATAGCACATAATATACAAATTTCTGGCTTTTCTTGAAAAACCAGAAAATACATTCAAAACTCGGCTCACATCCTCACATGGCAATAATCAATTAGAGTTGAGTAATAGTTCTTCCCTTTACACAGGGCATAAATTCTCCAATTTGCCACACTCTACACCCCTCCTTAATCCTTTATGCTTCAGTCTGATTCAATCATTAACTGACCTTCCAGACTCCAATAGGTACTTGCTACTCCTGCTGTATACAAAACAATATACAAAGTAAAACAAAACAATGTCTCCCTAGGTTCTATTTACATATTTTTTCAAGTATGCAAACAAAATATAAATGATAATTTAAAATTTGAACATAAATAGAATACATCTCCTGCCAGTGCTTTTTAGGATTACAAAGAGAAGGTGAAGGTGTCACTTTTTGTTGCCATCAGCAAAAATTAAAAGAACATAAAGGGACTTCCCTGGTGGTCCAGTGGTTAAGACTCCATATCCCCAATGCAGGGGGCCCAGGTTCAATCCCTGGTCAAGGAACTAGATCCCGCATGCCGCAACAAAGTCCCAGCGCAGCCAAATAAATAAATAAATATTTTTAAAAGAAAAGAAAAGAAAAGAACATAAAAATATTTTATCCTGCTCTCCTCAGTCCTGGTGCTTACTGTTGGATAATAAAGGTTATATGAGGAGCTATATAACTCTGTCTCCAAATCCCATATATTTTGCTTGCTTCTCCAGCAACCTGGAACACTCTCTCTCTATTTCACTCCATATATGTACATACCTCACATCCTCCAACTCTGCACTGAAATGTCTCCTTATTAGAGAGGTCTTCCCTGAAGAACTTTTATGGAAGATCACTCTCACTTTTCACTCTTAAGCCCCCTTACCTCATTATATTTGACTTCACACCTCTTATCACCACAAGGTATATAATATAGTTTATTTATTTTCTGTATCCTCCCTACTCAAAGGTATGCTCTAGAGAGTTTTTTTCTATTTAATTTACTGCTGTATTGCCAGCATCTAGAATAGAATTCAGTAACGGTTACCAAATGAATAAATGAATGAATACTGGTTATATAAAAACAATTATCTTTAAAAAACAAATTAATTAATAAAGAAACTAAAGAGGCTTTTATTCTGTTTTGTTTTCTTTTTGAACAAAATGATGATATAGGAGGCCAATTTCCTCCTCCCATGGACACAGTGCTTGTACAGCTACACACAAAGCACTTCTCTCTGAGAGAAATCTGGGAACTGAGAAACTAGATAAATCCAGATGAATGACTCCTATACATTGGGCAACAGAGACAATACCCATATCGAAACTGGTAGGAAAGGCTGAGACACTCTCATCATAAACCTCACTCCAGGCACAGAACCATACAATTAGGAGGAAAACCCAAACTCCCAGCTTCTCCCTGAGGAACAGGCAGTACGGACATCTAGTGTCCCAACCTTTAAGGCTCCCACCTGAGAAACAGTCCCCTAAAACTCCTATCTCTGATAGCCAGCATTCATGAGTCCTACAGGACTACAGCAAACAAAGAAGTTACTGATAGCATCATAAGCACTGAACACAACTATCCCCCCAGGTCTCAGGACTGAAGAAGCAGGGAAAACATCCATCTCCCAGTCTTTCCCTGGAAAGGGTTTGACTTCATACTTTACAAGCTGTTGCCTAAGGGTCTAGACACTAATTGACAACATCTAACTGATCCTACCTGGAACCTGAAAGAATCAGTGGGTGCTTACCCCACCTTCTCCATCCAGCTCACTCCAACAATAAAACCAGGTCACCATCATCTCTCTAGAAGGACCTTCTACACAAGGTCTTGTGCCCCACCTTTTGCAGCTACCGCCTGGGAGATGGGCCCCCAGATCACCTGGCTCTGACTGTCAACAGTGCTTGCAGTTAACAAGTCCCACTGGACTATAGCAAACAAATAAGCAGTTTGTAATGGGCTCAGGGCTCAGTGCAAGGGAGAATACAAAAAGCCTACCTCCCAGTTTCTCCCCAGAAAGTGCCTGATGGCATACTTTCCCAGCTGTTGCCTGAGGGTCTGGCTTCTAATCAGCCTGTATCTAAGTGCTGACTACAATCATCCCCTTTGGAACTTAGATGGGTCTTCTCATACCCTCAACTACTAAAAGGCATGAAGAAGGACAGTGGCTTGGACAGTCACAAAGGTTTGAGAGGCATCCAGGAGTTCAGGTTGTGCTGATTAACAGGATTTATCTCCTACACAAGAACATTCTCTCAAGACTGAAAGAGGTGCTGTTTAGTTAATGCATAAAAACCAACACAAGCATTCAAGGAAAATGAAGAAACAAGGGAATATGTTCCAAACAAGAGAACAATATAAATCTCCAGAAACCAACCTTAATGAAACAGAGAAAAGTGATTTACCTGACAGAGTTCAAAATAATGCTCAGAAAGATGCTCACAGAGGTCAGGAAAGCAATGCATGAACAAAGTGAGAATTTCAACAGAGACTGATGATATTACAAAGTACCAAACAGAAAGTACAGAGATAAAAAATAAAATAACTGAACTGAAAAATTCAATAGAAAGGTTCAACAGCAGACTAGATCAAGTGGAAGAAAGAGTCAGTGAATTAGAAGACAGAGCAGTGGAATACGTCCACTCAGTGAAGAAAAAATAAAAAAGGAGTGACGATAGCTTAAGAGACTTATAGCGCACTAAAAAATGGGCCAATATACACATTATAAGGATCCTAGAAGACAGGGGGGACCTTATTCAAAGAAATAATGGCTGAAAACTTCCCTAACCTGGGGGAAAAAAACAGACATCCAAATCTAGGCAGCCCAAGAAGTACCAAATATGATGAATCTAAAGAAATTCACACCCAGACATTATAATTAAATTGTCAAAGACAAAAACCTTAAAAGCAGCAACAGAAAAGCAACTTGTTACATACAAGGGAAACCTCATAAGATTATCAGTGGATTCTACAACAACCCTGCAGGTCAGAAGGCAGTGGGATGAGACATTCAAAGTGCTGAAAGGAAATAAAAAAGACTGCCAAACAAGAATACTCTACCCAACAAAACAGTCCTTCAGAATTGAAAGAGAAATAAAGAGGTTCCAGACAAACAAAAGCTGAAGGAATTTATCACCACTAATCTTACAAGACATGTTAAAGGGATTTCTTCAAGCTGAAACAAAAGGATGCTAATTAGTAACATTAAAACATGAAAGTATAAAACTCGCTGCTACAGATAAATATATGGTTAAATTCAGAATACTCGAATATTGTAATGGTGGTGGGTAAATCGCTTATAACTCTGGTATAAAGATTAAAATTAAAAATATTAACACCACCTATAACTACAATAATTTGTTAATGAATACACAATATTAAAAAGATTTAAATTGTGACATCAAAAACATCAAATGTTGGAGAATAGTGTAAAAATGTAGAATCTTCTTATACATTTGAAGTTAGGTTGTTAGGTCAGCTTAAAACAGACTATTTTAGCTATAAGATATTTTATGTAGCCTCATGGTAACACAGTGCAAAACCTATAGTAGATACACAAAAGAGAAAGTGAAAGAAATCTCAGCATTCCACTACAGAAAATCACAAAGAAAGAAAAACAACAGGGAAAGAAAGGAACAAAGAAATGACAAAACAACCAGAAAACAATTAACAAAATGGCAATAGTAAATCCATAACTATCAATAATTACTTTAAATGTACATGGACTAAATTTTCCAATCAAAAGACACAAAATGGCTAAATGGATAAAATGAACAAGACCCAAATATATGCTGCCTACAAGAGATTCACTTCAGCTTTAAGGACACAGACTGAAAGTGAAGGCATGGAAAAAGATACTCCATGAAAATGGAAACCAAAAGAAAGCAGAGGTATCTACTTATATCAGATAAGGTAGACTTTAGGACAGAGACTAAAATAAGAGACAAAGGTCTTTATATTGATATAATGATAAAAGGGTCAGTCTAACAAGAGGATATAACATTTGTAAATATTTATGCACCCAACAGAGAAGCACCTAGATATATAAAGCAAATATTAACAGACCTGAAGTGAGAAATAGACAGCAATACAATAACAGTAGGGTACTTCAATAACCCACTTTCAACAATGGCTAGATCATCTAAACAGAAAATAATAAGGAAATATTGGACTTAAACTACATGTTAAACCAGATGGATTTAACAAACATTTACAGAACATTCATCCATCAGCAGCAAAATACACATTTCTTCTCAAGCACACATGGAACTTCCTCAGAATAAATCATATGCCACAAAACAAGTCTTAATAAACTTAATAACACCAAAGTCATGTCAAGCATATTTTCTGACCACAATGGTATGAAACTAGAAATCAATTACAAGAAGAAAAGTAGAAAATTCACAAATATAGAGAGATTAAACAACATGTTACTGAACAACCAATGTGTCAAAGAAGGAATCAAAACATAAATCAAAAAATTCTTTCAGTCAAATGAAAATGGAAATACAACGTACCTAAATTATGGGATGCAGCAAAAGCAGTTCTAAGGGCAAAGTTCATATGATGAACTCCTACATCAAGAAACAAGAAAGATCTCCAATAAACAACCTAACTTTGTACCTAAAGTAACCAGAAAAACAAGAACAAATGAAGCCCAAAGTTAGTAGAAGGAAGAAAATATCAAAGAACAGAAAAGAAATAAATAAAAGAGAGACTAAAAATACAATAGAAAAGATCAATGAAACTAAGAGCTAGTTCTTTGAAAAGGTAAACAAAATTGGCAAACCTTTAGTTAGACTCACCAAAAAACGAGAGCAAGAACTCAAGTAAATAAAATCAGAAATGAAAGAGATGTTACAACTGACACCATAAATACAAAGAGTCAAAACAGACTACTATGAACAATTATACACCAACAAATTGGACAACCTAGGAGAAATGGATAGATTTCTAGAAACTCCAAGACTGAATCATGAAGAAACAGAAAATCTGAACAGACCAATTACTGGTAAGGAGATTAAGTCAGTAATCCAAAACCACCCAACAAACAAATGTCTAAGACCAGAGGCTTCACTAGTGAATTCTATGAAATATTTAAAGAATTTCTATTCCAGAGCAGCTAGTTTATAGCTGTAAAGGGCATCCTAGACCAGACTTCCAGTCTTGAACACAATGGCTTTTAAACCACCAGTGTCCCCAGCATAAAACAGGCCTCCAGGAGCAGAGAGAAGCTCCGCCGTAAGGCAGGAACACTAAGTGCTAGTGAACCACCTGCTATCTCAACAGGAAGTCAAGAGAATGAATTAGCTTCAGTCCATTCTAGGTAGAGAATATCAGGAGCTCAGGCTTCTGGCCAGGAGCCCAAATGCCTCAAATGAGACAAAGAGAAGCCCCTCACCCATCAGCACAACTCTAAATGAAGTCTTCTAAACAAAGGCCTGCAGGAAAACATGCTCAAAAAAACGAACAGTTTGCTAAATAAAAAGGCACCATAATACTTGCCTTGTGATACAAATTCTCTTGTTCAGCTTACAACAAGGGGGAGGCACAAATATCCTAATTACTTTAAATTACAGCTTCCAAGTATTTCTATTAAAGAGAAATATAAATAGTTACTCTCACAGAGGCAGTATGGCATAATGAATAAGAGGATGAGTTTTAGGATTGAAAAAAATCTGAATTGAAATTATAGCTCTGCTAACTACTAAATCTTCAACAATTCATTTAATCTCCCTGAGCCTCAATGTGCAGAGTATTCACATTTATCTCATAGATATATTATGAGGATTCAATTTGATAACACAGCATAAGCAAAGTACATTACACTGAGAGCTAAATATACTTAGTTAATAAATATGCACTGATTAATATACTAATAACATAGTAGCTTGCCCTTTCCACAAAATATTGAGAATAACAAAAATTGCCTTGAGGTATGTTTAAATGATGAGGAGAATAAATATTCTAAGCATTGCATTTATGTTGTTTAACAGCCCATTAAAATTGAAAGTTTTTGTACTTGGAAACTAGCACACGTTCATTTTAGAAAAGAAACTTGACAATAATAACATATTTTTGGTAATATGAGTCAAAAATTATTCCACCTTTCACCTTACACTTGACTTAACTACTTAAATACTGACAACCAATACCATAATCAACAAAGATTTATAACAATAAATTTAAAAATTTAAAACAGGAAACTGACATTACCAAAATGGTATTTTGCAAAGATTACTCTGGTGGCAATGTGAAGACTGAATCATTTATTAATAATTTAACAAAGAGCTGAAAAAATGGTAAGCACGGGATACAGATAGTTCTTTTTATTTTTAGTTTTACAATTCCAAAAAAGACCATGATCAAAATCCAAATTACAGAGGAAAAATTTAAGCATGTTAGTTCTATTTTATATTCAAGTAAGGGAGGTAAGGAAAACCAAGGAGGTTATGGAAAATCAGAGAGGAACATCTTTCTCTCTCTCTCCTCTCTCCTCTATCTCTCTCCACTACCCCACCCCCTTACTCACCCACATTCATTTTAAGGAGCAATCTCGCCATCTTGTGGCTCTTACGAACACTGACTATAAAGCAAAACTTGAACTTCCAGACATTAAGTAAAAAATGCAAGGGAAGGAAACTAAATGGAAAAGATTTCTTGTCTTTTAATATTTGCCCTGAATACCAGATGCTCTGCCCTGCCCACTCCTGGTTTCACTCATTTTTCTTCTTAATCATGTCTAACCTTTTGTTTTCCTTTTCTCCTTAACCAAAACAGGAGTATGTTTAAAGTTAGTATCATTCCAGCAGCTATAGAAACTCCAAAAATAGATTGTTTATCTGAAAGGAGAATAGAAGCAATAAAATATTTTACAGTAAATAATATAATCCTTCAAAATATATACAAATATCTGGACTTCCTTCCCTGATCATTTTCTAGTGTATAGATTGTTTCTGAATTAAAAGATTACGAACTCAATGCATTTTATTTTTAAAAAATATTTATTTGCTTATCTGTCCACTGAAAAGGCCTAGAAGCAAAGACTAACCCAGCAGCAGTGAGCGTCACCAGTATCCAGACGGTGGTCTCTAAATGCCATTTTCCACTAAAAGAAATTAAGATTCCTTGGGGAAATGGTTGATTACAGGATAGGGCAGAAAATGTACAAAATGCACCTGGAATATATTGTTATACCAGAAACCAAAGAAGCTATCAGACTATTAGTCATGTCAAGAGTATGCAGAAGCCAACTTAAAAAGGCCTCCACTGGCCAAAGATGGGACCATTTTGAGTATCAGTAAGGATAACAGCTGCAGTGGACTGAAACACAACAAATATGTTAAATTCTGTGAGTTCCTAATGATATTTTTTTAATCATTAGGAAGATACTAGGGAATAAATTCATTATTATGACAATTGGTGAATAGAAAGAATTTGCATCTATCCTGCCTTTCCTTAATGATCTATACTCAGGGTAATCAGACAGTTGATGAAGGGAACATTATTTTTCTGGAAGTGTTCCAATCAATATATGAAGAAGGAACGGCAGAATCAGGGTGTCATCATTTTGTAACTCCTAATGGATTAACAGATCTAGGCAATCACCATCAATGGCTGCTAATATCACAAACAAGAGCAACAGCCAGCCCATGTGCTCCAGGGGAACTACACACCACCTTCTATGACATATTATTGACCAAAAAAAAAAAAACCTCAAACCAAAATCTGAGCAAACCTATAGATATGTCAATTTGTAAATAATAACAAGGACAAAAATTAAACAACATGGGAATGTAATCAGCAAAATTCAACCTACCCAACAGGACAAAGTGGGTTTAAAAACAAATAAATTTTAAGAAAAAAGAGATTGAGAAGCAACTATAAATTAAAGGAGATTTAAGAGACATATCAATCAACCGCAATAATTAGACTTCATTTGGATCCCAATTCAAATTAACAAACTATAAAACGAAAGAGACAGAGAATTGGGAAAATCTGAACATCAACGGCATATCTGATGATATTAAGGAATTACAGGGTTTTTTTAATTTACATGTGATGACACTGGGTGTTTATGCTTTAAAAAGAGTCCTTTTCTTTTAAACATATTCTGAAATATTTAGAAATGAAATGATATTAAGTCTGAGATTTGCTTTTAAGTAATCAGGGGAGGGAGAATAGGTGGGGTTGTAGGCAAAATAAGATTGGCCATGAGTTGATAATTATTAAGCTGGATAATGTGCACCTCAAGAGCCATTATACTATTCATTCTACTTTTATGTAACCTTAAAATTTTCCACCACAAAATGCCAAAAAAGTAAATAAATTTAAGAATGGCATGCAAATTTCATTTTGTATGTCTAAAAGTACCCCAAGGAATATTAGAGCTGAACGGACCGGGGGCAAAAATTCTTGCTTTACAGATGAGAAAACTGAGGCCCACAGAGGTTAAGTGACTTGTCTAAAGTCATAAAGCCAGTCAATAGCAAAACTAGAACTAACACTGAAGTTTTCAGTTTCCCAACGTGGTTCTCCTTCATCTGAACAGGATGTCTGAAGACTCTTAGCCACTTTATACTTTATACTTTATAGGATTAATTCAGAAACAAATTCAAGACCCAGTCTCAATAAATGTTTTTGGTTTTTCTAATTTGCGTGCTTTGTTTTGTAGATATCTGCCTTATCATACCTTTTTCCTCCACTGTGACAATTAGAGACATTTAGTAAATGGGCCAAAGTTTCACATTCTTACGGCTTTTCACTCAACTTTTTCAATTGGCATTGTGAAAAACCTTCCTGTTGATCTGAAAGATTTCCCACAATCATACCTTGCGTTTAATAGGGTTTGTCCTTCTGTCACATGCATAATGATTTAGATTCTCACAGTCACACCCTGTTCTGGTGGATTATTTTTTCTTTTTCCCTCAGGTCTCAGATACAGCATTTTTAACTGTAAGATACGTACATTTCTACATGCAAGATTACAAAACTAACCTCAGCAGGATTCACTGAGATTCCTGTAAACCTCAATAGGGCAAGAGACCTCGCTGCAAACATGCTAACCAATCAAAACTAACACTTAACCAAGGACTCCATAAAGCAAGAGTGGCAATTTAGGGTGATGGCGGTAATAATAATGATAATAGTTAACATGTACAGAGCACTTGCTATGTTCTAGGAACTGTGCTGGTGCTTTGTATGTGTTATCTGATTTAAGTCTCACAAGAATTACATGAGGTAAATTTTATTATCCTATTTGAATTACTATTGAGAAGAATGAGGTTCTGAGAGATTAAGTGCCTTACCCAAGGTCACAAAGCTACTTGCTGTGATTCTGTAACTAATTATTGACGTTTTGACACTCATTACAATGTAACCATTTTTGGAAAATATTTCCATGAGTATTAATAGTTCATACATTGTTCAAAGACCAAAAATGTGACTAATATGGTTTGCTACCTCAATAACCTATGAAATTAGATCCCCCAATCTCTATCACAGAGAGGCAGCAAAATTGGTTGAATAATCGTACAGCACCTAAAACATCTGAAATACTACTAAGTATATGTTCCTAGTCAGAAAAGGCAAATAAATCTGTAAATTAAGCAGTATGACTACAATGCAGCAAAAAGAAGCATACTAAGAAAAAATGCTTATACTGATGATAGCTGGTAATACAGAATTACCACTTTTTTATGATATCCAATTTGATGATATTAATATTTAAAAATATATTTTGTTTGACAATTGCTTCTTATGCATACGTTTCATTTCCCCCAACTAGTTAGTATAACACTAAGCAGACAGTGGAAACTTAATAAATACTCATCAACTGACTGGTGCATATTTTTGTATTTTGTACTGTTTCACGCATGCCTATGAGATTCTTCACATAAACTATCAAAATAAATGTTTTTTTACAGGGCAGACTAGAGTAAGGGGTAACTGGGTGTCAAGATACTATCTTGCTTTT
This sequence comes from Phocoena phocoena, assembly GCF_963924675.1. Classification (NCBI taxonomy): domain Eukaryota; kingdom Metazoa; phylum Chordata; class Mammalia; order Artiodactyla; family Phocoenidae; genus Phocoena; species Phocoena phocoena. Next base: position 12,995,841 of record NC_089227.1, read on the forward strand.
AATATACAGTGTGTTTTTTATGGAAAAGAAATAAAAAGTCTTCAAAACTCTCATCATCCGAACAGTCTACAGTTGCAAAAGCTTTGGTGATCATGCCAAAGCATCCCACTAAAAGTGACTTTAACTACATGCCCAATCATGTAAGTACACATACACACATACACACACACACACACACACACACACACACAGATTATCCTAAATCTCAGAAGACTTATTCAAATAGGAAGGGAAAAAACTATTTTAAATCACAATGATATAATGAAAATAAATTGCAGAATATGCCCTTAAATTAAGAATTCAAATATATTTTCATGGAATCTATTCGAAAGAAACTACTAGGAGTTACATCTACATTCCAAGAGTCAATATTTTGTACAAGATGAATGCAGCTCACATTCCGACAGATGCCCCATAAAATTATTAAAGAATAAAGAGAATTACCATTTTATATATTTTTCATTTTCAGGAGAAAAATCAAATTTTAAATTACATAAATATAAAACATGAGTAGATAAAATATGAGCAGAAAAGAAAATAAAAACCCAGCCAGACTCTCACATAAAACCAATTCCCTATAGCTGATTCCCACACTCCAAATAGCAGCACTACGTCAGCCTATGAAGGGACATTTTAGGCAAAGAACACAGAAATGTTCACTACTGACCTCTTTACAGAGACTAAACATCATCTCAAATCAAATCCAGATAAATGGATAACTCAACTGAGTAACAAATTAACAAGAATCACCTTTAGCCTTGTTCCACTGCCAAGAGAAAAGTACTCAATTAAGCACAGTCTACATCTTTATTTAATAGAGATCAATGAAAAAAAAAGAATAAAAGTGACCCAAGTAAGAATGATATCAAACAAAATCCAGTAATCTTTGAACTGCCCAAAGTTGGGAACAAAGTCTTTCCAAAAATGCAGACTTCTGAGTAAGCAGTGCTTCCTGAGTAAGCAAATACACATAGTTACACCAAAGCCAGAAACAGAGAAATAAATAACATGAAGCCAGGAAAAACAGTATAACATGTAATGGTGCTGGGTAAAATAATCACTTGCAGAATAAACTAATGGGTTTTAAAAGTTTGCAGTTATGAGCATATCTAGTGCTCAGATCTTGGTTCTTAAATACGATTCGCCCCTCAATGGAACCAGGGCTCCTTGGAGAAATGGTTAATTCCAGGCTTGGGGGAAGGGGTGTGGGAGAGGACCTAAATAAATGTGGAGTATCTTGTGCCAAAAATTAAGAAAGTGCTCAAAGGATGATAAGGACATATCAAAAATATACAGGGGATAGTTTGAAGGTGTTCCCACTGGCCAAATCTGGACAATTTGAGCATCAAAAATAAATCATGATAGTAAAGGATTGTAACTGATTGAATAACATATGAATAAAAGAGCCCAAACTGACATAAATAAATAAATAAATAAAGAGAGAGCTCTCCCTTGTAGTAAAAAAGGAAGTTCCTAAATGTAAAAGAAATGGTGGAATTAGAAAATCACTATTTAACATCATCATAATAATAGTAAACTCAGGCAAGAATCATCAATGTATGATAAAAACAGTGGAGACAGTTTGAGCAAGTAAGAGAATATTTACATAGTCTTAAAGTATAACCCCCCTGCCAACACTATATTCTTTTAACTATAACAGGTAAAACAATAACTTTACACTAGAGAAACCTAGCAGATACCATCTTTAACCCAATCATCAAAGTTACATTGCTAGCAATAGACAGCTTGCATTACCCGATACAATGCACTGAGAAGAACTCAGCATTACTTCTCTGGCATGACTATCAAAAGTACTTAACCTGAATCTACTCATAAGGAAACATCAGAAAAATCCAAATTGAGGAGCATTCTACTAAAATAATTGACCTGCACACTTCAAAAAATGTCAAACCGGGCTTCCCTGGTGGCGCAGTGGTTGAGGGTCCGCCTGCAGATGCAGGGGACGCGGGTTCGTGCCCCGGTCTGGGAGGATCCCACATGCTGCGGAGCGGCTGGGCCCGTGAGCCATGGCCGCTGAGCCTGCGCATCCCGAGCCTGTGCTCCGCAGCGGGAGAGGCCGCAGCGGTGAGAGGCCCGCGTACCACAAAACAAAAACAAAAACAAAAAATGTCAAACCATGAACTACACAGAAAGACCCAAGAACCACAAAGAAAAACCCAGATTAAAGGAGGCTAACGTGACATGACAATCGAATACAATGCAGAGTTTGGGTTTTCCTTTGCTATAAAGGACTTAATTGAAACAACTGACAAATTATCAATAAGGTCTGTAAATTATATACTAATATTGTTTCAGTATTCATTTACTGATTTTGGTAATTGTACTCTGGCTACATAATAGAATTCCATTTTTTTATAAAATACAAACTGAAAAATGAAGGGGTAAAAAGGCATCACATGTCTGTGTCTCATACGGTACATAAAAAATGTAAGTAGATTAGATAGATGATACAGATGATAGGTAGGTAGGTAGATAGATACATGGCTAGATACACAGATACAAGCAGAAAGGATAAAGCAAAACTATTTGTATATCTACATCCATGGAATAACAGACTATACAAGTAATTAGTTAGAACAGGAACCTGAAAACCATCAACTTGCCCCCATGTTTGAGGAAGAAGAGGAAGAGGATGAGGGGGAGGCAGCAGCAGCAAAGGCAGAATAGCTAACATTTCTTGAATACTTCCTAAATGCCAATCATGTCACATACATTATCTCATTTAATCCTTACAATAAACCCTAGAATTTGATGAGACCATTGTACTTGGGAAGGTTAAATAACTTATCCAAAGTCACCTAAGTTATAAGTGATAGAGCCAATATTTCAACCTATCTACAGGGGACAATGCCCCCACCTCTCTTTGCCCTGTCTGAATCTGAACAGTTCCACCTTTATCTGTGTTGGGTCTATATGTAAGATATTTGAAGAAAAGGTGGGATAACCTCAGAACACTAGATTACACTATTCTCCCTCACGCTGTTCCTGGCTGCAGTTAGAAAATCACTTAAGAAGACACAAGACTAAGGTTATAAAGAGATCAGGGCAAGCTAATTAAAGCTGCTCACCAACTCTAGTGCCTTAAAGCAAAACGTGAGGAAGGAAAAGAGCACTTACCACAGTGCTCAAATCCCAAATAGGAACCTGGAGAGTCATTTCATTTTTAATAAATTAGTTACAACATTATGTTCCACTAACATTGATTTGATAAATATCTACTGAATATCAACTATGTGGAAATAGTATTTTCAAGAAAATCAGTAGCACTTGGGAAAAAACATTAGTGCCCAATAGTGACAGAATACAGCTCTCTGTAGCTCCCCATTTGCTCAGTTTCTAATGCCTGCATGGTTGGCCAGAACTGGAGGGATGTGAGGAAAAGAAGAGGCACGGTCAGCAAGAAAGGTCTTACTTAATTGGTACTATCGTGGTGAGTTAGTTTGGTTGCTCTCTGGGCTTGACAGGAGTTTAAAGCCTACTTGTCACATGGGGCACTTTACTGGGTTCTTCAAAGACCTCCCCCACCCCATCAGTGGGCATCTCTCACCTCCAGGGTGAATCTATCTTTTTTCCGGCTGATCACTTTTGAGTCCTTCCTCACTCCCAGTTGTCATCAGCACCACAAGCTTCCTCCTGCCCTCTTAGACAGGGTCTTAACCACACAATGTTTTTCTCTTTCTCACCCTGATCCGCAGAACAGCAGTGGCTTCCCAAACCACAGCCCTCCAGACATCCTCTGGCTCTCTAAATATCTCAGGCATGAATCACATATCAATCTACTATCTACCAAGCTCTGGGGAACAAAAACCAAATCCTCCCAGAGGTTCCACTGAAGGCTCCTTCTCTTGGCTTGAGGTTATACATTTTATACAACTATTTCTTTTGAAAATATAAATGTTTAATAAACAATTTTCATTTAAAAATGACTATGGAGAACCAAGATGGCAGAGTAGAAGGACGTGCTCTCACTCCCTCTCGTGAGAACACCAAAATCACAACTAGCTGCTGGACAATCATCGACAGGAAGACACTGGAACTCACCAAAAAAGATACCCCACATCCAAAGACAAAGGAGAAGCCACAATGAGACGGTAGGAGGGGCGCAATCACAGTAAAATCAAATCCCATGACTGCTGAGTGGGTGACTCACAGACTGGAGAACACTTATACCACAGAAGTCCACCTACTGAAGTGAAGGTTCTGAGCCCCACGTCAGGCTTCCCAACCTGGGGGTCTGGCAATGGAAGGAGGAATTCCTAGAGAATCAGACTTTCAAGCCTGGTGGGATTTGACTGCAGGACTTCGCCAGGACTGGGGGAAACAGAGACTCCACTCTTGGAGGGCACACACAAAGTAGTGTGCGCATCAGGACCCAGGGGAAGGAGCAGTGATGCCAGGGGAGACTGAACCAGACCTACCTGCTAGTGTTGGAGGGTCTCCTGCAGAGGTAGGGGGTGGCTGTGGCTCACTGTGGGGACAAGGACACTGGCAGCAGGAGTTCTGGGAAGTACTCCTTGGCATGAGCCCTCCCAGAGTCCGCCATTAGCCCCACCAAAGAGCCCAGGTACGTTCCAGCGTTGGGTTGCCTCAGGCCAAACAACCAACAGGGAGGGAACCCAGGCCCACCCATCAGCAGGCAAGCAGATTAAAGTTTTACTGAGCTCTGCCGACCAAAGAAACAGTCAGCTCTACCCACCACCAGTCCCTCCCATCAGGAAGCTTGCACAAGCCTCTTAGATAGCCTCATCCAACAGAGGGCAGACAGCAGAAGCAAGAAGAACTACAATCCTGCAGCCTGTGGAACAAAAACCACATTCACAGAAAGACAAGATGAAAAGGCAGAAGGCTAGGTACCAGATAAAGAAAAAAGATAAAACCCCAGAAAAACAACTAAATGAAGTGGAGATAGGCAACCTTCCAAAAGAAGAATTCAGAATAATGATAGTGAAGATGATCCAGGACCTCGGAAAAAGAATGGAGGCAAAGATTGAGAAGATGCAAGAAATGTTTAACAAAGACCTAGAAGAATTAAAGAACAAATAAACAGAGATGAACAATAAAATAACTGAAATGAAAACTACACTAGAAGGAATCAATAGCAGAATAACTGACACAGAAGAACGGATAAGTGACCTGAAAGACAGAATGGAGGAATTCACTGCTGCAGACAGAATAAATAAAAAAGAATGAAAAGAAATGCAGACAGCCTAAGAGACCTTTGGGACAACATTAAATGCAACAACATTTGCATTATATAGGTCCCGGAAGGAGAAGAGAGAGAGAAAGGACCAGAGAAACTATCTAGAGAGATTATAGTCGAAAACTTCCCTAACATGGGAAAGGAAACAGCCACCCAAGTCCAGGAAGCACAGAGAGTCCCATACAGGATGAACCCAAGAAGAAACACACCGAGACACATAGTAATCAAACTGGCAAAAATTAAAGACAAAGTAAACTTATTGAAAGCAGAAAGGGAAAAATGACAAATAACATACAAGGGAACTCCCATAAACTTAAGAGCTGATTTCTCAACAGCCACTCTACAAGCCAGAAGGGAGTGACATGATATACTTAAAGTGATGAAAGGGAAGAACCTACAATCAAGATTACTCTATCCAGCAAGAATCTCATTCAGATTCTATGGAGAAATCAAAAACTTTACAGACAAACAAAAGCTAAGAGAATTCAGCACCACCAAACCAGCTCTACAACAAATGCTAAAGGAACTTCTCTAAGTGGAAAACACAAGAGAAGTAAAGGACCTACCAAAACAAACCAGAACAATTAAGAAAATGGTCATAGGAACATACATATCGATAATTACCTTAAACGTGAATTAAATGCTCCAACCAAAAGACACAGGCTTACTGAATCGATACAAAAACAAGACCCATATATATGCTGTCTACAAGAGACCCACTTCAGACTTAGGGACATATACAGACTGAAAGCGAGGGGATGGAAAAAGATATTCCACGCAAACGGAAATCAAAAGAAAGCTGGAGTAGCAATACTCACATCAGATAAAATAGACTTTAAAATCAAGAATGTTACAAGTGACAAGGACACTACATAATGATGAAGGGATCAATCCAAGAAGAAGATATAACAATTATAAATATATATGCACCCAAGATAGGAGCACCTCAATACACAAGGCAACTGCTAACAGCTATAAAAGAGGAAACTGACAGTAACACAATAGTAGTGGGGGACTTTAACATCTCACTTACACCAATGGACAGATCATCCAAAATGAAAATAAATAAGGAAACAGAAGCTTTAAATGACACAATAGGCCAGAGAGACTTAATTGATATTTATAGGACATTCCATCCAAAAACAGCAGATTACATTTTCTTCTCAAGTGCGCACAGAACATCCCCAGGATAGATCACATCTTGGGTTGCAAATCAAGCCTCAGTAAATTTAACAAAATTGAAATCATATCAAGCATCTTTTCTGACCACAACGCTATGAGATTAGAAATGCATTACAGGGAAAAAAAACGTAAAAAACACAAACACATGGAGGGCTAAACAAGACGTTACTAAATAACCAAGAGATCACTGAAGAAATCAAGGAGGAAATCAAAAAATACCTAGAGACAAATAACAATGAAAACACGACAATTCAAAACCTATGGGATGTAGCAAAAGCAGTTCTAAGAGGGAAGTTTATAGCAATACAACCCTACCTCAAGAAGCAAGAAAAATCTCAAGTAAACAATCTAACGTTACACCTAAAGGAACTAGAGGAAGAAAAAGCAAACAAATCCCGAAGTTAGCAGAAGGAAAGAAATCATAAAGATCAGAGCAGAAATAAATGAAATAGAAACAAAGGAAACAATAGCAAAGATCAATAAAACTAAAAGCTGGTTCTTTGAGAAGATAAACAAAATTGATTAGCCAGACTCATCAAGAAAAAGAGGGAGAGGAATCAAATCAATAAAATTAGAAATGAAAAAGGAGAAGTTACAACAGACACTGCAGAAACACAGAGCATCTTAAGAGACTACTACAAGCAACTCTATGCCAATAAAATGGACAACCTGGAAAAAACAGACAAATTCTTAGAAAGGTATAACCTTCCAAGACTGAACCAGGAAGAAACAGAAAATATGAACAGACCAATCACAAGTAATGAAATTGACAATGTGATTAAAAATCTTCCAACAAACAAAAGTCCAGGATCAGAGGGCTTCACAGGTGAATTCTATCAAACATTTAGTGAAGCACTAACACCCATCCTTCTCAAACTCTTCCAAAAAATTGCAGAGGAAGGAACACTCCCAAACTCATTCTATGAGGTCAACACCACCCTGATACCAAAACCAGACAAAGATACTACGAAAAAAGAAAATTACAGACCAATATCACTGATGAATATAGATGCAAAAATCCTCAACAAAATACTAGCAAACAGAATCCAACAACACATTAAAAGGATCATACACTATGATCAAGTGGGATTTATCCCAGGGATGCAAGGATTCTTCAATATATGCAAATCAATCAATGTGATACATCATATTAACAAATTGAAGAATAAAAACTATATGATGATCTCAATAAACACAGAAAAACCTTTGACAAAATTCAACACCCATTTATGATAAAACCTCTCCAGAAAGTGGGCACAGAGGGAACCTACCTCAACATAATAAAGGCCATATACGACAAACCCACAGCAAACATCATTCTCAATGGTGAAAAACTGAAACCATTTCCTCTAAGTTCAGGAACAAGACAAGGTTGCCCACTTTCACCACTGTTATTCAACATAGTTTTGAAGTCCTAGCCACGGCAATCAGAGAATAAAAAGAAATAAAAGGAATACAAATTGGAAAAGAAGAAGTAAAACTGTCCCTGTTTGCAGATTACATGATACTATACATAGAGAATCCTAAAGATGCCACCAGAAAACTACTAGAGCTAATCAATGAATTTGGTAAAGTTGCAGGAAACAAAATTAATGCACAGAAATCTCTTGCATTCCTATACACTAATGATGAAAAATCTTAAAGAGAAATTAAGGAAACACTCCCATTTACCACTGCAACAAAAAGAATAAAATACCTAGGAATAAACCTACTTAGGGACACAAAAGACCTGTATGCAAAAAACTACAAGACACTGTTGAAAGAAATTAAAGATGATACAAACAGATGGAAAGATATACCATATTCTTGGATTGGAAGAATCAATATTGTGAAAATGACTATACTACCCAAAACAATCTACAGATTCAATGTAATTCCTATCAAATTACCGATGGCATTTTTTACAGAACTAGAACAAAAAATTTTTAAATTTGTATGGAGACACAAAAGACCCCAAATAGCCAAAGCAGTCTTGAGGGAAAAAAACGGAGCTGGAGGAATCAGCCTCCCTTACTTCAGACTATACTACAAAGCTACAGTAATCAAGACAATATGGTACTGGCACAAAAATAGAAATATAGATCAATGGAACAGGATAGAAAGCCCAGAGATAAACCCACACACCTATGGTCAACTGATCTATGACAAAGGAGGCAAGGATATACAATGGAGAAAAGACAGTCTCTTCAATAAGTAGTGCTGGGAAAACTGGACAGCTACATGTAAAAGAGTGAAATTAGAACACTCCCTAACATCATACACAAAAATAAACTCAAAATGGATTAGAAACCAAAATGGAAGACCGGACACTATAAAACTCTTAGAGGAAAACATAGGAAGAACACTCTTTGACAAAATCACAGCAAGATCTTTTTTGATCCACCTCCTAGAGTAATGGAAATAAAAACAAAAATAAACAAATGGGACCTAATGAAACTTTGAAGCTTTTGCAAAGCAAAGTAAACTACAAACAAGACAAAAAGACAACCCTCAGAATGGGAGAAAATATTTGCAAACAAATCAACGGACAAAGGATTCATCTCCAAAATATATAAACAGCTCATGCAGCTCAATATTAAAAAAACAAACAACCCAATCCAAAAATGGGCAGAAGACCTAAATAGACATTTCTCCAAAGAAGACATACAGATGGCCAAGAAGCACATGACAAGCTGCTCAACACCACTAATTATTAGAGAAACGCAAATCAAAACTACAATGAGGTATCACCTCACACCAGTTAGAATGGCCATCATCAGAAAATCTACAAACGACAAATGCTGGAGAGGGTGTGGAGAAATGAGAACCCTCTTGCACTGTTGGTGGGAATGTAAATTGATACAGCCACTATGGAGAACAGTATGGAGGTTCCTTAAAAAACTAAAAATAGAATTACCATATGATCCAGCAATCCCACTACTGGGCATAGACCCAGAGAAAACCATAATTCAAAAAGACACATGCACCTCAATGTTCACTGCAGCACTATTTACAATAGCCAGGTCATGGAAGCAACCTAAATGCCCATCGACAGACGAACGGATAAAGAAGTTGTGGTACATATATACCATGGAATATTACTCATCCATAAAAAGGAACGAAATTGGGTCATTTGTTGAGACATGGATGGATCTAGAGACTGTAATACAGAGTGAAGTAAGTCAGAAAGAGAAAAACAAATATCGTATGTTAACGCATATATGTGGAACCTAGAAAAATGGTACAGACGAACCGGTTTGCAGGGCAGAAATTGAGACACAGATGTAGAGAACAAATGTATGGACACCAAGGGGGGAAAGCTGCAGCGGGGTGGGGTGGTGGTGTGATTAATTGGGTGACTGGGATTGACATGTTTAAACTGATGTGTATAAAACTGATGACTAATAAGAACCTGCTGTATAAAAAACAGAAAAAATTTTTCCAATGTATTTATGAACGTGGAATGGAAAAATTTGTTTTTTCAATCCCTATTGTAGTATATGGTAAAGCATTAATTTTGTTTTAGTTGGGCTCTGTCTTCAAGGTCCCTTGTAAAATATTTTCTGTTAATTTCTTTACTTGAGTCCTTATGCCTCAGTTTTTGTTGAATAATAAATTATGTCACTTTAAAAAAATAAAATGACTATGGAAAAATGCACCAAATCTTATGTCGTTATCTCAGGGTGGTGCCACTGTATCTCATAATTATTTTTTTTTATAGTCCTCTATTTTCAAGGACTTTTCCAAAATGAATGTTTATCACTCTCATAATTAACAAAAGAGCAATTTATGTTTTCAATTTTAAAAATATATATAATGTAAATATCTGGTTTATTCTATAATTAAATCTCCAACAAACGATAATTACAAATATATTTCCCAATATTAAATGAAGACTGTGTTTTTTGTTTACTAAGTGCATTGGAAATGTCAAGAGGAGATCTAACCATACTCATCTTTGGTATCTCCACTGATGGTGAAGACACTGACTCCAAAAAAATCAAAGCAAAAATTGTCCAGTTAGTGTATCTTCAATACAAAAATGTGGTTTTATTTCAATAAACTTATCTTCCTCGTCGTCTGAGCTAAGCTAACATTAAGATGACTTTACATTTTCTTTCAACAACCCAAACAATAGCAAAGGAAGATAATTCAAAACATTTTGTATCAGGGAGAGTCAGCCCAGGTTCAAAACTTTTCTATGGTTAATCCAAAAATAAGTAATTTAGAATCTACCATGTTGGAATAAGAAACTAAGGTGAGGATAGCATTATTCCATAGGAAATGGATAGTTCTACTTATTTGTGGAATTGTGCCAGAATAGCAAACTTCCCACATTATATGAGAAGCTATTGTATAAATAGTACTGTTGCGGCCCTAAATGAAATGGGCTTGATGAAGTGATTAAAGACTCAGATTTTGTCATCTCCACACGCAACTCAGATTAAGCAGTATGTTCCCCCATTATCACTCAGGGACTAGCAATTGGCCTGATGGTCTGATAGCCTGAAAGCACTTGGTTCATGACTTATCACAAAGACTTTGTGATAAGTCATGAACCAATACTAAGTTTCCTCCTGATACAGTCAAGTTCCAAAGCCAGCTTTACACTTTTAGTTAATACTAACTTTGCACCAGATGTAAATAAATATCTGGAACACTCTGGAAATATCATTAGAGCCAGATGAAATATCAGGCAATATATCAAAAGTGGTTCTTCTAACTTCTGGGTTAACATGGCACCAGACAGCCATGCCAGTATGCTTTCTCTCAACGTCCCATCAAAATACCTATGGAAAATACCTATGGAGAGATACAATAAAGATCCAAACTGGGAAAAAAAGTAGGGGAAAGAAACCTTTAAAGGGAAGATAACATCACATACCATGTTTAGTGGAGAATTTCCACTAAAAGCATCCTTGGTGCAAAGGATTTAGGAGCACATTCCTGAATGATAAATCATATGTGTCCTATTCTAAACCAGAATCATACAGGCCACCTTCAAATGAGTAGAAAAAGATTTTTTTTTTCATATGCTCCTATTCAAAGAAAAATCTGCCAGAGATTTAAGGTAGACTTCCTTATCTTTATGAGGTCCTAATTAACTGATACATTTTATAAAATACTGAACAAAAGATTTAGAATTTTAAGGAAAAAAACAGGGTCAAAGCGATTTTTTTTAACCAGTCCCTTTTAATTTCTACATTAAGATATTACTTTGCACTGGCTTTTTCAGCCCTTTGCTGATAAGAAGTTTTAAATTTTTTTATTTTTGTTTTATTGTGTCTGTTTGACCTTTGTTCTAGATATCGAAACATCAGAGTCACCCCCTACCATCAGCATACCTGGTGGAGAGAAGTTCATCCATGGAAAATCTCCACAGATACAGCCTGTTCACTACCTCTCAAAGAGACAAGGTGACCTGACTTTCATAATTGAGATGACTTATTATGGTAACATCCAACTACAACCTTTTTTTTCTCATTTGGAGCACTGGGAACCAGGCTACCTCTACTCTTTAATAGAAACATTACTACTACAAAGTAGTATACACACACAGTTCCCCAAAGAGTGAAATAAATAATTTTACTGAGCATCTCTTGCTTTCATCCCCTTTTTCTTTTGAAGTTTGAAAGATTATTATTTATATGTCTTTTCTCTCCCACCCTGCCACATTCATCTACACTCTACTTGATCTTTTTTTTAATTGAAGTATAGTTGACTTATTATATTAGTTACAGGTGTACAACATAGTGATTCAATATTTTAACAGATTACACACCATACAAAGTTATTATAATATTATATTCTATATTATAGATATACATTATTGTTATATTTTATAATCTATATTCCCTGTGCTGTATATAATATCCCTGTGACTTCTTTATTTTATAACTGGTAGTTTGTAGCTCTTGATCTTTCTTTTTTTCTTTTTCATTTTTTTTTTGGCTGCATCAGGTCTTAGTTGCGGCACACAGGATCTTTCGTTGCGGCATACAGGCTCTTCATTGCAGCGCATGGACTTCTCTCTAGTTGTGGTGTTCCAGTTTTCTCTCTCTACTCATGGTGCACGGGCTCTAGAGCACGTGGGCTCTGTAATTTGTGGCACATGGGCTCTCTAGTTGAGGCACTCAAGCTCAGTAGTTGTGGCATGCGGACTTAGTTGCCCCCTGGCATGTGGGATCTTAGTTCCCTGACCAGGGATCGAATCCAAGTCCCCTGCACTGGAAGATGGATTCTTTACCACTGGACCACCAGGGAAGTCCCTCTTAATCTTTCTTTTAAATTGGGTAAATTGTCCTCTTGGAATGGTACTCCCTAACCATGCGTGACCAACTCAAAGGGACACTAATGACAGTTTTTCAAGCCCATCTTTTTCCAGGATTATAACATGGCAAACGGCCAAATATCTCTGCCCACAAATGTAAGATTTTCCAAGAATACACTGCCACCGTCGTTAATTCTAGAATCAATAAACTGCATGGAAAAATCAACAGACAGCTTTCCAGAACCAGAATTTGGGTCCTCCATCAGCCACATTCACTTTTCTGATTCTACAGCCATTCAGAGACTACAAATTCCAAGTACACAATACAGGAGAAACTGGATGAGGATTGGTAGATGTGCACAGCAGGCTGGGATGCTTTGATACCTATGGAAAAGCACTGTATGTAGGGGTGGAGACAAGAATAATTCCATAAGCAATTCATGCTGAAGTGGTTGGCAGGAGAGGGGGACACACTTCCTATGGTATCTGGGGCCCTAGTTTAATCATTGTATCAGGAATTTAAAGCAAGAGACTAAAAACCTTGGTGCAGCAAACCTCTCCTAAATTCAGGTATGGATACTATAAACAATTTGCCATTCAATCTAATATTGAGAGAGAGGAAACACCAGCACCCAAGGGGACAGCCAGAGTAAAAAAGAACACTCCCCCAGGAACATCCTTACATATGGCCTGAACCTCCTGATTTCCCTGTAGTCCTTTTGTCCTTCTTACATAGACTACGAATAAATTACAACGTTCTTCTTAAGCAAATTTAGCCAGCCATGTCCCTTTATGCTCTCTTTTAAGCTATCTGTACATCTGTACCAAGACAAAATTTTTAATTTTTTTTTGAACATGAAAATCCTTTTTAAAACACTTCTATTTCCCAAAACAAGTAAAGAAAGTAGAATGGGCTTTTCCTGTGGATGGAAGCTGTAGGTAAATTTCATTTTTGATCCGTAATCTCTGTCCTTCAACAGGTAATTAAAGCCAGATATTTCCTAAAAGGTCTGGGCTGTGAGTTGCAGTCATCTACCTCCACTTACTAATGGAGAAATATCAGTTCTAAAATCCAGAACCCTTGATAGCATAGAACTTCTAAACCCTTAGCTATCTCTAAATATTATTTTCATTTGATAAGAAATAAATGACACACTAAACTCTTTAACTGGTCACTGTGGGCTGGTATCCTAAAAGTTCTGCATCATTGTGATTAAAAATATCAAATTATAACATGGCCCTGAAAAAGGAGACTTCATTAATTTTAATAGACTCTAAAATATCTGCTTGTGCTAGAAACTTTGGGGCTCTTTCTCAGTCCTTTACCTCATTCCCCACCTCATCAAGACCGATCAATTTTACGTCCGGATTATTAGATATAAATATTCCCTCCTCCCTATACAGTCTTTCTACTTTAACTAAGTCTCAGTTTAGACCCACAATGAAATGAAAAATCTTACCATAACCCTAACTCCCTGTTCCTGGTACTTATTTCTGAAACACAAAGAGGTACAGATCATAACCCTATTCAAAATTTCCCAATGAGTTTCCAGTCAGAGATAGCGAACTCAGGCACTGCAATTCTCTCTCCCAATTCTGACAGAAATAACCAAATAAAAAATGGGGAAAACCTGCATCTGTGCCCTCCAAATGCCTGAAGTCTAGGAATTTCTACTAAATACAAATTCAAATAGAATTTGAGTTTGGACAAAGGTCCGGAAGTGTAGACGAGTAACTCACCTCGTTAAGCTTCACTTCCTCCCAGGAAAACAAACAGTAGAGAGCATATAGTGGTAAAGGCAGGGCTGGGCGAGACTGCCAGGTTCGAAGTCAACTGCCTACTAGCAGAGCAATCCTGGACGAGCGACAAATTCTTTGTGCCTCAGCTCTCTCACTCAAAAATTATGAATGGTAACAGAAGTTACGTCATGTAGTTATTGAAAAGATTATATCAATTAACACGTGTAAAGTGATGAACAGTGCCTAACATTTAACGTGTTCAATAAACGCTATTATTATCCCAGTACAACGTAGACTGTGATTCCAGTAACAAGCGCTTGAGAGAGCCACACTTAATGTAGACATCAATAATGCCACATTGCTAACCTAGTGTTTGCTCTAATATAATTTTTATTTCATACAATATATAAACTTAGTTTATTAAGTTAATGGTACTATAAGATTTATAACAGGAAAACCGACAGTCACACTTCCCTATGTTCATCAAATCCTATCACCCAAATGACAACCACTTCCAACACTTTCAGCTATTTCTTCTAGTATATTTACCTTAATACTTTTAAATATTACTATTTCTTGAAGTCAACTTCAAGCATTAGATATTAGCTTTCTATCATGGAAGATATGGATTTTGCTATCTTACATCATTTCCCAGATATAAGTATTTATATTATTATGACTATGAAAATATTGTCCACTTCCAAGCCACATTATCTTTCTTTTCCTCACCATTTTGTGTGCTTAGTTTTCTACGTGCCTATCCCTAAACCCTCCCCCTACCTTTCCAATAGAATTGAATTTCCGACATGATGGCCAAACAGATCAGGTAATTTACTAGTTCCATTTTTTTCTAATTGGAGACAACTTCCTGCAGTCCTGTGTCCTCTTGTCCAACCTGGATCAGCTGCTCTCTAGGCCTGCTGCACAACTGGTCAACCAGGGCTCTCCTTCCCCTCTCTCCTCTGTTGAATTCTTTGTTTCCTAGATCCCACGTCATCGTTAATATTATTATTATTATTATTCCTCTATTTAGGTGGAAAACATCCTTCAGTAGCTTCCTGAGAAAGTATGCAAAAGAAGTAAAATTTCTGAATAAAACTTACATGGCTGAATTTTGGCTCAGATTACAAAGCAAAAATAACAGCACTTTAATACAACATACAATGAAGTAAGCAGAGAAAGCAGCATTGAGCCAGAGAATGTGAGAAACATCATCAGAACATGAGGAATTAATATATTTTGTTCACAGTCTCTTCCCTGAGAAATGGTTGCTTGAGAGCAGTTTCCTCTCATTTTAGAGTATCACGGTACACATGCTGGAGCTGAGGGTATGTGGAAGGTAAGTGTCTGGAGCACTGTGGAGGGAGGAGACTAGAAGACTCAGGGTATGAGAATAATACTTCATGTTAAGGTTGCATCACTTCTGTAGATTCCATTTGCGCTCTTATTTAATCCTTACAATAACATTTTAGGGGGAGGCACCAGCACTGTCCCCATTTTACAGCCAGCTAACACAGGTTAAAAGAGATTAAATTACTTGACCAAAGCTACATAACCAACAATGACAGGACTGGGACTTCAACCCAGGTCCTCTGACCACCAAGCCTTTGCTTTCCATTATGTAATCTCATGAAAAATAGTTTATGACTAGGATATACCCAATATAAAACTTACATAACACAATCTGAAATATATTTAGTGACTTCATGTCCTTAATATCTATAGAATAATTTGCAGTTCTGAAAGAATTTTTATGAATTACATCTCAGACTCACTAGCAGCCTATGAAGTAAGCAGGACAAATTTATTCCCATTTTAGAGATAAGGACATTTAGGCTCAGATCAGTGTAATGATGCCTCCAAGGTCACATGGCACTATAATACAAGTCTCATAAAACCTTGTTGAAAGCTTTCAATTATGTTGCATGATATTTTTTATAATTGATAAGCGATTAATATTGATACCGTGATTACAAGCTTTGCCTATATATAAAGTACGCCAATTGTGTATTATTTTATATGAGATAATATATAATAAGTGCTTAGCACCATGTCTCATACATAGTAAACACTCAATAAATATTAGATATTATTTTATATAGCCAAGCCAAATGTAAAGTCTTTCATGATTCCATTTCTGCCTACTTCTGTAAGCCTTTTCATTGTAGAGAATTATTTTCATTCTTGGGAATGTGGGCACAAGACTCAGATTCCTGGCTTTTACATCATAATGTATTTTCTAACCTAAGTATCCTCAGGGCCTACACTCAAAAAGGAACAAATAAAGTACTTTTTTTCTGTCCATTCTGTTGTGTCATCCTGCCTTCCAGCCATGAATACCAAATGCCCTAAATCTGGGACCTGCAAATTTCTTCCATTAAGGGCCAGATAGAAAATATTTTTTAGACTTTTCAGGGTTTGGGGGTCTCTGTTGGCAACTACTGATCTCTGCTATTGCAATGCAAAAGCAACCATAGACAATATGTAAACAAATGGACGTGGCTGTGTTCCAATAAAACTTTATTTTTTTACAAGAGACAGCTGGCCATATTTGGCCCACAGGCACTTCCAGCCCCCTGCTCTAGATAAGCAAGTCTGAGAACTGCAAGGAATCCAATGAAATGTTGGGAGTGCGGAGGTGGAAGAGGTAGGGCCATGAGAGGGAAATGTATTTTAACATACTGCCTCTTCACACCTTGTCTCACAATCTGAGATTCCTCCTGTGCCTTGTCCCACTTTTGCCCCACTACCTATACCTGAGGAGTGTCTAGGCCACATTGTCCTTTGTTCAATGCTTTCCTAATTAGAATTTTATTGTTTTAGATAACTTTGTGACTCAAGATAGTCAAAATAATGGACCAAATAGCTTATGTCCAGTAATCCCCATGACTTTCAGGAGTAATAAGTAGTTCAAGTCCAAATGACAGATCAGATATGAAACGGTGGAGGGATTAGAGGGCACGTATCCCACTCAAAGAAGTAAAAGACCCACAGAAACACTGAAGACAACAACTGAGGACTTTGTTGTTCACAATTGATACTGTGTACCTTCAACTAAACACTGATAGGTAAAAGCTCTAAATGAGGGTATTTTTGTGGACATGTACATATTAGTGTAGTCACTGCCTCCACATGCTGAGTTAGAAACAGAACTGAAGGTAAGTGGAAGGCAAGGGCCCAAGTTACTGTGGGAGAAATAGAATAAAGATTCAAAATACAAAGATGGTAACTGAACAAATAAGATTCTGGGTGTATCTAACTGAGGTGAGGGCATGTCCCACACTACCATCGTGGCTTTCCTCAGAGCTGCAAGAAACATGACTGAAGTTTCTGACTGGAGTAGGAGAAATGTGCCCTCCTAGAAATATTTGGGACTGTAAAATTTCATTTCTCAGATTGAAAGTTTTAAAATAACTGTAATATTTTTATTTTGAAGTAAATCAGCAATTCTCATAGAACTCTCATTATTATAACTATTCATCCTAATAGGCAATTCTTCTCTTCAGAAAGAATTTATTTAAATTCCCTTTCCTCAGTCCTTTGAGTATTTCCTAGACAATGTTAGGAATGCAAAATTATTTACAACAGAATGATAAATATAGGGTGAATAGCAATAAGAATCTAAAGATGTAAAATTAGCATTTGGAGTAAGATTTTGACCAAAACAACAACAAAAAACCCTGGTATTTTCGTCAATATTTAGTATTAAGCAAATGACAACTATAAGCTAATCCCATCAGATTGAAAAGAAATAAAAGACAAAAAGAGCTTTTAATTTATACATACATGAATCAATTGATTATTAAACAAAGGAGTGTTTTATATATTCAATACCTAGTCATCAAATATTCGTATTTGTAGACCACTATTTAAAACACAGTACAAACAACATTTTCTTGTGGTTGTGACATAGTAATTAGAATTTCACAGTACACTTTGTAGTTTAGACTAGCCTTCTTTTTTTACTTTTTAAATTTTTTCTTTATTTTTTAACTTTAATTTTTTTAATCATGATAAAGTACACATAACACAAAATTTACCATTTTAACCATTTTTAAGTGTACAGTGCAGTGGTACTCACACTGTCACTACTATTCATCTCTAAAAATTTTTCATCTTCCCAACTGACACTCTGCATCCGTTAAACAGTAACGCCCCATTTTTCTTTCCCCAAAGCCTCTAACAATCATCATTCTATCTTCTATCTCTACGAATCTGACTACTCTAGGTACCTCACAGAAGTGGAGTAATACAGTATTGGTCCTCTTGTGACTGGCTTATTTCACTTGGCATAATGTCTTCAAGGTTCATCCATGTTGCAGCCTGTGTCAGAATTCCCTTCCTTTTCAAGGCTAAATAATATCCCATTGTATGTATACCACATTTTATTTATCAATTTATCCACTGATGGACACTTGGGTTGCTTCCAACTTTTGACTATTTTTGAATAATGCTGTTAGGAACATAATGCAAACATCTGTTCAAGTACTTGCTTTCAATTCTTTTGGATATATAATCAAAAGTGGAATTGCTGAATTATATGGTAATTCTATGTTTAATTTTTTGAAGAACCCCCTATGTGGCTTACACCATTTCCCATTCCTACCAACAGTGCACAAGGGCTCCAATTTTTCCACATCCTCACCAACACTGTTAACTTTTGTTTTTTTGATAGTAGCTATCCCAGTGGATATGAAGTGGTATGTTACTGTGGTTTTGATCTGCATTTCCCTAATAATTAGTAATGTTGAGTATCTTTTCATGTGCTCATTGGCAATGTGTATATTCTCTCTGGAGAAATGTGTTCACATCCTTGACCCATTTTTTAATCAGACTGTTTGTTAGAGTAGTCTTTCCTATAACCAAATGTTTACCAAATTTAATAAACTTTGGTATTTTTCACTTGATAACTTTTTGTGAATTTTATGTTCTTTACAAAACGGATTCACTTATTCCACAGTCTGATATTCTATCAACATCCCTTATCTTTCAGGGTGTACAACTGTTACTTACTCAACATACTTTGACCTTTGTGAAGCTACTATGGTTCAAATAAGGGCTGAAAGTTGTAGTACTGCACTAATGCTGGCTTGGAAGGCCATCCAAAGAATGAAAAAATTCATTAGCATTCATGAAATAAATGCTATCTAAATTTTATCTAACATTCTTTTTTTTATCCTTTTAAGCATAACATTTCTTCCTATCTAGCATTGCTTCTTTAATTTGTGGATTTATATCCCAGACCTATTACCATAAGGGGAAACAATTTAGTTCTGATGACAGGATTTTTGGACTGTGGCTAAGTCTTGGCATGTTTATCTGGCACGATCTATGAAACATTTGATTTGTGAAGGTTTTGAAATAACTACTGCTTTGACATTAACTAACATTGTCATCTTTTTCCCTTTTGTTGGCCCCAAGTGGTTCTTTGAACTGGGAACCAATATATCCATATATTAGAAATCAGAGACCAAAGGTGAAAACAACTGATTCTAGATTTATACCATATTTCTAGGCTCAGGTTATCTCTTTGCTTTTAGAATTTTAAAGCATTGAGAAAACAACTCAAGTTCATTTTCAAGTCATGGGTTTCTCTTTTATCGATCAATAGTACGAGAAATGAAAGTGTCTGAGAACTGAAGAAGCTCAAACACATATTTATGTATAAAATTGTGTCGTGAGATGGTGCTCACTGCATATCCCTAATTATACCCAGCAGAGTTCTTTTTTTTTTTTTTTTTAGAGTTCTTTTAAGAACAGCAATTTTGTCTCTTTCAGCATAATGGGGAATCATTTTATCCATGTTCCAGTCCAGTAGATTTTCTTAATCCCACAGTTTCATAAAAACTTCCCAAGGAAAATTAACATAATGTTCCTTATACCCAGTAACAATTCAGTATCAGCTTTAAAGTGGGATTTGCTATTGGGAAAAAATATTTATTTAGAGATTATGTATATGGAAATGACTGACCTTTTCATTTGTGTCTAAATAATTTAAAATTTATACAAAATTAATCAAAACACTTTTAGTTTACTAAATATTATCTTTTCATACTTAAAAATTTCGAACACAGATATCTCAGGTTTACTCTACTTAATGTTATTCTTTACTACCTGAAAAACATATTTCTTCAACAAACTTTGAGTTAAAGAATGTTCAAACAGGACTCTCTTGCCTCAGTTTCAGCTGAGGCTTCAAACCCAAAAAGAATACCATAAGTGCCAGAACACCAATGCAGGTCATGCTAACAGACTATGAAACCAGTTTCACTGCTCTTAGCTTACCATCCATTTCAGGGTATGTGAGAAAAGGTGGAAAGATAAATGAGACCTTTAGCATGAATGTCCTTACAAACAGTTGTTAGCCATACAGATGGCTAGCAGGCACATGAAAAGATGCTCAACATCACTAATTATTAGAGAAATGCAAATAAAAACTACAATGAGGTACCACGTCACACCAGTCAGAATGTCCATTATTAAAAGTCTACAAGTAACAAATTCTGGAGAGGGTGTGAAAAAAAGGGAACCCTCCTACACTGTTGGTGGGAATGTAAATTGGTGCAGCCACTATGGAAAACAGTATGGAGGTTCCTCAAAAAACTAACAATAGAGATGCCATATGATCCAGCAATCCCACTCCTGGGCATATATGTGGACAAAACTATAATTCAAAAAGTTACATACACCCCTATGTTCACAGCAGCACTATTCACAATGGCCAAGACATGGAAACAAGCTTTATCCAGATGAATGGATAAAGAAGATGTGGTACATATATACACTAGAATACTACTCAGCCATAAAAAAAGAATAAAATAATGCCACTGGGAGGTACATGGATGGACCTAAAGATTATCATACTAAATGAAGTAAATCAGAAAGAGAAAGACAAATACTATATGATATCGCTTGCATGCGGAATCTAAAATATGACACAAAAAGGATCTTGCTGTGATTTATGTCATAGAGTGTTCTGCCTATGTTTTCCTCTAAGAGTTTGATAGTGTCTGGCTTTACATTTAGGTCTTTAATCCATTTTGAGTTTATTTTTCTGTACGGTGCTAGGGAGTGTTCTAATTTCATTCTTTTACATGTGGCTGTCCAGTTTTCCCAGCACCACTTATTGAAGAGACTGTCTTTTCTCCACTGTATATTCTTGCCTCCTTTATCAAAGATAAGGTGACCATATGTGCATGGGTTTATGCCAACAAACACATGAAAGAGTGCTCAACATCATTAATCATTAGAGAAATGCAAATCAAAACTACAATAAGATATCATCTCACACTGGTCAGAATGGCCATCATCAAAATATCTACAAACAATAAATGCTGGAGAGGGTGTGGAGAAAAGGGAACCCTCTTGCACTGTTGGTGGGAACATAAATTGATAAAGTCACTATGGAGAACAGTATGGAGGTTCCTTAAAAAACTACAAATAGAACTACCATACGACCCAGCAATCCCACTACTGGGCATATACCCGGAGAAAACCATAATTCAAAAAGAGTCATGTACCAAAATGTTCACTGCAGCTCTATTTACAATAGCCAGGACATGGAAGCAACCTAAGTGTCCATCAACAGATGAATGGATAAAGAAGATGTGGCACATATATACAATGGAATATTACTCAGCCATAAAAAGAAACGAAATTGAGTTATTTGTAGTGAGGTGGATGGACCTAGAGTCTGTCATACAGAGTGAAGTCAGTCAGAAAGAGAAAAACAAATACCATATGCTAACACATATATATGGAATCTAAAAAAAAAAAAATGGTCATTAATAACCTAGGGGTAAGACAGGAATAAAGACATAGACCTACTAGAGAACGGACTTGAGGATATGGGGAGGGGAAGGGTAAGCTGGGACAAAGTGAGGGAGTGGCATGGACATATATACACTACCAAACGTAAAATAGATAGCTAGTGGGAAGCAGCCGCATAACACAGGGAGATCAGCTCTGTGCTTCCTGACGACCTAGAGGGATGGGATAGGGAGGGTGGGAGGGAGGGAGATGCAAGAGGGAAGAGATATGGGACATATGTATAGGTATAACTGATACACTTTGTTATAAAGCAGAAACTAACACACCATTGTAAAGCAATTGTACTCCAATAAATATGTTAAAAAAAGGAGTTATACAGCAGAAACTAACACAACATTGTAAAGCAATTATACTCCAATAAGAATATTAAAAAAGAAAAAATAAAATAAATAAAAAATATGACACAAATGAACTTTCCTACAAAACAGAAACAGACTCACAGACATAGAGAACAGACTTGTGGTTGTCAAGGGGGAGGGGGGTGGGGGAGGAAAGGATTGGGAGTTTGGGATTAGCAGATGTAAAATATTATATAGAGAATGGATAAACAACAAAGTCCTACTGTAATAGCGCAGGGAACTATATTCAATATCTTGTGATAAACCGTAACGAAAAAGAATATGAAAAAGAATGTACATATATGTATAACTGAATCACTTTGCTGCTCAGCAGAAATTAACCCAACATTGTAAAACAACTATACTTCAATAAAATAAATTTTAAAAAATAAAAGAAAGAGTTGTCAGCATGCTGTGCATTTCACCCTGCCATAGGGTAGAGGCAAGCTGCTTCCTCTTTACTTCAAGCCACATGAGGGACACTTCAAAAAAAACATATGAGGTCTGGGCCTATAGTTTAGGAATATGGAAGTACATAATGACTGGACACATGCCTAAAAAAGTACCAAAAGCAAGAGACTATGGTTACATCAGTGAAAGGCAGCAGAACTAAAAGATTTGGGAGTAAACTTCACTCCCAATGCTGAGGAAGAGCAAGAACGAGTTTTCCCCATGGGCTAAGTGGGCCAAGAGGAGAGTAGAACTAGTTCATCGTAAAGGGAATTCTATTAACATATACACACTACTGTATATAAAATAGATCATTAACAAGGACCTACTGTAGAGCACAGGGAACTCTACTCAATATCTTGTACTAATAATGGAATGTTCCTATAACAGAAAAGACTGTGAAAAAGAATACATATATATATATATATACACACACACACACACACACACACACACACGTAACTGACTCACTCTGCTGTACACCTTACACTAACACAACATGGTAAATCAAGTATACTGCAATTAAAAAATTACAAAAATTAAAAAAGGAATTCTATCCATGAGGGCTGCCTATAGGACAAAGTGACCTTGACCTGAACAGGTGGCCTCTGTATACATAAGACTGCACAAAGCCAAGGACTAAAGAGGGAGAACTACAGTCTAAAGTCTCTGAAAAGCCTACAAAGCTCCCCATAGGACAATTTGCCACCAACTGAGCTTCAGGCACACAGTAGGCTGCAATGCAGCGCCCAACTACCCCCATCAAGCAGAAGCTCTTTTATACCCATTAACTCACTCTCTTCCCTATGAGGGCCTGACTCTGAAAGAATCACAAAGAGAAGCTAGCAACAGGGAAGAGATGGATCATGGAGGAATGAAGAAACTGACTATCCTCTTCCAACACACACACACACACACACACACACACACACACACACACACACACTCTTCAAGTTTCCAGGAAGTCAGGACAAGTTGGAGAAAGGGAAAAGTCATAAATTGTACAACAGTCTGAAGTTTTGATTTTAGATTGGACTGGAATTTGTAATACTTGAAATAAAATAATCGGAAAAAAAGCCTGTAGGACTTTCCTGGGATTTCACCAATGAGCAAGGAAAATGAGTCAAGAGTGCAGGTTTGCAGAGGTAGGGTGGGAAAGAGAAAAGTTTCTGCTTATACTCCACTGAGTCCAACTTGTATAACACATCTGTTGTATGTGTAAGGGTAAAAAGAAGTATTTAAAGATAAAAAGATTATGCCCTTGGGGGATAAAATGAAGGCATAAAGTCACTTTCTGGAGTCCATCCATGTCTACAGACAAAATACAATCTCAGTCCTTAGTTTTATGGGCTGTGCTTTGAAATCTTGTATTTATGTGCTAAGTTTCTCTTCCCCTGCAGAGACGGTGTCATTGATTAAACTATGAGTTTGGTACAAAATGGTAAATATGTTAAACCACACTTTTGCTAGGGATCACGGACTATAAAGTTGGACAGATGACCACAACACTCTAAAATTCTGGGCAAAAAAATGTTCTGTTAGAAGGGGAGACAACAGAGACATCTATAATTTAGACCAGTAGTTTCCAGTTATGTTGACTGTGAGGACCTCTTTTAATGTCGTGTCTGTAACTGATTGCTTATTCAATCTAGAAATGATGCTTAATGAACTAAACTGGACTATTATTTTTAGAGGTTAAAAAAAACTTGCACATTGTTATTCCATTTGACTTAGTTCTTATTCTTTCTTTCTTCCTTCATCCCTCCCTTCCTTCCTTCCTCACTCCCTCTCTCCCTCCCTTCTTTCCTTCGTTTCCTTCTTCCCTCCTTCCCTCCCTTTCTTTCTTGTTTTTCTCCCCTTCAAAATTTTTATGGGTTTAGAGTGCAGGCAGACTTCTAATTATTCTTTTTTAAAAGACATGGTTATGTGGTGAATATGTATAAAATGATGAAAATATACATATACACAGACTAACTCACTCCATAAGAATCCAAGTGCAGCAGTGTTTTGTTTTGTATTATCGTTGCCATGATATAGTGTTGGATGCAGTTGCTAGATGATTTGCCCATATCCATCTGGGCTCATCATTCTCTGTTATTGACTCTGAAACACCATGGGAGCCTTTAGTAATCTAAAGAAATTTTATCTTAATAGCTACTCTCTCAAACATGAACCTTATGTCAAGACCAATGTTTATAATGAAATTCTTCAATGAGACAATCAGTATTCGATTCCCACCTCTTTCAAAGATCATTTTTGATATAATTTGAATCATATCCCTCTACTGCTCAAACCCCTTTCAGCATACCATGGCACTTGCACACCTCTATGCAGTGTCTTCTCAAGCATGCTGTTCCCAGTTATTGGTATCCTAGGCACACTGGCTTTCTCTTAGGCCTTTAAAGGTAGCTAGATCTTTCCTACCTCTGCACGTGGTGTTCTCTGCCTGAATCGCTCCTCCCCTTGCTCTTTGCATGGCTGGCTCCTTCTCATACTTTAAGTCTATTAAATGTTACCTCCCCAGAAAGGGCTTCCTTGACCATCCCATTTACTTATGCATCCCCTGCTGTACTAATCTCTACCGCAGTACCCTGTTTGATGCTTTCATGACAGCACAATTTGTTAGTACATGCCATACTCTCTTCTTAACCTGTTTATGAAGTGTCTCTCACACTAGGCTGTAAGCTCCTTAAAGGCAGGAACCATGTCTGCATTGTTCACTCTGTACACTCCACAAAGCCAGGAATCTACAGAAGCTCAAGAAACATGTACTGGAGTGGTGGGGGTGAGGGGCAGACAAAGGAAAGGAATGAGAAAGGAAGGGATAATTTGGGCATTTCTGAATCATTTGCTGTTGTTATTTCAAGCATAAAAGGGTATTCAGAATGGGGCTTCCCTGGTGGATGCAGGGGACACGGGTTCGAGCCCTGGTCCAGGAAGATCCCACATGCCGCGGAGCAACTAAGCCCGTGCGCCACAACTACTGAGCCTGCACTCTAGAGCCTGCGAGCCACAACTTCTGAGCCCATGAGCCACAACTACTGAAGCCTGCACTCTAGAGCCTGCGAGCCACAACTACTGAGCCCGTGTGCCACAACTACTGAGCCCACACTCCGCAACAAGAGAAGCCACTACAGTGAGAAGCCCACGCACCGCAACGAAGAGTAGACCCCACTCGCTGCAACTAGAGAAAGCCCATGCACAGCAACGAAGACCCAACACAGCCAAAAATAAATAAATAAATAAGGGTATACAGAATAACATAACAAATACTCATGCATCTGCCAGTTGGCTATTTGGCAAATATAGCTGAAGTCCTGTGTGTATCCCTGTCCCCCTTCCCTCCCTCCCCATGCTCCAGGCGTAATCATTCTCTTGAGTTTAGTATTTTTCATTACTACGAATATTTTTATATTTTAATCACATACAAGTAAACTACCAAAAAATATATATTTTATATAATTTTAACTCTGTATGAATAATATCATTCTGTATATCATCTTTTGTAACTTGTTCTCAAAAATTAAAAAACTGCTTTGCAAACTACTTTCCTTAAAAAAAAGACGAGAAATTTTATTTCAAGGGTAAACACAATGTTCCTACCACAAAATTAGTTTAGTCAATAACATAATGTAATGTTTATCCTTTTAGAAAGAAAGAGTAATGAAGTTAACATGAAGAAAAAAAGTAAATTCTTTAAAATGTGGTAGCATTCTTATTGCTAAGTGTATATAATTAATAACATGCACAGAAGACATGAAGGAAAGAAGATAAAAGTTTAAATTAAATTGCTAAGGAAAATATCATTGTACTTCTAAAAGTAAAGAAAGGTAGAGAATGGTCACTTTGAAAAAAATATACTTTGAAAAAATATAGATATGTCCCTTCAGAGATTCTCTCCACCCAGTGGTACACAGGAAACACTACAGTTTTCTCAAAAAGGAATTCGTAATGAATTCTATTGATAGCTTTTTAAACACTGCCCCCTAATGTTCACACTCAGCTTCTTCTGAAATGACAAGAGGACCGTGCTAATTAAAATAATAGGGTCCTTCCTCCCTTGTGATCAGTGTAGCAGTTTTGTCCTGTAGACCAGATTTCACAGACTGAGGCAGTCTCAGCCACACAACGGTCAGAATGCATTAAACTCCCAACCACTCCAAGGTTACTCTCATCAGCAGTAAGGGCAACATGTGAGTGAGAACAGACTATTTGGGCTTGGAAAGCACTGACAAGACATCAATACCACTGGGAAACACCAGGAAAGTCTAGGACCCCAATAATAACATGTGCAACTTTAGACTGATCTAATCAGTCTTATTAAAAAAAAACAAACATTGATTACCAAGAATATCAAACTTCTAAAAAAGGAGAGATGGCCCTTGCTTTAGATACACACAAACTCATGACTCACAAATGACGGCTGCTTCCAAAAGAATCTGTTGAAATTTAGACTCCCTGATGAGCAACTCTGTTCATGACTCCCACCGCTGCCAATATGATCCACAATAAATGAAAGAGAATAACAAAAATATATATTCTCAAGGAGACCTGTTCAGTGTCTTGTAATCACAAAGTCCATGTCATCACTTAACAATGATACATGTCTAAACAGAGAAAGCGTAGAAGCACTTAATACCAAGTCAAGAAGCCTGAGTTTTAAACCCATTCGCCGTTAAATAGCTGTGTGACCTTAGGTCCCTCAGCTGTTCTGGGTCTGTTTCCTTATCAGTAATAAAGAAGAGAGAGCTGTGTGAACGTTTTTCTAACGATTGTCAGGAGGTGGAGATACACAGGATTACAGAATAAAGAGGGCTGCTTTTTCAGACTACATATGCCTCTCCCCATCACCCCTTCATGCCCCATCGCTATTACCAAAAAGCATATGATACTCCCATTTTCCCCTTAGCTGAGAACTACTGAGAACTATAATCTATCTCTAAGGGCCTTTGCCACACTAAAATGTTAATACAGGATCTGAGAACTGGAAGATAACTTAAAAGAGATTCTCCAGTCACAAGACAAGGCCCAGAAAAACTTTTGATTCTAACTGTAGTTAGATACAGATGTGAAACTTTGAGGAAGTGTGAGGCTTCCCAAGTGGATTAGCATTTCATTTAGCTGGGTGATGTGATGAAATACATTATTATTCCCAATCTTCACCCTTCCCGGATCCCATGCCCTTTTCAATGCGACTTTGTAGTTCCTGCCACTAGAGTATTATATTTAACCACCTCTTGGTATTAGGCTTGGCTATATGACTTGCCTTGACCAAATGAATACTAGCAGATGTGATGTGAGCAGAGAGAGGCTTTAAACGTGCTTGTGAGATTAAGTTTGTTCTCTTGTGCTCTTGCCTTTCACTATGAGGAGAACACGTACTTGGTAGCCACTGGTCCAAGGAGTGTAAGACACGTGCAGAACAGACCTGCAACTTGGAGCCAAACCTAACGAGTCTAGATCAGCTGAATCCCAGCCAATCCACATTTATGACAATGAGAAATAAATACTTACTGTCATGTAAGATTTTGCATTTGTTAGTTATGCAGAATTCTTATGGTTATAGGGTAATTCAGAAGATAATAGTTCACCTATTTTAATATTTTAAACCTCAGCATTTCCATTAGATTGTGAGATTCTAAGGAAAAATCTCTCCCTCTCTCACACACATATAAGTATTTGATACACAGACACAAAAACAAAAGTGTGATTACAGATCTATATAATAGTACATCTGAAAAAGAGTCAGATCTAGTGGCAAAGATCTACTATGTCCAGAACCTATCTCTCGTGCTGTTCAGTAGAGAAGTTAATGATCACTGGGCTCTTTGATCTAAATCTAAAATAATAACAATTGTCCAAATATTGCAATTATAGCTTATTTTATATGAAAATACCACCACAAAGACAATTACACCACGAAAAGCACTACTTATACTAAAGAAATGTGTCACAAAGTATTATAATATCTCAATTAACCTGAATGCACAGAAATAGGAGTATTTTGGTTCTTATAATTTTACGAATAACAAAGATTTTTAAGATAACATTTTTGTGGCTTTTATAGTAAAACAAGATTTTCAGATACCTATTTTAAGATAAATTTACTGAAATATAAGGAGTAAAGTTTTTGTTTGGTTCCCTTTTAAAATATTTTTTAAATGTACTAGTTCCCTTACTGCCTTAGGAAAAAACCTAATGCATAGGGACCTAGTAACAGTAAGTGAATATTTACTTCATGGTACGGACTCCTTTGGTACCTTAAAGCAATGATCATTACATTAGTGCTATGGACGAACTACATGAGAAATAACAGATTAGGCCAACTATGCCCTAACCCCAGGCTATCCTCTGAAAGTTTCTTTGGAAAATGTAAACATAACATTTACCACTTACACTTATCTCTGAAAAGTAGAATGCAAAAAAAAAAAAAAAAAAAAAAAGGCAGCTATTAAAAACTCTTTAGCCAAGTTCTGATTATTCATTCATGAGGTAAGAAACTCCCTACCATGTGCTCTATATCGTGTGCTGAACAAGAGCCTGAAGGATAGTGGGGGAGACAGACAAGTAAAGAGTAAAATATGGTAGACAACAGCCAACCCAGTCTTCAGGGATCGAGAGAAAAAGTCTGCACAGAAGCAATGACATCCAAGGTGAGATCTAAAGGACAAAGACAGAGTTACCAGGTGTGGCAGGGGATTAGTGTTCCAAGCAATGGGAACAACGTGTGTAAAGGCTCTGCCGTGAGAGCGAGTGTGGTGCATTTAGGAGATGCGAGTAATTCAGGTCCATACGTGCTTTATGCTTTATGCTTTTCTGCTTCAACTGTCTATGAAAATAAACCCTTTCCTCACTTCGCCTCCAGGTTCTCCTCCCACCTCACTGACGATTCCTTCACGACTTCCTTCACTGTGTCATCATTGTCTCCTAAACATCTACTCATGGGAGTGCATCAGGCTCAGCCACTCAGACTCTCCTTTTTCTATCTACACTCACTCTGTAAAAGATCAAATACAGCCTTCAAATACCATGTATTTGCTCATAACTATAAAATTTTACATCTCCTGACTCTTAGATCCAAGCCCTTACTCTACATTTCAGGCTAGACTTGGACTTGACATTCCAAGTCCAAACGTGATGTTCTCCCTCCCAAAGCTTCTTTCCACAGTCCTACTCGACTCTGTAAACAACAATTCTTCTAATCGCTCAGGCCAAAACCCTAGAGTCATCCTTAACTTTAGTCTTTCTCTGATACTCACATCTCATCCATCTGCAAACCTTACCCCCTTTTCTCGAAAACATTCAGAATTCTATCACTATTTAACGACCTCGACCACTGCTACTCTAATTCAAGCCCCCATCATCTGTAGCCTGGACTATGTCAACAGCTTCGTAATTGTTCTCCCACTACCCTTGTCCTCGACAGTCTATTCTTAACACAGTAGTTAGAGTGATCCTTTTAAAAATGTCAGGTCGCATCATTCCTCTGCTTAAAACTCTCCATTAGCTTACAATCTTACTCAAAGTAAAAGCCTAATTCCTTAAGAGCAGCCCACAAGCCCTTACTAACCATCATCTTACTAACCATTATCTCCCTGATTTTCTTCCTACTACATTCCCCCTCACTCACTCTGTTTCAGCCATCCTTGCTGGTCCTCAAACAGGCCCAACACAGTCTTGCCCCAGGTCCTTTGCACTTGCTGTTCCCCTTGCCCAAAACCCTCATTGCCAATAATGATACGATTCACTCCTTTACTTCATTCAGGTCTCGGCTTAAATGTCCCCTTTATCAATGAAGACTTGTCTCACCTCCCAGTATAAAATAGACCCTCCTAACCTCATCCCCCTTGCCCTGTTTAGTTTTTCTCTTTTGACCTTATCACTGCTGCACTCAAATACAAAACACAAAAGAATGTGTTTACTTATTTACTATCTATCTCCCTAACCTAGAATGTAAATCTGCTGAAAAGCATAGATATGTGTTATTCATTGCTGTATCTCAGAAGCTTAGAATACTGCCTGGCAGATCACAGGTCTGCAGTAAATATTTGGTGGATGAATTAATAAAATCTGAAAATCTTATAAATTATTCTGACAAAAGCTATTAATGTAACTTTCTATTTTAAGAATAAATTTTTAATACTGTATTCCTAATTAATAGCTAAGTGCTTATAAACTATGTAAAGATAACACAATCACTTTTTTCCCTTTAGCCTAAAGACATACTTATACACACACAAATACACACACAGAGTTCACCATCAAGGGCTGAACAATCTAAAAGACTTCATAGCACTCTTTTCCTTCAGTTGGCTTTAGCACTTTTGAATATACTGAAGCAGTATGCTGAGATCCTATGTTATCTTAAAGCCAATTAATATTTCACCTGTAATTCTACATATAAGTTAATAATAGTACCTTGTCAGTATTTGTGAAATATCAGGAGAAAAATTGGCAAAACTACAGGCAGACAATTCACAGAAGAAATATGAAAAATGTTCATTTAGGTTAATGTTCTTCAGTGATTAATTTTCAACAACCTAAAATGGCTTGGCAGGGAGGGAGAGCAGAAGCACCTCAAGCGCGAGGTTTCTTATATACAGAAAGAGACACAGAAACTGGAAAACCTCGCCACTGACGAGGGTGTGGTGCTGAGATACCTGTGATGGAACAGTAGACCATGTGAGGCGCTACCACGTCTATATCTTCATAGCCCAGCCCCATTGCAGACAATTTGCCAGGGACATAGTTTTCCACAAATACATCACAAACAGCTGCAAGCTGAAAGAAGAGGGGAAGATGAGTCAGACTTCTTAAGGGACTTCCCAGCTTTCAACAAATCCCCACATGATAGAATTCTAATTTCAGTAAACACAATTGATCCTCGCTTTGTAAAAGCCCAGAAAAATCACAGGAAAAGTAGAATTACAAAGTATTCTTAGATAAACACGAAGGCGCTGGTCAACTACCTGAGGTATTACTGCCAGTAAAACAATGGGTATTAAAATTTTCAGTTATTACCATGGTATTAAGTGGATTCTGCTTACATTAAATGTAAGAAATATCTAGGCTACATGGTCTATCTAAATATATTCTCAGAAGTTTAAGTAAAAAAATTAGAATATAAGTACATAAAATATACGAAAAATATCTTTTAACCCCTTTAAAATAAAACTAAATACAATGTCTTTACTACTCCATCCTTATTATGTAATATTCCTCATTACAACATGTACATATAGGCACTTAATACATGCAAACATGATTCTGAATTGCTTTCACACTTTCCAGATGCTTTCTTTCCAAAGAGTTTTAAATGTATTTAATGAACCATTAAAAAAAAAAAAACTGCTAAACTATAACCCAGTAAATCAGTAACTGTCAGAAACAAAACCCCAACTCTGATTCCCAGATCACTGCAACAAGCCGTCGTAAACCATAATCTTAAAATTCTTTTCAAAATTTCAATTGTGACTACATTCTTTTTTTTTTTTTTTTTTTTTTTTGCGGTACGTGGGCCTCTCACTGTTGTGGCCTCTCCCATTGTGAAGCACAGGCTCCAGACGCACAGGCTCAGCAGCCATGGCTCACGGGCCTAGCCGCTCCGCGGCATGTGGGATCTTCCCAGACCGGGGCACAAACCCGTGTCCCCTGCATCAGCAGGCGGACTCTCAACCACTTGCGCCACCAGGGAGGCCCAATTCAATAATTTTTTAATTGCCATGTTGACAAAGATATACTCTCACACATCAAACTAATGTAATAGAATAAGACTCTGGACCAAGGGTGGGCAAACTTTTTTCATAAAATGTCAAAAAGTAAATATTTTAGCCTTTTTAGGCCACATACATTCCCTGTCACATGTTCTTTATTTTTCTTTAACAATCTTTAAAACTGTAAAATTCACCATGGGCTGTGCAAAAACAAACTTGATTTGGCCCACACAGTCTGCTAACCTCTGCTCTAGATGGAAAATAACTGAATTTACATAAACTTTAGAAGGAAACGTCAATAAATTGAATGCCTGTTTGTTATTGTGTCACCAAATTTGGAGTGTGTTTGACTTAACAAAATTTAGGGGGAGGAGATCTTAGGAGGCATCTCAGGGAAATAAGCTGTTATCCTCCAGAGCTCCTGAAACAGGTACCAGGGGCCCAGGTGACCACCTGTCAGAAGAGGAATGATACATACATTAAGATACAGGACAGAGAGAGAGAAAGGTTTCCAAGTATGCACCCCAAATCTTAAGCCATACAGGCATCCTTTCCAAATTTCAGGTGTCAATTAACATTCGAGCTGCTTCTCACATGGGCAACTCTATGCAGTATGCCCCAAGGACAGCCCAAGTAGAGATGTGTTTATTTTTTGTTAATGGTTCTACCAAGCCTTGCTTGGAAAATGTGGAGGGAGAATGGGTGTTAGTATAAATAAAACACAAAGCTACAGTTACATTGTAATTTATTCCACATATTTTTCTGAGCTTCTGTCTGCTACTTACACAGCACTCCTGCAGGCACTAAAGAAAACAAGCTGTGTCAAACACATCTAGATTCTTATACCAGTCATCTCTCTGATGCGTATTCTGCATGGTGCACAGTATAGTACCTTATGCAAATGACATTTGATAAATTATTTTTAATGTTAAAACTCTGTGTGGGTTCCTCAAAAAGTTAAACACAGTTAAGATATGACTCAGAGATGCCAATCCTAGGTATATACCCAAAATAATTGAAAGCAGGGACTTGAACAGGTACTTGTATCCAAATGTTCATAGCAGCATTATTCACAATAGCCAAAAGATGGAAACAACCCAAGTATCCATCAACAGACAAATAAATCCATCCAGTAAAGTAGAATATTATTCAGCCATAAAAAGGAGCAAAGTTCTGATACATGCTACAACATGGATGAACCTTGAAAACATTATGCTAAGTAAAATTAACTGGACACAAAAGTACAAATATTATATGATTTCACTTATATGAAATACCTAGAATAGGCAAATTCATAAAGACAGAAAGTAAATTAGAGGTTATCAGAGGCTGAGGGGAGAAGGAAGTGGAGAATTATTGGTTAATGGATACAGAGTTTGTTTGGAATGATTAAACATAAAGGAAATACACAGCAGTGATGGTTGCACACAATTATGAATGTCATTAATGCTACTGAACTGTACAGTAAAAATGGTTAAAATGACATTTTATGTTATATATATTATATCACAATTTTAAAACTTTTAACTATATAGGGTATTTGTATTTTTAGATTTCTATACCATCATAAATCACATTTCAATTCACATAAAGTATTCAGATGGATCACAAACAAATTCACTGCTTCAATAAGACAAGAAAATAAATATAATGAATAAGTTATATTAATAGAAAAGTATTCAGAATGTATAAACAGAAAACATTAAAAAACAATATACATGGTGTTATCTCATGTTTATTGGAAAAAATGAGTATACAAGGACATAAAGAGATTTGATATGATACACTAAAATATTAATCTTTTTGTCCATGAGCAGATACTACTTGTATAACAACAGAAAAAAATTTAAGCTAAAAAGAGGTGTGCTCAGAGTACCATGTAGTATAACTCTCCGAAGTTATAAGAAAAATATGGAAAAGTTAAATTTAGAAGCTAAAGACTTCCACTGATAAAGATGCCCAGTAGCTTTTTATTATTACCCAAGAACTCAATATGTATGCATTATGATACTTACTGATAAAATATCCCTAGAAAAGTGTATAGCACAGAAGTTATTCTTTGCTCCATTTTATAAATATTTATTTTAAATAAACACATACTATCTATTTACTAGATACTGATTCTTAGTGAGTCTGCCATCCAACATATTCTCCCTCCCTCTCTCTTTAGGGATATTTACCCATTTCAAGATCACGTATGTTCCCTAAAGCGTTAACTAACGCATTCGTTAAAATTCTAAGCAGTGCAGTGCTGAAATCAGAGACATCACAAACCTCCCTGAGTTACACGGATCTCCACACTATCTACAAGTAATATACAAGTCAACTGCTTCAGTGGAGACCAAACATTTATCGCATTTCCCTGATACAAGGATCTACTAGGAAATAAAGTGAGGGGGGAAGAAAGAATTGTTCCCAGTTTTGCTGGTGATCACCTCTTCCTCATCTTGGCGCTCACAGATCACCTAATAATCTATTCTAGAATCTTACCCACAATAAGAAACAAGCACTATTTTGCATGTTAGAGAACTCATCATCTTTTTCTTTTCTTCTGGGAAAAAAAAATTTAGGAACAGACTGGATGAGCAAGATCAGAAATAGAGGGGAAGTGACGATAAGAATTTAACCACATTTATCAGTAAAAAAAAAATCATAAAATAATTTTTAAATGTATGTCAAAGAACGTCCTTACTCTTAGATGTATTCTGCAAATGCTCCTCCCTCTGAGCTATACCCCCCAGGAGATGTCTCCTGAAGGATTTAAGGACAAAGTTTCATATCTTTCACTTACTTTCAAATAGTTCAAAATCAGACACACACATACCACATGTATTCATATGTAAATAAACAAATACAGCAAAATCTTAAAACTGTTGCATCTAGGCACAGGGTAAATAAGAGTTCATTACACTACTCTTCCTATTTTTCTGTATGTTTGAATTTTTCATAATAAGATGTTGGAGGAAAATAAAACCCATGACACTGCTCTATTGGCCATGATTCACACCCACAATATGGATACTGTCACTGTCAACTAATTAACATAGAGAATTATTTGAAATATAGATGACGTGTTAGGAAGTTATCAAATCATATTGCCATGAAAATACATAGACTTTTCGAAGCAGAGCTTTCTTTTCTACACAACCTATTTTTGGTTAGCCTGGTTGACAAAGGAGTCATACTTTTTGGAGCTCTCATGTATCCAGCTGACTGCTTTGTATAATACTCTGGAACTGTATCTATAAACTAGACTCATTATATTAGCAATCATACCCACCAAGTTCTGAATACAAAGGTTGTTTTGCTACTTTTAAGACCAAAAGAGAAATCCATGCCAGAAAGAATAAAAAGACTAGGCAAAAAATAACTTTTCCTCTAGGCAGTAAGATATATAACTTATGAACTGTATAACTAGCTGAAAGCAAAAGATATGCAAAATGACTGCAGACAATCTATTAAAGTTTAATATGAGTTGAAATGTACTTTATCATTATCAGACATGAAGAGAAACCATGCCCATAATGAAACAATTTAAAATTGTTACCATCTGGTGGAGGACACAAGCAGGATCCAAAGAGAGTGAGAAAGATGTCCCAGCAAATTCATTTCTTTTGGTTAGAATTATACATGTAGGCCTAAAATACTCCAATGTACACTGATGTCTTAGGAGCAAGAGTTATGAATTCCACCTAATACTGCCCCACTGAAAAACCCTAATGAACTTGTAAAGTATTTGTTAAATCAAATCTAAAACCTTCACTATTCAGGATAAAATATCAAAATGTTCTGAAATGGAAGCAAATAAGCAGGAACTGTGAACACTGAAGGTGGAACTGAGAAACATAAACCAGAAAGAGAAGAATTAAGCACAATCTCCTAGATGATTCATCATCATCACCATCATCATCATCATCATCATAACAACTACTGAAGAGATAAAAAGAAGGGCCTGACACTACTGGGCATACACCCTGAGAAAACCATAATTCAAAAACAGTCATGTACCAAAATGTTCACTGCAGCTCTATTTACAATAGCCTGGAGATGGAAACAACCTAAGTGTCCAGCAATGGATGAATGGATAAAGATGTGGCACATATATACAATGGAATATTACTCAGCCATAAAAAGAAATGAAATTGAGCTATTTGTAATGAGGTGGATGGACCTAGAGTCTGTCATACAGAGTGAAGTAAGTCAGAAAGAGAAAGACAAATACCGTATACTGACATACATATATGGAATTTAAGAAAAAAAAAATGTCATGAAGAACCTAGGGGTGAGACAGGAATAAAGACACAGACCTACTAGAGAATGGACTTGAGGATATGGGGAGGGGGAAGGGTAAGCTGTGACAAAGCGAGAGAGTGGCATGGACATATATACACTACCGAATGTAAAATAGATAGCTAGTGGGAAGCAGCCGCATAGCACAGGGAGATCAACTCGGTGCTTTGTGACCACCTGGAGGGATGGGATAGGGAGGGTGGGAGGGAGGGAGCCGCAAGAGGGAAGAGATATGGGAACATATGTATATGTATAACTGATTCACTTTGTTATAAAGCAGAAACTAACACACCATTGTAAAGCAATTATACTCCAATGAAGATGTAAAAAAGGGCTTCCCTGGTGGCGCAGTGGTTGAGAGTCCACCTGCCGATGCAGGGGACACGGGTTCGTGCCCCGGTCTGGGAAGATCCCACATGCCGCGGAGCGGCTGGGCCCGTGAGCCATGGCCGCTGAGCCTGCGCGTCCGGAGCCTGTCCTCCGCAACGGGAGAGGCCACAACAGTGAGAGGCCCGCGTAACGCATAAAAAAAAAAAAAAAAAAAAAAAAAAAAAAGAAGGGCCTGAGAATGAAGACAATGGGAGTTGAGTCCAAGATGAGGGTCGCTGCCATAGACAAACAAGGCAGGGTGGGCTTCCTTCGTGGCACAGTGGTTGAGAATCTGCCTGCCAGTGCAGGGGACACGTGTTCGAGCCCTGGTCTGGGAAGATCCCACATGCCGCGGAGCAGCTAAGCCCGTGCGCCACAACTACTGAACCTGTGCTCTAGAGCCTGCGAGCCACAACTGAGCCCACATGCCACAACTACTGAAGCCTGCGTGCCTAGAGCTGGTGCTCCGCAACAAGAGAAGCCACTGTAGTGAGAAGCCCACACACCACAACGAAGAGTAGCCCCTGCCTGCCGCAACTAGAGAAAGCCCGGACGCAGAAATGAAGACCCAATGCAGCCAAAAATGAAAAAATAAAATAAATAAATTTATTTTAAAAAAAAAAAAGGCAAGGCAATAGTAACAGAGAACAATTTAGAAAAATCATATTAAGTTGCAACTGAAAAATAAAATACAAACAAGCAAACAAAACGAAGTTATGCTATAGAAAAGATGTAGGAAAACAGGACAGTGAGATCAGGACAATTATCAAGCTTTGGGTTCAACATATATCTACTAAAATTCTAAATTTGTTCGATTGATCCAACAGAACCAGAGCGGATGATCACTGATTCTGATCTTAATAATTAGAAGACGTTATTTTTCAATCAGCCAGATGATAAGGAAAGAAGCATCAGAGTAATGAAGCTAAAATTGATACTTTGATATAAAACAAATTTGGGGATTTGGTTCTCTAATCAAGGAGATTTACATCCATTACATTTGACTTCAAACTT
The DNA here is from genome assembly GCF_963924675.1 of Phocoena phocoena. Taxonomy (NCBI): domain Eukaryota; kingdom Metazoa; phylum Chordata; class Mammalia; order Artiodactyla; family Phocoenidae; genus Phocoena; species Phocoena phocoena. Next base: position 13,034,238 of record NC_089227.1, read on the forward strand.
TTTTTTTTTTTAATTTAATTAATTTATTTATTTATGGCTGTGTTGGGTCTTCGCCACTGCGCACGGGCTCTTTCCAGTTGCAGTGAGTGGGGGCACGGGCCTCTCATGGCAGTGGCCTCCCCTGTTGCGGAGCACAGGCTCTAAGCGCAGGCTCAGTAGTTGTGGCGCACGGTCCCAGCGGCTCCGCGGCATGTGGGATCCTCCTGGGCCAGGGCTCGAACCTGTGTCCCCTGCCTTGGCAGGCATATTCTTAACCACAGCGCCACCAGGGAAGCCCTAGACTTCAAACTTTAACAAGAATGGCAAACAAGTTTTATCTCACATGATGAATCCACCTTCATGTGCACCAGGAACAATAATAATAGTTAATTCTGAATGAGTGCTGACTCTGACTATGGCAGGCACCCTTCTTCACATTTTACACAATATTAACTCAATTCTAACAACCCTAAGAAGTAGGTATTATTACTGTCCCCATTTTGCTAATAAGGGAACTGAGGCATAAAGAAGTTAAGTAACCTGCCTGAAGTCACATGGCTAGTAAGTAAAGAAGGCAGAATTTGAATCCCAGCAGTAGAACACTGGGGTATTCCCCTAACCATTGTGCTGGCCCCTCAAGGAAAGATGCCAAGATCAGGTCTGCACACATCAGCCATCTGAATAGGTGTTAGAAAAACCTTGGGCTCTACAGTGATGTAGACCTAGGGTTCAAACTTCAGCTCCTCCCTTTACTAGCTATGTGATCTTTAGACAATCACTCAAGCCCCTTGAGACTCATTTCACCTCTTGTGAAAATGAGGATATAATACTTCATTTACAAGGAAAATTCTGAAGATTTGAGAAGATAATACGAATAAAGTACCCAGGCCTAAGATCTGATGCAGGGCAGGCACTCGGTCAATGGACACTAGTGCCATAACTGAACACTCTGACACGATGGAGAAATGTTAAACACAATACACCAGAAATTATAAAGCAAATTATACTTAGTATAAAAACGAAGTTAAACTCAAATGGCACTTACAGCAAAATTTCAGATTGCCATTGAAATAATGTTTTAAAATATTTTTACTCATATTCAAATCCCTAATTACAACCCAGGTGACAAGATGCCTTCTATAGAGCATACTGTACCTCTTTGATGATTTTCACCCCTTTTGGATCCTTGATATTAACAGCTATACTCTAAAAATTAAAAATATATATATTAAAATAGTATCTTAAAAATTTTTCTTATTGCTGACAGTTCAATAAGAGAGCCATTCATATTACAGATTTTTCCTCTTAAAGTAAATGCATTTTCCTCACGAAGAAACATTTAAATAATTTCTACTGATTTTATTTTCAATTCGGATATGTTAGGATGATAGTAAGGATTACAGTAAAAATTTTTCAAATAATAATACCAAATGTAGGCAATTAGCAATCTCCAAAAGAATAACAAATGTAACAAATCAAGCGATTCCTCAGTTTAATAAAATTATTTCCATTAAAAACCATTATAGGGCTTCCCTGGTGGCGCAGTGCTTGGGAGTTCGCCTGCCGATGCAGGGGACACGGGTTCATGCCCCGGTCCGGGAAGATCCCACATGCTGCGGAGCGCCTGGGCCCATGAGCCATGGCCGCTGGAGCCTGCACATCCAGAGCCTGTGCTCCACAACGGGAGAGGCCACAGCAGTGAGAGGCCCGCGTACCGGAAAAAAAAAAAAAAAAATTATAAATTCTCAAAAAATGTTTTAAGTTAGTAGAGAAGGAAAATTAATAAAAAGCTCTACTATTTCTACTTGGTAACTGGTGAATGAATAAAATAAAATAAAATTTCACCTTATTGGGAATATTACAAAATATCTACAAAAAGGCACAGAAATAAACAAGCCACAATGATATCAAAAGTTTTGTTATTACAAGAGAATTACACAGGGCTTCCCTGGTGGCGCAGTGGTTAACAATCTGCCTGCCAATGCAGGGGACACGGGTTCAAGCCCTGGTCCGGGAAGATCCCACATGCCGTGGAGCAACTAAGCCCCTGAGTCACAACTACTGAGCCCGTGCGCCTAGAGCCCGTGCTCCGCAACAAGAGAAGCCACCGCAATGAGAAGCCCGCGCACTGCAACGAAGAGTAGCCCCCGCTCACCGCAACTAGAGAAAGCCCGTGTGCAGCAACGAAGACCCAAGGCAGCCAAAAATAAATAAATTACTTTTTTTAAAAAAAAAGAGAGAATTACACAAAGAAAGCAAAAAGGGGATAATATTCTTACTTTTTTATTTCGGTTAACACTGAGAAAATAAGTACTTTCTGTCCCCACAAAAGGTGGACCCCAAGTTCGTGTATCATCACCAGCTCCTGAAAACAATAGTATGAACTATTTAACCTTGAAACATCATGAGACATTTCAAATCAACAGGCTTACTCATATGTAAGTTCACGGATGCCTAAACAAGATCAGCGGAATTAGCAACCTAAAGTGGCCTTGGGACCTTGTTAGAACTGCCCAAACTCTTTACCTGTTCATGTAAATCACTAAATCCTCCCATAGCTTCTTTCACTAAAATCCATCCCTGAAAGTCAGAAACCAGAAGGGAATATCCTACTGGCAGTCTTTAGATTTAATAAATGGCAAGTCTGAGGGGGAAAAAAATTACTCGCCTACTTCAACAAACAAGTCAGCTCTTTCAGTGTTTTTAGCATTAAATGTGCAAACAAAATGTGGGGTCTACAAAATATTTTTGTTAAATACAATTTAAATCAGGATAATGATAAGTAAGTCTTTATGATAAAGTGGTATCTGAGGCTAGGTATAAAACAATGATAAATAAATCTAGTTTTTAAATTCTGTAGCAATAAATCAGAAAAAGCAAAATAAGCTACTGAATAGCAAATGTCAATAATTTAAGATGCTATTTAGAATAAAATTTTAGTAGTCTAGGTCTTGCTTCAAAGTAAAAGTTTAAAAACATCAAAAATAGGGTATTTTATTCTAAACATCTACTTCAAATGATTCTGAAAAGTACTTGTGTTTGATTCAAAGATAACACTATCGAGTTACAGAAAAAAAGTTTTCTTTGCACAAAAAGCAAACAATGTAGATGGAGCTCAGAAAGTGAATCAACAATTAATTGGCACAAATTAGTATCACTTAAATTAAGATTTTTATAAGTTCTGATTAAATATTGATATTAGAAACTAATCACTACCTAAGTATTACTAGCCCCCAATAAGAGAGAATTTGTGAATATGGGTTAAAGTTTAAATTCTAATCTCATTTAAATGATATAATTAATTTATTAGCCCATTAGACTTTATCCACTGAAACTGATAAAGAAAAACAGACACAGCCTTTTAGAAAACAAAACAGAAGCTAAAGAATAGACTCCTTTACTAAAAACAAAAAACTAAAAACCTCACAAGAGAAAGCGAGAACACAGGACAGAGGAGAAAAGAAGCATTAGTTCTAACTGGGGATGAACTGATAAACAACACAAAGCAATAAATAGTAAGTATCAAACTGAACAGCGTGCTCAAAACGTCAGGGGAAAAAATAAACTACAAGAGTCCACAAAGACAATCTCCTAGTAATAAACCGGTTATAGGCTTCACGGAAAAATGTATGTGTGAATCTGGATCTTCAAGATCAGATAGGACCTCCCAGAGGCTGGAGAGAGTCCAGCCACTTCCATTTTTTTGAAGGTCTCAATACATTAAATTAAAAAAAAAAATTTGTTTTTAAGAGAGCAATGTCAAGATAAGGCTAAAAGTAGAGAGCTTATTTTAAATGTTTACATTCATCTCTTGGGTGGAAATAATGTCAGAAATCTAAACTGGAGGCCTACATAGCTTTCCTGCCCCACCTGGTCCTGGTGTATAACCTGGGTTTAAGAGACGCGGAAGGATAGGATATGTGCTGACGGCCCATGAAATGAAATAAGGGTTAAAGGTCACAAACTGGTAAAACTGGCAATTTGAGAGACATGTTTTATTTGACCCACACACAACTTAAAGTTTTTAAATATCTGCCATGATTTCAAAATCTAGAGATAGTGTATAAAAATCCAGACTGCCTTTCTTATATGATATTTCAACACATTCATCCATTCAGCAAATAGTTATTGGGTGCCTACTATGTCACAAACACTGCTCTCTGCAGAGCAGACACAGCAGTGAACAAAGACCAACATCACTGCCCAGGTATGCCTGCCTCCTGGTGACAACCCTGGAATAACAGCAGCAACACTGGCTGCCCAGCCCACTTCATTCATTTAGGTTACCTGCCTGGCCCTGCAGGCATAGCGTTTACACCCACCGAAAGACTCTAAAAAGAGAAGAAGAAAATATACTTAAGCTTGATACGCTCTTTGATTACTCAAATAAGAATAATCTAGTCCCAAGTCAGAAAACTACAATGAAATTTAATTTAAGAACTGAGGAAGTGGACACTAAAAGAGACTGAAATGTGAAAATACTGCTAAGGGACTTTTCTTCATATCTGTTGAATAACTATCTCGAAAAAACAAAATATATAATATGAAAATTAAAACATACTGAGCAAAAGGGTTAAAGGAGAGAGACCAATTAGTAAGAAAAAGAGCAATGAACATCTGCTAGGAACAAAGCTTGATGCCTAGTGTATGGCTATGGGACATAATAAAGGCCTAGACTAAGGAAAGGGTCCCCCAGTGTGGAAATGAAAAAGTACAAAGGAGAAACAGGACTAAGCAAACAGGGATTAGTGATTTCTAAAATTAATAAAAATAAAGTCATTCCCTCAGTATTCATGAGGGACTGCTTCCAGCACCCGCTGAGGACACCAAAATTGGCAGATGTTCAAGTCCCATAATTGGCCCTCCATATCCACCAGTACAGCATCCGCAGATTCAACCAATCGCAGATCATAAAAGTACCCAATCTGTGGCTGGCTAAATCCATAAATGCAGAACCCGTGGATACGAAGGGCCAACTGTACAAATATTTAACCTAATGATCAAATGAAATAGCAACAGAAATCATATTGGCTATTCTATCTAGAAATGGAAGACCCAATGCTTGAAATTAGAAAGTATGTGGTATTAAAACTGGATAGCAATGTGAAAATTAGAAGTTTTGTGGTACCTGTAAAAGAAAAAAAAAGATGTTCAGCTAGAAAGTAAACATTATTCAGCATGTATCCAGCAATGACCAAAAGTGATAAATATCACTGACTGGATAAATGAAGCATTATCTCTGGAAAGCAGGATTCACCAGGCTCTTCTATCACCTGGAGCCTGACAAGCACAGGGCCAGATAAATATAAAATATATAACATTCCCCATGCTGATCAGAGAATCTTCTGCTAACTGCTTTGGCCTCTTAAGAAGATCTATGTAGCAGAAAGGTGAATCTTCTAGATCATGCGTTCTACTTTATAGCGTTTAATCACTTATGGTAAATTAATATGTTGATGTAATTATAAACTAGTTTCTTATGGGTCTTATAGATACATGCACACTGTTCAAGGCTAGGCCATTTTCACTAATTTGGGAATTCTGTTCCAGATCCATAAGCAACAGATCTTGAAGAATAAATAATAATGCTAATTTCTTGCCTTCCCTTCGTCCCCCAGTGAGGGAAGGTGGCCAGGCCCACTCTAACCTCAGTCTCAGCAGCAAGGCTTGCGTGGGGCTCAGAAGGGCCAGGATCAGAGCTGAGTGTCTGGATATTCCTTACTAGCTGTGTGACCGTGGACAAATCCCTTGACCTCTCTGTGTCTCTGTCTTCTTATTTATAATCTAGGAATAATAACAGCTCACAGGCTGTTGTAAAGACTGAATAAATTAATACAGGCAAAGTGCTCAGAATTGTGCCTGGCACTAACCGTTGTTAGCATCATCATTATTTACGTGTTGCACATCAGTTTCTACCAGAGGCTTCCAGGTGCATGTGAAGGATCTGGCTTAGGCCTTAGCCCTTGGCACGTATAAAGAGTAGAAAGAGATCTAATATTAGTATAGGTTCAGAGGAAAATAAAGGAGAAGGGAAAATAATCGCTTCATTTCAATTCTCTCCTCATCCCACATACAGGTACATGGACATTTAAAGAACTATTAAAAATATTTATTAGCTGGTTTCTATGTTTTAAAGAGAGAAGTAGTTTTACCTGGTCTTTCCACTTTTATAACTTCTGCTCCAAGATCTCCTAAATTCATAGTAGCAAAAGGTCCCGCCAGTACTCTACAATGTTAACGATAGATAAATTCATTACCATCTTTAAGATTTTTATATTAATTCTTTTCTTAATACTCCATCAACACAGACAAGCTCATATAATGTAAGAATTAAAATTGTTAAAACTAAAAAAAAAAAAAATTGTTAAAACTGTTCAAAAAAGTGATTTGGTCATATGTATCAAGAGCTTTAAAAAGTATATTCCCTTTGATGCAGTAATTCTACTTTCAGAATTCTATCCTAAGGAAGAAACTGAAAGATTTCCTGAGGCAAAGATTTATGTACTAGGAAGTCTCATTTATAATATAAAAACACTGGAGGATGACTAGGTAATTATGTGACAACTATATACTATAATAAAATATCTTATATTTTTTGTTGAATTTCGAATGACATGAGAAAATACTCAAAATATAACATTATGTTTAAAATGTGGATATACCTGTAATTTCAATATGGTTCCAATTTTTATTTTCAAAAGTTATATATAATACATATAATATGCAGATTGGAAAGAAATGTATAAGTATTATACTAATTGTCTCATAGAATGATGAAATTACAGGAAATTTTCTTGGTTTTTCTTTCCAAAATTTCAATGATAAGCTTATAAACACCTTCTTATAATCCAAGAAATAAATGCCTTTTTAAAGAAGGGGGAAAACTCAATCACCAAAACACAGATAAACCAATGCAAACCTTGTTAGATCCAGAATTCTTACACCCTCCAATGGCTTCATATTGTCAGTATCTGGCAAAGACAGAAAATACTTAAGTTGATTACTAATTGTCGGAAGGAATAATGCAGAATTCTTCATATTCTTAGTAATATCTATTACTACCAAATAAATAAATTTTCCTTCACATTTCTGCTTTATATATAACACAGAAACCTTGACCCAGTCCAACTAAATCAATCTGTAAAAATTAAAGCCTCTAATACCAGATTATTCCCGATTTAATAAAGTCCAAAGCTACACTTAAGATAGTTTGTCTAATGAAAAATTTTAAAGTGGGACAAACTAATGAAAAATTTAAAAATGGGGGGAGGGGGTGTATAGGCTGAGCACAGAGGGTTTTTAGGACACTGAAAATACTCTGTATGATACTGTAATGATGGATACATGTCATTACACATTTGTCCAAACCCAGAATTGAGAAACAGAACTTTCCATTACCTGAAAGTTTTCTCCTGCCCTTTGCAAACTACCTCTCCCTCCATCCCCAACCTCAGGCAACCATTAATCTGCTTTCTGTCATTTTAGTTTGCATTTCCTAGAATTTTATATAAATGAAATCATACACTATGTACCCTGTCTGGCTTCTTTCATTCAGCATTATGATACTGAGACTCACCCATGTTGTTGCATTTTTATGAGTAGTATCCTACTCTATGGATATACCACATTTGTTTATCCATTCAGCTGTTGATGGACACTGGGTTGGTTCCAGTTTTAGGTTACAGTGGATCAAGCTACTATGAACATTTGTGTACAAGTCCGTGTGCGGACATGTTTTCATTTCTCTTGAGTAAATACCTAGTGGAATGGCTGGGTAATATGGTAAGTTTATGCTTAACTTTCTAAGAAACTGCCAAACAGACTTCCACAGTGTTTGTACTACAGCGCGCGTTCTAGAAACTCCACATCCTCTCAACACTAGGTATTGCTCATCTTTTAAAGGTTAGCCATTCTAATGGGTATATGATGTTTCTCTGTGGTTTTAACTGGAATTTCCCTGTTGACTAATGCTGTTGAAAATCTTTTCATGTAATAATAGGCCATTCATACATACATCTTCGTTTGTGAATTGCCTCACTGCTTTTATTTTTTTTAACTGTTTATCTTATATTGGAGTATAGTTGATTAACAATGTTGTGATAGTTTCAGGTGTACAGCAAAGTGACTGAGTTACACATATACATGTATCTATTCTTTTTCATATTCTTTTCCCATTTAGGTTGTTACATAATATTGAGCAGAGTTCCCTGTAGGTCCTTGTTGGTTACCCACTTTAAATATTACAGTGTGTACATGTCAACCCCAAACTCCCTAACTACCCCTTCCCCTGCCTCACTGTTTTTAATACTGAAGCAAAATATTCGAAACAGTGCAAAAATCCACCAACAGGTGAAATGTTAAATAAGCACCTGCACATCCATATAAAAAAATACCGTACCAATGTTAAGAAAAATGAGACATTTACATACCCTGACATGTAAAGTTCACCAAGATATATTCCTAAGTTAAAAAATAAATCAAGTTGTAGAACAGAATGTATAATATGATCCTATATTTGTAAAGATACATAATAACATTAATAATACATGTTGGTGTTTCTAGGAACATTCATAAAATTCTACTGGTGGTTAAATCCTGGGGTAAGAATTTATGGAGAACTTTCACTAGCTAAGTTATTTATTTCTGTAATTTTGCTTAATTGTGATTAAGTGTATAATCAGCAAAAAAAGAAAATGAAAAAGTGAAAACATAAAGAACAAAATGAGAGAGAAAACAAGATATTTTAGAGAAAATAAAACATAGAAAAAGACCTCAAATGTGAGAAGATATTTTGACAACATTAGGAATGAATGCACAAGTAATTCTTTATGTTACATAAGACTCCAAAACTACTGGTCTTATGTACTCATCTCTTTTGGGGCCCTTCTTTTATTTCAAATGATGCAGGAAATATATTTAGAGGTCTCTTCAACCCATAAATCTCATTTCATTATAAATCTATAAAGAGAAGTCTATATTTCTCTACCAATATCAACTCACAACCATAATAAATGTTGTTTAATGACACAAAACTTTTCAAATGAATTAATTTAACATCAGGCAATAGAATTTTACTTTTATTATCTGAGAAGATAACCAGAAAGGACTTCTAGAGCACATTTAAGTCAAAATCAATTAATGAGTTTTAAACAGTTAAGAGCATAAACCCTGGAGACTGACTGAATTTAATTCTCTGCTTCACTACTTACTACCCTAGTGACCTTGATCAAGGTAACTTCACTTCTCTGAGCTTCAGTTTCCTCATTTGAAACACCTATATCATAGAGTTTGCAAGGATTAAATGAAATGCTATATGTAAAGTGCATAGTACACTTCCTGGAACATGGTAAATGCTCACTAAAAATCAACAATTGTTGTTATCATCATCCTCATCATTGTATTATACAGTCACAATACCTATTAAAGTAGATAATCCAGATTTGAAAACAAGAGAAAAACACATGACTCATGATTATTTCAAAGAACAGAAAATAACATATATGATTCTCAATACTCTATACTTTAAAAAAGATATCTATAGCCATATTTTGCCTGTTTGTGAAAGACCAGAATAGGCTGATTACGGGGGGAAAAGAACAGTTGAAAAGAGCATCTATTATAACGTAATTTGTTAAGATATATTGAGCAGCTTGTATATTGCTCTAACTTATTTGGCCTCTAGGATGGAAAGCTATTATGATGATCACAGCTGAGTAACCATGCAAAGCAGTATAACTATAATGAAGTCGCCATCAAATCTATGCTTGCCAGAGCTGCTTCTAGGAACTCCCCTGGTATTTGGCCCTAAGGTTTCCATGACACAAAGAAACTTCAGCAGCACCAGAGTAGATATAATTGACAGATGCCCACACAAGTGGCTCATCTGTATGACAGCCATCATGGCATCCCTCCCCCACTGTACTAGTCAACTACTGAGACATTGAAAACAAAAAAAAGTCGTCATAAAACAAACTGATCGAATACCACTATGAAATACAACATGTGATATACACCGAAATGATTTCTTAATTTGATATTTTACAGAGAACTTAACTACCAGAACTTAGGAGTGAGACAGTAGATGGATATCTCTTCAAAGCTTTATTTAGAACAGTTAGCAGGATATTTTCTTTCTAGCACAGGTTAGAAGTCTTGAAAGAAGCTCTGTTCCTAATAGTATTATTTGACAGGTAATTTTAGGAGTTTAGAGTACTTGGAAAATTAGAATCCACTGGAAAACATTCCACGGAACCTAAAAATTTTGAGTTGTAAAAAGGTACTGTGGAAGTGATGCCAAAGTTACAAGGCAATTACACCATTTAGAGACAACCAGAGAACAAGAGCTAGATGGATAGTAACTTATAATAATTTATAATTCACCTTCCATTGACACTCAGTTTCTTGAGAATTGCCCTTCTCTTGCAAGGACTTGGCTATTACTATGGGATTTGCAATCAAACAGGTTTTTAAACTGTTGGATGCTACTATTTTAATGAAAACTTGAGAAATCTACAGGAAGAACAGTGGGAAAAGACCAGATAAAGGGTTTCTGAATGATAGGTAAAGCATGCTACAACTACAACCAAAGTACAAATCAGCACTAATCCCAAATCCCTCTGCTCTTCTACATTTCCCAGCTTCTCTTGCAATTAGGTTGGGCCCAAATGCCGGGGGGCCTGGCCAATGAAACATAAGCTAATTCCAGCCCTGATCCTTAAAAATATCCCACAAAATCCTCCAGGCTTCTATACTCCTGCCACAGTGACCTTGGAAGCTACAATTTTCAAATAGTGTAGCTATATGTGCAAGAAAGATGTTTTATTGTATTAAGCCACTGAGATTGTAGGCTAATTTGTACCACCACCCCATCTAGCCTATCCTGACCAATGAAGAAACCAAGCATTGGAGGAGGAAAAATGGTAGCCTCTAAGCGATCATAGAGCATCAAAGCCAACAACTGGAAAGTCCATTTCAGGGGTAGGTTGTTTCACTGTTAGCAGCAGTCTTCAAACTGAGATATGTGAACACTTTTGTAAGAAATGAATCATTTTAAAGAAATCAATTTCCAGGTCTTCAACTTTCATATACATTTTTTCCTAAAAATAAGCCTTCTTTCATGATAAGCCTTCTCACACTGGGCAGAAGGAAAACATATTCCTTACACATTACAGCTCTTACCCTCATCTTAGTTTTTGTAAAATCTACTTGTGATAAAAACTTTTAAATATGAACTTCATATATGCAATGAATTGCCTTTCAAAAGTCATTTAGGAGAAAGACCACTGCTATAGACCAGCACGTGGAAAGGTAGAAAACAGCACCAACTTATAGACTTTATAAATCAATTTATAGTTATAGGATTCACAACCAAAAGTCAGGAAGCCAGAGAAAAAAACTTCAGTGTTCAGGCCTCCTTAAAGGGCCAGCCTGAAGTGAACTACTCAGAGGATATGAAGTGGCTGAAGCAGGTACTCACGGAGCAAATGATAGCAATGAATTACCAAATATGAATGCCCACAAACCCAAGAGGCCCCTGGAACTTCTCCGTGTTGGTGTGGTGGCTCTCCTCCCGGAGAAGACTGAGCAAAGGCAAGACCTTTGTGCCAACTAGGGAAAGGCATCCCTTCCAGGGGACAACCAGCAAAACGCCATCACAGGTACTTGAGGGAAATGATAATTATCACGGCAAAGAAGAAAATGTGTGCACGCGATGCGTGGGAAGGTGGAGGTGGGGCACGTGTGACTGTGAATGTGATGAGCCTCTTTTGACACAAAAAAGGTAGGGAACCCGATTTTACAGACCCACTGCAGATAAACGGAGGAGGAACAGAAGGGAAGGGAAGGGACAGCCTGGAAGAAGTGTGTGGACGGATACATATGTGAGAAAAAATGTCATGATTTGATTTGTTTTCGGGACTTCCCTGGCAGTCCAGTGATTTAAGAGTCTGCGCTTCCACTGCATGGGACACAGGTTCGATCCCCGGTGGGGGAACTAAGATCCCGCATGCCGCATGGCAGGGCCAAAACCAATAAAGAAACAAGCCCATGATTTGTTTTCAACAGCTTCCAATGGGTAATTCTGACGAGCAGGAGATGTCTAGAGGGAATTTAGGATGCTTTCTGTGAAGGGCTACAGAACCCTCCCAGGAATTTCTCTTTAAGGAGTAAAAATAAAAATTATTCTCTAAGGCTTTTAGAGTTTTGGGGGATGGAGAAAGGAGAATGAAAAGCATGCTTCCAAGGACAGAGGAAGGTCTTAAGGTGACCTAGCCATGTTCATGTTATAAATTCTTTCAAACTTTTCACACATTTCATCAAACTGTCCACCAGAAAGGCAGTGTTAACATATACTGGCACAAGCAGTATATGAAAACAGTGTTCTCCACCATCTTCCGTAACCCTGCATATTATCACTTGGTTTGGGGAGCATATTGTTTACTTGTTTGTTGTAAATGTAACAGTTAAAAATTTGCATGCTACCACCATTTTAATTTGCATTTATTTAATGACCTCTAAATTACATTGTTTTTAACACTTGCTCTTTTTCTTCTCAAACATAATCTATTCTTCTCGTTGGCCCATATTTCTACAGGCGTGTTTACCTTTTTTCTTATTGATTTGTGTGGATTCTTCGTGTAGTAAGAATATTAACCTTTTATGAGTCATAATTAGTAAAAGTAATTTTTCTTTACCTGCTGTTTGGTTTTTTGGATGGTTTTGGAATTTCACTTTCGAAAAATCATTTCTTTTACTTTCTGCCTTTGCTATTGTTTCAGAGTTCCTTCAGACTACCCGCACCTTCAGTGAGTTGCTAAAAGGACTCAGCACATAGTTGTATTCATGGCTAAAGGTTTATTACAGCAAAATGATATATGACCCAATCAGTCAGTGAAAAAGATGGGCAGAGTCTGGAAAAACCCATGCACAGGCTTCTTATGTTCTCTCCCTCCCATGAGGGGCCATGCCAAGCTTCTTCTGTTGCTTCTTTCTCCAGCAACCAAAAAATTCAGTAACATGTGCAATGTTTCTGCTCAGGGAAGTCTATTACGGACCCAGAATCCAAAGGCTTTATTGAGGGCTTTTCACATAGACACTCTCTGCTCAGCATACACCAAAATTCTGGACTCCCAGAAGAATAGCAGGTGCTCACCATAAATCCATAAATCACACTGATTGTACAAATCATCTAGGCACCCTTATTAATTAGGAAGCAGTTCCAGTGCCAAATTCCCAGATGCCAAACAAGGGCCACACTTGTAAGAAGGTCTTTCTAAAGATAGCAGCCTGAGGCCTGCTATGTTAACTCTTTTCTGTACAGGTATCATGTTTTTCCAACCCCACATTATATACTCATGTATAGTTGGTTTTCCCTTTTAAAAAGCTTTTATTTTCCAATTTAAAGTATGTGAGGTTTATTTTTTTCTATTTATATATTAAGTATTTGCTTCTTAGATAAGAGACTAATATTTTTTCTTGCCTTCTATTTTCCTAAACATTTCAGGTTTTCTACAAAAGGTACGTATTGTTTTTACAATTGGAAAAATACAAAGATACCAGTTCTGGCGACATTAAAATTTTACTTCTTTTAAAACAAACATTTGTGTCTGGAAAAGAATAATCATACTCTTACATTTTTCTTCATGTCAAAGTATTCTGTCAACAATTTTATTATTTTCAATGAAAACTTTTATAAGTGTGAGTTAATGCATTAAGACTTGCATTACACATGGGTGAAGAATATTAGTCTAAAAGAAATAAACATGTATAATACTTTTCACCTGTGCTTGACTACTGTGGATAGTGGATACATGCTTAGAATTGAAAAGAAGATCATTAACAGTAGTTTGGCTCTCAGAGGCAAAAACAAGTTACTTCTAATACCTGCTTTATCAATGAGAATATTACGTAAGTGATAGTTAAGTGGTCTACTGCATTCAAGGCAGGTCTCACCTTATCAGTAAATGAGCTAATCAATCTCAGAGATGCCTTTACTTTTCTACGACTGACAGTCTTCAACATGGAACAGCTGACAACAGAACCTATATAAGGAAAACTGAGGTAACCTGAAAGGCTTCAGGAAATATTAAGATAAAGCTTATGCTCTAAGTATACACACAGTAGGCCCTCTGTATCTGTGGGTTCCCCAACTGCAGACTCAACCAGCAGTGTACCGAAAATATTTGGGAGAAAAAAATGCCAAGAAATTCCAAAAAGCACGATTCGAATATGCTGCACCTCCCACAACTACTTACATAGCAGTTGCACCATGCTGTCAACTATTTACATATCATTTACATTGTATCAGATATTATAAGTAATACGGAGATGATTTTAGGTATACACAGGTTGTGTAGTTATATGCAAATACTAAACCATTTTATATAGTAAGGGACTTGAGCACCCTCAGTTTTTGGTATCCAAAGGGGGTTCCTGGAACCAATCCCCTGCAGATACCGAGGGATGACTGTACAAACATTTCTAGGGCTCTCTTCAGCAGCACATAGACTAAAATCAGAACAAAAACTTCTATACATAGAAACTATTAAATACAGTCTTCTGTCCTAAGAAGTGCTTTCATCATCAAAAATACATTTTTGGGGGGACTTCCCTGGTGGTTCAGTGGTTAAGACTCTGTGTTTCCAACGCAGGGGGGCGCAGGTTCGATCCCTGGTCAGGGAACTAAGATTCTATAGGCCGTGCGGCGTGGGAAAAAAAAAAAAAAAAAATATATATATATATATATATAAACTTTTTAATATCTATATGTATTCAAAAACATGAGGTTTTTGAAGCAGAGATCAGAGTTATTATTACTTACATCAAGAAATGCACCATTTTTCCCACACCTAATATGCCACAGGCGTCATAATGAGAGCTGGTGGACTAGGCGTGCACATATAAGGATTGAACCACAGGATAGGTCCCCAAAATTATAAATCTATTAGTTTGTATGGGATAGCTGCCCAGCAGCCACCTTCCCCCAAGAAAAGCAGAGAAAGCTTATCTCCCTAATGTAAGCAAATTCTTCTTCGGAAGAAAAGGGGATGATCCCTGGGTTCTAACCCTTTGGAATATAAATAAATGTCTCCAGGGGGAAAGATAAACTTCCCTGGGTTTACAATCTCAATCTTGGGAATGTCTCCAAGGCTCTGAGTTTTATACCCCTTTGAAATATAAACATAAACTTCCTAAGAGTTCTCTAACAATCATTTCAGTCATCCTTTAACTTCCAAGGCTTGCCCTTTAACCCAGGCTCTAGTTTCCTTGGCTTAGAAAGCCCTGACCATGCAGAAACATGAAAATATTTACTCCTTGGTAATAAGCAGTAAAACTAACCAAAGTATTTACTTTTGCAGCACTCATTAATACCTGACAGCTACCTAAAATATTGGCTTTCAAACCCTTTCTGGAGAGCCCTAGGAATTCCTTAGCAGTGCCCCAGAAGTGTCTTTTCAGGGAGGTAGTTAAAGTAGGGGACAGAGGGAGCAGCTACGAGACCCCAATTCCTTCAAAAAGCCATCTGCTCTCATAAAGGCTCTACAAAAAAAAAAAAAAAAAAAAATTTGTTTAATCTACTGAAAAAAGACACACCAAAAAATCTTAGGTAACCCAAATAAAGATCCTCAGTCTTATAGAAATAGACAAGGCCCCATTTTCACTTACACTTAAATTTCCTTAGTGGTACTCTTATACAAGTAAAACTTATAAAACATGCACCACCACAAAGTTAACCAATTAATCTGGGGGCTCCCCATATAACTCATGGGTCCTGAGAAAGTTCCTTGACGTTTTGCCTGTTGATGTCCTCTGTGTACAATGCCACTTGAAGACAGCACCTAGCCACTAAGAGTGTCTTCAATAAAAGCACTATCCTACTGAGGATCCTGCTTTCTAATGCTGGTCCTCCCTAAAGAGTGCTGCAATTCTCTTTTTGTGGGAACAATACCTGTGTTACTCACAAAAGTGCTCTTTTCTCTCCACAGGACTCAGACTTAGTTCACGGGGCAGCCACCAAACTCTCATATACATCATCCCAATTCACTTTTCTATTTCCAGGTAATGCAACATAAAACTTCCTTCATCTCTCTTCCCCTGAACTCACCACCATATAAATAACCAACACAAGTATGTATCTGGGAACCTCAGACCCACCAGTTCAGGCAGCCAGACTGCAATTCCCAGGTTCATACTCCGGAAGGTTCTAGCTACATTCACAAAAGTTCAATACTAAGGTTGTATCTACTAGTCTTTAAATATCTAAAATAATATGCTACGCAGTACCACTATCAGAATTTTACATGCTTATTTATCGATTGCATTTTTCAAAGGACGGACTGAGTGTCAATTCATATTTCTTTACCTAGGAAAAAAGACAACTGCCTGGGATTCAAGAAGCCTGAGTTCTGGTCCCACATCCATTTGCTATGTGAATTCAAGCAAGTCACTTCAGTTTTCTTGGACAGTTTCTCATCTGTGAAAAGGCAAGTTGCCTATTCTCAGAAGTGATCCAAGGGGAATCTGGAGTTTTCATATAATTAAGAATGTACTCTCCCTCAATCCTCATATATACCTGAAAACATGATGACAGGCACACTGTCATGTGCAATCTACCTGTCAAAATCTACCTCCCCCGTTTCTAATGCAAGTTCATATGTGTAGAAGATAGCAGTGTATCACTATAGGAAAGAGCATTCCAGAAGTGTAAGGCAAGTAAAATGACAACTTACAGTACTTCACTCAATTCTGCAAAGCATTTGCCAGTTATTTAAAAATGAACAAAGGTAATTTTGATCCCTGCCACCCTCATTTTTCTGCTCCCTCCCCCCAAAATGTAGATTAGTTGATGATATTAAAGGGGGTATCATAGGTGAGAATCACTGACCAATATGATGTGACCCACTCATTCATTCAATAAATATCTGACAGCTCAATTACCAGGCATTAAGCTAAGCACCAAAGACAATGTCCAGAAAGGTGCTTAGCTTTGGCCAGGACAAAAGCATATAATAAAGTGAATAATCTGGGATCCCCGGGCCTTAACTGCATCACAAAGCCTTGATGGCATTACCCTGCCTTGATTGATTCTACAACTTGTATCTAAAGGAAAAGCTTGATGAACCGAATTCCCTCAGCACAAACCACCACAGGAAAGTGTGTGTGTATCTCCATTCATCAAGGACAGAAGCTGAGAAAACATCCCATTCTTCGGCTTTGCCACGTCACAGAACGTGTCAAATGGACAGTGAGGAGTGGCACCTTCAAGAAGGTTCACAGGCTGAAAAGCACAGGTCCAGGCTACCCATTAGGCCATGACTAAATGAGTCTGAAAATTCTTTAAGATTCTGTTTCCTACAAGATGATTTCAAGACTCACAGTGGACTATCATTCCCAGATTCGGAGGGTGTAAAGAAAGTTCTAGAAAACTGCAGTAAATCTAAATTTCATCTTCTAAATAAAATTCTGAGACAGGTATTCGGTACAAAGGTGGGGGGCTTTACATTAGGGGTCATTCTTGAATGATCACACTTTTCTTTTTAACCAAAAGTCTGTGAAACGATCATTATTTTAAGAGCTTTAGCCAAATGTTGCTAATTTTGAAAATCAGGCTCTCTGCTTCCTAACCAACTCGCTTACCCACTTGCATTTAACAGCAAGGAAGGGAGTAAAGTCCGGCCTCTGCGAGCACAGCCTCGCCCCCGAGTTATTTAAAGTGCAGCCGCACAGCACAGGGAGATCAGCTCGGTGCTTTGTGGCCGCCTGGAGGGGTGGGATAGGGAGGGGGGAGGGGGGGAGACGCAAGAGGGAAGATCTATGGGAACATATGTATATGTATAGCTGATTCACTTTGTTATAAAGCAGAGACTAACACACCATTATAAAGCAATTATACTCCAATAAAGATGTAAAACATAATAATAATAATAAATAAAGTGCAGTCTGAAACCCTTCCTGAAATGTGGCTGGGGGTGCATTTTTCAAGGTATTTAAACTTGGGGGACGAGGGGGGAGGAGTAAGGGAGAGAGGCGAGTCCGCCCAGTAGGACCGCGCAGGGGCCGGACCCAGGCCTGGACGCCGGGCAGGGTGACAACGGGGCGACCGCGGAGCCAGGGCAAGGGGAGACGCGAAAGGCCAAAGGGCGGGCGCCGGGGGCAGCGGATACTTCTGGAAAGCGCGGCGCTCTCCTCAGGATGCCGCTGGAGTGGGGAGGCTGGGGCTGGGGTCCCTTTCGCCGCCCGGACCGAGTCTCGGAGGATACCTGACTGAGGGCGGCCGGTCCACAGCCCCCTCCCGCCGCCCCGGCGGGAGAGAAGGCCGGTTCTCCGCAGAGCCGCGACCCTCGCCAGCGTCGCCAGCGTCGCCTGCATCGCGAACCCCTCTGAAATCCTCCTTCCCTGCGTGAGTGGAGAACGAAGTGCGCGCGCAACCCGCAGCCACTGGGGGCGCCCGCGGACACCTCGGTCCCCGCCCCCCGCCAGGTGGGAACGGCCCGGCCCTGCCGAACTCTCCGGGCCCCCCTCCATCCGTTCGGCAGGCGTCTAGTACGTCAGTCAGTGGCAACCAAAGCCCGCGAGACTGCAAAGGCCATTGCTGGGGCCCGGGATTCGCCCTTTCCTTTATCCTTTTTCTTCCTCCTTCCTTCACTTAAATCAGCTGAATCTGTACCCAATTCGATAACCTACTTATCCCGCCGCCCCAGAGGAACCTTTGTGACGCCGGAACCAATGTGGTCTATGTGCTGGCGGGCGGAGGACTGTTTTGGTGAAGGACCACCAAGTGTCTGTGAACGGTTGGTCTCGACAGTTCCGGCGGGAGCACGCGCCATTGAGGTCCTCGTTTTCGTCTTCTGAGATGCACCGACAGAATTTCCGACCCCCGACTCCTCCTTGCCCCAGCCCGGGTGTAGGAGGTTGGGGTAGCGGGAGCAGCTTCCGGGGTACCCCGGGCGGAGGCGGAGCGCGGCCGCCATCCCCGCGGGACGGGTACGGGAGTCCACACCACACGCCGCCGTACGGGCCCAGGTCTAGGCCCTACGGGAGCAGCCACTCTCCGCGACACGGCGGCAGCTTCCCTGGGGGCCGGTTCGGGTCTCCGTCCCCTGGCGGCTACCCTGGCAACTACTCCAAGTCCCCCGCGGGGTCCCAGCAGCAATTCGGCTACTCCCCAGGGCAGCAGCAGACCCACCCCCAGGTAATAATAGCCAGCGTTTGCCGAGCTCTTACTGTATGGCAGGCATGGTACTGATAATCCCTTTGCGTGGATTATTTTGAATCCTCTATGAAGTGAGATACTATCGTTAGCCCCATGTCGCAGATGAATAAACTGAGGCTCAGAGAAGTTAAGTATAACTTTCTTTAGAATGCTGTAAAAAGTTGCAGATCTGTACTTTGTTTCTATAGTCCTCCTACTTTTAGCCAGTACACTGCCGCTCAAACACAGATTTCCCTAATTCCCTCTCCTTCGTCAGGGGCCTGGCCAGTTAGTTGCAGTAAATTCTGAGTCCCCGGTCTTCAAGGAGGAAAAAAAGCGAATGAATCCCCAGCATAGGGCTCAACTCCAGGGTTACAGGCTAGTGCCGTCTTCCTACTGATGGCACCTTTTCCCTTTTTTTCTTTTCTTCTTCTTTTTTTTTTTTTCATTTTGGCCTTAGTTTTTCAACTACATTGGCTTCTGCTCTAAGGCTTCTTTCTGGTATGTCTAGGATTCTGTGGTTTACATCTTAAATATGCTTGGTAGTTTTCCAACTTATGCTAAACCAAACCCATCCCTTTGAGTGTGGAGCTAATGAGATGGGAGGGTTCTAGAAATTTTGAAGCTGTAGGGTTAAATAAAAAAAAAAAGTTTAATTTGCTTCCAGAAGCAATAGGGAAATACTGAGGGAAAGACTACAGTACAAGTAATTTCTTACTTCATCACCAGTTTATAGTTTGGGAAAGTTATTACATTAGAAACCCAAAAGGATTTGAAGTGACAGTGGGCATAAAACTATCAATAAATTAGTATATCAAATAGGTTTAAATACTTTTTTAAAACACTAGATTAAAGGAAGCATGGACTTTGCAAGTGAACATATTTGGGTTCAAGACACAACTTTTAACTAGCAGTGTGATCCCCTCTAGCCTCTAAAGAAAAAGTACCAGTTACCTCTACTAAATGTCTTTTTAACTGATGATTTTTTTCCTAAAGGGTTCTCCAAGGACATCTACACCATTTGGATCAGGGCGTGGTAGAGAAAAGAGAATGTCTAATGAGTTGGAAAGTTATTTCAAGCCTTCAATGCTTGAAGACCCTTGGGCTGGCCTAGAACCAGTATCTGTAGTGGATATAAGCCAACAATACAGCAATACTCAAACATTCACAGGCAAAAAAGGAAGATACTTTTGTTAACATTTCTGAAATTCAACTGGAAGCTTCATTTGTCAGGAACATCTTGGACAAAACTTTTGCTTGTAATTAAGTTGAACCCTAACGTGGTGACTTTGAATAATTAGTTGTGTCTTCCTTCATCATATCAAGTATTTTTGGTGTTAGAGAAGACATATGGTAGGATAATTTGCAATATTTAGCTCTCTGGAAGTGCCTACCAATTTTTGAAGATTGACAGTTTCCAAATACTTAACATTCTTGGTTATATAATGGACATTTGTCTTTTAATGTTTTTCCAATGTTTCAAAATAAAACATTTTGTCTTTCTAGCTATATTGTGCTTTGTCATATGCCAAAGAATTATTAAAATAATGCTTTGTAATCACATAGTTAGAATTCGTAAGTATATATTTTGCATACTACTTTTGAAAATGAAATAGACTGTCCTTTGTCCTGTAGACAGTTCTTTATTTGTTCATAGGGAAAGGGGGTAAAGGAAAAGAATAAAGGAGATTTCTATTCATATTATAACCATTGTTCTGCATGCATATTTTATGTAATGCTTTTGTAAAAATGCATTGAAACTTGATTGAAAGTTACAGAAACCCGCTTAAGCTTAAATTTAAAAAAATATTCATACCCTTCATACTCATTTAACTGCAGAGGACAAGGATAGACCTACTTCTTGCATAGCTATATTAAAGAGTTCTGCATCTGAATTTCTCTACTCCACATCTCTCAGTATTGTGGAGTCATTTTCTCTTGAGGCCCAGGAAGATGGCTACCAGCAGTCTTAAGTCACTTCCATTGTGAAGAGAACATTTCCCAGCTCTATCAATCTCAGTGAAGACAGATTAGCCATGCTTAGGTCAAATTTTAGAGTCTTAATCCAATAACTATGATCAAGGCAGTGTGGCATGATTAGCTTGGACATGGATTCACCCCTACAATGAGGCAGGGTCCCATGGTCTTCAGCCCCACCAGGCCTCTCTGGACTAAAGAAAGGCTTTCCAAAGGAAGGAATGCTACATACCTACTCCTACAGTAATGGGGAGAAAAATGAAAATGTTGGGGATTTTCATTTTCCCCAACTAATTAAACAAAATCAAGTCTTATAACATTCAGGCTTTTTAGATATTTTAGGGTCACAATATATGATGAAAGTATAGCTAAAATTTTATTTAAACATTCCCAGAAAGAAAGCTTTAAAAGTGAAAAGGTTACACCACCTATTTGAGCCATAACCACTTCTATTTGTATGTTAGGTCTTTTCACAGAGGCAAAACAAAATGAGAAGGGAAGGATTTTAGATTAATAAAAGCTCCATGACACCCAGGACTACTACTACCAGTTACTAGCTTGGTGAATTATTTAACTTCTCTGTGCCTCAATTTTCTTATATGTAAAATGAAAAACTTAACAGTACCCATGTCATAGAGGTGTTGTGTTTGAGGATTAAATGGGTTTACATGTGTGAAAACTCTTAGGCCAGAGCCTGGCACATAGTAAGCCCTCTAAATGGTAGCTGTTACTTTCTCACTTGCCCCTATATCCTCAGCTCTTAGAATGATGCCTGGAAAATAGTAGGTGCTTAATAAATATTTGGTGAGTGGATGCAGACATTCTGATTACAACTACTGTATTGCTCTGCCTTTATCTCCTATATATAAAGAGAATAGTAATTTTTCCCCCAGTGTTCTAAAGGGAATGTCCTTATTTTCTAACATCTTGTATTTCTAGATGATTTGAGGTCATGATGTATGATGAAAATTAGAGCAAGTACAATACTTTTGCATACCTTTTATTGAACTTAATAGGTAAGAAATATTATCTCTACGAAGTGACATTTAGAAATAATTATTAAGCCATTGCTTGGAGATCACTGGATTATTGGCAGAAATAAAGGAAGTCAAGAAAGGTTTTATGCTAATGTATTCGTATCATATTTGGAAAACATTCAAATTATAATTGTTCTAATGGCTTATGTGCATTTTATTTTACTACTTTATAAGTGTAATGTTAACTAAATGTAAAATTTCTCTTCTGCCAAGTTACCAACATCTTCCAGAGGTCTGACCTTTCTGATTTTAAGAGAAACATTTTTGTCCTCAGGAAAGATACATTGCTTTTCTGCTCTGGTTGGTAGTGTATATAGTTATCAAAGGTCTTTGGACATTGATATTGGTTTGTTTATATTACTAGCCTATTTTTGTTTAGCTGAGTGAAAGGAATTGATCATTCTTTTAAATGAAAAATGATTTTTTAACTTGTTCCAGAATACACGTTTTTACCTCCGCAGAGATGCTAAATAACTGTGTTAGGGAAATTTATAGTTAAGTATGCATCTTAAATATTCATATAATTAAAGAATGGAAGTATAATCTATAGCTGAGTTTTCAAACACGGGTGTTTGTACTTCTGGGAGTATTTAACTGTAAAGGCAAAGATAGCTTTAAGGGGATTTTGATCCAGATTCTCAAATCCCAGATGTACTCTTTAGTTAAAATGATGTGCTTAAAGAACATTTCCATGATCAGTGGATTATGCCAGTTCTCTTTTTTTCCCTTCTGCCTTTTCATAATTACCCTTCTCCCACTTGACAGAAGAAACCTATGGCAGGTTGTGTTTTTCAAAAATGATGCCAACAATATTTCAGTTCCCTCAGACTCTTCCAGAACCTTGCCTCTACCTCATCAAGATAGAGAGTTATGTCCCTGCCCTTTGAACTCAAGCAGACCTTTCTGACTGCCCAAGGAAGTACGGTGGAAGTTAACGTGTTTTCATCACAGGTGAAGTGTGGTCTTAGAAATGAGTTATGTTGGCCCATGTGGAGATATTCAGAACTCACATGTGTTGTCAATTAGGGAGATAGCGTGATGACAGTTTTTGTTTATAGGCCTTGCCTTTTTTGTCTCCTGACTATTCAAAAAATCATTTTTCCTGTGGGTGAATCATGTGAAAGCAAAGAGAGCATGAACATAATGTGAAGGGAAAGGCACTTTATTTTTAGGAATCAATGAAAAACTTGCTTGCCTCATTTATCTTAGAATATTTAAGATTGGTATACAGGCATGATGGGTTTTGGTGAATCTGCTGTCAAGCTAACTGTCTTTTCCCCATTTTCAATAATGATAAAGAACCTGATGAATATGTCTCAAACCTGTCTTAATAGCATAATTTGCATGATTTCAAGGAGGAAGAAGTTAAAATTTCCATGTTTCTTTCTGACATATTAACTTTACATCTTAAAAGATCATATTTCAGAGGTAAGTTCATGATTTTTATATTTTCTAGAGCATTTTTCAGATTCTTAGGAGAAACATTTTTATTATCCTTTGCCAGTTCATTATTAGATTCTATAAATCCATATTAATTTTTTACCTGGCCCAAGTCTCCTGCTTATTGTCTCTGAGCCATTTCTTTGTTTTATTTTTCATTCCTACTATGTGTTTAGTTTAAATTAACAGAAATATATTGTGGATTTTACTGTAAATAAAACACATGATAGTCGTAAGTATACATTGTATAAACCCAGAACTTAGTAATGACCCAACATCTTTTCTTTTTTGCTCTTAATTTCCACAGTCTAATTTTTCATCTAACCTAAGAAACTATTATTTATAATTATATATAATCCATTATATACCACTTAGTAAAAACACTGCCAACTAAACTATAATATGCTGTCAATTTTAAGATGCATCCCAATTTCAGAGATGTTAAAATGTACATCTTAGTTTGATAAAATACCATAAACAATACTTTTAAAAGCAGAACATGTATTTACGTATAGGTTTGGGTGTAAATGTCCACAAAACATAGTCGAGGACAGTGCATTTAACGTTGGAAAACCAGCTTTACTTAGGATTAATTCTTCCTTCTCAGGTATTTATATTCTGTAACTTTCCAAGGATATAAGAAAATGGCCTGAACAACAAGGTCTTCAGTGAGGGTGGTTTTTCAATTCTTTGTTTTCAACAAAATTGAAGAAAACGTAATCAGATTGTTAGTTAAAGATCATTAAAAATAATTTGATGATCAGTTTATTATTTTCGGCATATAACTTAAAAGGTGTACAAGAATTAAGTGACATCACTATAACAAAAGTCTATCCCTTTTTATTTGTATGAGTAAATGAGTTTTCTCAGCACTTATATCTATAGTTTAAAAATAGTAATAAAATTAATGTCTCATTCTAGCAATTAGCAGTATTTATGGTGTTTTTATTGTTTGAATAGTAATGATAATCCAGATAACAGATAACTTGAACACTTTGAAGTTTATAGCCATTGGAAATGTTTTTTTATTTCCAAAAATATTTTTTAATTTCAATAAATATATTTTTCATACATTTTTGAGACACAGATGTATGCCAAGCTATCAGTAAAGGACTTTCAAGCATTACACTATTATTACAATGAGATAAAAATTACGTGGGAAAGTAAAATGGAAATATGAGTTGGGAATAAAATAGTGTACAATTTCCTACTGTGTTAAGGAGTGTTTTTAGATAGCAAATTACTGTGATAATTAGATTCAGTTGGATACTTTAATAATGTAATGGATTTAGCTTAAAACATCAATGTTACCGAAATGACTTCCTTTGCAATTTTTGAAACTTACGATAAAAGTGTATTTATGTTGACTTGCAAAGTATAAAACGGTACATCACTTTTCAGAATTACTTTAGGGAACATATGACTAAAATTTTTTTTTTTTTTTTATGACTAAAATTTTTAAAGCTCAAATCATCAGAGGAGGGAGAAAGAGGAATATAGTAAACCATAAATCCAAGAGAAGTCAGGAAAAGAAGCAAATGACAGCAGTAAGTCCAAATATTCCAGTAATAACAATGAATCTTAAAAAAGTAAAATCTTTTAAAAGGCAGATTTTTAGATTGGATTAGATAGATGGAATCAATCTATTTGTTGGTTTAGAAAAGATAACATCTAAAATAAAAAGCTATAAAAAGATTGAAATTCACAGTCACAGTGGGGATTTTAGCACATCTCTACTAGACATGGATATAACAAGCAGATGTAGAATTTGTAGGGATATAAAGAACTGGTATATAAAATAGAAATTACATATTTATATACAATATGTACACATTTTTTCAAGTACACAAGTATATAATAATTTTTTTTTTTTTTGCGGTACGCGGGCCTCTCACCGTTGTGGCCTCTTCCATTGCAGAGCACAAGCTCCGGATGTGCAGGCTCAGCGGCCATGGCTCATGGGCCTAGCCACTCCACGGCATGTAGGATCTTCCCGGACCAGGGCACGAACCCGTGTCCCCTGCATCGGCAGGCGGACTCTTAACCACTGCGCCACCAGGGAAGCCCATATAATAAATTGTTTATAAGTTTTCTAAATTACAAAGACTCTGCAGATTTCAAAGATTCGATTGATAGGCAGATCATGTTTTCTGACCAAAATGTTCAATAAATTTAAAAACAAAAAGTACCCTCAAAAAAATAAGTCAATGAAACAAGGCAAAGCTATAGAGATTGTCAACAAAAAAGACTATTCTGTGGATTAACTAAAGTCGATAAAGATTAATGAAAAGGGAGTTCCCTGGTGGCCTAGTGGTTAGGATTCCAGGCTTTCCCTGCTGTGGCCTGGGCTCAATCCCTGGTCGGGGAACTGAGATCCCTCAAGTCGCACTGTGGAGCCAAAAAAAAAGACAGAAAAAAAAACAGATTGATGAAAAAAAGCACAAAAGGAAAAATATAAACAATGTTAACCTTTGATGTAACATCAGGAACTATGCTTAAAAAAAGAACTACAGTAAGAAAACAAAGTGATGGAATCACCTAGAAGGATAATGCAAGGATAATCATCACTTGCATCATCCTTCTGTTTTCTTTGCATTGCCCTAAATCCTGCTTCATCTTTAAAGAAGGGATAAAAGAAGTCTAGAGACACAATCTCTGTAAATGTTTTTTTAAGCTTTTACTTGAGCACAATTAAGAATTTGGCATTTTTCATTTTTCACCCATAATGGCAAAGAAAAGAAAATTATCAGGTATTTCATGATTATTAAACTAATCAGCACTCTGGTCTCTTATAAGCAAACTCTCAGAGTATAAATTTTCAGATGACAATATCCTAGAAAGATTTTTCTCAAATTCAAGAATCAATGAGTGAACAATATATTTCTAAGGACGAAAGAATTATGATATTCTCATTTACTCAGTTATCCAGAAGGAAAGACGTCATCACAGAACTTTGTGACAAGAACCTCTTTTATGTTTGTTAATCAGAATTGTAGGTAGACAAATACTAAAGGCAGGTGTGTATTCAGAATTGATTAAAAGGAAATAGATTATGTAAAAGTGAAAAATCAGTTGGATTTACCATTCTGATGGTGTTTATAAATCTGAAAGTGAAAGTGTTTTGCAATTATGAAGCAAAAAGAAATGACCATCCTTTCCTTAACAAAAATATGACATCAAAGTTCTTAAATGTATTGCATTTTGAAGATGCAAGTGTAAAAAGAACAAGAAGTAATAATAAACTAAAGCCCATTAGAGATATATTTAAACTCTGGAGTCAAGGTTCATAAGATGAATGTATTCTAAGTTTGTGACAGTAGATGAATACCTATTTATGTTCGAGATGCTACCCGTCTTATGTATTAAATACTTCCAAAACCACGAAAATACTGAATAAAAATTTGGGTTTCCTAGGTTTACATTCTTATTAAGATGTCTAACAAACTTCTTTCTATCTCTTTATTCTCTACATTTTGCCAAATAACTTTAAATGTTTTTAAAAATTAAAAGGGCCCATTGGACCCAGACGACAAATGATGACTAATTTTTTCTGGTATACTGATGATTAAATGAAGAAGTCATATTAGTATCAATAAAGGCTTTGAAAGTCACGCAAACACAGGATGACCAACTTTACACCATAGTATTTGAAAGCATAGATGAAATGTGTTATATTTTAGAAAAATATTGATACATTATCAGTATTGACTCAAAAAGGAATAGAAAGTCAAAATAAACCAATAACCATGAGAGAGACTGAGTTGATAATCATGAGTTCTCCCCACAGATGATACAGACTTACTAAGCCTTCATGGAATACTTAATTCCTGTATTATAAAAACTTTTAGTTAAAAAGTATCCAAGACATCTTACACCTGTGCTATTAACTGATCTCAAACTAGGCCAAGGACAGTATAAATGGAAATTATAGATCATTTCACTTATGTACATAGTTGCTGAAAATCCTAAACAAGATATGACAATTCAGCAGTTGCTCACAAACAAACCAAGAAAGAACTGATAGGGTTTATCTCAGGATTGCAGTGATGGCTCAGCATCTGGAAATTTATTTCTATAATACATCTTATTGGTTAAAGGAAAAGATCTATACTAATAACTCGGTAGATGAAGAAAAAGCATTGCTTAAAATTAAATACACAGAAGTCTTCCAGAAGTGGGAAAGGAAGATATCTGAAGTGTGAAAGTTACAAAGGAAGAGATGAAACTGATCTTATGTACAGAAAATATTACTGTCTGTACAACTCTAAGGGAGGCAAAAATTTTTGAACTATTATTCTGGATCCAAGAAAAATATACAATTACAGCATTCCTACACATCAGTCAAAAAAATGCAGTAAAATGCCTCTGCCTCCAAATAGCAATCTGCAATAACTCTTGGCGGGAAGGGGGTTGGGGGAGACAACAGAGAAAATTACAAAGCATTTTTGAAGAACTTCTTAAAAAGCACAACTAAATAGGGAGATATTATTCATGGATGGAAAGATATAATATTGTACATATGTCCATTCTCCCTAAATTAATCTATAAATTCAATCGAATCTCAAAATAAGTTTTGTGGACCTTGCAAAATGATTCCAATATTTATATGGAAGAGAAAAGTGTCAAGATTAGTCATAAAAATGTTGAAGAAAAATGTAAGCAGGCTTGCTCTACCAGATAAAGAAACTTGTAAATCTAATGACTGATTGGTGTAAGAGTAAACAGACTAAAGAAACAAAAATAGAGAACTCAGAAACAAATTCACACATATATAAAAACTTGATATTTGGTTAATATAGCACTACAAATGAGTGGGGGAAGGACAGATAATAAGTGGTAATAGGTCAGTTTTTTGTGATTATGAAAAAACTTATAAACCCCAATTAATGCAGTTGAGACTTGTCTAAAATTGTACAGAATAGGATGTAATGAGAAAGCTTTCGAAGACTGTCAGAAGTACTTTGGGGAATGCAAGTTATGTTTAGAGGTTTTTTTTAAAGGTCAGCGAATATTTACATAGCAGTTACCATAAAATCTAGGTTAAATGTACTTAAGTGTGTGTTTACTCAGAAGGACAAAGACTATTCCTATAACATTCTTAGATTTATATTTAATATTGTCCTCCAAGTATTGTAACCTGTCAACATGAGATTATAGAAAAGGAAACTTTAAAAAATATTTGTGCATAAAACTTATGTTTACTTAGAGTTGTTATAGTAGGTTGAATTTGCTCATGAACTTTGTATAATAACCTTCTGACCATGACCTCGTTTTTATACTTACCTGTATTCAAAGAATTATACACCATACACAAGTGGGATTTCAGGTGTGCAAGGCTGGGTCAACATTCAAAAATCAACTGCTGTAATCCATCACATCAACAGACTAAAGAAGAAAAATCATATGATCTTATCAATACATGCAGAAAAAGCACTTGACCAAATCCAGCACCCATTCATGATTAAAACTCTCAGCAAACTTGGAACAGAAGGGACCTTTCTTAACTTGATAAAAAACATCTACAAAAATCCTACAGCTAATATCATGCTAAATAGTGAGAAACTAAATGCTTTTCCACCAAGATCAGGAGCAGGGCATGGATGTCCCCTCTTACCACTGCTTTTCAACATAATACTGCAATATGATGCAATATCATGCTAATGCAATAAGACCAAAAAAAGGAAGTAAAAGATATAGAATGAGAAGGAAGAAATAAAACATTATTTACAGATGATGTGATTGTCTGTGTAGAAAATCACAAAAAAAGAAAAGAAAGAAAAAAAACCCCGGAAGCAGGATTAAGCAGTTATAGTTACAGCAAGGTTTCAGTATACAAAGTTAATATACAAAAGGCAATCATTTTCTTATATACCAGCAATGAACAATTTGAATTTGAAACTTAAAACCCAGTACCACTTACATTAGCAAAAGAAAAACAAACAAACCTTAGGTATAAATCTTAACAAAATATGTGTAAGATCTATATAAGGACAACTACAAAACTGGTGAAAGAAATTGTTTTTTAAGAAAATGGAGATATCCCATGTACATGGATAGGAAGACTCAATACTGTCAAGATATTCTTCCCTACTTGCTTTATAGATTCAACACAATTTCAATCAAAACTGCAGGAAGTTATTTTATGGATATTGACAAATTTATTCTAAAGTTTAATTGTAAAGGCAGAAGACCCAAAATAGGCAACACAACATTGAGAAGAACATAGTTGCATGACTGACACCACCAGATGTCAACTTACTATAAAGCTACAGTAACCAGGACCACGTGGTATTAGTGAAAGAACAGACAACTAGGTCAATGGAACAGAATACAGAAACCATAAATAGACCCACAAAAATGTAGTCAACTGATCTTTGACAAAGGATCAAGGCAATTCAATGAAGAAAGGATAGTCTTTTCAACAAATGGTGCTGGAACAACTGGAAATCCACATGCAAAAAAAAGTGAATCTGGACATAGACCTTACACCTTTCACAAAATAAACTTGAATCAGAGACCTAAATGTAAAACACAAACCTATAAAGAAGATACATAGAAAATTTAGGTAACCTTCAGTTTAGTGATGACTTTTTTAGATACATCACTAAAAGCATGATCCATAAAAGAAGAAATAAGTTGGACTTCATTAAAACTGAAAATTTCTGTTATGCAAAAGATGCTGTTAGGAAAATGAAAACATAAGCCACAGGTGGCGAGAAAATATTTGCAAAACAATGAGATACCATTGTTACAATACTTAAGTCCAAAGGCAAAAATCCAAAACACCGACACCACCAAATGATGGCAGGATATGGAGCAACATGAACTTTCATTGCTGGTGGGAATGCAAGATGGTGTAGCCAATTTGGAAGACAGTTTGGCAATTTCTTAGAAAACTAAACATACTCTTTCTTACCAAACAACCTAGCAATCTCATTCCTTGTTATTTACCCAGATGAGTCGAAAATGTTTGTCCACACTAAAACCAGCACACAAATGTTGATAACAGCTTTATTCATTATTGCAAAACTTGGAAGCAGCCAACAAGTCAAGTCCTTCAGTAGGTAAATGGATAAACAAACTGGTAGATCCATACAATGGAATGTTATTCAGCAATAAAAAAAAAAAAGTTATCAAGTCACAAAAAGTCACAGAAGGCCCTTAAAAGCTTAACACTAAGTGCAAGAAGCCAAACTGAAAAGGCTACATACTATATAATTCCAACATTTGACAATAGGAAAACACAAAACTACGAAGACAGTAAAAAGATCAGATTGCCAGGAGTTGCGAGGGGTAGATAAGTGGAGGGAGGGATGAACAGGTAGAACACAGGATTTTTAGGGCAGTGAAACTATTCTCTGATGGTACTGTAATGGTGGATACATGTCATTATACATTTGCCCAAACCCATAGAATGTACAACACACACAGAGTCTACTCTCTGATTTTAGTTAATCATGTGTCAATAATGGTTCATCAATTGTACCAAATGTACAACTAATGCAAGGTGTCTATAACAGAGGAAACTGGAAGTGGGAGGAGAATGAGAGGGTATGGGGGAGCTCTCTGTATTTCCTGCTCATTTTCCTGTAAACACGAACTGCTCAGAAAAATAAAGTCTACTGATTTTTAAAAATTTGTTTTGCTCCAGCTTCTCTGTGGAAAACAGAATAGAAGATTGACAGAGTAGATTCCCAAAGACCATTCAGTAAACTACTGAAATAGTCAGGGTCAGAGATGGTTGTGCATTACATTAAGGTAATGACAGTAGAGCTGGAAATGGATGGTTCCAGGCATAAGAAGGTTGAAGGTATTAATCCTGTCGTTTGTCTCTGTGTGAGAGGAAGTATAATTCCTTCTTTGTTTTTCTCTCAGTCCTTATGTATAATCTGTGTTAAATATTTGTATATGCCAATGCCACAGATTCAACTGTCACTATAATCGAAAAAAAAAACAGAAAAAAAAATTTTTTTTTGAATGCCCTGACTCCCTTGCACCCACAGAGTTCTGAATATAAATTCAGGCTTTCCAATTAGAGGCACTTGCTTAAGATTTGGAAAACAAAAGTGAGTCGGAGGCTGTCTTCAATTGGCTTCTGGCTGTTACCAGTGGTTAGGAAGGTTGCAGTTTTCCTGAGATTCCAGTGTTCGTTCGCCAGCTTCCTAGATGTCTCCAGCTTCTTGATCTAATTCTCTAGTTCCTCGATGCAGCTTCATTTGTCTTCCTGTTGTCTGGATGCTGTTGCTGGTGGTGGGGTCTTCCAGTTTTAGCCCGGCCTTAGATGCAGTAGCCTCTCTAGTGGACTACTTCCTGTATTTTCAGAGAGCATTCCTCTCTCTGTATATGAATACCCAAATCTTGATGGGTCACTAACTTTCTGGTAGTTAAGAAATAAAAATAAAGAATAATTAAATTAATAATAAAGTAATGAAAGAAATGACATCAAACCCAATGCTTATGAGGCTAGATGATAATAGGAGTTCAAAGGAGACTGCCAGAGTTTTATTTTTCTTTAGGTGAGCACATTATCTGGGATAAATGTATTTGGTTGGGTTTTATGACTCTAGCACTCAAATTTCATTTCCTTTTTTTTTTTACTTTATAATTAGCGTAAGCTTTCATCATAAAATATCAGCATGCCTTTCTTTGGTTTTGTTTTGGTTTTATCAAATGACTCTTAAACATCTGTAATTTGATGATGCAAAAGCAACATTGGAATAAATACTGCATATTACCTTTCCCTTTGGTCTTTAAAATTGTTATTAATCCTTTGAAAGTCAGAATCCCTAATGTTATTGAAGCATCTTCAACATTCAGCTACCAGAGGGGACTGAAGGGGCAAGAGGAAACACTTGTCTTGCCATCTTTTTCCTAGCTCTCATTACATGTGAAAGAAGCTGAGAAATTAGTCACTTTTTACATTTGTACTAACTTAATGTCCAATACAGAAGTGCAGTGTTGCCAGATTTTCCCATTTTTTAAACAACTGGCAGAAATCTGGACTTTTTTACACAGAGGTAAAGTTAGTAGTCCCCTCTGAACCAGAGACTGAAAGTAGAAGGACGCATAGTTTCCTAATAGAAAGCAGAATATTATTGACAAAGAGGGAATGAATGCTAAGTAAGAAAAGACATTCCACCTCCCAGCAGCCCAAGTTCCATATATAGGCTTCCTTCTATACACATTTTTTTGTATTTTTTTGGTTTTGTTTGTTTTTACTTTATATTTTGAATGTTAGATTTACAGATAAGTTGTGAAGATAGTACAGAGAGTTCCCATGTAGCCTTCACACAACTTTGCCTGGTATTAACATCTTGGATAACCATAGTACATTTGTTAAAACTGAGAATACTAAACTAAAACTAAAATGCAGACTTTATTTAGATTTTATCAGTCTTTCCAACAATGATCTCTTTTCTGTTCCAGAATCCAACCCAGGATTCCACGTTGCATTTAGCATAGATACACTTCTTAAAAACAGTCAAACCTCATAAAATGTAACTATCTAATGTATATGTATAACAAAACATCTCCTTATAAAGAAAACTCAGAGTCTCATTATTCATTCATATTGGAGTTCAGAACTCTGGATGATTTGTATTTCTCTTTTCTATTCTAGATATAGCACAACTCATGGCAAACTATGGCTAAATTATACACTCAATCAATTCTACCATATTAATATGCAGTGGTAGAAAGAAAACAGGGTAATTGCAGTTGAAAGGAGGAGGAGGAAGACAAAGACATGAAGGAGGAGAAGGATGGGAGGGAGAGGGAGGGAAGAGAGAAAAATGAAGGAAGGAAGAGAAGAAAAAAGGAAGGAGGGAAGGAAGAGAGAAAAGAAAGAAGGCAAAGAAAAGAAAAAAGAAACTTCCGTTAGGATGGGAGACAAATGAAAACATACAGTGGTCACCATATACATGTAACATATCCTAATTGAGAAGAATAGCAAAGGCTCCCTGTCTTGGCAGTGAAGTGAGGTTTTTGATCAGCTGTGGTTCTCCTCTCTGAATCCCCTCTGTCCTTGTTATATGCCCATATCTTAGATGCTCACTGAGGAGTCTTTTTCCTTCAAGTGACTGCCTCTCTTTAGCAACCTACTTCTTGTTCTTATGAAGTGTTCTGCCTTTCTAGAACTGATTGACTTAACTTTGTTCCATTTTATTCTCTTACTTGATATACTCTTATAATTCTGCTTCCAGTGAAGGGTTTCCCTTCTAAGTGCATTCCTTTATCTTGCATATAAAGGGATATATTTATTATATATCTGTATTTGTTCATTAAATATTGAGCTTTTTCTAGGTGCTAGGAGTAGAGAAGAACAGAACAACAAAACTCTGGCCCCCTTAGAACTTATATGGAAAAAAATTGTTAATGCCATAGAGAAAGTTGAGCTGGAAGGAACTTCTTTGTTTGGCAAGAAGAGATTTTTCTAGGAATATGGATAGTTTGTCCATAGTGACAGGAGAGAAGTTAATGAAATGAAGACAGTTAGTGAAAGGTGGGGGTGATACAGTAGGAACTTTGGCATTTCTCTCATTTATTTCTATATCTGTGAAAATAGGGAACAAAATCACCAACTGAACGTGAGAATGGGGGAGTATTATGGGCTGAATTGTGTCCCCTCAAAATTTACATGTTTAAATCCTAACCCTCAGTACCTCAGAATGTAACTATATTTGGAGATAAGGTCGTTTAAAAGGTTATTACGTTAAAATGAGGCCCTTGATGTGGGCCCTAATCCAATGACTGATTTCCTTATAAGAAGAGGAAATGTGGATACACAGACATGAGACATGCACTCACACGGAGGAAAGACTATGTGAGGACACGGCAAGAATACTGCCTTGGCAGCTCTAGCAAACTAATTCAGGAAGGAAATACTGGAGATTTGAGTAGAGAAGAAAAAAGTATTAAATGATCATGTGGGAAAACGAGAGAATGAAAAGTATGAGGTAATTATGCTTTATCAAAGATGCCATTGATTGTAAGACACACTATTTTTTAGGTAACACTAAAAAGGGGAAAACTCTACCAATTAAAGTATGACGTACCATAGTGGCATATATAAGACACATCCTCATTTCAGAGATTTAAGTGTGAACATCTATGCTTTAGAACTGATGAACCATGGTAGTATAACTGTTGGGTAGCCTTAAGGGCCCACGTGAGATTAGTGATCATGAAGTAAAGTGAAACTAGTGGGCATGGTTGAGTGTTGTTCCAGCAATGTTCAGCTGCACGGATGCAGACAGAGTGGATTTAAACATTGGGGATGTTGGGTGTGAACAGTTTTGGCTTTTTCACATGAATACAGGAAAGCAAGAGCGTGACAAGGCAGTTGCAGATGTGTATAAGGGAGTGAGAAAGGTGGTTGGAGTCCGAGTATTAGAGTGGGCTGCAAAATTGGGTGGGGGGAGGGCGTTCCAGCGTAGGGTAAGTAGTGTGCTTGAATTGAGATTTGCAGGGGTCATGGAACTCGTGGCCATAAAGTCAAGCGTATGACAGGGACATGAGTAGCTGAGATGAGGTGGAGGATAAGACCATTGGAGGAGCGGCAGAGAAACAGAGAAGCCAAGATTTTAAGGATCATCCACATGGATGCTGAAATCAAGATAGAAATAGGACACAGTGATAGTGAGCCAGGAATTAAAATCTTCAAAGAATGGTGGGGAGGGTGAAAGGGGAAGGACAAGTCAGAGGTCAGTAAATAACTGCAGCAGGGAGGCATGAGTGAAGCAGTCTGATGACACAAGGGGCAAATCTCCATAGTTTTAAGGCATCAACAAGAACAGTCTGAAAGTGAAAATGAGCATCAAAAAGGACACTTAACTAGATTCCAGGCCCAGTGGTCCAAGGGAGAAAAACAGCCATCACTTGAGAAGGCCGCAGGGCAGTCAGTCCCCTCAGGGAAGAGCTAGATTTCAGTCAAAGCAAGAAGGCTGAGGGAACACCACTATTCCCTAACACGCTGAGGATGGAATTCTAAGGTCAAAGTTGTTTCCCTTAGACTTTGCAGAAACTTATGGCATCCAGTGTTAATGGTGAGGGGGTGTGGTGCCAGTATGGTTCTCTGTCTTTTGCAGACAATCTGTTTTTATTTTCTCAGTATACAATAAATAAATGTAAAGTTCCAATAAAATTTAAAATTCTGATATATTATTTTGACGTATATCAAGTGTGACTCTCATCATATATCTTGCTTTGCGTTCCATGGACCTCTTCAATACAAGATTCATGTCTTTTTCAACTCTGGAAAGTTTTCTTCTAATATTTCTTTGTTTATCTATCTCCATTCTACCTGTTCTCTCTTTCTGCAACTCCTATCAGATGAATATTGGGATATCTAGATCTAGCCTCCATTTCTCAATTTTCCCTTTAAACTTTTAATTTTTTAGTAGTGAATTTTAGGGAGGATCATTCCCAGCATCACTCAGCTTGATATTCAGGCTCACTAATTTGATCTTCAGCTGTGGATATTCTATTTTACAGCCCATCCACTTTTTTGTTTGTTTACAATCATGTTTTTAACATCCAAGAACACGGATCCTTACTTTGTCAGCCTTTTTTTTTAGATGAATGCCTAATAATAATTACAAGTGACTCTCCAACATTCCTTCAACCCTGGTCTAAGTCAGTCATGGTAATCCCATTCCTCTTTTTGGTGACTGATTTGGCAACCTTTTTATAGGAGACAGTCTATAGCAACTCTTATATAACTTCTGAAGTTATTCATTCAAGAAATAGGTGTATGTCTTTGAAATATTTAAAGCTGAGTAGAAAAGTCTGTATACACATTACAAATCAACAGAAAGCCTCAAAATACAAATTTCTAAAAAAGAGAAAAAGAAAACCAGTTTTAGCAAAAGACTAAAAACAAAGCCAGCAAGGTAGCATTAAAAAAAAAAGGGGGGGGGGGTGGGCAAGCAGAGAGAGTGTGAAAAAAACTCACAGAAAGACCAATTGTAGTAATATTAAAACTGGACCTAGTAGAATTTAAAGTTTTAAAAGCTTGAATAAATGGAACAGAGATTAAGTAGTTATGAACCTGTATGTGGTGAATATAGCACTAAATATATAAAGCAAAAAGAATTAGACATATAAGGAAAAATATGTAATAGTATAAGAATTTATTTTACATTTCTCACTCCTTGAGAAATAAGTAAAGATATAGAGAATCTTACCAGTGTTTAATAATATTGATTTAATGCTTATGTGACAAATTGTATCAAATAACATACTTATCCTAAAGAAATATTTACAAATTTTATTTGCTTGGCAGGCTAAAAAGAAATCCTTAATAAATTCTCCAAAGCAGACTACATACACTGCCTATATGTAATAGAAAATCTGTTATTAACAAAAAAATAAAATATATCCAACGACCTGGAAATTGAAACACACTATTCTAAATAATCCTTGGATCAAACAAGCAATCAAATTTGCAGCCACTAAATATTCTGAAAACACAACATTCTTAACCTACTGGATGGAAGCAAAGAAATAATCAGAGAATTCATAGCATTAAAATGGTTTCTTTTAGAATTAGAAGGAAGAAAAACAAATGGACCAATTATTCAACTCAAGAGGTAGGGATAAATAAGGGAAGTAGAAGAAAAGAATCAAAATCAAATTGTTAAAATAAATGAGAAGTATATGATAGATTTTTATTCCCTGGTGGTGAGAGGACAGAGGTAGAATGGGGCAAATCCTAACTAGTCCAATCAGGGAAAAGAGAAAAAACACACAAAGGATATGTAACAATAGATGATAATGTTTTTAAAACACAGATTATTAAGTACAACTGTATGCTAAAAACATTTTAAATATAAGATGGACTATATGATGAATTTCAGAAAAAATAAAATTACCAACATTTACTTAAGAAACAGAACCCTGAAAAGATGAAGGACACATGAGGAAATGGAGAAACAGTGAAAGAATCACCTTCAAGAAAAAAGTCAGGTGTATTTGGATATAAATAAAACAGCATCAACTTCAAAAAAAAAAATTCTCAGGACATATAAGCCATTCTAAATCAAATAAAACACAAGTTTTCCAGTTTCTTCTGTAACACTGTCAAAACCTGTTAATTAAAACCAGACTTACCTCTCATAAATAAACATAACTACAAAATACTAAATACAGGGTTAGTCAATAGAATACAGCAGTATTTCTAATGAATGGCTCAGTATTATATTCTACTAATATAACTGGTGCCTATCATCAATAGATCAAAGGAGAAAATGCTTTACAATGAAAAAGCATTTTAAAAAATTTAACATCTAATCCTGATAAATGAGCTTCATGAATATTCTTAACATAATAAACTATTCTATTTCTAATCTATAGCTTAAATTATACATGAGTGAAATACTAAAAAATTAAGACGTTCATAAAATCAGAAATAGGAATGCCCATTATCATATTCAATCAACTGAAAACTATTAGAAATAATAGAAGTAATGTGGCCAGTTTTTTTAAAATGACAGCTTTCCTATATAAGCAGACTAGTTTAAAATATTATATTATTTATAACAATATGAAGAGCCCATTTCTAGAAGCAACAACAACAACAAATTTTTGGAAACTCTTAAAAAAACCAACATATCAGAACTACAGTAAGGAAACTTTCAGAACTTTTAATAAGGAACATGCAAAAAACCACCAACCCAAACAAAAACAACAAAAAAACCCCACACTAATTTAAACAATATGTTTCTAGTTAAAATCCTAAAAGGATACTTGGTGAAAGTGATCAAAGTGATTCAGGAAGTCCCAAGGAAAAACAGGCAGAAATAGACAAGCTTTGAAACAATGGACAATTAAATTACGTTCCATCATAAAACAAATACTGTGGCCTGATATGTGCTACATGTCGTTTATGAAGATACAATACAAATGTACTTCTAACCAGAAGAGAAAGATCCGGGTGGAACATAACTGAAAAGCCCAGAAACAGACCCAAATAAGACAGATGACATTTTAAAACTATGGATAGGATGAACTATTTAACAAATACTGCTGGCATAGTTAGTATAGCCATTCATAAAAAGTATAAAGTTGGATCCTTACCTCACAACATTTAGCAAAATAAATTCTAGAACAGTTTAGAATTAAGTGTAAAAGCAGAAAGCCAGGGAAGTAAAATAAAATTGTGTAAAAAGTAAAATAACCTTGGGCTACGGAAAACTTTTCTAAGGAGAAACCAGAAGAAAAAGATGAATAGATTCGACTACATGTAACTATTAAATTTTCCTTTATCAAAACACACCACACAGTATTTTTAAGATTATAGTTCACAAAGGGCTACATACCTTCTATAAAAAGCTCTTCAAAGCAACAGAGAGGAAATACCTAATAACTAAACATATGAATAGTTAATACACAAAAGACACCCAGCTAGCATGTATATAAATTTCACTAGTAATCAGAGAAATATAAATTAAAACAAGATGACTTCTTACCTGTAAAAATGGCAAAGATTTAAAATGCTTAAATACCCAGCATAACTAAATGAAAAGGGAAAGTAATAGGAATGTAAAACTTGCAAACCTTTCCTGAGGGCAATATGGATATAGCAAAAGTTCAGATGGGCACTCTTTAGGTCAGCAACTCCAAGGAAATAACGTACATTTGTGTGTTTGTACTTAGGCAGATTTTCCTCACATTGTTATTTATAACAGAAAGGTTAGAAATATTTTGTCCAGCAATGAGGAATTGTTAAGTTTTGGTTCTTCTATAAAGGAGTAATTTACAATCACTAAAAGAGGACGGAATTTAATTACTGACATAGAAGGATGTTCACAAAATATTATTAAATGAAAAACTAATTACAAAGCTATGGGCAGTATAATCCCACTGTTGTAAGTAAAGACATCCAACACATGCAAAATATTAATGGTGGTTATCTCTGGATGTGTTCCTACATTTTTGAATATGTACAAAAAGTAAAAAAGAAGGGTTCCAGGTTTAAAGTGTTGTCTATAAAGCATGACACAGCGGTTGTAACAAGTGCTCATCCTCATCAGATAAGATTATTTCTAAGAGTCTGTTCTGTATATGAGCAAGAAGAAAACAAGGATAAAAATAGCCTGGATTTTTAGGGCAGTTTATTTACAGACTATCAAATACAGTCTTTTTTCTTTTGTTAAACAAATGGCTTATATTAAACACATTAGATTTAGGAGTTATGAGACTTTACTAAAAATTCTTGCCAAAAAGCACACCTTTACAACAAATTAACTTAATTGTGAAAAAATTAAAGTGTGATTCACTACAGAGCCTCATTTTCAATATGGCATTTTCAGTAAGAAAATTTTTTTTTAATGGGACATTTGATATGGTGAAAGGAATAAGACCCACAAAGTGTTAGTCTACACAATTCAAAGAGCAAGTTCTTTTCCCATATGATCAAAATTTTGTTTTCCCCACCTTCAACTGGATCCCTTGATAGCTTTTATCTTAATAGCTTTTATTTTTAATTAAACTAGAAACAGTTTAAGAAATTATCTGGAGAGGCCTTTGGTAAATAACAAACCATTTCTCCCCTTATAAAACCGATTAAAACTATAAGAACTTGAAAGAATTTAAAAGCAGTGTTTGTTTGCAGGCCTGCTGATACGGACCTTACTCCTACAAACAGAAAAAATGTTTAAGTGAAAGATTCAGTCTTATTATCTAATTGTTAGATATTTAGGTAACCATTGTTTTAAAAAAGAAAATGAGGCACCTCCTTTTTAAAGACTATCCATATATGAAACAAACAGCCTCTACAGTCTCCTAATTAAGTTTTCTAAAATTTTATTCCCGTTTTTTCTGAAGCCTTTTTTTTTTTTTTTTCCCCGTTGCGGAGCACAGGCTCCGGACGCGCAGGCTCAGCGGCCGTGGCTCACGGGCCCAGCCGCTCCGTGGCATGTGGGATCTTCCCAGACCGGGGCACAAACCGGTGTCCCCTGCATCGGCAGGCGGACTCTCAACCACTGCGCCACCAGGGAAGCCCTAAAGCACTATCTTAACTCACATTCCACAAACTATTTAATCAATAAACCCTTAAAATGAGTCTTAAAATTTCATGGGTGACAGCAACTCTCCAACAAATAATGGATTGAAGACTTGGGAAACATGAGTTGCATGCAGAAAAAGCTGCGTATCGAGAAATACATAAGGGAATTTCACATGGGAGATAATAAATATATTCTTCTTTTGGTAGGTCCAATCTTTTTCTATTTTCATCTTCTCATTTGCAACCTGACTTA
Organism: Phocoena phocoena; assembly: GCF_963924675.1. Taxonomy (NCBI): domain Eukaryota; kingdom Metazoa; phylum Chordata; class Mammalia; order Artiodactyla; family Phocoenidae; genus Phocoena; species Phocoena phocoena. The sequence goes on from NC_089227.1 coordinate 13,075,118, forward strand.
CCTGTTTCTTTCAAAAAAAACTTAAGTAACATTTTATGTTCCTTAAATTTCACCCAAGAATACTCAGTGATTACTGCAGTTATTATAACATACAGAATTAGTGATTTCCCAACCCTGTTCTTTTCATTAATCCAAATTTACTTAAGTATTAAATGATATGAAAGGATGCATTAAGAGTTTTACTACCATATTTCATCAATTTTAAGAAACATTCTTTCATATAATAACATCTCTGAACTTGGGAAGTATATTACAATTGATGTATCTTAGCCTTGACTTGTGGTTTAACTGGCAACACTTTTCCTAACTAGTGCATAAAATACTGTTGTCTCACAATCAATGCTGTCTTAGGGTAATATTAGGAGCTATAGTTCAAATCTTCAATTTCAAGCAACAATTTCCTTGTCCTCCCAGCCACTCTCCCAACATAAATACATAACTAAAATGTTAGGAAAAACTATCCAAACACAGTTCAATTTTATATAAAATATTTAATTTTTAAAACACAGGCTATTCATGTCACATAAATATCTTCAATTTTAGGTTAGCTGCTACGGTCAGCAGAATTATCAAGTGTGACTATTAAGAATAACTTAGATACTGTCACTTATAGTTAAGTCTAAAGCTCTAAGACTCACCATATTAAAATTCCAGATACTTGAATACTGTAGCTATTTTGCTAAATTTCAAAATATTTCTTCACTTCCTGCAATGTAGTTTTATTATAAGTTGTTAGTATTCAATATTCAAATAAAAGAAAAATAATTTTTCTTCCATTCATTTCTTTCTCCCCAACAAAAAAAATTCCATCAAAAGACATCAACTCATTTTATAGCAGTAAAATGGTGAATTATTAACTTGAAACTATTCTTACTGTTACCAAACTATAATGCTTCCCATGTACTGTTTTGAAATGAAGGTTCACAAGTCAGATAGAGAGCACAGGATTAAAAGACTGACTTTAGAACTGGAGCCATTTCCATTTGATAACAGTTGTTCCAATTTAAGATTCCAATCAAAAAATAAGTTACCGGGAGAACAGTTAAAACAAACGGTGAGTTGGCACAGCTCTCCTTTCCAGAGTCTGTTTTGCCATTTCGTGCTAATGGCAACACTGGTTATTTACCTTTGGTTCCTTTCTAGGATTATTATAATGGTATGTGTGTTTGAGTGCACACACCAAGTTAGTTAAACTTGACACCATTACAGTTGAAATAAGGGTTATCCATCACTCTAAAATGAACTAAAATAAAGTTACTCTAGGTGTGGCAGAAGAAGTTGTAGTAAACCTCGTAGGAAGTGAGAGGAGAGAGAATAAGAGGGTTTTTTTACACTACTTTTTCTTTTTACTTCAGTAAATTCAACCTAAGCAATGTTTCTAGTTAACGAGTAAAATGAACAGTTAACTTTGTCTTAAAATGGCAACTGTATAACTTAAAATAAGGTGTTCGCCATCCCTCCCCCCATGAACTTTAACAGAATTATGCCAATTCTGTTATTAAGCCTTGTTTCTATGCTACTGCCCTCCAATTATGCATGGCAAAAGGAAACAGGGACAATGTGGCAGCCTGAAAGAAAATGGTACTCTGAAATTCTCATTTAGCTATTATTTTCAACCATTTAAATGACACAACTTTTCAGAACTTGTTCTCAAAAGTAACAAGAAGTGCTGTTGGGAGTTGGACTCCCTTTCTTTGCTCTCACTCCCCTATCAAGAGAAGGTGGTAGTGGAAGGTAACACAACCCAAAGAAAAGGAGAAAGTGTGATAGGCAGAGGGAATGAACCTAAGAGGAACCCAGCAGGCAGCCCCTAGACACTTGAGAGCTCCCTGCCTCTTCAATACAATGCATTGATTCCCTTTAGAAGACAAATGGGCGTAAAGGTTAACTACTTTCTCAGACCTTAGGCTTACCTGTTAAGGCACTTACTTACCCTCCCCACCCCACCCATATTTTTCATATAAAACCCGCTATTTCATTTGAATGCATTTTGCTAGGCTATGATAATCTGCAAAATAAAACAAAAATAACGTTGACCATTTTTTTTTTATAAAACTGTTGCATCAAGAGAAAGGTTGTGTTTTATTTTCTGAAATGAGCACAAATTACACCTTTCACAATAACACTGAAAGCAGGTGCAAAGACTGACAGTGACCTTTGACTAAAGGTAGCTTTGTAAAAAGAAAAATACCAAATAAATCAGTGCCCTTTCTGATTGTTGTAAAACTGGAGGCGGGGAGGGGTTGGTTGTTTGTTACATAAAAGTTGGTCCAAACTTACAAAAAAGCACAAATGTGCATAGTTCAGAAGATCTGCAAGAGGGCCATAAAAGACTTTTATGTCCCTAAGATTAGCATCCACTTAAAACTGCAAGAATACAAAATAAAATTGTTAACTAGAATTTGTGAAGATGTACAATCAATAGATCTAGTTTTTTAGAACAGCATGAATTTAAGCAAAGTTTTTGTCTTTTTTTTTTAAACTATTGTATGCAAGACCCTTTTCCACATAAAAATAAAGCTGTTGTTGAATTAATATTATTCAAGTCTCTTGGATCGCTGCCTTAAACTGCAGCTAGAAAAGTCTTTCCAGATAAAAATGATGTGCCTGAGGAAAAACAGATACTCAGTATGGTAACCCTCTGCCTCGACCTCTGCCAGCTGATGTGCTAATGTGTCCCCTGTATCCTTGTGAATACCCAGGTCCTTGGGCAGGAGAAGTCCAGGTCTGTCCATGCATGAGGCCAGGGCCACCTGGGTTTTCCTGTAAGTTACCACCATAGTTATAGTTGTGCATCTTTGCTGGCAAAGGATGAGTACTCTCTGGCCCTGTGGAAGGGTCACTGCTGTTTGCCAGGACTGCAATGGGGCCATGGCTATATTCAAATCTATGGTCCTTGTCTCCACTAAACAACATGGGACCTGTATTGAGGTAAATGTCTCCATATCCAGCTACTGAACTGGGAAATGACTCGGAAAAGGCAGAAGGCTGAGGTGGACCACCAGAATGAGATGAAGTAGTACTGTAGTTATCCAAGGACTGAATATCTGAGTTTCCAATGAAGCTACGTCGTTCCAATGGTGGAGCAGAGGCGCCTCCTAGACCATCACTGCTCACATAAGGAGCAGAAGAGAAAGAAGAGGATCCAAAATTGTCCTTGTAGTCTGAAGGGGGCATATAAGTGTCTCCTGCTTGGTAGTCAATACCACTTTCTCTTTTGGGATCATCCTGGGGCTGATGCTGAGCAAGTAGCTGTAACAGGGCTGCTTTCACTCCAGCATGAGGGTCAGTTAATGAAGAACTAGTGGTGGGTACATGCTGGTTTTCTGTCCGATAATCTAGATCTTCTTCAGTGACTGGCGGTGGTTCAGGTGGCTCAGGAGGTCGCTGATCAGGAGGCAGAATACGAGGCCGATCTGGTTCTGGCGTGAGCTCCAATATCCTCATGTCTTGGTGCTGGATGAGGTCATCTTGCCCTAAGTGAAACAAGGCAAAAAAAGAGAGTCGAAAGTTACCATAGAAAACAAAAATTTCAAAATAGTTAATGTTTTCTAAAGAGCATTAGAAGTTATATCTCCGGCAAAACACACACACACACACACACAAAACAAACAAAAAAACCCAACCAACCAAACAAAAACAACCCAAAAGTCAAATGAAAAAGAAAAAGGTATATGTAAGTATTAAAATATCGCCTGCTACCATTTGAGTCTATGGTGACAGAAAAATTTTGTTGTATTTGACTTTTCAAAGGCATCTCACATGTACCTATTTACTGCCTGAAGAACAAAAGCTACTGTATACATAAAGTTTCTGCCTTGGTCAATCACCCTGCTGCAACTGGAGTGAAAGTGAAAGATTATTTCTTAACCATAGGTTCACATGAGAAACGTTGATAGCATTCATGAGTTCTATCACCCACAGATAATTCGTTAAAGAATCAACTCGTAGGAGTACACGGACTAAGAAACCAACCTATAACCAGTGACCTGAGAATTTTCAGGACCTCTCCTAGCAAAGCTACTAAACACTACGCATTATAGCTAATCATCAACAGCAAGAAAACAGTGTGAATGCAGCCGTGTTAGTGGTCTGCTATCTGTACACTCACCCGACACCGGAGTGCTAGGTTCTGGAGGTGGCCTGAGTTGTAATGACGCTTCATGTCCCGATCCATTTTCCCTCTCTTCCAGTAGCACATCTTTCTGCTTTGACTGCTGAGCCTTTATTAACTGAGTCAACAGAACTGCAAATGCGCTCTGCACAGCCGCCTGGGCAGCATCAGTCTCCACTTTAGGCTGGACATTCTGAGAAGAAGGCTGAATTCCTCCCAGCGGTTTCGAAGACTCCTGTTGTGGTGTTGATGGATCTGTCTGTTTTTCACCTGTTGCCAAAATTCCAGCAGGAAGGTTTATTTTATTTAGCTGCTGTTGAGTCTCAGAGTTTACCTTAATGTTCAACACTTGGACAAAATCAGCCACACTAACACTTGTTTTAGTTTGTAGTAGGTTTAGTAGGATTGCCAATTCACTGTGGTTTAACTGCTGTCCAGGGCCTGTTTTTACTAAAGACAAAACGTGTATTAATTAGAATTGCCATGATTCACAGCTCTCCCCACCCCACAGAATGGCTCTGTATTACCCTATTAAAATGTACACTCGTGGGACAGTGTTTGAGAAATACTGTGAAAAGGGAATCTCTTTCTAGTTCAATTTCATGTACATTTAAGATGTAACGGCACATAAAACAAAAAAGAAAAAGAACTGCAGTCCCTTTTGAATAAATTATCTTTAAGGGTAAATACTTTGAAAGGAAAACCAATACCACCATTAGAACCCCATACGATAGACATGACCAGGAAATAGCACCTGAGAATGGGCACTGGATGATGATCATGATGACGACGACGACGATGACAACTATAATTTTAGGTTCCTTTCTGAGCATTTTATATCCTTTACTCCTCACAACAACCTTATAAGGCATGCTTTATTATTGGCCCCCCTTTTTTTTTTTTTTACTGAAGAAGAAACTGACATCCAGAGTGACTAAATAACTTGCTCAAGGTCACAAACTCTGTGAGTGGCAGAGTTCAGATTTGAACCCAGGTATTCTGATTCCAGAGTCTGAACTTTTTTTTTCTTAATAAATTTATTCATTTTATTTATTTATTTTTGGCTGTTTAGGGTCTTTACTGCTGCGTGTGGGCTTTCTCTAGTCGCGGTGCATGGGGTTCTCATTGTGGTGGCTTCTCCTGTTGTGGAGCACAGGCTCTAGGTGCGCAGACTACAGTAGCTGTGGCTCGCGGGCTCTAGAGCGCAGGCTCAGTAGTTGTGGCACACGGGCTTAGTTGCTCTGTGGCACGTGGGATCTTCCCGGACCAGGGCTCGAACCCGTGTCCCCTGAATTGGCAGGCGGATTCTTAACCAATGTGCCACCAGGGAAGTCCCCAGAGTCTGAACTCTTAACCACTCCCCGTACTGCTTATATAAAATAACACGTATTTTCTAAAAAACTAACCTTATCTTTGCAGTAAATTCAAACTGGGATTTTGTAGACTGTCTGATATAATGTCTTTTATTCAAACTTCTTTTTTTTTAAGTTAAGCACTCTTGGTAAATTAGGAACTCCTACAGAAGCATGCTTATCATGTACATATAAGGTGGCATTAATTCATGACCACGAAAACAGTTGTTTTTCTTTCTCTAATTTTCAGTTTAGACTTGTGATGGTTTACGTAGGTTCTTGTGCAAGTTTATCTGAGTCATACGTAACAACAAGGCTCAAATGTACATAATACTATATATGCTAAGTGATGATACAGATACTGATAAGTAATTTCCATAACCACAGATGACAGACTAATAGTACTCCAAGATGAAAAAGTGATGATTAATGCTTTTTTAAATATATTCTCTCTTTATATAGTTTGATATACTTTTTATTACTTCTTAATATTTTTAGAATAATTCAAAACAAACTCTTGCAAGTTCTCCTTGTGATCCGCAGGTATTAATAAGGAACCATGCTTGTTTGCTACACCCCAAGTGCCAGTTTTCCTCATTTTCCCTTTCATGTCTCTATTAACAGAGGTAGTCTCCATGTGAGCTCAGAGAAGTACACTTTAACTGTGGTGTCTCATCTACACAGAAGGGGCATTTTTATTTCATGGCACTTATTGACGTAGAAAACGGAGCAAAGAGGATTCATTCCTATTTCAAAAAACTAGAAGCCTCACTTCTTAATATTGACAGTTTGAAAAGAGAAGGGAAGGAGGGAGGGAGGGATAAAATGAAATTCTAAAATTAACAGAGTTGTAAATATGCAAAGCTAAGAAACAATAACAAAATGAGCCCAGAATTTTTTTATCAGCTAAAATAGAGTGAAATAACTACCCTCTATTCCACTAGGCTTCCCAGTGGAATAAGGACATCAGTTCCATGAAGAGAAGCAGAAATAAACACCTGGTAGTCTTATTAAGGAATATGACAACTGTTGCCTGGGACAAGTGACCACCATCCAAATTTCCTGTTACAACCATCTCAAATCCTTTTTCAGTAGTGGATGGTATATAAAACAGGTGACATAAACACAAACCAAGAAAACTTCTTCTTGCTTCTGTCTTTCTCCAAATTTTACATAGTTTTACCATGAAGAGAAATAATACTGAACTTGATATAGACAGCCCTCACTTTGTACAACAAATAAACATTTTTTCTCCTAAGCTACATATACATCAAATATTTTCATGTACAAGGGGAATTCACTATTTCAAGAAACTCTGAAGAATACTTTTGAACAACAAATAACAATTAATTTTGGTTTTTAAAGTAACATGTGTTAGCACTTTAATGTAGTCTGACCAAGGTCAACTCTAAGCTTGTAGACTACATGGGAAAGCATTAAGGTAATCTTTCTCAAGCTTTCTCAGCTAATCTACTCTATATTTATATTTAACCACCAAAAGTTCAATCTGATCCACAGAGCTGTTTTAATCAACTAACTGAGCAGTCAATACTTACTCATCTCTTAATAAGTGCTTGGCTATTTTTCATGTTTAATAAAACACCACCTCCACACATACATGTATTTATTTCTTATCATCTCTGTCTTCATAAAAACATTAAAGCTGAATGCTTTCTGGATTCATGAGGCAAAATGAAGGAGTGGATTCCATTTTTTTTAAAGTTGTTAACTAAATGAGAGAATGAATTTAACCGCACTTCTGACAACATTGAAGAGGTTGGTTCCTCGTGAAGAAGCTTACTCTTACAACAGATTGAGTCAGACGAAGAAATTTAACTTTCCCCAAAATACCCTTCTTTATCATACTTCAAGTCACTTCTGGCACAATATCAGATTCCAGTCTGAGATTCTATAATATATTGGGAAATATATTAAAAGTAACCTGAGGACATTACAAACAGTATGGAAGAGCTTCTACTCTGATTCTGGGCTGTTTTCCTTTATCTTTCTTCTTACTCCTGAAAAGCATCCACAGACATTGAATGCTGTGCCTCACAGAATAGTGTCAGTAAAAGACCTACTGACTCTTGCACTAGGGGAAAAAGAAGACAGGGAAAGCTGACCCATCACTAATCATATGTAATTTGATGCCTTCTTTATAAATTAATCTCACCTTGAGATTGCTTAATATTGTGGTGCCGGTAGCAGTGAAACCTCTGTACTGGCACAATCGAATAACAAGGAAATGTTGAATTCAGTGTTCAACTTTTAGCCACAAGTGCTTTAACACTACAGCAATATAATTAACGTCAGCCACAAAACAACATGAAGAAGATCAACCCATGGAAGCATTTACTGACCAGGTGCTACATTCGAGTTGCCCTGAGATTTCAGTTGTGAAGACGGCAGCACACCCTGAGGCGTGTTAGTTCTGCTGTCATCCATGCCCAGAGACAAGTCCTTTCTGGGGGCTTTAACTGTGGAAACATCATCAGTCATGCCCATCTGCTTCTGTCTTCTTCGCTTTTTACTCCATAACTCATGACAATCTTGCCATAAAGGAAGGCTGGAAAAAAAAGTATTAAACTGTTTGTCCATGGCATTTCTTAACAACAACAACAACAAAATGACAATATATTTACTACATAGCCCCAAAGCTGCCACCCCCGCTCCCCCACAAGTTATTCTTGAAGATTTCACACACAGGCTTTGTAAACTCCTCCAACACAAATCACCCTTAATGCCTCCCTCCTTCAGGGCTTCACCTATACAGACAAACTATTTTTCTGTGGCTTCTGGATAATCAATGAATAATAACTTATTAAAACTATGAATGAAGAATATATGTTCACAAAAATAGGTTACTATTAGCCTTGGTGCAATCTTTTAAAGCCAGTTTTTATCATAGTACAACATACATTGAATAGGACATGGAAAAAAAAAAGGTGAAAAATATGCCACTTGCAGAAACTAGACATGGAATTAAAAAGTAGCAGAGGCTAGGACATAAATTTGCGAAAAACCTTCTAGTACAAGCTTTTTACTTTTTGAGACCCTCTTATTTGCTTCTATAGTCAAATGCTCTAGAATTAAACTGATGCTACAGAGGAGTTTCAAAAATAGATTGTAATCCAGGTTCATCAATCATCATTGAGAGTTCTGAATAACTAGCAACTATCAAAGTTATCCATAATTCTGAAACAATTCTACCTCGTGTAATTTCACAAAATTGAAACACTGCAGAATAACTTTTGTTTAAAGAAAGACAAATACTTGATTTATAAATATTTTCTTCTTACCCTAATAAAAAAATCCAGTGGGAAGTTACTATGATATCTATTTTAAAGATAAGAAAATTGAGGCTTGGAAAGGTTAATAAACTTGCCCAGAATATCTATAAATTCCCTTAAGCAGCCCCAACCTGGTCTTCAACCTGGATATGTTTACCTCTAGGGATACATGAAAACTTTGAGGGAGTATACCTGGAATTATTCTAAAAGAAATTCCATATCCATATGTCCTCTTTCCTAAAATTGATATTTGAGAAGGGCCTGCATGTTCAGAAAGTTCTTTCACACGTCTTCTTTCACAATTAGTTTTATCTCATGTTATAAAATAAAGGCATATGCAACAATATGGTCAAATCTTAGCAATATAATATAATATTAAGTGGAAAAAAAGTCATTCCCAACAAATTACAAACAGCATGACACTTTCATAAAATTAAAAGCAACTAAAATTGTAAAATGTAACTTTTTATGAGTACATATAGATGGCAACAAAAAGTATATACAAAAGAAAACAGGGATGATGGTTACCTCAGGTGGAGGAAGGCAAGGGGGACAGGTTGTGGGCGGAGAGGGTATGATATGAGTAAAGTAGGTTATTGTCAAGATTCTAGCTTTTATCTGGTAAGTTCATGGCTGCTTATTAACATCATTTAAAATAACTAATTAAATTAAGTAACTAAAAGAAAAAAGAGAGCCATGCATGGACTAATGATGAGTGACACAAGGATTATGATTAAACCAAGTCTATGCACCTGAGGTCCAAAAACAAAACAAAGGCATACCTCTCAGCCATCTTACTATGGTGCATTGCCTCAGCGTGTAAAAACCTCCTGGAGTAACAAACAAAGGGACAATTTGAAATATTGATATTGGGAAGCTTTAAGGCATCAAAAACCTGCCAAAGACTTTCGTGTGTGTGTATGTGTATGTGTGTGTGTGTGTGTGTGTGTGTGTGTGTGTGTGTGTGTGTGTTTACAAGATGTGTAACCTTAGCCTCTGTTGGGATTATTCTGAATTCAGACATACTGCAGTACTGCAGAGTGGGGGGGCTGAAGTGATTTCATTTTTTTCCCATCTTGATGTTCAAGGAATGCATTGCTCTTGTTGGAGAGTCCCATGAGAATAAAGCAAAGAAATCCACTAAAAAGGGCTTCTGTTCCCTCCCACAATTAAAACGTTAAGAGATTCTTTATGGATGATCTCAACAGTAGGAAAGATAAACATTACCCAACAAACAGCTAAACAGGATAGAGAGGTTAGTGATGCTGCCTATTAGATGTACCAGGAATGTTTCCAGGACAACCAAATTTTTATGTGTTCTTTTCTAAAGGTTCAAATACCGGCTCAGCCACTTACTTATTGTGTCTCATAGGCAAGTAACTTGACCTCGGTGCCTCAGTTTGCTTATCTTTAAAAATGGGGTTAACAAGACAATCTACCTTGTGGAGTTCAGGTAATGTATGTTAACATATGTAAGCGCTTGGACAGTGCCTCTCACATAGTAAGAATTAGATTCATGTTTCGTCATTCAGCAAGGTAGTTTTAAAGTATTTTTTTATCATATCATGTCATGAAATATTTATTCCAATTATAGTTGATCGTATTTATCTTATGAATTGTTTAATGCTTTTAAGAAAAAATAAAATTATAGACAAGCTGCTGGCCTAATTCACTTCTTAGCAATACATACTCTTTTCATTAAGTACATTAAAAAAGTGTGACAGGACATCTAATAAAATTAATGGAGTTTTTTTTTTTTATTACCCCACTCATTTGCTTATTCCTAAAAAAATTGATAAGTTTAATACACATGGCTATTTCCCAAAGGAATTCCAATGCCTTTCTTCAGAGTCCTTACCTTCACATTTTATAATTTTAACTACCCATTACACATGACAAAGTAACGAGATGTTATATTGTTTATATAATTTTTTATTTAAATATCACATCAATATCACTATAATTTCAACCTGATTGCTTTAGTGATGTACTTAACAAAGATGTACCATAATTTATTGCTGGTTTACAGAATGTTTACCAAAATGTGTACTAACATATTTATTTTTAATGCAAAAGTGCAGTCGGGTGTGTTCTCATAAAAGTTAAGTGAATTCAGGTGATGTGCTTGACAATATGAACAGAATTTCCTATTATGTGGCAAACATTTTCCACAAATTGAATGGGATACATCTACAGTTCCAAGATTTTGACAAAAGCATATATTTTAAAAATGTAATAAGGAACACAATTTAGCAAATGGATTGGTTAAGTAGTACTGAAATTACATGTTGACTTCCTAACCTTTTCTAAGTATACTGGATTAAGAAAGTGCGAATAAAAGGAAAAGCAACAAGTATAAGAAGAAGTCATGTAATAAATATTGGTAAAGCTTCTTTGATTTATTTTCTTAAAACTTGAAAAAAAAATGATTAATGACTGGATAAGAAATCTTTGGCAAGTCATGTGGTTTCCAATTCTTTACTGTCACGAAAATTAGAGAAAGAATCTTAAGTTGACAGCTGAAAGGTCATTAAAATAATTTTTGATGACAGAGCACTGTGATTTTGGGGACATAATGTGGAAGAAGTTCAAAGAACTCAGTGATTTAACTATGACAAAACTCCATCCAGTCTCAAATGCTTATTTAAAAGAGTACTTACAAAAATTTTTAAATCACAATTAATGTGGAACTATATCTCACTCTAGAATAAGTAATATTAATTAATGGATATGCAAATTGCTTGCGGGAAAAAATCTCAGCACTATTTCATTAAGGTTGCATCTCCAACAAAATTTACTAATTTTTTTCTTTTTTTTAAACTGAAATACGTACTACTAATATATGCAATAACTTAATCAGAAAAAAAGAGCCTCGCAGTCAGAGGAAATTTTTGAATTAAATTTCCATTTATATACATATATTTGTTTTAAAGAAGTACTATAGGGTAATCAATAAAATACTTTCAAGCATAAATATATGCTACATTAAAAACGTGCAGAAGCAATGTAAGTTCACACACACACACACACACACACACACAAACCCAACAGTGTCCAATTGTTGAAGAGTTTGTTCATACATTTTCTGAGTGAATGTTGATGAATATCAAATGCTAAGGTATTCTGATTCCACTAAATACATTTACAAGATGATGTAACTGCTCTATTTTAAAGTGTCTACACTTAAGACACTGAAAATTATACCTTTTGCAACTATTTGAACCCTTGATTTTTAAAATTTAGATATCTATTTAAAATGTGTTCAATACAGTTTTACCAGAATTCTTTCATGTGGACCACTTAAACCAAGATATCAATTTAGTACTACCAATAACAGAAGAAAAATGACATTATATTCCTCTTGATGTGATACAGCAGGAAGCACCTATCACTACCCTAGGTAGCATTCTTGCCAAAAAAAAAAAGAGACACTAATTACTAATCATGAGGAAGTAGTTAAAGTCAGACTGTAGAATGCTTTACAAAACAGCTAGCTCTTCAAAAATGTCAATGTTGTAAGAAGTCTTCCTCAGAGACTGAAGAGACAGAACAACTAAATGAAATGTGTGAGCTTGGAATAAATTCTTTATCCAAAAAAACCAAAACCAAAACAAACAGAAAAACAGACTACAAAGGAAACTATTGTGCCAACTAGAGAAATCTGAATATAAACTATTAGCTAATACAATGTTAAATTTCTTATGCTTTATAATGATATTGTAGCTATACAGAATAAAGTTCCAGTTCTTATAGATAACATGGTGAATTATTTATAAGTGAAATGTCATTCCCACAATATAATATGCAGATAGTTCAGGAAAAAAAGATATGGAGTGATAAATCACATGTGTCCAAATTTTAGTTAAGTGTTTGAACCTAGATGAAGAGCATATGACTGTTCATTGTAATATTCTTCCTATTTTTCTGTATAGAGTTGAAATTTTTCCAAATCGAAAGTTTAAAAAAAATTCTTTAAAGGGATACTAAAGCCAAAGTTTCAAGGCTGCTGATATATACTGATAAGCAAAAAAAATCCATGAAACAATTCAACAGTGGATGATTCAGATCCCTCAAGATGATAGATCATTTTTGCCTTCCAAATCATCCCACAAAGGCTATTCACATACAATTCAGTAAAAACTAAAGCCAAATATGATGGTCTCACAGAACTATAATAAGACCAATCTAATTAATTAAGTGGAAGAGCCAGGATTTGAACTCCAAATCCCATGTCTGTTCCTTCACAATATGCTAATGGTTATTACATGGACACATTTTATTGTTATAGGGACAGGTTTGTTTTTGTGACACTCATCATCATTTTTAAAATTGCTAAGAAAATCTCTACAAACTTTCTAGATCCTATCAAGGAGAACCAAATGGACTGCTCTGTCCCCTTCCCGAAATCAATCCTAGAGAAATTACAGGAGCCACAAGGGAGTGAAGGTTCAAGAACCCAGCCATTCTGACGCCCAGACTCTGTGCATTCCCTGCCTCCCGACACCCACCTCCCACCATCAGACAGTAGACGCATTCCATACAGGCTTTTGACACTAATATTTTTATTCAATGATAAGAATTTTCTACTGTAGAGTCTGCTAAGGAATATTTCAGAACCTCTTTTTGTTATAGAACTAACTTGAATTTGAGAGCTGGCTTCACCCTTTACTAGATTTGTATTCTTGGGCAAGTTTCTTAACCTCTCTGAGCCTGCTTCCTTCTCTGTAAAATGGTGATAATAATACTCACCTGTTAAGATTATAAAAATTAATGTAATACATGAGAAATGCTTAGCATAGCACTCAAAATTTTAGCTAAGCAACTAGTGTTGGCAGAAACAGTACTACAATAGCAGCAGCAATAACATTTTTTTTAGGATGGAAATATATTAATAAAATTAACTAGAGGAAGGCTGCTTCTGCTAGTCCTATGGTTAGCTGACCATAAAGCAAGGCTCTGCATTCTAGATGTGCAAATTATGTACACTATTGCTATTCTATTCCTTTTGATTTATTCTTTCTTTTGACTTAACTAATCATGGAATAGCTTTTGATAGCTACATAATGATGTTATTAATACTGTCCAGATTCTGCATATAGTAAAAAGTCACTTACTCTGGTGGAGGCATTTTTGAGGGTTCCACATCCCGTAGGAACTCACACTGAAGAGCCTGCTCTGCAGTGCAGCGCTTACTAGGATCCAAGGCGAGCATGTAATCAAATAAGTCTAGTGCAGCTGCAGGAATACTGGCATGAGAGGATTATAAAAGTCATGCATGTTCTTAGACTCAAGCTTAATGTTTCTTTAGGAGATTATTTTAAATATTAGCATTTTATAACATGTTTGTGATACTTTATTCCAGTAAGTTCCAAATATTCCTTTAAAGAAATATTTATTTTTACATAATTTTATAATTATTATTCTAAATAATTTGAAATTTGGCAAACAATAGTATATTTTACTGCTCTATGGGCAATTTGCTGTTTTAACATAAATTAAAAACTTAACAGAATAGTTTCCTACAACAAAGTAAAAAACTCAGTTCAAGTATCTTGTAAGCGGTTTCTTTAAAATTTTAAATGGTATTATTAAACTTCTTTCAGGTAAACACTAAATCAAACACATAACTCCAAAGCACTGATTTCATAATGATGGTAAAATGGTAATTTGCATGTAGCAAAGGGAACTCAAAATTAAATGACATAGAAGAATTGTGATAGGTCGACCTTAGGTCAACAGAGGCTACAGTGACATTTAGAATTCTCAAGAAATAACTTTAAAAAAAAATCAACGCAATATGGATGTTTAAGCATCCCCTTCTTACAAAACAAATTCTTCTCTTAACTTTCGACGATATTGCTTCTTTGGTTTCATGGTGTTGAAATATGGTAGTTTGATTACATCAGGCCACACTGCAGGACATGGACTTCCACATATACGGCTGAACAACACACAAAAAGAAGTACATCAATATAAACTACACAGAAAAAAATCATACATACAACTGCTATACAAAACATCAACTCATTTTTAAATATACAAATGTTGAAGTCCTGATACAATGTATACTAGTTTCATTAAATATTTTAGTTATCCCAAATCAATTACTTGTTTTAAGAATTCAATTTATTTTCAGTGAATGCTGCTAACACTCCAAACATTCCAATTCCTAGAAAGAAAACCTTCATATCTGCAAAATCAAATCTTAAAAACACAGGCAACATTCAAAATATGTTAAGCATATTTTGAACCAAAATTTAAAATTTTTATGCTAATAAACTGAGGAACTAGAGTTTAGTATATGTCTTTCTCTGGTTTTATAGGTACCTAATCATCACCTCTTATGAATATAATGAAGTTTGCAATAATAGCAGAAAAGATTTCCTACACTGAAGAAGCTAACTGAACTGTAGACTGCTGCTGAATTCGATCAACAGGAGGACCCTAAAAGTCACATTCCTGAAACATAGAAGCTCTTCAATTTCAGTAGTGCCTCTGATTTCAAGGTATTTAGAAATTTTAACTGCTTTACTCTTTATCTATATCTTGAAATCCCTCATTATTTTTATATTAATTAGTAAGTCTTTGTTATGGTAAACTGAAGAAATGCTATAACAAATAGCTCTAGCTGGTAAACATTTAAAACTAATGTTCTGATAATATGTAGATGAAAAATTGGTTAAATATGCTTGAGTATACTGAACCTCAAGAATAAATGTACATTTTTTTTAAAGAAGATGTTGGGGGTAGGAGTTTATTAATTAATTAATTTATTTTTGGCTGTGTTGGGTTTTCGTTTCTGTGCAAGGGCTTTCTCTAGTTGTGGCAAGCGGGAGCCACTCTACATTGCGGTGCGCGGGCCTCTCACTATCGCGGCCTCTCTTGTTGCAGAGCACAGGCTCCAGACGCGCAGGCTCAGTAGTTGTGGCTCACGGGCCTAGTTGCTCCGTGGCATGTGGGATCCTCCCAGACCGGGGCTCGAACCCGTGTCCCCTGCATTAGCAGGCAGATTCTCAACGACTGCACCACCAGGGAAGCCCCATTTTATATAAAATTATCAGCTAGACCTCGTATAGGAAAAGAAAATGTGCATGCATCACTGACTAAAAGTAAAAATATTCCATATATACATAAATATAAATACACGCACCAATGTACATAAGCAAGTTGACAACTAAAGTTGCCAGACATCCTTTAGCGGAGCTTAAGAAAACTATGTCAAAACCACTCTCTCACTTTTGTATACTACATAATATACCCAAGCAACTAGATGAATATAATCAATCCCTGGCAGATTTATGTGCACCATAACAGAAGTATAAAATATAATGGAATAAAGAAAATGAAGGATACTTTCAACTACAGAAATACAAGAAAACGTACTCAAGTTAGAGAAGAGGTGCAGAATTTTGCCTACAACTCAAAGGATAAGTAAACAATAGACAGGTGGGAAAGGGAATAAGAGAACTATGTTACTGGCAAAGATTAGTGCATAGGCAAAGTCATGGAAGTAGCAAAGTCTAAACATTTGTGGGAGAAAGACTAAGGAAATCAGTATAGATGGAATTTAGGGCTAAGGGAGGTTTAGTTGGAAGCATTAGACAGGGGCCATACAATACAGTTTCAAGAGGCAGTCTGCCTAACTATAATGAAGACAGAGTTTGAAAACGAACTTTAGAACTGAATCCTGTCTGTGATACTGGTGAAATTGCATTGCTTAGAATCTGTCGCTCTTTTGTAAAATGGGGATTAATTTTACTTTGGACCTGTGAAATTAAATGAGCTAGCACCTGGCTCATTAATAGCCTTATAATAAAAATCAGTTTCATTACCTCTTAGCTAAACAGTTTTAATTATTTTATGTGTTCTGGGAAGATAGTTGAGTGGGAAAGTTATCTAACTGGTAGCAGCATACAGGACGAAATAGACATTCTAAGACAGGGAAAAGTTTTAGAAATTAGGGAAGCAGACATGACAGCAGTTGATAACTGCATATTGGCAAAATCAGTGCCTGATGGTCAATTAGCTATCCCCAAATCATTTACTGAAGACATTTTGAAATGCATCATATGCTAAATCCCTAAATATCTGAGGTCTGTTTTGACAATCTATTTTGATTTACTGATTTATCTACTCTGGTGTCAATATCATATGATACCTTTACATTTTTCATAAGACTTACAGGACAAACCCCCTCTATCTACTCATTCCTCTAATTATTCTTTTCAGTATTTCCTTACAGATGAATTGTAGAATCAATACTGTCACACCCCAAAAGTAAGAGAATCCTGTTGGGATTCCACTGCTCCTCTGAATTTATCAATTTAGAAAGGATTGCTATCTTTACAAAGCCTAATATTTCCATTTTTATACTTCCTTTGGTTTTATACAGGCATACCTCATTTTATTGTGCTTTGTAGATTTTTTTTTTTTTTCAAACTTCAGGTTTGTGGTAACCGTGTGTCAGAAAGTCTATTGGCGCCATTTTTCCAACAGCATTTACTCACTTTGTGTCTCTGTGTCACTTTCTGGTAATTCTCACAGTATTTCAAACCCTCCATCAGCCAAGAGACTACAACTTGCCAAAGACTCAAATGATGGTTAGTATTTTTAGCAATACAGTATTTTAGCAATACAGTATTTTAAAATTTGGGTATATACACAGAATGCTAATGCACACCTAACAGACTACAGTATAGCGTAAACATAACTTTATATGCACTGGGAAACCAAAAAATTTCTGTGACTCACTTTATTTTGATATTTGCTTTATTGTGGTAGTCTACAACGAAACCTGCAATATTTCCAAGGTATACTTATAAATTTCTTCAATTAGATCTTGTATATTTCCTTTTATGGGTTTTAGTTTTTGCTTTTTGAATGTGTTCCTATCCCTATTATATTTCCTAAGCAATAACTAGAAGAGTTTTGTTATAGGAAATGGTTGAAATTTGACATAAAAAATTTAGATCGCCATCTGAGATCCTATGGTTCCTAACATAGTTTTCTTTTAACAGTTGTTTCTTTGAGGCTTTCCAGGTTTATCATCACCTATAATCACAATTCATCTATATTTTTTTCAAACATGTATTCCTCTTTATCATCATGGTATGCTACATTATGTGGCAATTTCCAAACAATGTTAAAATGCTAATCATGCCACACAATATTAGGTAATTTTGTTTGGTTTCTGATTTTAATGGGAGTACTTTCATTGTTTACCACTGGGAAAGATGATAACTTTTAGCTTGAGAAACACAACACATAGTAAAGATACTCACAGACACATACAAATTCACATATACCTCCTGCTTAGAAAGCACTGATTTATTCCTTTTGACTATGGGTTTTATTTTTGTGGCTTTTAAATTTTAAAAGGATACTTCTTTAGTTCTATCAGTTTGATCTTTAGAAACTCTATTACAATCATCACCTGCATTTTCTTCCCTGAGTTACTAATGTCATGAATTATATTTATGATGTTAGTAAGAGGTTTTCGAATTAAGAGATTTTAGAATATTTAGTCATCCATACGTTCAAAAGAGGAATACCACTTGAGCCTAATCAAAGTACTGTTATTTTAGTGTAATGCTGTATTCTACTTTTTAGTTGGTATACATCAGCAGTTTGGAAAAATGGGGTCCAAAGACCACTCGGTGTCCCCTAGACCCTTCAGGGGTCTGGAAGGTCAAAGGTATTATTAAGACATTATTTATACTTTTCAATGTGTTGACTTTGCACTGATGGTATTAAGCCAGTAGTGGGTAAAACTACTGGCACCTTAGCATGACTTGAGGCAGTGGCACCAGACTATTAGCAGTAAATACTCTTCACTACCACATAACCTTGGTGGGGAGAGAGGGGGAGAGTTTCACTTAAGAAGGCACTTGTTGAAGCAGTAAAAATTATTATTATTAAACCCTTATACTTGAGTACGTATCTTTTCAATATTCTTAGTAATGAAATTACTCATAAAGCACTTCAGTTGCACAACAAAGTGATAGTTATCTTGAGAAGCACTTGTGCAATTATTTGAGTTGCAAGCTGAAGTAGGTGCTTTTTTCATGAACCACCATTTTTACCTGCAAAAACAACTAAAAAACTATGGTCATTCATACTTGGGTATTTGCCAGACATTTTCTTAACCAGGAACAAAGTCAGCTTATTACTTCAAGGAAGACAACTGCAGCATTTACTGTCAATTATAAAATTCAAGCTTTCAGGAGAAAATCAGAATACTAGAAGACTTATATCTACACCATGAACTTGACAGTTTCAAAATAAATACCTAAAGGCTTTTCTGATGAGATTAGTGGTCATAACAAATACTATATAATGAAATGCTACACTTTAGAAGATTTGCTCAATTCAGTGATCCAATATTATCAAATGACCAATACATAATGTTATAAAATCATCACAGGTAAAATATCTATTCAGAGTGTAAGATAAACCAATGGATTTCAATATATTAGAGTACAAAATCTGTGGTTACAGACTGCACATTACAACTAACCTGTAGAAAGAACTGCCACTTACTGAAGTTTCAAGGAAGAACATGCACAATTATCTGAAAAGACTATTGAAAACAGCATATCACAGGTGTTTATCCAGATGTTTAAGCCAGACATTAAATGATTTATAAAAATGTGAAACAATGCTATTCATTTCACCAACACTTATTTTAGTTTGGGAAATATAAACTTTTTACAATTAAAATGTTATGTTAATATATTGTTTTAAAATGAATTAATAAATATTTTTACTTCTCAGTTTTAAATTTCAATACATACAATCAACATAAACAAGCTCCTGGGATCTTTCACAATGTTTAAGAGTATAAAGAAGAGACTGAAAAGATTAAGAAGTACAAATCTAAAGAAATTTTTATGCTAATGATTTATGAAGGTATACATGCTTCACTTTTGAAAATATGGGAACTGGGCTTCCCTGGTGGTGCAGTGGTTGAGAGTCCGTCTGCCGATGCAGAGGACACAGGTTCGTGCCCCAGTCCGGGAAGATCCCACATGCCGCGGAGCGGCTGGGCCCGTGAGCCATGGCCGCTGAGCCTGCGTGTTCAGAGCCTGTGCTCCGCAACGGGAGAGGCCACAACAGTGAGAGGCCCGTGTATTGCAAAACAAAATAAATAAATTTTTAAAAAATTAAAAATAAATAAATAAATAAAATAAAATATGGGAACTTTCCTTCTTTTCCTATATTCTGGAACAACCAAAGCCTATGCCTTTAAAGTTGTAAAAATTTTACCTGTGTAACCTGAGGCTTTGTGTATGTGTGCGGGGAATTCTTCTCATTCCAAATCTACTTTTAATTTCTTCCATGATTGTTTTTTATTCCATAAGCAATATACATTGTGTGATATAAAAGTGTTACTCTCATATAAAAACATTTTTGCTCTCATTCATCCCTTTTTTCGTCCCCACCTATGTTTTTCTCTCTCTTTGCCATTACTTTTAATTCATGCTACTTCTTATCACAAAATTTTTGTAATCTGCCTAACGTATTTTCGGGAACCAGGTAAAGTACAAATCACTTGACCACTGTAGTGTAAAGCTCTTTAAGACAGATTCTCATTAGGATTACCATCCTTGATCCATTTATATGTATTTGTACAATGTAGACCCTAGAATTCATCATTCCTGAGGCTTTAAATTGGGGAAACATTCCAGCATTACTGCAAATAAGATGAGGGGAAGAAGTAAATATGTACTAGGAAACACATTAATTTTTACAATCCTAAGCACATTATTTGTCCTGTTTTACTTGTGAAGAAAGAAACTTATAGCATTATGGAACTTACCCTAAGTCACAAGAGCAGGAAGTAGCTGAGCTGGCATTAGAACCCAGGCCTGTAAGATCCCAAAGCCTGCCCCTTTCAATATACTCTGCCACCTCCTTCAAACCAAGGAGACGTGTCTCTTTTACCAGAAACGTCCTTTTTTTCTTCATGTTTTAAAAATAATTAATGCTATAAAATCAAAATTGAAGCATCTTTTTTGTATTATTATAAATATTTGACATCTTACCAAAACCCAAAGACGTTTTGAAACATATAAAGCAGAAAGTAAAACAGTCCCTTCCCTAACCCTCTCACAAGTCCATGTTCAGATTAACAATTCCAGACTCTTTTGATGTGTTTAATTTGTCTCACCCATGTGGGATCAAACCAAACACAGCCTTCTGTAAAACTGCTCTTTTCACGTGACAGTGTTGCTTTTGCATATCAACATGTCCAGATCTACCATTTCCTTTTTAGTAACTGTACAGTATGCCACTAACTGGATGGCCTGAGCTTTCTTTTTGTTTCCCATACGGTTCCCTAACTGACTTAACATGTCCATAAAATAATCCAAACACACTCATGCCTCAGGATCATGACTCTGCTGTTCACTCAGCTCTCTGCTCAGATGGTACCTATGGGAGAGATTTTCCCTGGCTCCATACACAGCGCTTCCTGCTATCATCTTCTATCCCCTGTGCTCATCACCACCTGATGTATTTTATTAATTTGTTTGTTTTCTCTGTCTTCCCCAACAAGAAAGCAGAAAAAGTTGTGTGCCAGTTACTAGGCACTGGGGATACAATTCCCAACCTCCACTGTATCCTCAGGACTCGTAACTGGTACACAACCAGCAATCAATAAATACTATTCAATTAACTCCCTAATCTGAAATGTCTACTGTATTATATTCTAAGGTCCATATGAACTTTCTTTACTTCTGAATTTCCTATATAATTGTGCTAATTCATCTGTGTATCTTGTGCCAGTAAAAAATGGTTTTAGTTACTAAAATTTTGATTTAACATATGATATGCCAAATTGTCCTTATTTTTTAAGAATTTTCGAGCTATTTTCAGGTTCAGGCCTCCAGATAAACATTAAAATCAACTGTTGTTTTAAAAAAGTCTTTTGAAATTCTCAATAGGACTATAATGACTAACATACGATGAACTGCCATCTTAAAAAAAAAGGGGGCGCAGGCAGAACCCAGGGCACGCAGATCCAATAGTGTCTGGTTCAGGTTCTTCTCCCTAAGAATGGCGGCTTCCACAGCATCCTGGGTTTTACCCCACTCATCTTGAGAAGGCTTCCACGCATCCTGGAGGAGGGCATGGCCACAGCACTGGTTTTGCATTTTCAAGAGACACTGGGCGCCCTCACACTTCTCCTTGGCCAACTGGTGAAAAAAGTGGCTCACACCGTCCAGAGTCACATTGCTGCTGCCGAAATAGAAGCCCAGAGAGAGCCGTGTGGCTGACAGGGTCTTGGTGCTCCGGCAGGATGTCAGCCCTGTGCCTCTGAGATGGGAGAGCCGAGTTCAGGACACTGGTCCACCAGAGACCTCCCGACTCCACGTAATATCAAATGGCAAAAGCTCTCCCAGAGATCTCCATCTCAACGTTAAGACCCAGCTCCACTCAACAACCAGCAAGCTACAGATGCTGGACACCCTATGCCAAACAACTAGCAGGATAGGAACACATCCCCACTCATTAGCAGAGAGGCTGCCTAAAATCATAATAAGGTCACAGACACCCCAAAACACACCACCGGATGTGGTCCTGCCCACCAGAAAGACAAGATCCAGCCTCATCCACCAGAACACAGATACTAGTCCCCTCCACCAGGAAGCCTACACAACCCACTGAACCAACCTTAGCCACTGGGGACAGACACCAGAAACAACAGGAACTGCGAACGTGCAGCCGGCAAAAAGGAGACCCCAAACACAGTAAGATAAGCAAAATGAGAGGACAGAGAAACACACAGCACATGAAGGAGCAAGGTGAAAACCCACCAGACCTAACAAATGAAGAGGAAATAGGCAGTCCACCTGAAAAAGAATTCAGAATAATGATAGTAAAGATGATCTAAAATCTTGGAAGTAGAACGGAGAAAATACAAGAAACGTTTAACAAGGACCTAGAAGAACTAAAGAGCAAACAAACAATGATGAACAACAAATAAATGAAATTAAAAATTCTCTAGAAGGCATCAGTAGCAGTATAACTGAGGAAGAAGAACAGGTAAGTGACCTGGAAGATAAAATAGTGGCAATAACTACTGCAGAGCAGAATAAAGAAAAAAGAATGACAAGAATTGAGGACAGTCTCAGAGACCTGAGACATTAAACACACCAACATTCAAATTATAGGGGTCCCAGAAGAAGAAGAGAAAAAGAAAGGGACTGAGAAAATATTTAAAGAGATTATAGTTGAAAAGTTCCCTAATATGGGAAAGGAAATAGTTAATCAAGCCCAGGAAGCGCACAGAGTCCCACACAGGATAAATACAAGGAGAAACACACCAAGACACATATTAATCAAACTGTCAAAATTAAACACAAAGAAAGGATATTAAAAGCAGCATGGGAAAAACAACAAATAACATACAAGGGAATCCCCAGAAGGTTAACAGCTGATCTTTCAGCAGAAACTGCAAGCCACAAGGGAGTGGCAGGACATATTTAAAGTAATGGAAGGGAAAAACCTACAACCAAGATTACTCTACCCAGCAAGGACCTCATTCAGATTTGACAGAGAAATTAAAACCTTTACAGACAAGCAAAAGCTAAGAGAATTCAGCACCACCAAACCAGCTGTACAACAAATGCTAAAGGAACTTCTCTAGGGAGGAAACACAAGAGAAGGAAAAGACCTACAATAACAAACCCAAAACAATTAAAAAAATGGTAATAGGATGATACATATCGATAATTACCTTAAATGTAAATGGACTAAATGCTCCCACCAAAAGACACAGACTGGCTGAATGGATGCAAAAACAAGACCCATATATATACATATACTGTCTACAAGAGACCCACTTCAGACCTAGGGACACATAGAGACTGAAAGTGAGGGGATGGAAAAAGACATTGCATGCAAATGAAAATCAAAAGAAAGCTGGAGCAGCAATTCTCATATCAGACAAAACAGACTTTAAAGACTATTACAAGAGACAAAAAAGAACACTACATAACAATCAAGGGGTCAATCCAAGAAGAAGATATAACAATTGTAAATATTTATGCACCTAACATAGGAGCACCTCAATACATAAGGCAAATCCTAACAGCCATAAAAGGGGAAATTGACAGTAACACAATCACAGTAGGGGACTGTAACACCCCACTTTCACCAATGGACAGATCATCCAAAATGAAAATAAATAAGGAAACACAAGCTTTAAATGATACATTAAACAAGATGGACTTAATGGATATTTATAGGATATTCCATCCAAAAACAACAAAATACACTTTCTTCTCAAGTGCTCATGGAACATTCTCCAGGATAGATCATATCTTGGCTCACAAATCAAGCCTTGGTAAATTTAAGAAAACTGAAATCGTATCAAGTATCTTTCCCGACCACAACGCTATGAGACTAGATATCAATTACAGGAAAAAATCTGTAAAACATACAAACACATGGAGGCTAAACAATACACTACTTAATAACCAAGAGGTCACTGAAGGAATCAAAGAGGAAATCAAAAAATACCTAGAAACAAATGACAATGAAAACATGACGACCCAAAACCTATGGGATTCAGCAAAAGCAGTTCTAAGAGGGAAATTTATAGCAATACAATCCTACCTCAAGAAACAAGAAACATCTCAAAAAAACAACCTAACCTTACACCTAAAGCAATTAGAGAAAGAAGAACAAAAAAACCCCAAAGTTAGCAGAAGGAAAGAACTCATAAAGATCAGATCAGAAATAAATGAAAAAGAAATGAAGGATACAATAGCAAAGTCAATAAAATTAAAAGCTGGTTCTTTGAGAACATAAACAAAATTGATAAACCATTAGCCAGACTCATCAAGAAAAAAAGGGAGAAGACTCAAATCAATAGAATTAGAAATGAAAAAGGAGAAGTAACAACTGACACTGCAGAAATAAAAAAAATCATGAGAGATTACTACAAGCAACTCTATGCCAATAAAATGGACAATCTGGAAGAAATGGACAAATTCTTAGAAATGCACAACCTGCCAAGACTGAATCAGGAAGAAATAGAAAATATGAACAGACCAATCACAAGCACTGAAATTGAAACTGTGATTTGAAACCTTCCAACAAACAAAAGCCCAGGACCAGATGGCTTCACAGGTGAATTCTATCAAACATTTAAAGAAGAGCTAACACCTATCCTTCTCAAACGCTTCCAAAATATAGCAGAGGGAGGAACACTCCCCAACTCATTCTACGAGGCCACCATCACCCTGATACCACAACCAGAAAAAGACGTCACAAAGAACGAAAACTACAGGCCAATATCACTGATGAACATAGATGCAAAAATCCTCAACAAAATACTAGCAAGCAGAATCCAACAGCACATTAAAAGGATCATACACCATGATCAAGTGGGGTTTATGCCAGGAATGCAAGGATTCTTCAATATACACAAATCAATCAATGTGATACACCATATTGACAAATTGAAGGATTAAAAACCATATGATCATCTCAGTAGATGGAGTAAAAGCTTTTGATAAAATTCAACACCCATTTATGATAAAAACCCTACAGAAAGTAGGCATAGAGGAAACTTTCCACAACATAATAAAGGCCATATATGACAAACTCACAGCCAACATCGTTCTCCATGGTGAAAAACTGAAACCATTTCCACTAAGATCAGGAATAAGACAAGGTTGCCCACTCTCACCACTATTATTCAACATAGTTTTGGAAGTTTTAGCCACAGCAATCAGAGAAGAAAAAGGAATAAAAGGTATCCAAATCAGAAAAGAAGTAAAACTGTCACTGTTTGCAGATGACATGATACTATATACAGAGAATCCTAAAGATGCTACCAGAAAACTACTAGAGCTAATCAATGAAGTTGGTAAAGTTGCAGGATACAAAATTAATGCACAGAAATCTCTTGTATTTCTAGACACTGATGATAAAAAACCTGGAAGAGAAATTATGGAAACACTCTCATTTACCACCGCAACAAAAAGAATAAAATACCTAGGAATAAACCGACCTAAGGAAACAAAAGACCTGTATGCAGAAAACTATAAGACACTGATGAAAGAAATTAAGGATGACATAAACAGATGGAGAGATATACCATGTTATTGAATCAGAAGAATCAACATTGTGAAAATGACTATACTACCCAAAGCAATCTACAGATTCAATGCAATCCCTATCAAACTACCAATGGCATTTTTCACAGAACTAGAACAAAAAATTTCACCATTTGTATGGAAACACAAAAGACCCCGACTACCCAAAGCAATCTTGAGAAAGAAAAACGGAGCTGGAGGAATCAGGCTCCCTGACTTCAGACTACACCACAAAGCTACAGTAATCAAGACAGTATGGTACTGGCACAATAACAGAAATATAGATCAATGGAACACGATAGAAAGCCCAGAGATAAACCCACACACATAAGGTCACCTTATTTTTGACAAAGGAGGCAAGAATATACAATGGAGAAAAGACAGTCTCTTCAATAAGTGGTGCTGGGAACACTGGACAGCTACATGTAAAAGAATGAAATTAGAACACTCCCTAACACCATACACAAAAATAAACCCTAAATGGATTAAAGACCTAAATGTAAGGCCAGACACTATCAAACTCTTAGGGGAAAACATAGGCAGAACACTCTATGACATACTGACATACATCACAGCAAGATCCTTTTTGACCCACCTCCTAGAGAAAGGGAAATAAAAACAAAAATAAACAAACAGAACCTAATGAAACTTAAAAAGCTTTTGCACAGAAAAGGAAACCATAAACAAGACGAAAAGACAACCCTCAGAATGGGAGAAAATATTTGCAAATGAAGCATCTGACGAAGGACTTAATCTCCAAAATTTACAAGCAGCTCATGCAGCTTAATATAAAAAAAAACAAACAACCCAATCCAAAAATGGGCAAAAGACCTAAACAGACATTTCTCCAAAGAAGATATACAGATTGCCAACAAACACATGAAAGAATGCTCAACATCACTAATCATTAGAGAAATGCAAATCAAAACTACAATGAGGTATCACCTCACACCAGTCAGAATGGCCATCATCAAAAAATCTACAAACAATGAATGCTGGAGAGGGTGTGGAGAAAAAGGAACCCTCTTGCACTGTTGGTGGGAATGTAAATTGATACAGCCACTATGGAGAACAGTATGGAGGTTCCTTAGAAAACTACAAATAGAACTACCATATGACCCAGCAATCCCACTACTGGGTGTATACCCTGAGAAAACCATAATTCAAAAAGAGTCATGTACCAAAATGTTCATTGCAGCTCTATTTACAATAGCCAGGACATGGAAGCAACCTAAGTGTCCATCGACAGATGAATGGATAAAGAAGATGTGGCACATATACACAATGGAATATTACTCAGCCATAAAAAGAAACGAAATTGAGCTATTGTAATGAGGTGGATGGACCTAGAGCCTGTCATACAGAGTGAAATAAGTCAGAAAGAGAAAAACAAATACCATATGGTAACACATATATATGGAATCTACAGGAAAAAAAACGGTTATGAAGAACCAAGGGTCAGGACACGAACAAAGACGCAGATGTAGAGAATGGACTTGAGGGCACGGGGAGGGGGAAAGGAATGCTGGGATGAAGTGAGAGAGTGGCATGGACTTATATATACTACCAAAATAGATAGCTAGTGGGAAGCAGCCGCATAGTACAGGGAGATCAGCTCGGTGGTTTGTGACCACCTAGAGGGGTGGGATAGGGAGGGTGGGAGGGAGACGCAAGAGGGAGGAGATATGGGGATATATGTATATGCACAGCTGATTCACTTTGTTATAAAGCAGAAACTAACACACAATTGTAAAGCAATTATACTCCAATAAAGATGTTTTAAAAAAAGGCTTCCTAGCCAAAAACGAGATATGCCTCTCCAACACTTATTCAAATCTTCTTTACAATTTTAGGTGTAACATTATAGTTTTCAATATTCCTGGAGTATATATGGTGGTGGTTTTGTTAAACATGCTCTCCATTCCCTATGTTTCTAACTGGTTATTATTGATACATAGTCTTTAAAAGCTCTTGCTTTAGAATATATGTATTAGTATATACTATATATTAGTATGCTGTGTGTATATACATACATATTCTCTCTCTCTCTCTCTCTCTCTCACACACACACATATGTGTGTATATACACACAGATTCTTAACACTTACCATTTTACCAAATTTTTTATTCAAGGAATTTCAGGTCATTTCCTTGCACGCTGCATGTATTCAATGCTATCAGATACAAATTATGATAGAATACCTCTTATTGGGTTCACTTTTCTAACACTACTAGTTAACTAGTTAGTGCTTCTAAAACACTCTTAAAAGAATGATACTGCTAGTCAATTTTTTCTCATTCTTGCCTTTACTTCCAGTATTTCACCACTAAATATTATCTAGTCCGTTTGTGATACATATTTTATTGTGTTGAAGAAATATGCCTCTACACTTAATTAGCAGTTTATAATTTCAGCAAATGCCTATTCAACACTATCAAGATAGACATATTATTTTACATCTATTAAAATGATGAATTATAATAATGGAATTCCTAAAACTAAAACATTCTTGTATTCTTAGGATGACCCTACTTGACTCTGCAAGTTAATTTTTAATAAAACATTACATACTACTGGCTAATCACTCCTTTTAGAAATTTTGTATTAATATTCTACAGAAATTTTTCATGCTGTCTTTGTTAATTCTTGGTGTTTGTGTCATACCAACTAAAAGTTCCAGGAAGTTTTATTTACTACATAGTACAGAGAATTGGTTATAAGTTTAGATAGTAAGGTAAAACTATCTAGATTCAAATCTCAATTTTGCCACTTGCTAGTTGTATGACTCTGAACAAATTCTTCACCTCTGTAAGGTTCAGTTTTCTTAACTATAAAAACAACACACAACTTAACTGAAGTAATTCAGGTGAAATTCCTAGAACAATGCTTGTATCATGTATAAACTAAATAAATACTAACATCATTAACAGAAACCCTAGTATTAAATACAATTAGGAACAATAGTTGGCTAACTGAAAAAATGGGTTAGAGAAAATCATTACCAAAAAAAAAGAAAAGAAAAAGAAAGATACACAGATACATGATTCAAACATTTTATTTTAACTAAAAATGTATAAATGTGCATTTATTTCCCAACTTTCTGACATAGGGCCATGGCCTTCTCTTTCATCAGAGGACTCACTGAATGGAATTCTACATTAGCCAACTCTATTAAGTCTTTGCAAAGCACTGCATCTGTCTATAGTTAATTAAACAATATATGTACAATAATAAAATGTTTGTATACAAAATGGGAAACAACTACCTCTTGGTCGTCATACTCTTCAACTGGTGGAATAAATACGTAGTCTTACTATAGAGTGGTAATCTACTAGCTGCAAATATTCAGCTTGCTATGTTATCAAGCTAGTATTATTTACAGATGGAATGTAGAGCAACAATTAGTCCAATAAGTCTGCTGAAGGGAAGGTTCACAGTTCATGGGTATGTATGTGCCTTATACCAATATCTTCCCTAAAAATTCTCATCCATATTTTGAAACACTCATGCAAATCTTACAAGTTGCAATTTAATATTATTATATATGAAAACCAAAGTTCTTTTATAAAAAAGAAACTTATTTAAAATATTAGATAAAGAGAAAGAGGATTAACACGTAAGTCCTATGACCTAGGCCCTATAATAGGCTCCAAATAATGAAGACCTATGCTAGTGAGTACATGGATGTATTTTGGTGTGTCTGCATACACATATACATATAAACACATGTGCATATACATATGTAAAAGAGTATTTCTTTACAATATCCCCAAACATTAATTCTTCCATACTGCCACACTCCGAAAAAAACAGAATCTACCATTCATTCTCTCCCCCCTCATATTTACTCCTCCTTCCCAGTCTTATCTTTAGGAACTCAAACACATTAATCTAATCACAAAATATCTAGGGACTTTAAGATCCTTAATTTTACTAGAACAATTATCAAAGTGCCTGCATTCTAGTTTCTCCTCCATTCAGCAATCATCAGCCTTCAACAGAAACATGATGTTCTCCTAGAAACACAAGCGTGAAAAAATTTTAATTTCCTACAGATACTACAAATATTAAAATCACAAGCTTACCTTATTAATTCTAGTTGTGCAAGCTCCTGATTTGCTTGAAATATAGGTTTTTTAGTGAAGAGTTCACCAAGGATACATCTAATGGGAAAAATATCCACCATTACCAAATGGTATGATTTTACTTCACTACCAAGTTTCAAGTAAATTAACGAGTCAATAAGTCTATCTTACCCACAGCTCCATACATCAATAGCTGGTGTGTATCTTTCTTCTCCCAACAGCAGTTCAGGTGGACGGTACCATAAAGTGATGACCTTGTTAGTATATGGACGACTAAAAAACACAGAAAGCACTCTTTAGAGTTAGCATGTGTTAGAATAAGAGAAATTCTTTTAAGAAATATTATTTTGGCTAATCAAAGCAATCCTACAATCCTAACTAAAACTACTTTCATCTGCCTACAGACATGCTATGACATCTAATACATGATCATAAAATACATCTGAAAGCAATGTGATTACCTGAAAAATTCCCTTAATATATAAAAATTAAAAGTTGTTGGCTTGTTTTAACCGTAACACGGTCAAAGAAAGATCTTTATATCAACTGTTGGCATTGATGATTTTGACCAAATCTGGCAAATCACTAATGTATGGCAAGATACAGTTCAAACTGTAACCACCACCTAACAAAAGTTTTCAACTGGGCATATCTTTCCCTGGCAATATTTCATTGATTTTAACCCATTTTGGTATGTGAATAGAAAGTATAGAAATGTAGACTGTAGTAGTTTGGGTCTACCCTGCCAGGAACCACTAGTGATAGGTAAGATACTTTATCAGATGATTCCTTTGTCACCTTCTAACAATGAGGACATATATATTTATATATACTACTACCACTTTGTCATAGAAGATATTATCTAGTAAGCTGTGTAAGTGTTCTCACTCCTCCGAGAATGAGCCTGTTGTAGCTGATTCACAAGAGTAAAGACAGTCTAAGAAGTTAGAGGTAGTTCTTCGACTGTTCTGTGTGATCACGTATGTCTTTAGGTCAATTCTAAACTTCTCTTCCTCTCCAAATATCCTCCAAATCACAAGGATACAAAGGCTATATCACAGGAAATTTCCCAGAATGGCTGTATTCCAAGCCCATTTACCTGAGGTTGGCTTGGACTCGGACCAGTTTGGGGAAGGAAAAAAAGGAGCATATAATTTATAAAGCAATTCCCTCTTGCCAACTGTAGGTCTGAAGTTCCAGGCAGCCTAAGACCTGAGTAGCCTGCTCCCACATTGCCAAATTTCTCCAAATAATTTAAACACTTAGACTGTAAGCCATAGAGGACACCACAGCATTACCACAGATAGGACTATAGTAACAGTGTGCCAAAGCCAGGAAAAAAGGATACTTGACTTTGGTATAAATTGTGATAAGAGAAGATAGTCTAAGAAGTATGTTTTCAATAGCCAACTAGGATTAGATTTTTCTAACATTATTAAATTGCTTTTCTTAGTGATTTTTGCTTGTTTTTACTAGCATCACTTATCTTCACATAACGAGGAAATCTTTTAAACTCTATCTATTCTAATTAAGCTGGATTTAATCATTTAAAAATATGTTCACCTCTTTATGTCTTAACACCTTTTAAGTTTGAAATTCCTTCCCATTTTTCTCATTCAAACCTATACCTCCTTTAAAACATGGTGAAAGACCCATCTCCATAAAGTCTAATCTTTTATTAACAACAGATTTATTTTTAAAGAAACGTTTGTTTTCATATTCTTAAATTTACACCATACTTACCACTGTAATGATCTATTTTGTTTTCTCTATGTTCCCAGAAAAATCAAAAGACCTCAGAGACCATTCTTTATTATGAAAAAAAAATAGTACCCACACACTAAGCCCAGAACAATGTTGGGCATAGGGCAGACCTTTTACTGTATATGGCCCTGCAACTTTAGGTGACATACATGAATTAGGTGGGTGGGGGAACAAAGTCGGAGAAAATTATGATAAGTAGTTTTCTAAAACATTTCAAAGGTCTATGAGCATGTGAAACGTATAGTCTTGCTACTAAGGTACAGCTAGGTATCTACAGTCTCAAGAAAAATGTTTAAATTAATGTAAATCTGTCAGTAAATAGTTAATTTTTTATCTTTTTATGTTTAGAAATATTTTTAAATATATTTAAAAAAAATAAAAGTCTGCTGTATTATGTGGAGAAATTACACAAATTAAGGTTAGTAAATTTTATATTTAAAGAAAAGATTATTTTATATGTGTGTTAAAAAGAAACAACAGATCCAAAATGGAGTTACTTGTGTTAACTCCCACACCAGCAAACCAAGACTTACTACCTAAGCTAACTGCAGATTCAGCCCCTCCCAGGAAAGGCATCTTAACCAATTGGTCTGGAATTTCCCAGTCAGCACTAGCGAGGTCACCTGCCACACAGTCCCCTCCCATCCCTTAAAGGAAAGTGACCTTGCCAATCTGCTTTCTGCTAGTATAACTTTCTTGTCCCTGCCCCCTTCTGCCTTTAAAAACCTTCCATTTTGTATAGCTCCTCAGAGATCCCTTCTACTTACTAGATGGGATGTGGCCTGATTCAGGAAGTGTTTAATAAAACCAATTAGATCTTCAAATTTACTCAGCTGAATTTTGGTTTTTAACCGTATTATATATCAATTTCTAGGCAACATTTAGAACACAGTCATCTTTAGCAGTTAAAATTAGACTAGTTCACTTTTTCATTAACTCTCATCAAATTCAGAAGTGAAAATATTTAGTACATTTTCAAAAATGATTAAACACAGAACTAGATGAACTATACTTCTAGGTATACAGCAAAAGTATTTAACGTATACCAATTAATAGCTTTTCCAAATATATCCAAATGCTCAGTTTCTGTCAGAAGAAAAATAAGAACTACGTAAAAACTTGAAACATTCAACAGTAAAATTTGACATAGAAAGCTCAATTTTAAAACACTAATATAATCTCTAAATTGTGGAAATTCTTTCATTTATGAAGTAAATAAATATTCAAACTGATATATATTTTTCGTAAAACAAAGTACCATCCCAACATTTCTCTTTACAATCAATGAAATATCAACAGAATAAAGATCAAAGATTATCTGCTCAGTAATAGATTCCAACACTTTGCCCTTCAGGGAAGGTGTGACATGGTTACGGTCTTCCCTACCCTACACACCACAAGCAGTGCTGTATTCCTAACAAAGCGAGCACTGCCTTAAGGGTATATCCCTAGGCTGGCAGGCAGCTCAGCCTCCTGTCTGGTCTGAATAGGTAAAAGGCAAACAGATGATTGGAGCAAGATTTTAGGCCCTTGAAGTATTTGGAGATTCTGGATAAATCCAAATTAAAATTCACAAACCACAGTTGATAACTCTGTTAAAGACCATTCTAAGAAATGAAAAAAAAATCATGTAATAGGAAATACCTAAATTAGCTTTAAAATGCTTCACTTTTCCAACAATACATAAAGTCTACACTTATTTCTTTTAGAGTATAACTTATATTTTTGAGAAAAACATGGAAAGAGTTCAGCTAGCTAAATTCATCGTATGCCCAAACGCCATGTCTCCTTCAGAATCCACTAGGTAAACACCTACCAAAACTACAAAAGAAATTTGGGACCTATTTTTAATACCAACCCAACTTCTAAGGTCAAAAACCCAGGAGTCATCCTTGTTTCCTTTTTCCTTCAAATCTCACATCTAATCTATCAACAACTTCTGTCAACTCTACATCCAAATAGGTCCTAAATGCAACCATTTCCCACGATTTCAAGGAAATCTGAGCCACTACCAACTTTTAGCCGGAGCCACTATTATCTTTTTTTCTGGTACTACTGCAACAGTCTCTTAACTAGTTTCCTGACCTCGATCTCTAGCTTTCCTCCCCCACTTTTACGTTTTTTAAGCATAAAACCAAGTCATATCAGTTAGTTGCTTAAACTGTCCAGTTATCTCCCACTGCAACTAAATAAAATTTATACTTTACCTCAGGTGATAAGACTATACACTGGAGTATCTCACTCCTATTTTTACACTGGGCAACATCTTGGCCCCCTTAAACTTTCCAAGTCTGTTTCCAGGCCTTGCAGTTGCTGAGTTCCTTCTACTTGGAATGTTATCTGCCTAGGTCTTCATTAAGTTATCCTCTTCTCAACACTCAGGTCTTAGCTCAATTTTACTTCTCAACGAATTCTATCCTGGGCTTCCCTGGTGGTGCAGTGGTTGAGAGTCTGCCTGCCGATGCAGGGGACGTGGGTTCGTGCCCCAGTTTGGGAAGATCCCACATGCCGCAGAGCGGCTGGGCCCGTGAGCCATGGCCGCTGAGCTTGCGCGTCCGGAGCCTGTGCTCCGCAACGGGAGAGGCCACACAGTGAGAGGCCCACGTACCGCAAAAAAAAAAAAAAAAAAAAAAAAAGAGTTCTATCCAAACTGCCTTAGCCAGAATTAGCCAAGCAGCCACCCCCAAGCTCATGGTGTCCCTGCAGACACTATTTTATTTGCTTTGTAGCACTTGGTACTTTAAATTCTTTCCTCTATCCAACAGGTTCTCGTTGTCTACCTTCTTTCATGACTATGTAATGAGACCAGGGATTGATCTGTCTTTCTTATCTCTACTACGCAGCCAACAGGTATTATACCTAGGTCAGTGTCAGGCATACAGTAAGTACTTGGCAATATTTTTAATCAACTGATTTATGCCATAACTACATTAACAATAAACACAGTCTTTTTCCTCATGCCCTTTCCCCATTCCCTTCTAATTTTACCCTACTTTCCTCCTTTTGATTTTTTCTCAGAAAAATAACTTAAATTTCTGTACCATAACATTACTACAGAAAAACATAAGTAATTTTTTTCCAATTGACGTTACCTTAGGATCACTTGCACATTCTTATTACACATGCAAATTTAGAAGTACCTGTATTTTAACATATCCAAAAGGAAATTTATTATCTTCTGCCCTAAACCTGCTTCCCGTTTCCTGTCTCAGCAAACGGCATCACAGTTTATGGCAGAGACTGCTAAGCTGTCTTCTAAAATCTGTTCTTCCTTTCTTCAGTGGGAGCTGCCCACCTACACTACATTTCCCACCCTCACTGCAGTTAGGTGTGGCCACATGACAAAGTTCTCGCCAATGGAACGTGAACACAGGTGCCATTTCTTGGCCTGGCTCATAACACCCCTCCCTCCTCTTTTCTAGCTTCTAGCTGACAGACATGGTGATAGACTTGGAAAGCATGTGAAGAAAGGCAGCAAATCTTCCAATCTGGATCCTTAAATGACTGTATGAAGCAGAGTCACCATATGATCAAACAATATAGTGAAATATTCTCAATTGTGCAGCAAGGTAAAGTAACAACTGCTCCAGATTACTGAGTGAGAAATATAAACTTATTCTTTAAGCCACTGAATTTTGAGGTTCTCTTTGTTGTAAGTTTAGCTTCTCCTAATTAATAAACCATTTATGCAATTCCTTAAGCAGCAATCTTACTGTAGGGGTAAAAGCAGGATGTGTCTACCAACACAATAGTCAACCATCAAGTTCTAACTATTCTATATCTTATGATATAATTCATCTCCAACTTTCCAACACCTATGCCCATTGCCTAGTTAAAGCCATAATTATCCTACCTAGGTTTTTTGTTGTTTTTTTTTTTTTAATAATCACTACTTTTTTTTTTGGATGTGGACCATTTTTAAAGTCTTTATTGAATTTGTTACAATATTGCTTCTCTTTTATGTTTTGGTTTTTTGGCCACGAGGCATGTGGGATCTTAGCTCCCCGACCAAGGATCAAACCTGCACCCCCTGCAATAGAAGGCGAAGTCTTAACCACTGGACTGCCAGGGAAGTAAGTCCCCCATATCCTACCTAGGTTTATTGCAACCCCTGTCTAACTGATTGCCCTTGCTTGCAGGCTTACAAGGTCAATCTACTTTCCAAAGTGCAGTCAAAGTGATAGTATAAAATAAAATGCCAATGTTTACACCTTCAATACACACTGCTGCCTCTGGGAGAATATCCACACAAGACTTACAAACTTATTACTTGGTTCTTGCTCTGCCCACACTGAACTATCAGTTCCCTGAGAAGGCTTAGCAAATGCTCATTTTCTAGAGCTAGGAGATAGAGCCAGGGAGAGAACAGAGCTGGCAAAAAAAACTTTCAAGAAGATAGTGGTGCTGTAATTATGTTTTAAATGAACATTTTAAATAAGCTTTTTTTTTTTTTTTTTTTTTTGCGGTACGCGGGCCTCTCGCTGTTGTGGCTTCTCCCGTTGTGGAGCACAGGCTCTGGACGCGCAGGCTCAGCGGCCACGGCTCAAGGGCCCAGCTGCTCCGCGGCATGTGGGATCTTCCCGGACCGGGGCATGAACCCGTGTCCCCTGCATCGGCTGGCGGACTCTCAACCAGTGCACCACCAGGGAAGCCCTAAATAAGCTTTTTAATGTACTTTTCAAAGTTAACACTGACAAAAGACAATGAAAATGACTGTTTTATTAAAGTCAAGGAAAAACTCATGATAATTTACTCAAAAATTTTACAAAATAGGTGCCATACCTCACTTTTTACCTTAGTGCTTAATGAGGAAAAAGCAAACACTGAGAAAGTATGCAGACAGAAGGACTTTAATCATAAAAGAAAATTCCAAGGTGGGTGGAGTTAGCAGAGAATAAAGCCAATCTCAAATCACCCAATTCAATATTCGTTTATAGTATTATGAAGGAAATATTCCATGGTATGATTAGGTTGTTGTCTTTACCAATGTAAAGACAGAAGTATAAGACACTGAAACTGTTTTTTTTTTTTAGAAGATGTTGGGGGTAGTAGTTTATTAATTTTATTTATTTATTTTTGCTGTGTTGGGTCTTCATTTCTGTGTGAGGGCTTCCTCTAGTTGTGGCAAGCGGGGGCCACTCTTCATCGCGGTGCGCGGGCCTCTCACTATCGCGGCCTCTCTCGTTGCACAGCACAGGCTCCAGATGCGCAGGCTCAGTAGTTGTGGCTCACAGGCCTAGTTGCTCCGCAGCATGTGGGATCCTCCCAGACCAGGGCTCAAACCCGTGTCCCCTGCATTAGCAGGCAGATTCTCAACCGCTGCGCCACCAGGGAAGCCCTGAAACTTTTTTAAACTAGGACATTTAAATCCCAAGAAAACTAAAGTACTGATGTAATAATTAAAATAGATCATCCAAAGTTAGACAAATAAATAAAATCCAGTATCCTCAAAATTGAACATTTAGGACTTGGGCTACTAGGTTTGCCTACCCACTGTCAACATCCTAAAGACAGTCTTGTTTACATCACAAAGAGAAAACACAAACTGATGTGATATCACACATGCGATGTTTTTTTTTTCTTTCACGGACTAAAAAAAAAAAAACTACATTATTGAGATATCTAACCAGTCTTTTCACAAAAAACATTCATCCCTACTGAAAAAGAAACAGGATGGAAAAACATATAGTGAGGTTCTCAGGTGTTACAGAATAAATTAATACTTTAAAAAGAAAACCCTAAAAATAGAAAAAGAACCACTCCAATTTATTCCCACAATTAAAATTAAATCCCAAGCAGTAATTCCATAACCTAGCAAAACACACACACATAAAATCCCTCTGACATTAAATTAGAAAAAGAAAACAGTAACTCCAACAAGCTGTTCCTCTTGGACAGCTAGAAACTACCTTTGTAAAAATCCAGAAATAATGGTCTCGACATTAAATATTCTGAATTTCAACTTCTACTGAATATCTTCATCTGTAAATAAGTCTCATTAAGAATTTTTGAAGAGAAAGCAGACGCTATTTCTTTGTCTACTAGGGAAGTGGCACCACCACCAGCAATACTTCTTTTATTTTCAAACCTTCTACTTTAATGTGGTTAACAAGATATTAAAGTGTAAAATCATCATAAAACTTTCATGAAATCTCAGGTAATTTTAAATATTTGATGCTATCAAAATATTTCCTATTTATAGACTTTATTAGATACATAAGGAGCTTTAAGGGAGATTCAGAAATGGAAATATCACACAACTTGCTGGAAGACTAAATGAGCATACTTCATTTGGAAAAAATAAAATATAATATTTGAAGGGCCAAATAATTAATATAACATTTGAAGGATCAGAATTAATCAAGCAGTCACTATGAATGTGTTTTATGCTTTAAGGCATATAAAACACAAAAGTTTAAGATAATGATCCCTGTCT
Organism: Phocoena phocoena; assembly: GCF_963924675.1. Classification (NCBI taxonomy): domain Eukaryota; kingdom Metazoa; phylum Chordata; class Mammalia; order Artiodactyla; family Phocoenidae; genus Phocoena; species Phocoena phocoena. The sequence continues at coordinate 13,113,268 of NC_089227.1, forward strand.
TTAAAATAACTACAATTCTAGCTGTAGTGAAAAGACAAGAACAAAAGTAAAAAGACCAGCACCAAGGAGGCAATTTTAATTCTGAATATAATTTCATCTACTCCCTGGACAAGCAGCAAGAGGTAATTCTTCCATTCACACCCTACATAGGTTTGGGAAAATTTAGTTTTGGTTTTAATGGCAATTTTATGAAAAGCCACTAGATGGCGATATTGCCTTCAAAAATGTTTAAAAAGCTATTTTGTTCACTAACTTTCAGAACCACGAAAGAAATGTTTTCCAATACACTATAAATATCTTAGAGATTTGAAATCCTTCATCTTAAAGTTGAGAATAATGACATACAGAGATATTACGTGACTTGTCCAATATTTCACAACTGGTAAAATGGAAATGCCAGGACTAGAGCCAAAGTTTCCCGATTTAGGCCTTAGGATTTTCAGTTCCTTCCATTAAAAAAGTAAACGTGTTAAGTTATAGTTTCTTCTCTAGAAAGTGAAATTAATTTCAACTTATATGTAAAGTGCATATTTTTTCATGAGATGGTCACATAAAGTGAAAAAGATACTCCATTACTTGGAAAAGCATTGTAGCTAAGACTTGGTAAAATCAAAACGCAGAAGAGGATTTATCATTGTAGCTGAAAGTCTTGGGGAAAGGTGGACTTAAAACAGCTACTAAAAAACTGAACAGATATGAAGAAATGAGGCAAATACCTCTGTTCTCAAGTTCAATATTTCCCAAGGCCAAATAGAGCAAAGCATGAATACTGATGCTCAAAACAAGAAAATGATTCTTCAAGTTTAAAGGAATCATTTTCCCCCCTAATTTTAGCCCAGTGTTTCTTTCCTCTACTGTAGCGCACATGACAGAAGAGATCCATACTGGTCACCCACAACCCCATGCTCAATTCCTACATACTAGCTGTAGTTCCATCAAGTTTTCCTCATATTCAAAAAAGATATACCGGGACTTCCCTGGTGGTGCAGTGGTGAAGAATCCACCTGCCAATGCGGGGGACACGGGTTCGATCCCTGGCCCGGGAAGATCCCACATGCCGTGGAGCAACTAAGCCTGTGCGCCACAGCTACTGAGCCTGCGCTCTAGAGCCCGCACGTCACAACTACTGAGCCCACGTGCCACAACTACTGAAGCTCGTGCGCCTAGAGCCCGTGCTCCGCAACGGGAGAAGCCACCACAATGAGAAGCCTGCGCACCGCAATCAAGAGCAGCCCCTGCTCACCGCAACTAGAGAAAGCCCGGGCGCAGCAACAAAGACCCAACGTAGCCAAAAATAAAAATTAATTAATTAAAAAAAAAAAGATATACCAAATCAAATAAGTGAGAGAGATGTAATTGATGCTACTACAGTGATAAGCTGAAATCTGCTCTATTTTGAAAAAAACAAGAAACCCTACAACAATTTCTTGAACACTTCATTCTACCTGTAATAGCTAATTACTTAGAAAACACTTCAAAAAATATTTGGATGGGGGTATTATGGTTTTCTTTCTGCTTATGATAACAAAGAAATATGGATGGAAATCATTTGCTGTATGTTTATTTCAAGAAATATCTAGAAAACTTGGGATAATACAGTGAATCTGCTACAGGCAGTGAATTTCAGTATGTTATTAAAATTTACTGAAACAGTATGTGTATTTTAAAGTCATTCCATTAAATTAAGCCTACTTCTCTAACTGATTTTAAAGAAACTGGAATTATTTGAATCTGAAAAAGAGTAGTTTTAAAGACATACATAACCCTGAAGGAAAGGATATTTGCTTATAAAACAAAATGATATACCAAGTTTTTAACTTACAAATTTGATTAAGCAGAAAATTTCAGTATACATTACCTGAAGATGCAAAGTTATGGGATTTTAAATTTCCTACTTCCTTAAGTTCAAAATTCTTATATCAATTCAGCAAGGCAATGGGGACCAAGGTTCAGTGAACACGCCACACCCCTGACACTCCATTGAAACCCAACATTCCATTTTAAAAGAGAAAAAAAAAAAAAATCAATGGGAAAATTACATATAAAATTTGGCTCTATACTCAGTTCTTCTGGAACATATCTATTCCAATGCGAACAAATATCTGCATAAAAAGAATCTATGAGATGGAAAATGGTAATTTAGCTGTTCTCCATCTCCACTGAAACCTAACACGAAAACAAGAAGAAAGGGATTTATAGTCAAAGTATGATAGACATATACTTCTATTAAGAAAGGATAACAAAACTACAGTGAAATCTCAGTTAACCAGCTAAGCAGGTAGAATCCTTAATTAAGAAGAATTTCCCCCTAAAGAATAGTCATTGAAATTTAGTCATTCAAGAAGTATACTTCAAGTGAAGTTTTGGGTTAAGTATACTTAAGGACCAATTTATTTTTTTCCCTCAAATTCTATCGAAAGGCACTATTATACACAATGGAAAGAATAAATAATTGGGAGTTGGAAAATTTGAGCTATACACTCTTGATGATACTATATATTGATAACAAATATTTTTGGATCTTTCAAGTCACTCAACCCTTTCTAGGTCTCCATTTTCTCAAACGCAAAATGAGGGTTAGAGCTGTTAAGCTCTAGAACAACTTCAAACAAACAAACAAGCAAAAACATACAACCTTTTCTTAAAATAAAATATTAATTAAAAGTGTAGTAAGTTAAATAAAGGCCGAAAAGCTCTGGCTAAAATAGGTATAGGGGACTGGAGCCCTGTCCATAACAAGCTGTCCATACCACAGTCTGAGTTTAACAGAACTCTAATGTATCCAAAACATACCATTTAAAAACCTCTAAACACTAAAAATAATTTTCAGAATTATGTCACAGGCGCTGCAAGATTAAAAAACACATTTTTCACTTAAAAAAAAATTCAAAACGGGGATTTTTTTTTCAACTAACCAGAAACTGGCAAAGATTCAATGAACGTAAATAACTATTGCTAAGAATTCCAATTAACTGATATTTTATTATATCCAATTATGATTACACTAAATAAATTATAGAACTGTCATAAGGAATTTATACATATATGTATATATATTAAAGAAATAATGCTGTCTGACAAGAAAGGAATGGGCTAATAAACTGGAGATATTAAACCCAGTTAATTTCATAGTTTATATAAAATTCCCTACTTCACAAAAATATTTTGAAATTCCGTATTATTCTTCTAAGAATAATCCTAATAAGACAAATCAATTTCACTACCATCAGGCACAAAATGAGCCAAGTGGGATACTTGGAGTCCCTAACTTTAGCCACAGAAGCTTCACACAAAGAAGTTATACACTGAACTTCCTCACAATAGTTTGTTTAAATAAAAGGTTCTAGGGAGTTTAAAACACACACACATCTATATATAGATATAACTATAGTTAAAATAAAAGTTTTAAGTAAGTCCAAAATAATAATTAAAACAAAATATACAAGTTTAAACATGTAACATAAAAAGCATTTACTAAGGTTTATCATTAAACCCCAAAATTACAAACATCTTAACGTCTGGACATGCATTAGAAATTTAAGCATGAATTTTATTTAAAAATTCCTAAGTTCATTTAAGAAACACTTAAAATGGCACATTTGAAAAGAAATTATATTTACCTCTAAGTATGAAAAAATCTATTATTTTTACATTGATTTAATGTATAAAATTTTGTAATTCAAATAGTCAACCCAACATGGTCATGGTATAAAACTTCATTATTTCATGTATTTAACCATGAAAAGAAAATTTCCTTTTTGTTAAAAAATAAACTATCAATATGGTATTCTTAATATAGCTTCTAAAACTGGTCACTAATGTCTATAATATTCAATTGAAAATATTCTTACCTTTCTTCTGAGCTATACAACCGAGCAAGTCCAAAATCTGCAAGTTTTATCTGCCCTCTGGTGGAAGTAAGATAAAATGAAAAAATATTAGTCTACTCTGAATTGATCTTACACATTCATGTTCTATTCCTACAACTAACCAAAAATTCACTGATATAACTGAAACTTCGATTATACTGCAGTACCCAAGGTTCTACAGGAAAAGGCAAACATAAACTCACAACAATATAGGGCAAAAATTAGTACTTTTCTTCGGATAATTTCAGCTACTATTACACTAGTACTGTTGTTATATTATTATGATATATATATAGTATATTATTATATATAGTAATAATAGTACTAATATAACAGTTTCTCGGTACTATTCAGTTCCTATTTAGAAAAGTACACTTCAATGAAAATAAAACAAAATGAGGTAATTCATACTACCTTAGTAATAAGACAAATTATTCGTTCAATTCCAGCCAATAATGTGCAAGAAATGAATCACATCATTTTAAATTTATGTTTAATTTTCCAGTTCTTAGAGTGACTTGGTGCTCTATAGAACACTTTCTACTAACTAAAATCAGGACCAGGCATGTCTCACTTAAACCAACAAATAGTACCAATTACAAGAGAATTATCAGAGTTCAGGTTATGCTGTCAGTGAAATATTTAACATAAGCTTTGAATATGTATGTATGTATGTACGTGCATATACACGTCAAAAAATGTTCACTTTACAACTGTGATGACTGACTGTTTTTTTAAAAAATTCCAAATTAAAAAAGATGCTAAAACCTATTCTTAACCTAAAACTGAAATCACATCATTAATCATTAGAAGAACCATTCACATTATTTGGAAGAATATCAAATGAGAGGGTCAACTAAGTATTTTGGTTGGGGGGGGTGCCTATAATCTTTATTACTTCCCTCCCCCCCCCACCCCCCCATGGAGGTATGACAGCTGTTATTGACCAACAACAACAAAAGAAAAGGGGTGCTTAAGTAGTTTGCCCAAGGTCACTTAAACTACTATATGGTTTATGTATACTAGTATATTGATTCAAACTATTATGTGGATTCAAACTCAGGTCTTTATGACTCGAAAACCCCTATTTATATAAGGTCAAAGGGACTGTAAAGTTCTTTAGAGGTCTGATCCAATTAATCCTATTAAATTCCTTGGATTGAGGGGATGGATGAAACTTCAACAAGTCAACTAAGTATTATTTTACATACATTACAAACTATTATTGGAAATTAACTAAAATATATTTAACACAACTTCAGACATAGCCCAAGCTGTAATAGATTTTTTAAAAATAGTCTGAGCAATAAAAACCTAAATTTTAAATCTTTTTAACGGAATCAAGGTATACATTATATAAGACTCATTTTAAACATATATATCAAACTCATATCATACCTATTATTTAGAAGAATATTTGAACACTTAATATCTCGATGCAAAAAGTTCTTCTTATGACAATAATCCAGACCTTCCATAAGCTGTCTCATGAATGACTTTATGTGATTTTCATTAAAATGAACCAAGCCTGATTCCAGCAGTCCCATCAGATCATGGTCCATATATTCAAACACCAGATAAAATGCACCTAAGAACAACAATTAACACATTAAAGATTTTGTTCTTACAACTTTTCTATAGGCTCAGAATTTTTTAAAAATAAAATGCTGGGGAGAAAATTAATCCTTGAAAAGAATTGCTACTTCTGTCATTTAATAATGTTCATGTCCTTTTCTCTGAATTTAATATCAATACCATCCCAAGGAACTATCTAGCCAGTCTTCTTCTCCCAAAGAAAACTGCTATGATATAAAATCAACACTGCTAATTTCCACACTGCATAGTTTCTGGGTATGATTGATGTAAAATAAATTCTTAGCTGTTTTACATATTGAACAAATTGTCTCTCAGCAGAAGCTGAATAAAATCAGTATAGTTCATCAAAGAAAATTTAAAGATGTTGTAAGAATTACTTTTGATTAAAAAAAAAAAAAAAAAAAAGTCTGGGCCCAGTCGGGCTTTAGATGACTTCTATTAAGTTTTCAATAAGCATATAATTTAATTCTTTTATACAGCTCCAGAGCATTTGAAAGCATACAAATTACAACTTTATTTTATAATACCAGCTTATTAATCCTGCTACTAAATCCTAAAACAGCACATAGCACATACACAACATACATACGATAGATTCAAAATTCCTAAATGAAACTTGCACAAACTGAATCTAAAGCTATATCTACAAATATCTCAATCAGGCAGTTTAATTTATCAATTCGAGAATGGAAAAGCTAATAAAATTCAACACATCTATCTTTCAAAGTAAAAAAGTTATCAATATGCCAAAAAAAGGCATCTGAAGAAAGTTCATGATCAGTTCGTGATTAAAAACAGAGCAAAGGAAATTCCCGGACGGTCCAGTGGTTAGGACACGGTGCTTTCATGGCAGGGCTCAGGTTTGATCCCTGGTCCAGGGATCCTGCAAGCTGTGTGGCACGGCCAAAAAAAAAAAAAACAGAACAGAGCAAAGATTTCACAGTAAACTTGCAATAGAAAGATTCTTTCCTAAAAGTTTATAATCGTTCCTCTCTGAAACCAACAACTATTGTCATATTTAATAGTAAAATGTCAGATGCTGTACACAAGACAAGAATGTTCATTATTACTAACTATTCTAGAAGTTAGTAAGTAAAATTAAAAACAAAGTATAAAAACTTAAAGTGACAAAAACATGATTATTGGTAGATGAGATGACGATTCTAAAAGATCCAAAAGAATAAAAAAGTAGCTGCGTTAGAAAAAAATCATACACAAAAAATAAAAGACTTTATATATGCCAGCAACAATTAGAAATTAAAATTAGAAACAATTAGAAAGTAAAATTTAAATGACTCTGCAATAGAAAAAAAAAATACTACAAACAACTAGGAATAAACTTTAACAATTATACAAATTTATTAAGGATTCACCAAATTGTAAAATTCTATATTTTAATGCAATTTCAGTAAAAGGACCAATGATTTGTTGTTTCTTTTGCTGAAAGAACACTTGAGAAACTAACTCTAAAGTTCACCTTGAAGAAAACAAAACCAGAATATCAACCAAAACGTTTCTTAAAATAAACATTTGCCCTACCAGAAATTAATATGACCTACTGTACTATTGGGACAGATAGAAAAATGCATATAATATATACCAGAAAAAAAAATCCCAAATACGTATCTACTAACTATGAAAACAGCCATTTTAAATCAGTGAAGGAAAAAAAGAGACAGAATAGTACTGGGACAAAGGCAGTAACCCCAAAGGCAGATTGGGAATTATACCAAAAACAAGCCTATTAAAAAACTGACAAATTTCACTAAATAAAAATTTAGAAACACATATGTAAGAAATAAATATGAAATAGAGGTAAAAGGCAAATAAATGACAAGCTGAAGAACCTATTTGCAACATAACAGATTAATTTTCTTAATATAAAACAAAGTCTTGGGGCTTCCCTGGTGGCGCAGTGTTGAAAGTCCGCCTGCCGATGCAGGGGATGCGGGCTTGTGCCCCGGTCCGGGAGGATCCCACATGCCGCGGAGCGGCTGGGCCCGTGGGCCATGGCCATGAGCCTGTGCGTCCGGAGCCTGTGCTCCACAGCGGGAGAGGCCACAACAGTGAGAGGCCCGTGTACCGCAAAAAAAAACAAACAAAAAAAACCAAAGTCTTACAAATCAGTACCAAAAAGGACCAGTACTACAAGAGAAAAATGAAATTAACTGTCAATACACAAAAAATGCCTATGTACTTAATCTCACTATTAATCAAAATATACAAATCAAACAATATACCACTTTTAATAAAGGGAAAATATTTCAAAAGAAAAACTACACTGCATTAACAAAGGTGTGAAATAAACAGACACTATTATATAGTGCCAGTAGTAAACTGGTATATTTACAAAATATAATTTGGCAACATGCACCCAAAGCTTTAACCATCATGTACCCTTTTACGTAGCAAGGGCTTTTATAGATATTTAGCACAAGGAGGTAAAAGATAGAAAAGATTTATCTATAGGCATGTTCACTAAAACCAATATAATAATAAAATACCTAAAAACATTAAGCAAAAAAACCAAACCAAATAAACAAACAAATGGGTTATTATGGTTCACCTATACCATACCATGCACTTTGAAAAACACTGTAGAGGTATGATATTGATATGCAAATATATTGATGATATTGAGTTTAAAGTAGATTAACAAAGATTGTGTATTTGATCCATCTATCTCACTATCTTTGATGTTATTAAGTAACACAGTTACACACAGAATATCTAGAGTAGCAAAGCCCAATACAACTGCTACTACCTCCGTGTGGCAACTGAACACTTGAAATGTGGCTAGTCCAAATGTGCCTGAAGCGTAAAACGTACACGGGATTTCAAAAACTTACTACAGGGCTTCCCTGGTGGCGCAGTGGTTGAGAGTCCGCCTGCCGATGCAGGGGACATGGGCTCATGCCCTGGTCGGGAAGATCCCACTTGCCGCGGAGCGGCTGGGCCCGTGAGCCATGGCTGCTGAGCCTGCGCGTCCGGAGCCTGTGCTCCGCAACGGGAGAGGCCACAACAGCGAGAGGCCCGCGTATCGCAAAAAAAAAAAAAAAAAAAACTTACTACAACAACTAAAAAAAATAAAATATCTTGATAATTTGTTATATTGGTTACATACTGGAATAATCTCTTGATATACTGGGTTAAATAATAATATTATTAAAATGAACAGAGCTTTCAAAAACGAGACTAACCGATTATTTTAAATTAAAATATAATGTCTTGCATTCTGTTTCTATTAGACAGTATTGAATTAGAGTAAGAATTGAAACAGAAGAGCTAAAACTATCTCTGCATGCAGATGACCTGAATGTTTGTTCTCTGAAAGGACATATACATTCAATTTTAAAAACTGTTAAAAACAGTGACACAATTTAGAAAAACAGCAGAAATAAAACATACAGTAGTCACTGGGCTTCCCTGGTGGCGCAGTGGTTAAGAAACCACCTGCCAATGCAGGGGACATGGTTCGAGCCCTGGTCCGGGAAGATTCCACATGCCATGGAGCAACTAAGTCCATGCGCCACAATTACTGAGCCTGCGCTCTAGAGCCCGCGAGCCACAACTACTGAAACCCCCGTGCCTAGAGCCTGTGCTCCGCAACAAGAGAAGCTGCCGCAATGAGAATCCTGCGCACCTCAACGAAGAGTAGCACCTGCTCTCCGCAACTAGAGAAGAGCCTGCGCACAGCAATGAAGACCCAACGCAGCCAAAAATAAAATAAAATTTTTAAAAAAGGTCTAAAAAATAAAATAATAAAACATACAGTAGTCATTAACATAGCTACCAGTTAAAAGAAAAACATGAAGGTCCCATTTATAATAAATAAATTTTTTTTTAATTTAAGAAATGTGCAAAATACGTCAGAGATAAATTACAAAACACTTTTAAAAGGCAAAAAACTATAAATGAAAAACATGGATACATTCTTAGGAAGGCTCAACATGATAAAGATTTTCCCTAAGTAATTTATAAATTAAACAAAGCTCTATTTTTAAAAATACCTTGTTTTCTTCCTACAATTAGATAAGCTGACGTTATATCCACACAGGGAAATAACTAAGTAAGAATAGCAATGAAAATATCTGAAAGAGAAAGGCGGGGTGGGCACTAGGCTCTACCAGCCCAGACAGTTTAAGACAGAATAGTGAATTCCTATAATTAAAAAATGTGATACTGCGAAAGGAACATGAAATAAAATAAATCCAGAATTATACCCAGGTATATATGGAACTTTAGTAAATGATAAAGATGGCATCATATCAATTCAGTGGGAGAAAAGATCAACTTATTATAAATCAGCAATATTGGGACAACATGAATAGCCAGATAGAAACAGTTAAAACTGGTCTGTTCCTCACAACATATATACCAGCATAAAAAGCAAATGAACCAGTTCTAAATATAAAAAATAAAACCATGAAAGTATTTTTTTTAAACATGAATTCCTTAATAACCTCAGAGTGGGGAAAACTTTCCTAACTAGGAATCAAACCAAGATGCAACAGGGGAAAAGGGGGAAAAGACTGATATAATGTGACTACGTAAAAACAAAAATCTACTGAGCAGCTGAAAACACTGTAAGCAAATTTAGAAAAATATAGCAAACTGGCAAAAAACCATTAGCAACTTATTCCAGATAAATTACTTATACCCACTAAAAAAGCCTCTCTAAATTGAAAAGAAAAAGATTAATAACCGCACAGAAAAGTGGGCAAAAGACAGATAACCCAGACCACACACACAAGCAGTAGCCAACTGCCCTTAAACCAATGGAAAGTCGCTTAGCCTTGCTCATAATAAAAATGTATTTCTCAAGCTAAAACTTCACCACAATAACAAATTAACAACAGCTCAAATGTATGACACCAGATTCTAATGGCAAAGCTGTAAGGAACACTCTCATACACTGCTAGGAATTTGGCAATATCTAGCTAGCTTAATCATATTTAGCATTTCCATTTCTCTTTGACCTAACCAGCCCAATTCTACGGGCCTGTCCAACAATTCACTGACAAAAATACAAGATGGTGTAGGCAGAGAGCTATTCAAAGTAGCATTATTTCTAATAGCAAAAGACTGGAAACAATGCAAGCATCTATCAGTGGGAGACTAACGGAATAAACTATGATACATCCACACAGCAGAGTACTGTGTAGCCATATCTATCTACTGATATCGAGTAATTTTCAGTATATATAATTAAATGAAAAGAACCAGGAACAGTAGAGCAGTTATTAATATGACATCTTTTATATAAAAGGGGGAGAGTGAATATGTAGCAAAGAAAAACTGTAAGGATGAACTAAACACTTAAAAAAAAAGGTTGTCCCTGGGTAAGGGAGAGAACTGGAAAAAGGAATGAAAATGAGACTACTCTGAATGTGCCCTGCTTTACAGCTTTGAGTTTGGAACCATGTAAATGTTTCACATGATTATACATCACCACACTGAAAAGGTTAGAAAAACATTACCTGAAAAATTAGAAACAGATGAACCTACACGTGTATCAAACCGTCTATACTAACATTAACTGATTATGGTATTCTGACTATATTATCCCTAGTGGGGCATATGCTAAGGACAAAAAGAACCAATAAGAAATCTTAAACTGCATTCAGTAGTCTTCTTAGTAATTAACATTGTTATCTTGAAATTATTTTATGTATATTGTAGGACAATGCTAATTTCTTAGGAACCAAGGTTTTTAGTATTAAAAAAAAGACAAGTATAGGATCAAAAATTTATAAATCCCGCACTTTTAATTTTAAATTAAAATCATTTACAGTAGCCAGCCTCTAAGGTGACCCCAGTAATTTTCATCTGCTGGTATCCATGCCGTCCATTCAAGGATGGCCTGTGTGACCAACAGAATACTGAAGACGTGGTAATGTCACTGACCACCAAGGCTAGGTCATAAAGATATTGCAGCTTCCATCTTATTTTCCTGGATCATTTGCCCCAAGAGAAGGCAGCCACCAAGCTGTCAGAATAGTCAAGCAACACTTTTGAAAGGCCCGTGCTAAGAAGAACTGAGACCTCCCCTCAACAGTGGAACGACAGTTTGCTAGCGATGTGAGGGAGCCACCCTGGAGCAGATTGTCCCAACCCTAGTTACACCTTCTAGTGACTACAGCTCTAGTCAACATCTCACTGCAATCTCATGAGAGAATCCAAGCCAAAACCGCCCAGCCAAGATGCTCCCAAATTCCTGCCCAGAGAAACTGTAAGAGATAATAGCTTCCAGCATCACCTCTGAAGTACAATTGCCAAAGAAGTGAACTTATATCTAAATAATCATCTAGATCTAACTTCCATTTATAGGAAATATCAGGGTTAGAAGAACAAGCTACCCGCCACCAAAAGGAAGCATCTGTCAAATCCAAATAGTGGTCTATTCTTCAATAAATAAAGGAGTAAAAATTTTAAAAGGCAAGAGTGGATACTGTAGATGACAACAGACTTAAGATAATAATTAACCACATACAATGTGCAGATTTCTTGTTTGCATCCTGATTCAAAGAAAGCCAACTATTAAAAATATTTTTGAGACAACTACATGAATATGGACAGTTAGATATATTATAAAATTGCCAATTTTGTTAGGTAGGCCTCCTTCTTGTCTTTTTTAAACATACTAGCAACTTCATTATAGATTATAGGCAGATAATAAAGAATTTATGTTTACAATATAATGCATGGGATTCACTCAAAAATAACCCAGCAAAATAAAAACAAGTCGGGGGAGAGAAATAAACAAGATTAGCAAAATGTGATAACTGCTAAATGTGAGGGATGGGGACAATGGGATTCATCATACCATCTTCTCTACTTTTAAGTATGTTTGAACATTTCAGTAATACTGTATTTTTTAAGTGTCTGAAACAAAACTAAATAAAAGAATATTTTAGAAGGCATTCAAATTATGCTGAATTAAGGGATATATTTATTATTCCCATATTTTTAATTTGGTTTTTATTTCTATCGAGGTTGTATAAATTTCGTAGTTTTAAGCAATGTTTTCAAACTGTGGGTCATGAAATCAGTTTAGTAGGTCACGACCTGCATTTCAAAAAGTTTTTTCTATTGCTTGATATTTTTTCCTATATTGTATTTAAACATTAATAAAATCATATGTAATAATATTTTTTATATAGCATGCCAAGTAAAATTTCACTTTGGTAGGAATTTATATGCATACATATGCTTAGAAAAATGTCCAATATCAAAATTCTAAGAGCAGTTTATCTCTGTGTGAGCAGATGGATGATTTTTACTTTCTTCTTATGCTGCCATCTTCTGACTTTTCTACAAGGAGCACAAATAATAATTTTTAAATATATTAACAACTGTGCCTAATATACAAATTTATAAGGAAAAAACAAATAACCCAAATGAAAGAAATGGCAATATCACAAATAAATATGCACATAGGAAATCAAAATTGTAAACATATGTAAGATGCTTCAGACCTCACTAGTAATCAGGAAAGTACTAATCAAAGGAACAATGAGAAACCATTTTCACCTATCAGGTTGGCAATATCCAGTGATGTCCAAATGAAAGGAAACTCATACACTGCAACAATTTTTTGGCAAAGTATGCTGACAAAAGAAAATATCCCTTGACTTGAATATCCCACTTCTGGAAGTAACCTAAGGAAATATCAGCACCAGTATGCAAGTATACATGTATAAGCACATTTCTAGCAATATTGTTTGTAATGGAAAAAAGATGGGGAAAATTGAGTGCCCATCAAGGGAGAATGGTTGAATAAGCCCAGTATATCCATACCATGGCATATTATGCAGCTAGATAAAAGAAAGTTTTATCACCTAGAGATGTGTTGTATTCCTTAATAAGAAAAGTAAAATACAGAATTAAAAAAAAACAAACCCACAATTAGCACAGAGGACTTATGGTTTCTCGTCCAACAGTAAGGAGTCTGGAAGTCGCCACACCCATCCTCACAATGAGAAAACAGCAAAACAAACTAAAAATCAACAGTTCTTCTTAGATCCATCAGAGACTGAGGTCACAGAGCAAAGCACTGCCCCCAAAATTGGTGAGAGACAGGTAGATACAGAGAATCACCAGTTCACCAGAGGAGAGGCCCAGAAGCAGAAGCCTCCACAAGAACCATTACCTTGGTAGGAAAGCCTAAACTGTAATTGACAAATTGCTAGAGGCTCAGTGTGAACAAGTTTAAGAGTTAAAAATTCCAGGGGTTCCAGTCTTAGGGAAGCCCCCACCACCACCTTCTGTGAGTTTTATCACCAGGAACCCTACCAGCTTATCACACTGAAGATCAGAGATAAATCAAGTTGTTCTTCCAGCAAGGGGAGAGGAAAAACAGTCATGATGAAATACACCCTAATCATTCTCTTCTTTAACAAGGTTTGCCCTCAAGAGAAACTATTTTACCAGAGCCTAACCAACTGGGGTTCAATAAGAGCCTTATCAGCCGGGCAAAGAGGAAATATCCAACTCCAGAACACCCTAGCCTTTGACTTAGGGGAAAGAAACACTGACCTCCAGCACCTTTTAGCATTCCTGTCTCACTTCAGAGGGAAAAGAAACAAGAAAACTGATAAACATGTCTGAAGGATACAGGCTCACTAAAAAACTGAGACCAAATCACAGGACTACAGAACACTTCCCCTCCCCCCATAACTTATCATCATATATAATAACAGTGTACAACATCTGAAAGAACTGCGTATCTCAGACCTTATTTAAGAAGTCTCCAGAGAAACCAAAAGACAACAGGAGAGGAAATCTTAGCCTCTGACACAGCTTCAGCAAACAATAAACACAACCTAACTGCTAGCCAGATAAACATAAAACCTTACACTAAAGGCCGATTTATCTGTTTATTTTATCTAATACCTCTTATCTGCCTTTCAATGAAAAATTACAAGGCATGCTAAAACATAGTCTGAAGAGAAAAAGCAAGCATCAGGGAGATTCAGATATAGAAGAGAAATTGGAATTATCAAACCAGGAATTTTTAAGTAATTATGATTAATGTTCTAAGGGTTCTAACGGAAAAATTAGACAGTATGCAAGAACAGATGGGTATTGTAAGCAGAAAAATGGAAATTCTAAGAAACAACCAAAAGGAAATGACAGAAATCAAAAACATTGTAACAGAAATAAAGAATGCCTTTGATGGGCTCATCAATACACCAGACATACACGAGCAAAGAATCAGTGAGCTTGAAGATATGTCAAAAGGAACTTCGAAAAGCTGAAATGCAAAGGAAAATAAAGAGAAAAAAAGAATATCCAAAATGTGGGACAATTACAATATACATGTAAATGGGAATACTAGAATCAAAGGGGGAAGGGAGGAAGGAAGGAAGGGAAGGAGGAAGGGAGGGAGGGAGAACAGAAAAAATACTAAAAGTAATAATGATTGAAATTTCCCCAAATGATAAATATCAAACCACAGATCCAGGAAACTTAAAGAATATAAAGGAGGATAAATATTAAAACATCTACACCTAGGTATATCACATTCAAACTGCTGAGAATCAAAGTCAAAAAGAAAATCTTGATAGAAGCCAGAAGGAAAAAAAACAGCTTACCTTTACAATAGCAAAGATAAAATGTATACTGGATTTCTCCTCGGAAACCATACAAGCCAGAAGAGAGTGAAATGAAATATTTAAAGTGTTGAAAGAAAAAATCTACCAACTTACATGAAGGTAAAATAAAAATCTTTATTTTTCTTACTGATTGACCAAACAGTTAACAGTCTGTTCAAAAATAATAATAGCAAAAATGCATTCACTGAGTATAGTTTGTGGATAAGTAAAATGAAAACCAATGTTATAAGGGATGGGATGGAAGAAATGGGAATACTCTGTTATGAGGTACCTATACAACCTATAGTAGTATAATGTTATTTTATTTTATTATTTTTTATTTTTTTGCGGTACACGGGCCTCTCACTGTTGTGGCCTCTCCCGTTGCGGAGCACAGGCTCCGGACGCGCAGGCTCAGCGGCCATGGCTCACGGGCCCAACCGCTCCGTGGCATGTGGGATCTTCCCGGACTGGGGCACGAACCCATGTCCCCTGCATCGGCAGGCAGACTCTCAACCACTGTGCCACCAGGGAAGCCCTATTTATTTATTTTAAATTTATTTTACTTATTTTATTTCTGGCCGCGCTGGGTCTTCACTGTTGTGTGTGGGCTTTCTCTAGTTGTGGCGAGCGGGGGTTACTCTTCATTGCGGTGTGCAGGCTTCTCATTGCAGTGGCTTCTCTTGTTGCAGAGCAGGGGCTCTAGGCGCACAGGCTTCACTAGTTGTGGCTCACGGGCTCAGTAGTTGTGGCTTGTGGGCTCTAGAGAGCAGGCTCAGTAGTTGTGGCGCATGGGCTTAGTTGCTCTGTGACATGTGGGATCTTCCCAGACCAGGGCTCGAACCCACATCCCCTATACTGGCAGGTGGATTCTTAACCACTGTGCCACCAGGGAAGCCCAAAAGTAGTAAAATGTTATTTTAAAGAGGACTTGGACAAATTGTAAATGTATATTGCAAACACAAGGGCAACAACTAAATAAAAATTTTAAAAGAAGAATAGTTGATATGCTCAGAAAAGAGAAGAAATAAAGTCATATAAAAAGACTAAGACAAAAGAAGGCAGAAAAAGAGTAGAAGAAAAACAAGCAAGGGCAACTAATAGAAAATATAACAAATACAGTAGATAATAATCCAACTATATCGACAAGTACTTTAAATGCCAACAGTCTAAAATACACCAATTAAAACACACAGAATGTTAGAGTGAATTAAAAAGGAAAAGAAAAAAAGACCCAATTGTACGATGCCTATAAGAAATCCACTTTAAATATAAGGACAGAGTAATACTAAGCAAAAGAAAGCAGGAGTAACTATATTAAATTTCAGACAGAGCAGACTTAAGAGAAAAAGAATTTATCAGGAATAAAGAGGAGCATTACATAATGATAAAGGAGTCGATTTTCCAAGAAGACATAACAAGCTTTAATGTGTATACTGCTCAAAACGGAGTCTCCACTATTACAGTTGGAGACTTCAAGACCCCTCTGACATTAACTGACATGCAATAAGAAGAAATCAGTGAGAACATACAGCACCATCAATCAACTGGATCTAACTTATATCTATATTAATATTTCAACAACAGCAGAATACACCTTCTCAACTTCCCATGAAACATTCACCAAGACAGACCACAGTCACAGGCATAAAACACACCTAACAAATTTAAAAGAACAGAAATCATACAAAAGTATGCTAATGGAATTAAACTAGAAATCAGTAACAGAAAGATAGCTGGAAAACTGCAAAATACTTTTTAAATTTTTTTCTAAATAACACGTGGGTTACACAAGAAGTCTAAAATAAATTTTTAAATATTTTGAAGTACATAAAAATAAAAACGCAATTTACCAAAGTACATGGGATACAGCAAAACTATTGCTTAGGGAAAACTTACAGCACTGAATACACGTATTTGAAAAGAAGGCCTAAAATCAATAACCTATGCGTCCACTTTAGGAAACCCATGGATTTATATGTCTCCGTAATAGAATCAAGCGTGTGTACAGCGGCATATCGCATATCTATGATATGTGAAACACATGAAGCATTAATATCCACATTTTAACAAATCTCTCCAGGGGGCTTCCCTGGTGGCGCAGTGGTTGAGAGTCCGCCTGCAGATGCAGGGGACACGGGTTCGTGCCCCGGTCCGGGAAGATCCCACATGCCGCGGAGCGGCTGGGCCCGTGAGCCATGGCTGCTGAGCCTGTACGTCCGGAGCCTGTGCTCCGCAACGGGAGAGGCCACGACAGTGAGAGGCCCGCGTACCGCAAAAAATAAATAAATAAATAAATAAATCTCTCCAGTTGGTAAGAAAATGCCAAAGGAAGAGGCACTTCACAGAAGAAATGGAAAAAACATGAAAAAAAAATTTAACCTCACAAGTAATAATAAAAAAAGTATTAATTTCTCTTATGAGTTGGACAAAAACTGTAAAATCAATAATGTACTTTGATTCAGTAAACTAGCCATTCACACAAAATTGTAATAGTATGTAAACTGGTATAAGCTTTCTTATAAGTTAACTGGGCTATAATTAGTAATATAAAAAAGAATTGTATCATTTAACCTAACAACTCCACTTTTAAGAATGTTATCTACAGGGCTTCCCTGGTTGCCCAGTGGTTAAGAATCCGCCTGCCAATGCAGGGGACACAGGTTCAATCCCTGGCCTGGGAAGATCCCACATACCGTGGAGCAACTAAGACCGTGCGCCACAACTACTGAGCCTGCGCTCTAGACCCCACGAGCCACAACTACTGAGCCCATGCGCCACAACTACTGAAACCCATGTGCCTAGAGCCCGTGCTCCACAATGAGAAGCCATCACAATGAGAAGCCCGCACACTGCAACGAAGAGTAGCCCCCACTCACCGAAACTAGAGAAAGCCTGTGTGCAGCAACAAAGACCCAACAAAGCCAAAAATAAAAATAAATTAATTTTTTTAAAAAAGAATGTATCTACAGAAAGACTCAAAGAAATACACACAGATTTACATTTAATGATGTTTGATAAAGCACCGTTAATAAAAGCTAAAAACCAATAACCTAAAGACCCATTTATGGGGAAAGTCTAGTAAAATAAAATATATCCAAATTACGAAACTACAGGGACTTCCTAGATCGTCCAGTGATTAAGAATCCGCCTTCCAATGCAAGGGACACGGGTTCAATCCCTGGTCAGGGAACTAAGACCCCACATGCCACTGGGCAACTAAGCCCACACGCTCTAGAGCCCATGCACCACAACTAGAGAGAAGGCCCACAAGGCACAACGGAGAGCCCACACGCCACAATGAAAGATCCCGCATGCCACAACTAAGACCTGATGCAGCCACATAAATAAATATTTAAAATAAGTAAATAAATTCACACTAGAATTTTGAAAAAAACAAACTACAAAACACTATCTTGCTTTTTTTAAATGGCTGCATGATACACAAAATGTCTATTTTACAGAACATTGCATATTATGTCCTCAACTCTGTAAAAATTAATGATTAAACAAGGTGTACACTTGTTTTTCACAAAAAAATGTCTGAAAAGAAACTAAAGAAGAGGGAGCCGCTGGTGTCTCTTCATTGTTGGCCAAATGTCAGAGCATCTATGCATATGTCTCTCATCTACTCATTTATGGTTTTTATTTCTACACGTCCAGGGCTTTATTTCAACCAGATATGTTATTTTTATAATTCTAAAAAGTGTTAGGTAAGAGAAGTTCTTTTCAAAACACTCCCAGTTTTTGACAGGTAAAAAATATGTTGTACTTAAATTATGTTTCCTTTAACTACAGTGAGGCTGAATATTTTTGCTAATATTTACTGGAAGTTATCAGTTTTTTGTTCCTTGTTCATGTCCTTTTCTGAGCTATAAAGGAGGACTGTGCCAATGTATTAAAAAGGACATTTGTGCCACAGATATTTCTTTTTAACATGAGATATACCGCTAAAGGAATGACACATGGCATAATACCCTCCAAATTCTAACATCTGATTTTTAACAAAATTCTATACACAAACTAAAAGAAATAAGAAATCTGAAAGTCTTATGTAGTAACTGCATGATAGATCAACTATTATATTAAGTCTCTTCTATAACATATCATATTAAGAGTGCTAGTACGTAGCACTCTAGAGTACTCTAGTACTCTAGTGCTAGCATATTAAGACATGCTAGTATGTAGGCTGACTTTATGGTAAGCATAAAGAATGGTAAACTACTACAGAGGTGAAAATACTTCACATATTATCTCATTCAAGCTTCACAATTACTCGAAAAGTATTATTATCTCCTTGTAACACACAAGGCATAGAGACGCTAAATAATTTGCCCATTATCACACACCTACAAAATGGCAAAAGTGAAACAATCCCCCAGCCTGAGTGTCCCATCCTCTTTATGCCATGAAGAAAAAGGTGTTATTCGCTTCCTCAGAGAGGGCTCAAAAACCATAGGGCGATATAACAGCTGTCTTTTATTTCAGTCCCCGAAATGGTAATGATGCCCTAAGTGGTGCTCTGCCACTTCCACCCCTCACCACCTGCCTTTCCCCACCACAGAATTTAGCGGAATTCTTTCTCCTTATTGATGGTCATAGCACTCTATGGTTTCTGCAACTGGCATCTGTCCTACTGTCTGATATTGAGTTTTACTCTTCTGACTTCCTTTTCGCTGCCTGGGTTTGATCAACCAATGAACTCACTTTTTAACTTCTGGTGGGTTAACCAATCAATCACAGCTAGTCAGACGTGACAAGTTTTTCACCCTTCTTGACAACTTTTAGAAACAGAGACTACTTCTAGGCTTTCAGGAAAAAGTTTCTTTATTTTTAACTTCTGGGTCAGCACCATTCCTGATATATGATATCCACAAAATAAAATTTCACTAAAGAACTAAAACTGAAATATTCATTTCTCCCAAACATCTACCCTTTCTGCTTAATTATAAAAAATTATTATATAATGATCTATTTCTGTCCTCACAATCAATCTACCACCAAGCTATAATAACAGTAAACTTTACTGTGTGCTTACTATGTGCAATATTCTAACCTAAGTGCTTCACACAGTTTATCTCATTTGATACAACAAACCTATGAGTTAGGTACTGTTATTCCATTTTCCAGATGAGGAAAACAGAGAGTACGTAACAGTGGAAGAAGCAAGGATTCCAACTATACTCTTAACCATTATACATAGTTCCCATTACTATTACCTTATAACATCTGCCCAAAAATAACATATTTCTTGTTCAGCTATTCAGGAAATATTGGCAGGGAAAAGGAACCCCCCGCCCCCTTCCATCTCCACTTACCCCTTACCTACTTCCCTACAGATTCCTTTTAAACTCCTGACAATCCTTTCACCATAGAGCGTATCTCCTGACAGGCACCTACACATTCTGACCTATGTTCTTTACCTCTAAATTTCAACACATGATGCTAACTCTGTATTTCCTTGTAACCCAAAGGAGGAAGTCATTACTAGTTAAGATTTTAATTTTTTTCCTTTAAAAGCATTATTTGCTATATTTTATTGATGTAACTAAAGCACCTTCCTATAACTTTTACTGATCATGCAAAATTCACAATCATGAAAGGTTCATTTAGTTATTCTGGAACACACTACAATCTGTTTCATAAATATTTTTCTCCTCAATTCAACTCAACAAACACTTTTTGATCAGTAACCTAAGAAACACATGGAGAGCAAGAAAACCAGATAGCAGCATAGTTTTTATGTAAATCACTCAAAAGATGAACATTTGTACTAAGTAAAAAAAAAAACATTTAAAATCAATTAAGAAAAACACTGATACTCTAATTTAAAAATGGGCAGAGGACACAAAAAGGTAATATATGGATAAAGAAATATAAATGGCACAGAAAACAGTTTTCTACACAGAAAACTGTTCAGTCAACCTGCATAGTAATAAAAGTAATTACTAAAAAGACTGAATACTATTTTTACTTATCAGATTGCCAAAGATCAAATAAAATCACTATAAACATTGGTCAAAACACAATATTTTTTTTTTTGGAAAAAAGTGGAAGTTAATATTTTGGTTCCTCTGCATAGTATTTAAGGTCAAACATCATTTTTGGTCCTAACCTACCTTTCCAGCCTCATCTTCTATAAAAGACCCTGTCCCTCCCCACAATACTTATCCCTCTCAATTTATATAGCATTTTTATCAAAATTCTTGAGAGCTAGTTGGGGTTTTCTTGTCGTAAGTAACATCTTTAATGTATTCATAGTCATTCAACCATCACCACAATGAATTTTGAAAATTTTCATCACCTCAAAAAAAACTTCATACCCAATTAGCAGTCACTCTCCATTTCCAAGCTCCTCCCCAAGTCTCCTACAACCACCAATCTACTTTCTATCTCTCTCGATTTGCCAATTCTGGACATCTTATATAAAAAGAATCATACATCATCTTTTGTAACTGGCTTCTTTCACTTGGCATAGTATTTTTAAGGTTCATCCATGTTGCAGCATATATCAATCAGTATTTCATTTTTTAAAATCGTGGTAAAATAAAAATAAAATCTACCATCTTAACTATGCTTAAATGTATAGTTTAGTGGCATTAAGCTTATTTACACTGTTGTGCAACCATCACCACCATCTATTTCCAGAATTCTTTTCATCTTGCAAAAATGAAATTCTGCAACCATTAAACAATAAATACCTCCCCATTCTCACCTCCCTCCCTGGTAACCACCATTCAACTTTCTGTCTCTATGAATCTGACTACCTCAGGTACCTCACAGAAGTGAAATCACACAATATTGGTCCTTTTGTGACTCGCTTATTTCACTTAGCATAATGTCCTCAAGCTTCATCCGTGTTGTAGCATATGTCAGAATCCTCTCCCTAAGACTGAATAATACTTTATTACATATAAATATTTTGCTTATCAATACATGAATCCAAGGACACTTGGGTTGCTTTCCCCTTTTTGGGTACTGTGAATAATGCTGCTATAAACATGGGGTACAAAATCTCTTGAAGATGCTGCTTTCAATTCTTTTGAGTATAAACCCAAAGGTGGAAATGCTGGATCATATGGTATTGTAATTCTATTTTTTGAGGAATCACCGTTATCATTTTCCATAGCAGCTTTACTGTTGCAGATTCCCACTGGCAAAGAACAAGGGTTCCAATTTCTCCACATCTTGTCACTTGTTATTTTCTGTTTTTTTTTTCTGTTGTTTTTTATTTTTACTTTTGTGATAATGGCCTAAATTTTTTTTTTTGCGTGGGGCTGTACTGGGTCTTTGTTGTTGCACATGGGTTTTGTCTAGTTGCAGCGAGCAGGGGCTACTCTTCGTTGCAGTGCGCAGGCTTCTCACTGTGGTGGCTTCTCTTGTTGCGGAGCACGGGCTCCAGGCACGCGCGTTTCAGTACTTGTGGCATGCGGGCTTCAGTAGTTGTGGCTCACGGGCTCTAGAGCGCAGGCTCAGTAGTTGTGGCACACGGGCTTAGTTGCTCTGCGGCATGTGGGATCTTCCCAGACCAGGTCTCGAACCTGTGTCTGCTGCATTGGCAGGCGGATTCTTAACCACTGCACCACCAGGGAAGCCCAAGATTGTAGTTTAGATCACTGTGATATGGGATTATATATAAACAAGATTGGCCATGAGTTGATAATTGTTAAAGGTGGGCAGTGGGTACATGGAATGTTATTTCATTATACCATTTTTAAATTTATGTATATGTTTGATATTTTACATACTTTTAAAATTACATAAAGCAAATAAACCTTTTTCTGCAAAAACCAATGTTGGAATTTTCATAAAGAGTTGCACTGAATCTGTAGATCACTTTGAGTAGTAGTGATATCTTAGCACTATTAAGTCTTCTAATCCATAAACACAAATATCTGTAATTTATTGGTGTCATCCTTAACTTCTTGTTTTGTAGTTTTCAGTGTACAATACTTTCATTTCCTTGATTAATTTATTCCAAAGTATTTTATTCTTTTTGATGCTTTTGTAAATGGAAGTTTTCTTCATTTCTTATTCAGATTTTTCACTGTTAAGAGTATAGAAACGCAACTGATTTTTGCATGTTAATTTTGTTTCCTGCTACTTTGCTGAATTCATTTATTAATTCTAACTTTGTGTGTGTGTATGTGAAATCTTTAGGGTTATTTACACATCAGACCATTCTGTCTATGAACAGACGTAATTTTATTTCTTCCTTTCTAATCTGGGCATCTATTCTTTGTCTTGCTTATTTGCTCTGAGCAGGACTTCCAGCACTATAGTGAACAGAAGCAACAAAAGCAGGTACAGGTGTCCCCCATGTCTGGAAAGTCTGCTTTATGCCACTTTGCTTTTACGACAGACCTACATCAGTATCTGTTTTCGCTAACCAAAAGAAATCAGAGGAATTTTGCTTTTACAAAAGAAAGGCAAAAAGCAAAAATAGCATTCAGTGTTGATTTTGCAGTGAGCTGTTATAGAGGCAGCATGTACCCTAAGCAGTGAGAGTGGCACTACCAAGCCCCCTCCCTGGCAACTACACTCAGCATCAAGCCATCATAACTTTGAACTGTGTCTGTGAGCACCTGTGCTTTATTTCAATTTATTTTGTGATTCCATTAGCAAGATGTGTCCTAAGGTAATTGCTTCTTCCCTTTATGCCATTTGAGCTTACAAAGGGTTTCACAAGAACACTCTACTTTCGGATAGCTTGCGAAAACTATATCCTTGTCTTCTACCTGACTTTAGAAAAGTTTTTAGTCTTTCACCACTGAGTATGATGTTATTAGCTGTGGACTTTTCATATATGGTCTTTAATATGTTGATGCAGTTTCCTTCTATTCCCAGTTTGTTGAGTGTTTTTATCATGAAAGTGTGTTAAACTTTGTCAAATGCTCTACTGAGATCACCATGTAGATTTTCCCCCTTCACTGTAATAAAGTAGTGTATTACACTGTTTGATTTTCATATATTGAATCATCTTTGCATTCCAGGAATAAATCTCACTTGGTCATAATGTATAATCCTTTTAATACACTGCTGAATTTAGTCTGCTGAATATTCATCAGAAAAATTATTGGTCTATAGATTTCTTGTCTTGTAGTCTTTGCCTAGGTTTGGTACCAGAGTAATGCTGGCCTTACAGAATGAGTTTGAAGTGTTTTGGAATAGTCTGGAGAGGACTGGTGTTAATTCTTCATTAAAAGTTTGGTAGAATTCACCAGTAAGACCATCTGGTACTGGACTTTTTTTTGTTGGAGATTATTTTATTACAGAGTCATCTCTTTACTGGTCTGTTCAGATTTTCTATTTCTTCATGATTCTTGGTAGGTTGTGTGTTTTTACAAATGTGTCCAGTTCATCTAAGTTATCCAATTTGTTGGTGTAAGTACTTCAATCCTTTTAGTGGCAGAGTAATATTCAACTGTATGAATATACCAGATTTTGTTTATCTATTCATCAACTGATTGACATTTGGGTTGTTTACACTTTGGGACTACTGTGAATTATCCTGCTATGAACATTGGTATCAAGTTTTTGTGTGGACATGTTTTTATTTCTCTTGGATATATCCTTAAGAGTAGAAGTTCTAGGTCGCATGGTATGTACACATAACATTTTGAGGAAATGTCAGGCTGTTTTCCAAAGTAGCTGTACCATTTTTTACAATCTCACCAGTAATCCAATCTCTCCACATCTTCCCCAACACTTGTCAATACTTCTCCTTTTTATTATGGCCATCTGACAGTGTGTATAAGATGGTATCTCATTGTGGTTTTGATCTGCATTTCCCTAATGACTATGATACTGAACATCTTTTCATATGCTTATTGGCCATTTGTATATCTTCTTTGGAGAAATGTCTTTTGAGATCCTTTGCTTACTTCTTAAACAGGCTATCTTTTTTATTATATAATTGTAAGAGTTCTTCATATATTATAGAGACAAGCCCCTTAGATACATGATTTATAAATATTTTCTCCCATTCTGAGTTGTCTTTTCACTTTCCCAATGGTGTCCACCAAAACACAAAAGTTTTAAATTTTGATGAAGTCCAATATATCTATTTTTTTCCTTTAGTTTCTGCTTTTTTTGTCATAACTAAGAAGGCTTTAGAGGGACTTCCCTGGTGGTCCTGTGGTTAAGACGCCACACTTCCAATATAGGGGGCCTGAGTTCAATCCCTGGTCAGGGAACTAGATCCCGCATGCCACAACTAAGAGCCCGCATGTCGCAACTAGAAGATCCCACATGCCACAACTAAGACCTGGCACAGCCAAATAAATAATAAAATTAATAAATAAATATTTTCAAAAAGAAGGCTTTGGCTAATCCAACATCATGAAAATTTCTCTTACATTTTCTTCTAAGAGTTTTGTGATTTTAGCTCTTATATTTAGATCGTTGATCCATTTTAGTTAATTACTGTGTATGTGAGAAAGGGATCCAACTTCATTCTTTTGCATGTGTATATCCACTTGACCCAGCATTGATTGTTGAAAAGCCTGTTCTTTTCCACTGACTTGTGCTGGTATCTTCATCAAAAATCAACTGACCATAAATATGAGGGTTGGTTTCTAAGCCTTCAATTCTATTCCGCTGATCTATATGTTTTCCTAAAGCCAGTACCACACAGTCTTGATCATTCTAGTTTTGTAGTAAGATTTGAGATCACTATGTGTGAGTCCTCCAATTTTGTTTTTCTAAATTTTTTTGACAATTTTACCTCTTGAATTTTCATATGAATCTTAAGATCAGCTTGTCAGTTTCTGAAAAGCAGCAGCTGGGATTCTGTGAGAGACTGCATTGAATATGTAGATCAATTTGGGGAGTAGTATGCATCTGATCCATGAACTTGTAATGTCTTTCCATTTATTTAGGTTTTCTTTAATTTTTTTTCAATGATATTTTGTAGCTTTCAAGGTATAAAGGCTTACACTTCTTTTGTCAATTTACTCCTAGATATTTTATCCTTTTTAATCGTATTATAAATTAAAGTCTTCTTAATTTCACTTTAGACTGTTCACTGCTAGTGTACAAAACTACAACAGATTTATGTATATTGATTTTGTATCCTGCCACCTTGCTGAACTCATTTATTAGTTCTAAGAGTTTTTTAGTGGATTACATAGAATTTTCTATATTGTGTGTATGTACACACACACACACACACACACACACATACAAACTGATTAGAGATAGTTTTACTTCTTCCTTTCCAATTGGTTACCTTTTATTTCATTTTCTTACCTTATTTCCCTGGCAATGTTGAACAGAAGTGGCAAGAGCAGACATCCTTATTTTTCATAGTGGCCCTTTAACAAGTTGAGGCAGTTCCCTTCTATTCCTAGTCTGTTCTATTCCTGCTCTACATTTGAGAGTGTAAACTGGCGCATCCCTTCTAGAAAACAACTTGGTAATATGTGTTAAGAAATTGCAAAGTTCAAATCCTTTGACCTAGTAATCCCATTTCTATAATCAATTTAAGGGAATAATCAGATGTGAATAAAAGTTTTATGCAAAAGGACATTAGAATGGAAGGAAATCTGGTTCCAATGTCTATGGACTCACTGACTGCTAGGATTATATATGCTCATTATACAGGACCTTTATCACTCACTACTTCATTTCTCACCAAACCTATAATTCAGAATTGGTTAGGACTTTTTCTAGCAGATAAAGTCCCTTGTCTGGTTAAAGGTATACGAATAGCTACAAATCACTGCTAGAATTTCCCAGTATAACACTTCAATATAGAAAACAGTAGTTGAAATGCCTGAAAGAACCTATGCAACAATGGAGGAATGAAATATGGTCCATCCAAGTGACATATTATTCCAATAAAAAAGCATGTTATTAATGAAAGAAGCAGAACCTCAGCTTGGGAATAAATAATCATAAATATGAGAGAAGACACATTAGGAAAAATATAGAAAATTTTAATAGTGATAATATCTGGGTCATTTTATTTTCCACATTTATAACAATAAACATCACTTTTATAATCAAGAAAAGAAAGTCTAACATTTTTCTTTCTCCTTCCCTGCCCCACTCAAAAAAAGTTACTAATTCTAAATAGTAGTACTACTGCACAAAAAGAGGGTATAGGATCTTAAAACTATGCATCCCTGGCCTAGAGCCTTAACTGGAAACTTCACATAAAATACCAGATACAAATAAATTGTACAACTGAGACTAAGTTTTATCATTTACATGACAAAATGAATAACATAATATAGGCAGCCCCCAGTATACAAAAAATTTAAACTTACAAGTGACTTTCCATCCTGCCTCAACATGCTGCTGGAGGCCCCACCATCACAGGAAAATTTTATCTTTAATAAAATAACCTGCAAGTTCATTTCTTTTTTAAGGTAGGAAAAAAAAAAAAAGAAGACACAGTACACAGTTGGTAGGTACAGACTCCTTAACAAAGTTCTCTTGCTTATTTGGTAGATCCCACAGCCTGCATTAAATTTTTTCTCTTTTTTTGAAACTCAACACCTACAACTGAAATCCTGGCAATTACAGATTAACAGAGTTAACAATAAGGGAAAACTTCTGGGCAGAAAAAAGCCTGTCATTCATATATTAGTCTGGTTTAGTTCTAGCAAGTACTGATCCACCTGGTTCCCAGAAACTCGGTTGAGTCGGGGACCAGATTTTTTTTTTTACCTTGTGTATCTCAAGCATTATTTATTAGAACTTGCTGATTTGATGAAAACGTTCCAGCTGCACTATCCAAAATGCAGTCAGTAGTGATGTATAACTACAGAGCTCCTGAAATGTGGCTAATGCAGCTAAGGAACTGAACTTTTAATTTTATTTAATTTTAATTAATTTAAATTTAAATAAACATATTACCTAGTGGCTACTGTATTGGCCAGCCCAAGTCTAGAACTGGCACAATAAACATGTATGGAAAGAATGAACAAATCGATCAACAATGCTCTCATCACAAAACCCACAAAATATTAGCAGTTCTATATTATGGGAATGAATTCAGACTTTTAAGAAAATGAGACAGGGAAGATAATTTTGAAGCAAGACTTTTTTTTTTAGGGGATATGCCAATTTTTCATTGCCTCATAAAACACGTTATGACAATTATGAATTAGAATGGCCTCCTCCCTACTTATCCAAATAGCACCCATCTTTAACTTTCTATCTACTCCACGGAACAGTCTCACCTTTGTATTTCATTCATTCATTTATTCAACATTTAATGATAATCTACTGTGTGCTGCACACTATGAACACAAAGTAGAATAAAACTCAGTCTCTGTCCTCAGGCAGGCACTTCAATAGGAATAAGAGATAAAAACATAATGACTAAGTTGAAATAGAAAACATCGTTACAGAACTGTGTATAACATGGAATGCAAGCATAGGGGAGCACCATGTGAGAATCAAGAGACTATAGAGGAAGTGACATTTAAGACTGCTTCCCTCAACCATATAATGACACTCTACCATAAGCATTACTATAGAAAACTGTTTTATTGATTTTTAGAAAAATTCCAAATTAAAAGATTACTCAAATTCCCTCATTAAACAAACACTAGTATTGAGAGCATTACAACTAACTTAATTTGTACAAAGTAATTTTAATACTGGTTTTCGTTACCCAGGATATTATGTTAATTTTAAGTACCAAAATACTATTTTGTTGTAGTGATACCATTATTTCAGTGTTTGTTTTTCATCTGAATACTAAATATTTACATTTTGATATGGAGATCAATGACTAACATTTTACTTTATACTGCATATAACTGCAAAACAAAAAGTGTCCTCTACCCAGAGAATTATAAACTGCATTAAAATTTTTCATTGAAAATTATTACATTCATTCAGAAATCATTTTCTGTAAATCCATAATCCTCAGTGGAAAGAAAAAAATAACAAAGCAAAGCTTCTGTTGCAAAATAATTAACAGTCTAGTTCGAAGACCTTATGAACAGGGAAGTATGAACACAAGACTACTGAAATTAATACAAGTAACTGCATCCCACGCAGAAACTAAAGACCTAGAGGTACAGGAAATGTTTTCTTATACCTCACACTAACAATAAAAAGACTGAGAAACAGACAAAATAGTTCAAAGATTCCCTCAAAGAGAGTAAAAAGAAATGCAACTGCTTGAAGATGAAAACATTAGGAAAAAAATTTAGAATTATTTTTTCTGTCTCGCCTGCATTCCCTCGATTATTTCAGAGGAAGCTCCTTCAGCATCTATAGGTTACTGCACAAAAATATACCCATGGTGAAACCACTTAACCATGTTTTCTTAAGGCCACTGTGGTGGAAAGTGGGAAGATTGGTCAGGTAAGACCTCACTAATGAATAAAGCAACATTCAGGCAGAGAGCTAGAGAATGAGAAATTTGCCTTTTAAATCGCGCGCGCGCGCGTGTGTGTGTGTGTGTGTGTGCGTGTGTGTGTGTGTGTGTGTGTGTGTGTGTGTGTGTGTGTGTGTTTGTGTTGGGGCTGGAGAGGTGTATGCCCAGTGTAAAGAAGTGCACTGGCATATCTGATGACTCAAACGAGCGATGTGAATGGAGTTTGGTGAGCAATGAGAAAAACCGGATTGGGGTTGAGGTTGGAGAAATAAACAGGGATGTGATCACACAGATCAGGAAAACAGAGGTCCAGGGTATGTGGAGGAAAAGCAACTATATTAATTTGGCTATAGAACAAGATTAATGAAAAACAGTATTTGCACACCACCCTCATGCATAAAATCTTAATTTAATTCTCACTACACAGTAAGAGAAATAATGTTTCCCTTTAATGGGTAAAGAAATAACAGGCTCAGAAGGGCTAAAAGCCTTGCTGAAAAGCTAAGTCTCTAACCCCAGACATTCTAACCCAGTCAAACAGGTAACCTTTCTACTACACAATAAGAAGTAGTGAAAAATAACATGAAAAAGACAAACCCAGTTCAAAGTCAGACTAAGAAATATAGGCTTTATTACAGAAAAAAACTAATGGAAGTTATATCAAAAAAAAAAAAAAAAAAGATGATTCTGATGATTTCCATAGGGCATACAGAATACTTTCAAACAGAGGTTCCTTCATAAAAAATGGTTACCATACATAACAACAATCATTTTTCTACTGTGTTCCCCAGAAGAATAAGATGGTGGATGTGTATAGCTGGGGATGGGAGGAGGCTAAGTACCATGTTCAATCAGAACATACCTACTTTTTAATCTGTTTTATGTTAGATTTAGTTTCAAAAAGAATTCTGCTCTTTGAAAACCACTGACTATAAGGGAGTCAACCTTAGTTCCAAAATCTTACTCTAAAGATCTAAAACCTGCTGGAGGTAGAGCATTTCTTTCACCCATCAAATACCCTATGTTAACTACTTTAAAAAGCACACTAATTTCTTTTCAGCTTTTTTTTGCTAAAAGCCAACAATATACCACTATAGATTATCAAAAGCAATTTCATGTTAACATTTTTGCCGCCATACTTTTAGAAATAATACATATGCCTACCACAAAGTTTCCTTGTATGTTGAGACATTATAACATTGAAAATGTAAGGTAAATATATTCTAATACTACTATAAGCTGCTTCTCAATCACTAAAAAATAAAGACTAAAAATTATATATTGAGGCCCCCCAAAAAAAATATTGCTAGTGAATATTTCATCTGTAATACCAATAAGTATGATGTTATATAGGAGGATGGAAGGCGGAGCGAGGGATGGATTGGGAATTTGGGATTAGCAGATGCAAACTATTACAAATATAATGGATAAACAACAAGGTCCTACTTTATAGCACAGGGAACTATATTCAATATCCTGTGATAAACCATAATGGAAAAGAATATGAAAAAGAATATATATATACGTAAAACTGAATCACTTCGCTGTACAGCAGAAATTAATACAACATTGTAAATCAACTATAGCTTAATAAAATAAATTTAAAAAAAATTTTAATAGAGTTTGATATTAAGGCAATATTTTTAATGTACCTAATAAATCCTCAAATGGTCAATATCAAAATCTATAAGTTAGGAAAATCATGACTACACAGAATTGGTTATGTAAATATGCACACATACCTTTATCCTTCTTAAAATCCAAAGCATCTTCTTTATCGGTCACTATTTCCTTCATATTGATAATACTCTGGTGGGTAAGCTGCCGGAGAATTTTAATTTCTCGAATTGCTGTAATGGGAAAGCCTTCCTTTTCATTATCCAGGCGTACTTTTTTTAAGGCTACCATTTCTCCTATTAGAAAAGTAAATAAAATCAGGTTACCAGCTGACAAAACTAAGTAACATTTAAATTTTTTATTTTATTTTTTAATATTATTTTTATTGTTTCTTTTCAGCTGCACCAGGTAGTTTGTGGGAATCTTAGTTCCCTGACCACGGATCAAATCCATGCCCCCTGCAGTACAAGTGTGGAGTACTAACCACTAGACCAGCAGGGAATTCCCTAAATTTTTATTTTAATTCATAATTTCAGTTCCTACCTCTTGA
This sequence comes from Phocoena phocoena, assembly GCF_963924675.1. NCBI lineage: Eukaryota > Metazoa > Chordata > Mammalia > Artiodactyla > Phocoenidae > Phocoena > Phocoena phocoena. Next base: position 13,144,837 of record NC_089227.1, read on the forward strand.
AATTACAAACCACAAAATATATTTTAGTTTCCAATATACCAAATTATAATATTTATGGTTCAAAAAGTCTCTGGTTAAATAAATTAAGGGATATTTATCAAACTATGGAATATTATACAACTGTTAAAAAGGATAAAGTAGGTCTATATTATTAGCACTGTTATTTTATACTAAGATATACTAAATGAAAAAAGCTAGATAACAAAGAGTAGATATATTATACTACCATTTTTTAAAAAGTGAAGAGGGGAGGCTAAATATACCTAATATGCTTATACATGCATAAAATCTCTCTGAACAGATGAGAAAACTCTAGACATTGTGCAGATAAGAAAATATGCTCAGATCTATTCCTGTCCAAAGATGCCCAGTTACCCAGTAGTAAAACTGGGATTCAAAATCTGGTTTAGCTCTCTCAAAACTATGTGCTCTTCCCACAACACTAAATGGCCTCATAATTTACATATGAGTGAGTTTTGTATCAGATAATCTAAATATTGAAACACACACAAATCCTATTATAAGAAAAAATTCACTGTAACAGAAGTTTGTTCATTCCACTTCTTTGTAGGGGAAAAAGAAGGAATTCTGTACTTACAAATTTTCCAAAGGAAGGACGTTTTTCCTTTTAATCATTAAAAATTACTTGATTTTTTTAAATAGAAATCTAAAATGTATGATTCCTTGTTTTATAATTTAATCTCTTTTGATAATGCAGAATCATCATGATAAATATTACGTTATTGCTGCATGCTATAACTGCCTTCAGAGTTTCTATGCATAAGGTAGCCTCGCTTATACTAAGTGCCCTCAAACACCTATGCTATTTTATCTATTGGTTTACTTCAACAAGAAATTATAAATAAAGATTAAACACTGACTCTAAGCACTATTTATTAGTAAAATACATGGCGTCTAACACAGTTACTTTTTCCTCTGCCCCAAGGCCTTTTAAAACTTTCTCTCAGGGGACTTCCCTGGTGGCCCAGTGGTTAAGAATCTGCCTTCCGGGGTTTCCCTGGTGGCCCAGTGGTTAAGAATCCCCCTGCCAATGCAGGGGACATGGGTTCGAGCCCTGCTCCGGGAAGATGCCACATGCCACGGAGCAACTAAGTCCATGCACCACAACTACTGAGCCTGCGCTCTAGGACCCGCGAGCCACGACTCCTGAAGCCCGCGTGCCTACAGCCCACGCTCCGCAACAAGAGAAGCCACCGCAATGAGAAGCCCGCGCACCACAACGAAGAGTAGCCCCTCTCGTCGCAACTAGAGAAAGCCCGCGCGCAGCAACCAAGACCCAATGCAGCCAAAAATAAATAAATAAAATAAATAAATTTATTAAATACAAAAAAAAAAGGAGAATCCGTCTTCCAATTAGGGAACTAAGATCCCACATGCCATGGGGCAACTGAGCCGGCATGCCCCAACTACTGAGCCTGTGTGCTCTGGAGCCCGCACACCACAACTAGAGAGCCCGTGTGCCGCAACTACTGAGCTCACACGCTCTGGAGCCTGCGTGCCACAACCAGAGACAAGCCTGCGTGCCGCAACAAAGAGCCCACGCGCCACAATGAAAGATCCCATATGCCGCAACGAAGATCCCAATGCAGCCAAAAACAAAACAAAACAAAAAACCATGTATGTATATACACCCCATTACATGTACTCATATCTTACATAAGTGCATACATAAAATGAAACAAAAAACAAGATGCAACAATACCATGATAAATTCAAATTTAACTTTTTTTTCCTGAAAATTCCTCAAGTTATACATTAGAAGAGAAACATGAATTAAGCACATTCCATAGGCCCAAAGATCCAAAGCATTTGGCATTCTTACCAGTGTCTTTATCCCTGGCCTTGTAAACTTGTCCATAGGTACCTTCTCCAATAATTCCGATGATATCAAATTTATCCACGCAGCGTTTTCCCCAGTCAATGTCTTTTTCTTTGATTTCACCATAGCGAGGCCCACATATTCTATCAAATATAGTTCTGAAGTTTTTATATACAATCAAGCAAAGTGAATAAACTGTTTAATACTCAATATCCACCCTCCATACCCAATCTTAAATCATTTATTTCCCCTCACCCTTGCATACTTGTGATCATCCAAGACAGGCAACACTGTGAGGTGGTATTATAAATTATCATGAAAGTCAAGGTATTTCTCCATACTGACTCTCCTTCTGTAGACTAACACTTAAAGTGGGAAAGAGAAGTAATAAAGTTTGTATGAAGGACTTTCAGAAATACAATATAATTTTTCAGTGAGGGGACAAAACCAACACCGGTTCAAAGATTCAAAGTTCTCTAAACAACCTCCAGAGTATTTTTTCATTCATTGACAATGTGTATATATTTATCTGCTTTCAAAAACCAGAAGTTTAATAATGAACTTTACCAAAAATCTAACCATAAAGCGTATTGACAAATTTAGACTTATGGCTAGATAAAATTATCTTAAAAATGGAAGCACCAGAAAGATTTTCAGTCTAAGAGAGTATAAAAATATTAATATTATCAACCCTTAGGAATCTACATTTTAAGTATGTATTATATATAACAAATATTTGATATTCTTCAAAAAGATATGTAATTTTGTAGTATCTTAATATTCTGGCAGGTAAGAGAATTTAAGTAAAGGAATAAAGCTATAATACTCAAGGAGAGACTCTTTTTAAAGTTTTCTAGCTTTCTACTCCACACTAGAAAATCACCTCATATTCTTATACTAGACACTACGTGAAACAGCAATTCTAAAATCAGATCTAACTCTAAGTCTTACTTACACTTTCCCTTGGTTAAGCAGAAATAAAAAAAGGAATCATCATTCTCCCTCTGCCCTTAACTGATGAACAGGTTTCAAGGGAAAGAGTTATCTCTAGGCACTTACTTGAAGCTAATTTAGGATACAAATTTCAAACCTTCTTCCACTCCACCTCTTGCAAAATCAAGAATGCATTTAGTTATGGGAGCAAATAAAAGCAAAGGAAAACATAGCAGCTTGCCCATTACTAATTTTGTCTGGGCTCACTGAATGCTGATTTCCACCTTGCCCAATTTCAATATTTGTTTTTTAAATATCTTAATTATAGAAATTTTCTTCAACATATATAATATCCCAAGAAATTAATACATTACAAACTGAGAGGGAAAATTTAATTTGGTTTTATGAGTCATTCTGAATAAGTACTCAGGCAATTATGAAAAAAATTTTTTTTCAAAGCTCCAATAAAAGTTATTCATATACTTAAGTTGAAAGAGTACATTTTTTATTATTTTAAACTTAATTTTGGACTTTATGATTTTATGATGATCCAGAATCATCTCTGGCCAATTTAAGAGCAGGTAGAAAGCAAGCACATACTTAGGCCTCCTTTTACTATGTAACTGTGTTGCTGTTTTCTTTTCCTCTGGACTCTTTGAGAGATCATCTCCTCCTGGTAGCTCAGGGGGCAGTGGTAAATCAGCAAGTAAACATCGTAGTTTCTTTTCTACTTCTTTTTTAACTGCTTTTACTGAAATATTTCCTCGTAAGCTAAAAAGAAAGGAGTCAGACAAATAAAACACAAAAATTTATTTCATTGAGAAATAAAAATGCATTTATATAGCACACAATGGCAAAAGACTAAACTGAGTTTCTTTACTTTCCAGCTAAAATAATATACTATATTCAACTGCAAAAATATAAAATTTGGGGGCAAAAATGATACAGAATTAGATAAAAACTAAGGAAATCTGAACAAAGTATGGACTTTAGTTACTAATAATGTATCAATATTGGTTCATTAATTGTAACAAATGTACCATACTAATAATGCTAGATGTTAATAATGAAGAAACTGAGTGGAGGGTATATGGGAACCCTCTGTAATATCATTATAACTTTTTTGTAAATCTAAAACTGTTCTAAAAAATAGTCTATTTTTAAAAAAGATATAGAATTACTATAAAACTGTAAATTAAAACTGAAAGTCAACTAGTCATGCTTTATGGGAAAATTCATTAGTTTTATAATAGCATTTGGTTTGATTCTGGTAGACAGACAAAAAGCTATTTTGTTTTAAGAAATAAATAAACCACATGCTATTATTTATCTGGCCCATTTAAATAACTACAAAGAACAAATTTAGCTTCATCCCTTTTCAGAATTAATTTTTCCTGAATTGGACAATGATTCTTTAAAAAAATTTTTAAGGCTCTAGCTTATCAGAATTACAGGTGAAAATTAAGCTCAGTTAGTTTTATACTTTTTTGAATGTATTAAGACCTCTGATTTTTTAAACTATATCTTAACCTGGTAATTGATTATTTTAAACCTCCCAGACACTACAAAATCTGTTTAACAATATAACATGTTGAAAGAGAATATTACAATGATAATAAAATTTGGACTTCACATACTTTCATAGCAGTTATGAGTCCCAGAATTAAAAATTTTAGTGAAACTACACTACTGTGGTCAGAAACTACTAATGATGTTAACAATATAAATCATTTCATTTTAATTATAACTTCTCCTACTCATGTTGGACTTTAATATTATTGTACAATATACGGTCTTTTAATACCATCTGATAAAAACTATCAATAAAATTGTGACTTTCCTTCACAACCCCATGTTACTAGAAAGTAATCTTTAATAGGGAAAACAAGCTCAAAAGGAAATTGGACTGCAGTTGTATTTTTATAGTAATGGTGTCATATAGCCCACTTTTCAATTTTCATGTCCCTCCATTCAACAAATATTCATTATACACGTCTATGTGCTAGGTATTACATAGGCACTATAGTTTTAACAACAAAACAATTCACAAATACATTAAGATACATACAGTTCCTCTCAGAAAGGAGGTTACAGTCTTTTGGAGGCATCAGAAAGCAGCAGGATAAAGTACTGTACAGACTAATTTCCAGAGTAATATGGTACTAAAGGGTAGCTAACTCAGGACTGAAAGACAGTAAAAGCTTCTTTCTAGGAAAGGTACCACTTGAACTCTGTCTGAAAATAATTCTATTTAAAATAATTTATTTAGAGAACTGTAGTCTCTAACTTGTAATTAGACCTCAGTCCAAAATTTGCATTTGTCCAAAAATTCAAATCAATGGGGGGGAGGGGAGGCTAGAAGTCTTAATTTTACTTATAATTTAATATTTAAAAGACTGCCTATATTCAAATATATCATTATATGAACTACCAAATTCAGCAAGGCTCCCAGACTTAAGAGAAATGAAATATTAGTTTCCAAAAATAACACTATATAATTAAAAACATTATATTTTCACTGAATACCTGCAATAACCAAATAGGGTATGTGATGAGTTTTTAAAAGTCTCCATATACTACAGAAACAAAAAACAACAAAATGCCTTAACCAGAAATGTATAAGACCAAGAGAAGAAAATTAAAACATATGGCTGATGAACATAAAACTAGACCAGAATGAATGAAAAGAAATGATGTTTTCATATGAGAAACTGTAATCCTGTAAATCTGTCAGTCTCCAAATTAATCATTGCATTTAACCAAGTCCCAAACAAAAATCAAGCAAGACAAGCCAAATGATCATAAAATCTGTCTAATAAAGGCACAAAATGCCAACACTGGGCCCAAGTTCATTTATAGCAGTGTTGAAGTTGAGGCTGAATGGCCGGGTTATTCACTAACCAGTAATTTACTCCATCCCTTTACTTTTACATTACTACCTACTCCTATAATAGAAATCTGACTTTGAGAGCCAACATACTATGCACCTAAGAAGTTAAAACAAAAAAGTATTGGCAAAGAAATAATACAATATGTTAATAGAAAATAGAGTCCAGAAACACACAGATATCTATAAGAATTTTTATATATGGCACCACAAATCAGTGAGATAGATTATTCAGTAAATGACATTAGCAACAACTGATCTATTAGTCCAGGGGTGATGCGAGAGAGCACATAATCAGACCATGTCTTTCTTCTACATATAATAACCAAAAACAAATTTCTGTGAGATGTGAGTTAACCTTTAAAAATGTTTTAAACCTGTAAGTTTTAAAGGAAAAATTATAGATCCAACTACATTCAAAATGGAAAACACCCATGTAGCCAAAAACAAAAATAAGTCTCAAAGACAAGCAAAAGACTGTGAGAGGCACAGGTCAAGACCCCTAACATAAGCAGTACCTATAAATCAATTAGAAAAAAGATAATAATCTTAAGGAAAAGTCAGTATAAAACATGAACAAGCAATTCACTGAAAAATAAAGCCAACAAATGTTTAGAAAGATGCTATATAACCAGAAAAATGCAAAATTAATCACATATTTTAAAGATTTTCAAAATTGGCAATATTTAGTGTTAGCTGAAGCAGTTTCATACACTTGGGTGCATAAATTGGTACACAATCTTACTAAGATTCAATTTGGCAGTTTCCATCAAATTTTTAAATGTGGATACTTTGACCTCACAGCTATCCTATAAAAATTGCTCACATGTACATAAAATATTAATGTATAAGGAGAATTTAATAGCAAACAATTATAAATCTAAGTATCCATTAATCAACAGAATAGTTAATAAGAGAGTGATGCATCCACTTCCATGTACAGGAATATTGAACCTATCTCTACCAACCTGGAAAGATCTCCAACACATTAAATTAAAGAAAAAAAAAGAAGTGAAGGAATATTGTGCATGGTATGATCCTAATTTAAAAAAAAAATGATTTATTACATGTAAACATATAGTTAACAGTCTATCTTATGATTTTCGAAGAGTAATGGATTCCAGGGCTGGGAGAGAAGCAAAGTTCAAAGTGAGCCTAAAAGATATTGTTTGGCTAGGAAGCAAGGAAGCACTCAAAAATAAAATGAGTCATATCAAAAGGACAAAGGAGTTAGCATAAAGGAGTTCCCACTGGCCAAATTTCAGACAATCAAATTTGGAGCATCAAAAAGAAGAGTGGCTCAATGTTCATTGCAGCTCTATTTACAAGACAGGACATGGAAGCAACCTAAGTGTCCACTGACAGAGGAATGGATAAAGATGTGGCACATATATACAATGGAATATTACTCAGCCATAAAAAGAAACGAAATTGAGTTATTTGTAGTGAGGTGGATGGACCGAGAGTCTGTCATACAGAGTGAAGTAAGTCAGAAAGAGAAAAACAAATATCGCATGCCAACACATATATATGGAATCTAAAAAAGAAAAAAAAAATGGTTCTGATGAACCTAGGGCCAGGACAGGAATAGAGATGCAGACGCAGAGAATGGACTTGAGGACACGGGGAGGGGGAAGGGTAAGCTGGGACAAAGTGAGAGAGTGGCATGGACATATATACACTACCAAATGTAAAACAGATGGCTAGTGGGAAGCAGCCACATAGCACAGGGATATCAGCTCGGTGGTTTGTGACCACCTAGAGGGGTGGGATAGGGAGGGAGGGAGGAAGACGCAAGAGGGAGGAGATATGGGGATATATGTATATGTATAGCTGATTCACTTTGTTATAAAGCAGAAACTGACACACCATTGTAAAGCAATTATACTCCAATAAAGATGTTAAAAATATATACTTATAATAAAATTTAAAAAAAAAAGAAGAGTGGCTATAAGTGATATTGAATCGATCTTTGGCCGCACATGTCAGTAGTAGTACTCAGGAGTCTTAAAAAACTTCAATATGCTTGAAACATACAAACACTTTCAAAGCAAAAAGAGCAAAGACACAATAAAAAAGACAGAAAAGAAGGTGGGTCAAAAAAATTTTGTTAATGGCCAAGTATGAAATGTGCCACCATCTTGTTAAAAACAGATGCACAAAGAATATCCTCCTTAATAAGCAGTCACCTGGGCACATCCTGAATTCTTGAAAACATCACCACTAAAAATTTACCCCTGTAGCACATATGAAAAATAAGGTAGAGAACAACCAGTCTCACTGGTCCAGAATCACTAGATTCTCAGCAACTGGCTTATTCTCACTAATGAAGTGACTCAATTCTGCGTTCATGCCTCTCTGTCCTGGACAGCCCACTCCAGGACTCATCAAAATTACAAATCACTACTCTTATGACCCTTTGGTGTTCCTAGAGAACAGGCAAACCTGCAAATACCACAATTAGAATAGTATAACTGGATAACACCTGATCATATTGGATGGAGTCCCTCAGCAACATTTTTGATTGTAGAAAAAAGATGCCTCAGAGGGCATGAAACACAGAAATTATATTCAATACTTTATTTTCTGTTTGTTTGAAATTATAAAATTGTCATAATGCTGGCCAAAGTGAGCACTTGCAAGACCTGCCCACATGGAATTTCTATCCACTTGTTTTCAAATTCTCAGACGTCAGCTAGGAAAACTGACCATATAGTTGCTTTTTAACAAAAAGGGGAAGGGGAGGGGAACAGCTATAATTTCTTCATAAAAATAAGAATGAAAAAGGTTAAGTCAACTGGCAAATATCACACAACAGCATAAAGCTTCTATCCTAGCATACATTTGAGAAACATTCTTAGAAGTGCATTTACATTTACTCTTACCTTCATCCTCTTAAAAATGTTTCAAAATAAAGTACAAGCCACACCCCCAACATTCACAGCAGAAATGTGTAAACAATTTAGAGGAAAGAATAAACACATCTCCATAATATGTAATTAATCTCTAATTGCAAAAAATTAAGTCAATAAAACACTAAAAAGTGATGTATTCATAAAGCCACCTAAAGTAATAAATTTATAAGCCACCTAAAGTAATAAATTTATAAGGCCAATGAAAACACTTAGAATAACCAAGATACACGCTATTATCAACCAGGACAGACTCTCTCATAAAATGTCCTGTCTCCGGTAGTATCACCAAGGAATACTCAGCCAAAGAAAATACCAACATTTCTAATTCTCAAGCTCAAGCTGAAACATACATTGTATCCCAGGACAATGGCAATTTTTACCTGGAATTCTTAGCATAAGCTATAATTTTGTCATCCTACAAGCCATGTGCTTCATTTTAAGTTGTACACAATAAAGAAAATTAATTCACTTACTAACAGTCATTATAAAATTTTTTTGGTGGGGGTCAAATAATTTCTCATTTCAAACTTAGATTTTTCTTTAAACAGTCACTGACAAAATTTTTTGCACTTACCTATCAGCATCTTTATCTTCAGGCAGCATGGGAGGCAAAGGTAAGGGTGGTAAGGTAGAGGTCACTAAAGCCACGTGTTGCTCCTTCTCCTTGGCTCCTATGCTTGGTGTAAGTGGTTTGGTTTTCTCTTTAAGAGATACTGGTTCCTCCTTTGTAACAGCAGATTTACCCTCCTTTCCAACTACAACTGCTTTCTTGGTGGCTTTATCTACAATCAAATTATTATCCACCTTTGCTACCTGAAGAGGTGGCTTTGTTTTTGCCTTGTCATTTTTTAAAGTTCCACTGCTTGAGGGAGAAGGTGCATGCTCAATTTTAAGTTTCTTCACATCCTTCACGTGGTTGGTTTGTGATGCACTGGCACCAGTTTCTGTGTTCCCCTTGGTAGGTGTAGAAGTGTTTGAAGCTTTGGCAGCTTTGGCAGCGGCCTCAGCAGCCTTAGCTGCTTCTGCAGCTTTCGCTGCCTCTGCAGCTCGTGCTGCCTCTGCAGCTCGTGCTTTTTTATTCTTGTTCAATTCAGCTGCCAGGCTACTCTTCAGAGTTAGTGTGCTAGGAGAAATGCTAGAATGACGACTTCTGGATCTAGACAATCTGTGCCTGCTACGAGATCTTGAATGCCTAGATGAGTATGGGCTTCTGCTTCGGGATTTGGCAGACCGTCTGGTGGAAGATAATTAAGATTTAGTCAGTAACTCAGAAAAGTTCAGTTTGAAGTGTACAAAAACTCCTAACTTGAGGCTGTGAAATGAAATAGAAATTACTTAATTTCCAAATCATAATATAGTTTTTGTGAGAGAATTTTTTAAAAGCAGAAAGTGCTTTCAAGTAGAATATTATCTGCTGGTTATACTTTTCCTGAAAATAGACTCTTGATCTCAGTCTGGCCTACAAATGCTCAAAGATGGGGCTGGATGAAAGTAGATCTCTATGAAAAGAAATACTGTAAGAATTAGGAGGAAAAACTATGACAAGGCATTACTGCTGTCTCAAGAAAATAGAAGCAGTCAACAAGGACAACACCAATGGTAGAAGTAGCAGGGTGAAGTCTGACCAAACTTTTACCAGGGAGACAATTTCTACAACTCAAAAGCCCCCCATGCATAAGTTCAGGAGTAAGTAGTACTCTGTCTACACCAAGAGTGAAAAAAACGAAACCTGTCATCAGGCAGTAAGAAAAAGTCTAAATCTTGGGAACTATCTAACAATGACTGTTCATTTCACTTCTCAAAAATCACTGGAAAACACAAAAATTAACGTATATTCAAAAGTATGGTGGCAACCAAAGTTTCTATGAAACAAATGCAGCACAGCACCAACAGAAATGAAGCTGAGCTTTTCAAATCCACACCTTATCAAAACTTTAAAAAAATATAAGACCAAGGCACTATCAGAGTACTTTGACATATTTGATATGGCTCACTTAATGCTCACATCAACCCCAGTAAAGTATCTGCAGTTTGTAGATAAAACTTGAATCTAAAATATTACCTGAAGTCAAATCCCAATCTCATTAGTAGTTGTACTGGTTATTATCTTGTTGCCACTACCCCATCCCTCCAATACTCTTCTGCCCTACCCTGTGCCCAAAGGAGGCTGACCTCAACAGATGCATCTTCTGGGTTCCAGTGCTATCCATCACTGGCAGATCAGAAGGCAGCGAAAAGCTGGATTATTTCTTTCCAGCTCCCTCCTTCCTATTGGTCACATTTTGTGGCAGAAGCTCTGTCCCTCTACCACCATGGCTCCTGTCAAGCACTGCCTTCTCCACAGCTCTCACCAGGCTCTAATAACACTATATTTTCCTTGCCCCTTCGAGCTTCCCTCTGTAACTAACGAAAACATCCCTTGTCAGTTTTCTCAATCCACCCCAATCTCTGTAGTCCTCCATTAAAGTTTCTTAAACCCTCTGAGTTGGATTCTGTTACCTTCTAGAACCTAACTGTATGCCAGGTCTTAAACCCAGATCTTTTGATTCTAAAGTACACAGAGTCACATTCAACACATTAACACACTACCATGGAGATAGTTCTTATTGAAATTTTGTAGGGGATTTGGTAAATGAAGCAAAGAAATTCCTAAGAACCCATAATTAAAGTGGGAAGAAAAAAGGAAGAACTAGAAATTTTTGTTTATATTTGGCATTAATATATTATGTAATATATACATATGTATTATCCAATATATTTTACAATTCTAGTATGAAGACAAATGATGGTTAGATTTAGGATAAACTCAAATTCAACTTCTCCCTTATTCTTTCAGAAACATTTCAAAATGTACGTAGGGCCAATTAGTGTTCAGCACTGAGCTAGTGTTTCAAACCCCATACTTTACATAAAGTATTTATGTAACATTATTTTAGGTTAACAGGAACACTGGTTTAGTAAACATTTTAATCTAACACTTGCTTAACAAATATTCATATACATCAATCATAAAAATCATCAATGAGCTTACAACTATTCATGGAAATGAGAGGAAATGTTTAGCTAAATATAAAGTAATAAGTTGGTTATAAAATATCTTGGATAACTTTAATATAGGAACAAAAAGTGTCATAATATGAAACACTTGGCCACACTTTTAATTTCCTTTGCCTTCAGAATCTTGGACCTCAAAATAAGACTGCTATGTCAAGTTACTATCCCCTGATCACAGCAGGAGAAAGCAAAGAGACTGTCGTCTCATCAGAGGTAACAGCACAGAACTTTTCCTAAATTAACTTTCCCACACTAGCACGATTCTGGTCATCAGCTTCATACAGACACAGAAATAATATTTAACTAAGAAATTTATAATCAGTAAACTTTACTTAAGAAAACAGATACAAAGATAAAATCCCAACACAAGTAACTCCTCTGGCCTATTAAAATTCTTATTCTCTTCTGCACAGAATCTAGATAAGAAAGTTGTCAGTAAAGACAAAAATTTTTGACCTATAAAATACATATTTCAGAAATGACATTTTTATGGTATTTGATCCCTAAACCAACTGAAATTCTTCTAGACACACACTCCATTCTTCTCCAATTTTTCTATTTCTCTTAAAAAGTTCCTTAACTTTTCAAATTTCCTGCCCTAGTAAACTTGTATTCTCTCAGGTATTGCATATTTGCTAATCAATTTCAATTACATATTTACTATTTATAACAAACATATTTTGGGAATCTAAAATTAAATAAAAACACAAAACTCAAGTTTAGGTTATTTTTACTAATGATCTAACACTTCAGCCATACAAAGTTATGAGAGTAAGAGAGAAGTGGATCTCTAAGACTACATAATGAATTATGTCATGTCTTATAAAAAGAACTTAAATGGATGGTAGATAGCACATCCTTGTTTTATAGGTAAGATTTTTCTTCTTTTTAAAAATGTTTTTTCTAATATTTCTGTGCTGTAAAATTTACAGTGACCATATATTAGCTGTTTCTTGTTTGTTTTGAATGTTTTTAAGATGTTACAGAATCACGGGGCTTCCCTGGTGGCGCAGTGGTTAAGAATCTGCCTGCCAATGCAGGGGACACAGGTTCAAGCCTTGGCCCAGGAAGATCCCACATGCTGCAGAGCAACTAAGCCCATGCACCACAACTACTGAGCCTGCACTCTAGAGCCCGCGAGCCACAACTACTGCAGCCGCATGCCACAACTACTGAAGCCCGCACGCCTAGAGCCCGTGTTCTGCAACAAGAGAAGCCACCACAATGAGAAGCCCACACACCACAATGAAGAGTAGCTCCCACTCGCCACAACTAGAGAAAGCCCATGCACAGCAACAAAGACCCGACATGGCCATAAATAAATAAATAAAATTTTTAATTAAAAAAAAAAAGAAATTACAGAATCTTTTTAGAAGCTTTCGCAAATTCATACAACTCAAAGCAGAACCTGGGGGCTTCCCTGGTGGCACAGTGGTTAAGAATCCACCTGCCAATGCAGGGGACACGGGTTCAAGCCCTGGTCCAGGAAGATCCCACATGCCACAGAGCAACTAAGCCCGTGTGCCACAACTACCGAGCCCGCGTGTCACAACTACCGAGCCCACGTGCCACAACTACTGAAGCCGGCACACCTAGAGCCCGTGCTCTGCAACAAGAGAAGCCACCACAATGAGAAGCCTGTGCAGTGCAACGAAGAGTAGCCCCCGCTCGCCGCAACTAGAGAAAGCCTGCGCGCAGCAATGAAAACCCAATGCAGCCAAATATAAATAATAAAGTAAAATAGATAAATTTATTAAAAAAAAAAAAAGCAGAACCAGGATAAAAAATCCAGTATCTAAAACCCAACTGGTTAGTGCTCACTGTTTATTCGGTTAGTGTTCCTTAGAGAGAGAGCATGGTGTACTGTTCACTCGACTATATCACACGATCTCTCCAAGAGTCCAGGTCTTCTGCAATTGTGCCTAATTAGCAAACACTGATTCTTAAAATTTTTACTATAATAATATTCAATCCCTCATTATATAAAATAATATGTAACAGCAGTATCCAATAGAACTTTCTGGGATGGTGGAAACGTTCAATGCATGTGATGTCTCCTATGGTAGTCACTATTCACAATATTTTTTAGCCTAATTTTTCTACCCTGCTTATTTCACATGCTAATAGTAGCTATGTCCATTCAAATCTTGTTGCTAAGCCCCCATAAAGGTATGAAAGTGATTCCCATGCAAGGATGGTTCAACATACGCAAATCAATAAATGTGATATACCACATTAATAAAATGAAGGATAAAAAATCATATGAGTATCCTAACAAATGCAGAAAAAGCGTTTGATAAAATTCAACATCCTTTCACTATAAAAACGAAACATATGGTTACTAGAGGGGAAAGCGGGGGAGGGATAAATTGGGAGATTGGGACTGACATATACACACTAATATATGTAAAACAGGTAACTAATAAGGACCTACCGTATAGCACAGGGAACTCTATTCAATACTCTGTAATGACCTATATGGGAAAAGAATCTAAAGAACAGTAGATATATGTGTATGTATAACTGATTCATTTTGCTGTACAGTAGAAACTAACACAACATTGTAAATCAACTACACTCCAATAAAAAAATTTTTAATTAAATAAAAATAAAAACTAAACAGATTGGGCACAGAAGGAACACACCTCAACACAATAAACGCTAGATATGACAAGCCCACAGCTAATATTATACTCAACAGTGAAAAACTGAAAACTTTTCTCTAAGATCAGGAATAAGATAATGATGCCCACTCTTACCACTTTTATCCAACACAGTATTGGAAGTCCTAAACATAGCAATTAGGCAAGAAAAAGAAATAAAAGGCATCAAAATCAAAAAGTGAAAAGGAAAATGTTCTTTGTTTGCAGATGACATGAACTTACAGACAGAAAACCCTTTAAAGACTCCACCAAACACCTGTTAGAATAAACAATTTCAGTAAAGTTACAGGATACAAAATCAGTATAAAAACTCAGTTGTGTTTCTATACACTAATGACAAACTGTTGGAAAGACAAAATAAGAAAACAATCCCATTTATAAAAGTATCAAAAAGAATAAAGTACTTCGGAATAAATTTAACCAAGGAGATGAAAGAAATTGAAAAAGAAATATACGGAAAGATATTCCATGATCATGAATTGGAAGAATTATTAAAATGTCCATACTACCCAAAGTAATCTACAAATTCAATGGAACCCCTATCAAAATTCCAATGGCATTTTTCACAAAAATAGGAAAAAAACCCTAAAAATCATATGGAACCACAAAAGACCCTGAACAGCAAGAGCAATCTTGAAAAAGAAGAACAGAGCTAGAAGCATCAACTTTCTGATTTCAAACTATATTACAAAGTTACAGTAATCAAAACAGTATGAGACATGGACCAATGGAACAAACTGGAGTCCAGAAATAAACCCATGCACATATGGCCAATTAATTTTCTACAAAGGAGTCAAGAATATACAACGAGAAAAGGATGATCTCTTCAATAAATGGCATCAGAAAAGCTGGATAGCCATACGCAAAAGAATAAGACTGGGCCCCTATTTTAAACCACATACAAAAATCAACTCAAAATGGATTAAAGACTTGAACATAAGATTTGAAACCATAAAACTCCTAGAAGAAAAAGAAGGGGGTAAACTCTTTGATACTGATCTTGGCAAAGGTTTATCAAAAGCAAAAATAAACAAGTGGGGCTACATCAAACTAAAAAACTTATGCACAGCAAAGGAAACCACCAACAAAACAAAAAATCAACCTACAGAATGGGAGAAAATATTGTTGATAAGGAGTTTATATCCAAAATATACAAAGGGGATTTCCCTGGTGGTCCAGTGGTAAAGAATCCGCCTTACAATGCAGGGGACATGGGTTCGATCCCTGGCCAGGAAGCTGGGATCCCACATGAAGCGGGGCAACTAAGCTCGCGCACCTCAACTAGACAGCCTGTGTGTCGCAAACTACAGAGCCCATGCACTCTGGAACCCGCGTGCCACAACTACAGAGCCCATGCGCCCTGTAGCCTGTGTGCCACAACTAGAGAAGAGAAAACCCACACGCCACAACTAGTGAGAAGCCCACGCGATGCAACAAAGATCCCGCATGCTGCAACTAAGACCGGACACAGCCAAAAATAAATAAATAAATAAATCTCAAAATATACAAGGAACTCACACAACTCAGAGAGCAAAAAAAGCAAATGAACCAATTAAAAAGTGGGCAAAGGGGACTTCCCTGGTGGTCCAGTGGTTGAGACTCTGTACTTCCAATGCAGGGGGTGTGGGTTCAATTCCTGATCAGGGAACTAAGATCCCACATGCCATGCGGCACAGCCAAAAATTAATTAATTAGTTAATTTTAACATTTGTTTAAAAAAAAAGTGGGCAAAGGACCTGAAGAGACTTTGCAACACATCCAAATGGCTAACAGGTACCTGAAAAGGTGCTCAATATCACTAATCATCAGGGAAATGCAATTCCACAATGAGATACCTCCACATACCTGCTTGAATGTTTATTATCAAAAGGCAAAAGATAACAAATGCTGGTGAGAATGCAGAGAAAAGGGAACCCTGGTACACTGTTGTTAGGAATGTAAATTGACACAGCCACCATAGAAAACCATGTGGAAGCAAATCCAGAAGTCAAAAAATAGAACTATTGGCAATCCACTTCTGGGTATACATCCGGAGGATATGAAATCACTACCTCAAAGAAATATCTGTACAGGCATACCACCGCAATAAAGCAAATTTGCAATAAAGCAAGTCACACAAACTTTTTGGTTTCCCAGCACATAAAAAGCTGTTTACACCATACTATAGTCTATTAAGTGTGCAATAGCATTATGCCTAAAAAAACAGTGTACATACCTTAATTTTAAAAATTAATGGTGTTGGGAAAATGGCACCAACAGACTTGTTCAATGCAGGGTTGCCACAAACCTTCAGTTTGTAAAAAACACAGTGTCTGAGAAGCACAATAAAACAAGATATGCCTGTACTCCCATGTTCACTGCAGTACTATTCATAAGAGCCAAGATATGGAAACAATCTAAGTGTTTATGAACAGATGAATGGATAAAGAAAATGTGGGCATGTGTTTAATATTATGCAGCCTTAAAAAAAGAGGAAATCCTGCCATTTGTGACAACACAGATGAACCTGGAGAGTGTTATGCTACGTGAAATAAGCCAGGAAAGACAAATACTGCATGGTATCACTTATATGTGGAATCTTAAAAAAAAAAAAAAAAGTCAAACTCAAAGGAAGATAGAAGAGAAAGGTGATTGCCAGGGGCTAGAGGGTGGGGGAAATGGGGACAGGTTGGTAAAAAGGTACAAATTTCAGTTTTGAGATGAATAAGGTCAGGACTTCCCTGGTGGTACAGTGGGTAAGACTCCATACTCCCAGTGCAGGGGGCCTGGCTTCAAGCCCAGGGCAGCGAACTAGATCCCCACATGCATGCTGCAACTAAGAGTTTGAATGCCACAACTAAGTAGCCCACATGCCGCAACTAAGGAGCTGGCAAGCTGCAACTAAGGAGTCCTGGAGCTGCAACTGAGGAGCCCGCCTGCCACAACTTAGACCCAGTGCAACCAAATAAATAAATATTTTTTAAAAAAGATGAATAAGGTCTAAGAACCTAATGTATATAACATGGTGACTATAGCTGATAACACAGTGTTGTATAATTAGAAGTAATTTGCTAAGAGAGTTGAACTTAAGTATTCTTACCCCCCCCGCAAAAAAGAGGTAAATATGTGAGGTGATGAATGTGTTAACTTGATTGTGAGAAGCCTCTCACAATGTATACATATATCAAGTCGTCACTGTTGACACCTGAAATATGTTACAATTTTATTTGTCAATTATATCTCAACAAACTGGGGGGGGGGGGGGGAATGATTCCCAAAGTGAAAACAAGCACTATATAAATATAACGTGGTATTATTTTTCAAAAACCGGCCTCTCTCAATCATCCCTTTAGTCACTGTCTCAGTCAAAACTCTAAATATTCCTGTAAAATTTGCCATGCATTAGTATTATAACAGCTCTATTAAGTTTAACAGTACTATGGCAGCCTCTTAAATTTACCCCTTGTTTCAAAACTAATCTGTATCTAATCCAGACTTACATGCAAAGTGAACACTTTCCTCTAAAATCTGCTCCCTGCCATTCTGTATTTTTAATTTCACCACTCTCCTCTACCCATTTACCCAGCTTAGAAATCTTCCCAGTTTTCTGCTGCCCATACCACATGCCATCAACTGTCTCATTTTATTGATTCTAACTCTACATTCCCTTACATCCATAATCCCTTGTATGTTTCCTATTCCTGCTGTAAAAAATTATCCACAGATTTAGTGGCTTAAACAACACAAATGTATTATCTTACAGTTCTGGAAGTCAGAAGTCCAAAAATCAGTCTCACTGGGCTAAGATCAACATGTCACCAGGGCTTTGTTCCTTCTACAGTCTTGGGAAAATCTGTTTCCTTACCCTTTCCAGCTTCTAAAGACTGTCCGTTCCTTGGTTCATGGTCCCACATCATCTGACTTTGGTTCATGGTCCTTCCATCATCACATTTCCTCTCTCCCTCTGCTTCTATCATCACATGGCCTTTTCTGACCCTGACTTTCCTGCTTCCTTTTACAAAGACCCTTGTGTTTACATAGGACCTACAATCCAGGATAATCTCTCCATCTCCAGGATCCCTATTTTAATCTACAAAGGTCCCTTTTGCCAAGTAAAGTAACATTATCACAGGTTCACATGGACATCTTTGAGGGGGCCATTATTCACATCTTCCTCTTCTATTCTCAAGGCCACTGTTCTATTTCAGACCTCATTACCTCTCCTCTAGGTTACCTTATCATCTTAAAAATAACTGATCTCTTTAAATCAAATCTCTCCTTGCCCCAATTATTTCTACAGACACCATAACCACACTAATCCTCACTTTTCAGTGATTATTACATGTCTCAAATTCACTCACTTTCCTTCTCTTTTTAGTAACTATTCCAAACCTTCACACCTTCTTCAAGCTCACAATATTCCCAAAGTCTTTTCTTAAAATCATTTTACTTCTTTTTCACAGAAAAAGCAAAGGTTATTGGGTATGTTTCCTGCCTGCAAACTTTTTTTTTTTAATTTTATTTTTATTTATTTTGGCTGCATTGAGTCTTCGTTGCTGCACGCGCGAGGGCTTTCTCTAGCTGCGGCGAGCGGGGGCTACTCTTTGTTGCGGTGCGTGGGCCTCTCACTGCAGTAGCTTGTCTTGTTGCGGAGCACAGGCTCTAGGCACATTGGCTTCAATAGTTGTGGCACGTGGGCTCAGTAGTTGTGGCTGGCGGGCTCTAGAGCGCAGGCTCAGTAGCTGTGGCACATGGGCTTAGTTGCTCCGCCCTGCCTGCAAACTTAATCCGTATCTCCATCCACTTTATATTCCACCTGATCTCAGAGCAGAGGTGCTCCTCTTTCTATCTAAGGCTAACTCCTGTAATAATACTTTCAATCCCATATTCTCTAGATCCTTACTTCAGAGTTTGGCCCACAAACCAAAGCAGCATCATCTTCATCTGGGAGTTTATGAGAAATGCTGTATCTCAGGCCCCAACCCAGACCTTCTGATTCAGAATCTGCATTTCAACAAAAGCCCCATTATAGTTTGAGATGCTCTATGCTAGGCTCCTCTAGGGAGGAGGAGATGAGATGCTCTATGCTAGGCTCCTCTAGGGCTACTCCATTACTTGTGACTTCAACCTTTTGCTGTCTATTCACTATTTCCCCTCAGGAAATAAATAACTCAAGACTCTAAGATCTTTAAAAACAGACAAGAAAAAACAAGCAATAAATGGCACCTTGATATTGTATCTTTATCTCTCCTTCCAATTACAGCCAAATTCTCATCCACCCCACATACTCCTCAAACCACTCTAATCTGGCTTATATGTCCTCACTGTAATCATTGAAGTGACCAATGACCTACCTCTGGAGGAAAAATAAAGGGAAAAGGAAAGAAAAATATCAATATCTATGATGACAATGTTGACTATACCCTTAAAAAACACTTTCTAACCACTTCCACTACCGTTTTTTTCCTGATTGTTTTTTTACTTCTATGGCTATTTCTCAGTGCTCCTTAAGGTTCCTCTTCTTCATTATATCCATTCTCCCACGTCCCCATGATAACTTAATTCATACATATGTATGGCTTAAATTATCACCTAAACATAGATTACCCCCCCGAAGTCATCCTCCACCCCTCCCAAATATCCTAAATGCACCTTCAACACAATACAGCTGAAGCTATTAGGCTTCCTCTCCAAATCCACGCCCTTTCTCCTTAAATATACCCTATCCTCAGGCAATGGTACCCACTGAAGTAGCAGAAATCCAGAAGTCATTCTATATTCCACCTGATCCCTTTCCTCCCTTCTCCCGTATCCAACTGATCTCCAAGTCCTGTCAATTCTACATCTCAAGCATGTCTCCAATTTTCGAGGCTCTTTATCCCCTTAGCTACTATTTCACATGAGGTCCTACCTCATCTTTTACTTTGCCCAGTGTAATAGTCTCCTTACCAGTTTCCCCACTTCGAGTCTCTACCTTTTGCAATTTACTGCCACCTGAATCTTTCAGTTACCCTCTATCAAAATTCTTCATAGCCTTGCACTGCACACAAAACCTTGTCCAGCCATCCCAAAGCACATAAAGTGTCAGGTCTAGAATGTTTCTCTCATGTTCCTCTCTTTTCCTATTTTATCTGCTAAGCAAAGGGATACTTCATAGCAAAGCACAAATGTCTACCACACCTCTATAAAGCCTCCCCTTATTATGCCAGGCAGCTGCAGATGTTCCTTGAACTATGATCCTACAACACTTCATTCACATTTCATTAAAATAATAATGTCTTCCCCAACTAAACTGAGATCACTGAATTCTCATAGCCCTGACTAGCACAGACCTGGCACTGGCAGACGCTCAATAAATATTTGCTGGTAGTATTCCTACTGAATAGAATTCACCTTCCTTAGTCTAGTATTAACGTGCTGCATAATCTGTCTGGTCCTAACCTACCTTTCCTTATCAAGTTCTGAATTTGCCTAATGCTCCACACCGTTACTCCCACAGATTGACCCACTGAGATTATCCTCTTCTCCTCCATCTTCTATTGAAGTCCTATCCACCTTTCAAGGCCTAGTCCAAGAATCCTTCCTTCTTCATAAAGCCGTACCACCAACCCCAAGAAAAAAGCAAGCTCTCATTTCTTTGAATCCCTGTAGCACCTTATCTGCATCCTTCTTAAGATCTTTATCATTCGTAACACTGCACTTTAGATGTTACCACATTATCTACTAGACTACATCCTCTTTAAGGCGCAAACACCAGATCTAATTCATTTTTGTATCACTCCACAGCCCTTAACGTAAGAACACACAGATGGTAGTCTTTTATTAAATAAACAAGCATACCACACTGACACCCACAGTTTACAAAATACTTTTATAGGCATTTTTCATTTGACTTGCTCTTTGTATCAACCAAGGCATAGAGAAAGCAGATGGAAGAACTAAGATAAAGAGGGTCAAGAAATTTACTTAGAGGCCAGGAGCTATGAAAAGGTAGAGTCAATACTCAAGAGCAAGTCTTTCAGTTTAAAGCCAGGCATTATTTATTGCCACCACACCATACTACACCCTTCCCCTCCATTTATTTAAATCTTATCTGTCTTTATGGGTCAAGGTAAAGTCCCATCTCCTCTGTAACCTTCTCATTTGCTGAAATCATATAACACTTGTTACATACCGCCTTGTATTTTTATGTCTATGTTTTTTAAAAACATAAATTGGATTATACCACACCTTCGCCTAACACTCTCCAATGGCTTCTCAATGCATTTAAAATAAAATAAAAATCTTTTTTGTGATCCACAAAACCCAAATTGCCTCTCATCTTTATTATACCCGCCTTCACTCACTAGGCTCCAGCCACACAAGCCTCTTTTCTGTGTCTTCAAAGGGTCATGCTTTGCAACCTAAATGTCCGTCAACAGATGAACTGATAAAGAAGATGAGGTATATACAACAGAATATTACTCAGCCATAAAAAAGAATGAAATAAGGCCATTTGCAGCAGCATGGATGGACCTAGAGCTGATCATACTAAGTGAGGTTAAGTCAGAAAAAGAAAGACAAACATATGATATCACTTATATGCAATCTAAAAAAAAATGATACAAATGAACTTATTTACAAAACAGAAACAGACTCATAGACATTGAAAACAAACTACCAAAGGGGAAAGGGAGGGGAGGGATAAATTGGGAGTTTGGGATTAACAGATACACGCTACTGTATATAAAATAGATAAACAATAAGGACCTACTGTATAGCACAGGGAACTATATTCAATATCTTATAATAAGCTATAATGGAAAAGAATCTGAATGAGAACAGATATATAGAGATAGAGACAGAGACAGAGATGTATAACAGAATCACTTTGCTGTACACCTGAAACTAACACAGCATTGTAAATAAATTATACTTCAATTTTTTAAAAAAATGAGAAAAAAGAAAATGAAAGTCACACTTTTTTTTGATTTGATACCTTAAAACATTGTTTTTTATCTTCCTGGGATGCTTAGATCATCACATAGCTGACGCTTGTCATTTAGGTCTCCATTTAATTATCAACTTCATAGTGAGGTTGATAAATTAGAAAGACAAATTAGCACATATACACCTCTCTTCTCCACCAATGTCTTATTTACCACTATAACCCCAGTGCCTAAAACTATGTCTGGCATATAATAAGAGGTTAAAAGATATTTACTGAAGTGATTAATAAAAGTAAAGAACAAGTTATCTACTTCTCTGAATGTCTGCAAATACTAGCAGAATGCTTTGGGTAACTGATACCCAGCTAGTTAACTAATAGGCATAGGTCCACTGATAAAATTCTACTTAAACTAAGAAGATTTAGGAGACAGAATTACATTTAGTTAACTAGCTTCTTCATATAAACATTGAGATAAATTTATTACTTTTATTAACAACCTAACATTTTACATCCATTATCCCACAGGGACTTAATAAGCAAAACTAATTTTTCTAATGTAAAACTATATTTATTCCTTATTTTTAATAACTAGAGGGTCTTCTTGATTAAAAAAATAATTCAGTCACAGAAGAAATACAAATGGCCATTTAAGACATTTAAATGTTGTCTCCTCTCTGGTAACCAGAAAAGGCAAAATAAAATGTTGGCAATAAATTTACAACCATCACAATGGCAAAAAGAAAAATTCTGAAAATATCAAGTATTCACCAGAATTTAGAGAAACGGTCACTCATATAAATTATCAGAGGGAATATAAAATTGCTAACTAAGCCTTTTAAAAAAAGGCAATTTGGTAGTACCTATCAAATGCTTTTGATCTGCAATTTCACTTATAAGAACATATCCTACAAAAACATTTCCAAATGTGTCAAAAGTTATCACTCAGATATCCTTTAAAGGACTGTTTGTAATATTAAAAAATTTGAAAAAACAGCTTAGTGCCCAACAGTTGATGGTTAAATAAAGCTTGATAGATTTCATTATGGAATTCTATGTAGCCACTTGGAAAGATCTTCAAATCATACTGTTAAAAAAAAAAAGTAAAAAACAACACTTATGGCATAATAACATTCTTAATGTTTATGTGTATATATGTTTGTATGTAAGTATATATGCAGAAAAAGGATGTACACCAATCTATTTACACGGTTATATATTTGGAAGGAAATGAGAATGAAAAGGGCATAAAGGGTAGCTTTCACATCTTGCTACATCTCTGTACAGTTTTCAAGCATTTCATACGTTTTAAATATAAAAAGAGTATAGGTTAAAAAAAGTCACAAAATTTTGTTGTATAAAACTGAAAAATGCAGAAAAATTTAAGGATAAACACCAACAGAAAACTTTAAAGATGAACACTACCAGAAATTACTACAAACCAGAACGTATAGTATTTTACAATGTTTTTTACACTGTCACTTTCTTTAATAAAAATGAAAAAAGTTTTATCAATTTATTTACTCCAGTACACCAACTGCTTAACTTCAAAGAATTAAATGTAGAAAATCATGCATGCTTAAGTAACACTAACTAAAGGAAACTACCAACCTTAGTGCATATATTTTCCATAATGAAACATTTTTCATGTTTCTTCCAGCAGAGTCTATGAGGAAACTGATGTGGCCAATCACTATGCACGTACTACAAAACAGGAGACTTCCTCTTTCCCTAGCCCATAGGACAATAGTGGATAATTACACAGGCTTGTGTGTAAAGGACACCATAGGACAATAGTGGATAATTACACAGGCTTGTGTATAAAGGACAACCAAAGCATCTGGAATTTTTCTGACACCAAAAATTAGACTCTGAGGGAAACAACTTTAATCAAAAAATAAAACAAATGCATTTATGAAAAATTCACAGCTAAAATCATTTTGTGGAGAAAGACTGTTTTCCATACCTAATCAGGAACAAGGCAAGGTAGTCCCATTTCACCTCTTCTAATCAACACTGAACTTGAAATTCTATCTGCTATAATTAGGCAAGAAAAAGAACTAGTCCAGGGGAAAATAAAGAAATAAAACATTCTCTATTTGCAGATAACATATCTTGTATATAGAATATCCTAAGGAATCCGCTAAAAAACTATTAGAATTAATAAGTCAGCAAGATGGCAGGATACATGATCAATATAGAAAAATCTTCTGTAGGGAATTCCCTAGCAGTCCAGTGGTTAGGACTCAGCACTTTCACTGCCAGGGCCCAGGGTTCAATCCCTGGTCGGGGAACTAAGATCCTGAAAGACGCGCAGAGCAGCCAAAAAAAACCAAAAAAACAAAACACTACTGTAGTTCTACACAGTAGCAATGGACAATGAAAATTTACTTACAAAACAAGGTCCTACTGTATAGCACAGGGAACTACTAATTCAATATCCTATGATAAACCATAATGGGAAAGAATATGAAAAAGAATATATATAACTAAGTACTCTGCTGTACAGCAGAAATTAACACAACATTGTAAATCAACTATACTTCAATACAATTTTTTTTAATTTACCCCCCAAAATTTAACTTACAATAATAATTCCCATTGCAATAGACTTAAATAGAACACCTAAGAATAAATTTAACAAAAGAAGTGCAAGGATTGTACCTACAACAAAAAACACCATTGAAAATACTAAGGAAAATCTAAATAAACGGAAAGACATTCCATGTTCAGTTATTAGATGACTTCACATTATTAAGATGGTAATACTCCCAAACTGATCTCCAGATTCAATGCAATCCCTATGAAAATCCTTAACTGCCTTTTTTGCACAAATTGGCAAGCTGATCCTAAAATTTGTGGGGAAATGCAAAGGATATCCCCACCACCCTCCCCTGCTCCCACAAAAAAAGACAATAAACACAAAGTCAAAGCAATCTAAAAGAGAAAATTTGAAAGTTCATACTTCCTGATTTCAAAAATTACTGCGAAGTTAGAATAATCAAGACTGTGTCGTACTGGCATAAGGATGGACATGTAAATCAATGGAATAGAACTGAGAGTCCACAAAATTAACTGAAAATAGATAGAAGATCAAGATGTAAGAACTAAAACTATAAAACTCTTAGGAGAAAATATAGGAACAAATCTTTGTGACTTTTAATTAGGTAAAGGCTTCTTAGGTATGATACCAAAGCACAAGCAACAAAAAGAAAAGTTAACTAGACTTCATCAAAATTTAAAACTTTTGTGCTTAATAGATATCAACAAAGTGATACAACAGGAGAAAATATTTGCAAATCAACTATCTGTACCATAATTTATTTATCTGCCCCCCATTCAGAGTACTTAGGTTGTCTCCAGTTTTTGTTATTAGGTAGGAATTATTCATTCCATTTTACAAATAGAAAGACTAGGGCTCAAAAAGGATAAGTAAATAAATTGCTTGATATTGCTCTGCTACAAAAGCACCAGAGTTACCACCTAAATTCACATCTGTATTATTTCTAAGTCTTTGCTTTTCCTTTATACTGTATCTCTACCCAGCCAACCCAAGGCACAAGATCGGCCAAACACATAGTAGTCTTTTGGTTGTTCTGTTGACCGCTGCCCTAGGAATTCTTTTTTCTTCTTCTTCTTTTGGGTCCATAACCAATGTCTCAAAAGCTAAGTGACTTGTCCAAAGTTACAGTGCTACAATAGCCCAAGTGGTTGCCAACAAGTTACTTGCGGAAGACTCCATTTCTTTGTACTAAATTAAAGCTGACTCTCCCAAACACAAGAGTTTGTCTCTCTAGGAGAAGGAGAAATGTTGAAAGTCATATTAAGGGACTTGGATCCAGAATATATAAAGAACTCTTAAGATTCAACAATAAGAAGGCAACCAGCTTTTAAAATAGGTAAAGGATTTGAATAAACATTTCCCCCCAAAAGATATACAAATGGCCAATAAACACATGAAAAAATGCTCAACATTATTAGTCATTAGGGAAATGAAATCAAAAGCACAATAAGATAGCACTTTAAACATAAGGATGTCTATGATTAAAAAAAAACAACTATTGTCAAGGATGTGGAAAAACTGGAACCCTAACATACTGCTGGTTGGAATATAAAAATTGATGCTGCCACTCTGAAAAACAGTTTGGCAGTTTCTTAAAATGTTAAACATAAGCTTACCATATGACTCAGAAATTCCATTCTTAGGTATATACTCAAGAGAAATAAAAACATATCTCCATGCAAAAACTGAACACAAGTGTTCAAAGGAGCATTATTCATGACAGACCAAAGTGTAAACAACCCAAGTATCCATCAACTGATGGTAAAATATGGTATATCCATATAATGGAACACTACTTTGCTAAAAATGGAATGAAGTACTGATACATGCTACAACATGTATGAGCCTTAGAAACATTAAGTTTAATGAAAAAAGCCAGTCACTGAAGACCATAAACTGTGTGATTCCATTTATATGGAATGTCCACAAAAGGCAAGACCATAGAAACAAGAAAGTAGATTGGCGCTTGTCAGAGACTTGGGGAGGTGGGAATGCAGAGTGACTACCACTGAGTTTCTTTCAGGTTTGATTAAAATGTTCTAAAATGAGTGGCAATGGTTGCACAACTCTGTGAATACACTAAAGACCACTGATTGTACTATTTAAAATAAAAGTAAATTGTATAGTTATTTTAAAAACTAGAAAAAGTAAATAACATAATACTGAAATGTTTCGTGTTTATTCTAAAAGTGTATTTCCTTTCCTTTATGTTCCTAATGGAACACTGAAAGTTAAAAAAAAAAAAAAAAAAAGACAGATGGCTGACTTTCTGCAGATTTGCTCAGGCAAACAAGTTCTAATCCACTGAGCATAACCCTGTCTTCATGTTTCACTGAATCATGTCTTGAGACGTGTTTTTGAAGAGAGAAAAAGGAAAGATGGTGAGAATAGCACAGGAAGGGCTTAATACTTGATTTGCATGAAGGCACATATTTTTGATTAGTCTAACTCTAGTCATCATGAATTTATTCATAGGCCAATATTAGACTCTGCTAATAGCAAAATTTACTGTAGTTCTATACATTAGCAATGGACAATCAAAATTAAATTACAAAAACAATACCCATTATAATAGCCTTAAAAAAAATACCTAGGAATTTAACAAAGTAGTTCAAGGATTGTACCCTGAAACATTTTTCAAAAATTGAAAAGATTAAGGAAAATCTAAATAAATGGAAAGACATTGCATTTTCACGTATTAGATGACAACATTATTAAGATAGGAATACTCTCAAATTAATCTCCGGATTCAATGCAATCCCTGTGAAATTGTTTATAAATTCTGAGGTGCTGGATATTTTATTATCCAAATCAATTTAATATTATTTGTCAGGTATCTATCACCTATAGATACAACAGGTGGCAGGTGCTTAAGAGACACTAAGATTAAAAAAGAAACTCATGGAACTTAAAATCCAGTGGCTGGGGCTTCCCCAGTGGTGCAGTGGTTAAGAATCTGCCTGCCAATTCAGGGCACACGGGTTCGAGCCCTGGTCTGGGAAGATCCCACATGCCGCGGAGCAACGAAGCCCGTGCACCACATCTACTAAAGCCCGCGTGCTCTAGAGCCCGCGCACCACAACGAAGAGTAGCCCCCGCCCGCCACAACTAGAGAAAGCCCACGCGCAGCGACAAAGACCCAAAACAGCCAAAAATAATAAATAAAAACAAATAAATTTTTTTAAAAATCCAGTGGCTGATGCAAAAACAAATTATTATGGAAACTCTCGTCAAACTACACAAGCCAGAAGTGAAATAAGTCAAAGTGCCCTGGGGGAAAAATACATATATACAGAATTCCATACCTAGCAAAAATATCTTTCACAATGGAGACTTTTTCAGACAGACAAAACAGCAGACCTGCATTAAAAGAAATGTTCAAAGCCATCCCTCTGGCCAGAGAAAAATATTACATTAAAATTTGGATCTACACAGAGGAAAGAGAAATGTTTGAAAAGGTATGTATAAAAGTAGGTAAATGACTTTTCTCATTTTAAATTTCATGTCTACACATAACATACATAAGTTATACATATGTAGAAATAAAACATATGACAAGAACAGTACAAAAGACAAGAAGAAGAAAATGGAGGCATGCTCTTGTAATGTTATATTATACATGAAGGTAGACTGTGATAAATTAAAGATGTATATTACAAAACCAAGGATGTATAAGCACAGGGAACTATTTTCAGTATCTCATAATAACCTATAATGAAAAAGTATATATAAATTACTGAATCACTTCAATGTACA
Organism: Phocoena phocoena; assembly: GCF_963924675.1. Lineage (NCBI taxonomy): Eukaryota > Metazoa > Chordata > Mammalia > Artiodactyla > Phocoenidae > Phocoena > Phocoena phocoena. Next base: position 13,173,354 of record NC_089227.1, read on the forward strand.
CCAGAAACACAACACTGTAAATCAACTACACTTCAATTAAAAAAAAAAAAAAAAAGTTAAAAAGAAACCCAAGGAGAAAAAAACCTGTGAACATGAGTTAGGCAAAGTTTGAGGACACAGGCAATGACAAAGAACACAAATCATAAAAGAAAAAATTGCCAAATGAGATTTCATGAAAATTTAAAACTTCTGCTTTTGAAATTACTGTTAAGGAAAGGTGAGCCAGGAAAGGTGACTGGCTCACCTTTGCAAAACATGTATCTGATAAACAGTTTGTATCCAGAATATGTACAGAACTCAATGAGACAAACAACCCAATTCATAAAGAATATGGACAAAACATTTTAAGACACTTCTCAAAAGACATGAAGAGCAAATAAGCATACAGAAAGATGCTCAACATTATTAGTCATTAGGGAATTGCAAATAAAACCACAATGATATACCGCTATACCTCTACTAGAACAGCTAAAATCAAAGACTGACAAAAACTGAAGTCTCAGTGAGACTATGAAGCAACTGGAATGCTCATACACAGCTGACTAGAACGCAAAATGGTACAGCCATTTTGGAAAACAGGCTGGCATTTTCTTATGAAGTCAAACATTCACTTAATCATACAACACAGTAGTCCCACCCCTAATTTGCTCACAAATAATAAAAGCAAAAGATCTATATTCAAATGTTCACAGCAGCTTTGTTCATAACAGCTCAAAACTGGAAACAACTCAATTGTTTATCAACTGGGTAATGGGATAAGCAAATTGCAGTATATTCATAAATGGAATATGACTCAGCAATAAAAAGGAACAAACCACTCGAACATGCAACAACATCAGTGAATCTCAAAAGCTGGCTAAGTGAAAGGCAGACAACAAAGATTACATACCATATAATTCCATTTATATGACATCAAGAAAGGTAAAACTAATGTGACAGAAAGTAAATTAGTGGTTGCCAAGGACCACAGGTAAGAGTAGGGGACGGACTGCAAAGAGGCACAGGGAACTTTTGGGAGCAATAGGAATGTTCCAGTTATCATGATTGTGGTGATTCATCAAACCCATTTAATTGCACACTTAAAACTGGTGAACTGTACTATATGTAAAGTTATACCTCGATAAAACTAGTTTTTAAAATGAATGAATGAAACATGTCCAAAGTACGGGGGTGGGGGTGGAGAACTCTAATTAATCCAAGCCTGGATATAATAAGTATTCATAAAAGTGATCTCGGGGCAATAAGCATTAAGAGAAATCACTTTGGGATGAGATTAATGAAGGCTTCATAGATAAGATGACACATGAACTATGGTTGAAAAAATGGACAAGTAGGATTGGCCAATTGAGGGTAGGGCATAAACTAACCTAAAGGGGGCTTACAACTCCATGTTTTTAAAATGGTAAGGAGTCCAGTTTGTATTGTCATCAACACATACAGTGAGAAATAAGGTTATTTTGGGTCAGTCTATGTGGAGAATCTTAAATGCCCAGTTCAAGAATTTGACTCTGTAAAAATGTTTTACAAAAAAATGACAGAATGGGCTTCCCTGGTGGCGCAGTGGTTGAGAGTCCGCCTGCCGATGTAGGGGACACGGGTTCGTGCCCCGGTCCGGGAGGATCCCACATGCCGCGGAGCGGCTGGGCCCGTGAGCCATGGCTGCTGGGCCTGCGCGTCCGGAGCCTGTGCTCCGCAGCGGGAGAGGCCACAACAGTGAGAGGCCCGCGTACCGCAAAAAAAAAAAAAAAAAAAAAAAAAAAAGACAGAATCAAAGTGGCATTTTGAGATTAATTTGAATGCAGAAAACAGGAAGGGCTCAAAGAGAAAAAGCCCAAATGCAATCAGAATCAACAATAAGGATGTAAGCTACTGAGTTTCGAACTAAATAAGAGTAGACCAGGGCTTCCCTGATGGCACTGCGGTTAAGAATCCACCTGTCAATGTAGGGGACATAGGTTCGAGCCCTGGTCCAGGTAGATTCACATGCCATGGAGCAACTAAGCCTGTGCGCCACAACTACTGAACCTGCGCTCTAGAGCCTGTGGGCCACAACTACTGAGCCCACATGCCACAACTACTGAAGCCCACGTGCCTAGAGCCCGTGCTCTGCAATAAGAGAAGCCACCGCAACGAGAAGCCCACGCACCGCAACGAAGAGTAGCCCCTGCTCGCCGCAACTAGAGAAAGCCTGTGCACAGCAATGAAGACCCAACACACAGCAATGAAGACCCAATGCAGCCAAAAATAATTAATTAATTAATTTTAAAAAAACAGAGTAGACCAAAGACCATTACAGAAGGACAAATTAGAACAAGCAATTCAGTAGAACTCAGGAGGGAGAGGAGGTAAGTATTACTAAGGTTTTGGCACTGGATGCTTGGGAGAAACTACTGCCACTTAAAACACATGCACACGCACACACAAATCAAAAAATTCTTAAAACTAGATGTTAAATAAACAAGGTTAAAAGACTCACAAAAATACTAATACTACAAAAAACACTTAATATCTCTACTACAAAGAGCTCTTATAAATTAGAAAAACATCAAATAATGAATCAAGAAATCAGAACATCCAACATACAGATGAAAAGAAAGGCAGCCTTATTAGATATTAAAGAAACACAAATGAAAAAAAATAACGGGACATCTGACAACTCCAAGCGATGGTGGGACTGAAGAAACAGGCATTCTCACACTGTTGGGAAATATAAATTGGTAAAAGCCTTCTAAAAGGGCAATATGACAGTGTATCAGAACTATAAACCTGTAAACCATTTTTGACCCCAGCAATTTTATCCCTAGGAAATCCAATCTAGAGGAGATAATGGGCAAATGCACACAAAAATTCTGCGACAAATGCATAAACATAGAAAAAAACAAAAAATAAAATAAATAAGAATCTAGCAAAATGGACTTGGCCAAAGAAGTTATCGTATATCCATACAACAGAATACTAGCAGCCAATATAAAGAATATACTATGGAGTACAGGGCACAAAATAGCGTTGTAGTATGTTATGTAAAATCTTATGTCCTTATGCATATACGCATAGAAGTCTAGAAGAATGTTCATCAAAATGTCATGGGGGTGATCATCTCAGTTAGCTGGATTCAAAGGGACTTTTAATCTCATACTTTTCTATACTAACAAAATTTCTACCATGAGCCTCTATTATTCTTTGTAGATATGTGAAAAATAATGAAGAGCAATATCAGAAAAAGAAATGACTCCAAGAGAAGTGAAATAATTAATTTAATGGTGGATAAATTAAGTTTGAAGTGTCAATAAAATACTTCAGTGAAAGTATCCCTATACAACTGAAAATGCAAAAAACGGAAAAGAAACAGAAAATGGGCATGCAGCCCATGAACTACTTTCGTTTTCAGTTCCTCTCACCACCTTTTTCATTTCCATTTTATGCAAATTCCAATTTTTAACCTAGACTTTAATCCTCTAACCTACATTTATTTTCCAAATATATTAAGAACACTAGATTCTACCATAATTTGCATGTGCAGAAATTCAAGGAACAAAATCACTGCGAATAAGTAATACATTTCATAATACTTTTGCTTCCAACACCCACTTTAAAGTTTACAGATATCTACATATGAAACAAAGCCAACCAAAAACAAAAATAACAACAAAAACTTAAATGATATTCATAGAAAGCATACAGAATAAAAGATTTAAATGACCATAAATATGAATATTAAGCAACATTAATTTTCAGCTGGTTTCTCAAAAATAGCTATTAATTTTTCAGTCAGGAAATAAAAGCTTGACATACAGTCTACTCAGAAAATTTTCACCAAAAAAACCAGATCATACAATAGAGTACAAATATAAATACTAAGTCTGAATTTATTCTTTTTTTTTTTTTTTTTTTTTGGCAGCACTGGGCAGGCAGCATGTGGGATCTTACTTCCCGGACCAGGGATGGAACCTGTGCCCCCTGCATTGGAAATGCAGAGTCTTAACCACTGGACTGCCAGGGAAGTCCCTGAATTTATTCTGTTCACCCTAAAAGTGACTCCCAGCATCCTTGACTCATTCCAGTAAAGCATGAGCTAGAAGGGGGAAGTTCTTAAATTTTCTCCTTATAGATCAAAACAATTACTCCCCCATCCTAGAGTATACGTAAACCAAAACAGCAAGTAAATTTAGAGATACAACTGACATTTATGCAAAAGCTGGTTTGCATTAATCTGTGGACAAAAATATTCAAATTAATTCAACCACTAATAAATACACTTTGGAATTTGTCCTTTAGGAGCTTACAATCTAGTAGGAAAAACACAAATTTTTAAAAGCTCTACAGCAAAGATAAAATAAAGTGCCGTAGAAATATAACGAAAGGAATTAACTTTTTCTGGGTGAACGGAGTAAAGGTCTCAAGATGGTGGAATTTGAGCTGGGTTTTGAATGCAAAGCTGGAGGCAGAGAAGAGGAAAAAAGGCATTTGAAGCTAAAAGAACAGCAAATGGAAAAATGTAGAGAAATAAAAGTGCCTCTAAAAATGGAACTCTGATAGAATGGGACCAGATATAAAAGGCATTACCTGACAATGCATTAGAAAATTTGGACTTAATTAATGGAACTGATACAATCTAATCAAAATTTTCAGCAAACTCTCCTGTATAAAGAATAAATTGGGAAGAAAAGAATAACAAGAAGTCTGATTACAAATGAGGGCCCCAACTAAGGTACTGGAAATGGAATAAATATTAGTGTTAGAACAAAAATGTGAGAGAATGAGTAGATGTAAATGTCAGGCAAGGTTGGGTCAGAGAAGCAGCAAAACACAAGCCCATCTTGGGAATGAAAGGATTACAGTTTGGAGACTTAAGACAGTTCACTTAAATTCCCATTCCTTCTGAGTGTTTCTGCATTTATCCAACTATCCTGTATTTTTAACACTTTTGAAAATCATTTTAAGAATTCAATTCATCTAAGGATATTCATGACTTATTTCCAGTAAGTACATATCAAATCAGTATTTTATGAGTAATAGCTTTTTTAAAATTCTGGAATGTCTTCATTTCATATATTTTTGAGCACTAGTTTCTAGGACAAAACACTAAATAATCCACAACAAGAGATACTGCGTATCATATGCAAATGAATACTAATAAATTCATTTAAATTTCCATCTAGGGTATGCCCATCTTTAGATTCTCAGGGTCTCAATATTACTCCGTAACAGAGGTTTCTGCTGCTTCTTGGTGGAAGAGAAGTTCCACAGGTTCAGAGAGAGAATCAATTATATATAACAATTTATTGTACTGATTGTAACTTGTCTGACTTGAGTGACTTCAGACCAAGACATCCCATGGCAAAACAACCCTCAATAACTATTATTAGTGTCTTCAAAAAATGTTTTTAGCCTCCTATTCATAAAACCTACAAAAAAGACAAAATGAGCTGAAAGAACCTTTAGAAGAATTTGGTTTTTTTAATCTTCAAAATGCTGCAAAGATGGCCAGGAAACAGAAATTAACACATAAATATCCAAACAGGGGGGTGAATTTTAGCAAAACAGATCATTAAGTGAGGTGGTCAGCTCCCTTGAACCCCACCTGAGGTTCAATACAGCACAATATCAAGAGCTGGTACTTCAAAATCAGCCCAGGGTTTGAATCCAAGCTGACTTTGGAACAAATCACTTAACTTTTTAGAGCTTCCATTTCCCAATCTATCAACAGGAATGTTCCAACCACAACATGGGTTTTGGAGGTGAATATATGTTAAGTATTTATCAATGCCTGGCGTTCAGTAAAACCTAAATGTCAGTACCACTGCCTCTCATTCTGAACAGCTCCTCTCTTCAGTCCACCTGCACATTCATTATAAGGCCAATCAGCAGAATTATATGACTTCTCACATCCCAACAGTCAAGTAGCAAAGGAAATATGGTAACCCGGTTATACAGAGGAAAAAGGAAAGCTAAGAAGGGACTTGATGAAAAGCATGAGCAGCAGAGGGCTGAAGATTCAGATGTTGGCAAAGAGCAGGTTGTGAAGTACAAGTCAATAGAATAGAGAGGATTTATTCTAGGAACTAACACAGAGAAAATCTTCATTCCATGGTCTCAATACCATTTTGAATGTGCATGCATTTCCTTAAAAATATCTACAGTGACAATTCATTCATATATAAGCTCCATGTGGGCTGGAAAAAGACCACTCTGCTATTTCCTATAGCAAAACACAGTCTCTATTAAATCCTTACATATCCAGGCCCACAATATTTCACATGCTCAATGAACGCCATCATTCCTTCCCTTACCCATTCAACAATTATTAAGAGTCTAATTGTGCCAGATACTACACTGAGCACTAGGAATACAACGGTCATCAAGACAGGATAATTGCCTTCATGGAGCTCGCAATCCAAGAGTCTATTCGTTAAACAACATGGGCCACCTATCACAATGACTTAAACAAAACTTTTTGCATTAAGCTGGACAAGATAGTTCAATTAGTTATTCCAAAACAGTAATAACACATTTGTTATATTTAAAAATCAAGTTCTTCAATCAACTATTTTAACTATAAATTCTGGGCCCCATATTTTAAGCAGGACATTTGACAAACTAGGTATAATATAATGTGAAATCAAAAACTGTATGCAAAATGAGTTTTTTGACCCAGAGAAGAAAAGACAAAACAACTGTCTTGGGCTTCCCTGGTGGCGCAGTGGTTGAGAATCTGCCTGCTAAGGCAGGGGACACGGGTTCGAGCCCGGGTCTGGGAAGATCCCACATGCCGTGGAGCAACTGGGCCCGTGAGCCACAACTACTGAGCCTGCACGTCTGGAGCCTGTGCTTCACAGCAAGAGAGTCCGCGATAGTGAGGAACCCGCGCGCCGCGATGAAGAGTGGCCCCCGCTTGCCACAACAAGAGAAAGCCCTCGCACAGAAACGAAGACCCAACACGGCCAAAAATAAATTAAAAACAAAAAAAAACCAACTGTCTTTACATTTTGAAGAGGCAGTATACAGGTTTGCTCTGAACTATTCCAAAAAGTTAAACTTGAAGCAATTATTAGAAGTTACGTGGGGGCAGATTTCTGTTTCAATATGAAGAATTCTAGCATTTCAAGCTATTCAATAAAAATTCCACCACGTTACATTTCTGTAATAGTCTGTAATATTTCTACACTTTGCAAAACACAAATCTTTTTTTCCTTTAAAAAGAAATCATTTATTGAGATGTAATTTAAGTACAGCAAAATTCACCAATTTTAAGTGTACATAAAACACAAATTTTCATTTAATCCTTGGAATAATAAAAAAAAAACAAGTATTTTGCTGTTACAGTTTAGGAAACTGAGTCTCCCAGGGCGTTGCTAAGACACTGGGCAAACCAGAAAGTCCCAAATCTAATGGAATAAGCTGTCTCAAAGTAACATCTTCCCACCTCTAGATGTATACAGGCACACAACCAAAAGGCTGGATGTCAGGAATGTTGGCCAAAATATTCTAAAGCTTCTTCCAAACCCAACCACTTAGAAACACTGGTGGTCAACACAGACACCAGGAAAAGATTCAGTAATGAATGGTCCTCTAGAACGCAAGCCTCAAGAGGGCAAGGACCTTGTCTCTCTTCATTGCTATATTCCAGTCCTTAAAACAGTACCCGGCATATAATATGTGCTCAATAAATATTTGCTAAATACAAATAATCCCAAATGCACATACCACTGCTCTGAAATAAATATAAAATACACAGCACTATCAGATAATAAAGGACCTCACTGAAGTATCCAGCAACTAAAAGGCCTGATAAACAAAAAATCCATTCCTAAAATTGCATCATACACTTAAAATTGCTATCTAAAGCACTGAAACTTTGACCTACTCCGTCAAAAACAAATTCATCTGCAAAAAATGCAAGCCTTTTGGCAAACCTATTTTAATTAAACTAAAATATAAACTCGTACAAGACACAGAATCTAGATATGGTGAAATGAGTTTTCAATGTTGATAGTCTTTGCTTAAGGCATCAACTAGCATTGAAAGTGTGCTTGAACCCTGCAAGAATGAAGAGATTTATACAGCTGGTTTGGTTTAAAGACAAACACACACAAATCTCCACTCGCATTACATCTTTACACTTACTAGGCTGACGCTTCAAAGAGATCTAATTTTACTGGTACACATGTTGTATTGAGATTCAACATAACCGTGCTTAGAGGTACTCAGCAGCTGCTTGGCATTACTGAAAAGTAAAACCAATAAGAAAAAACAACGGCTGCAAACAATTCGTAATACCCTAAACTATAAGGCCTAGAATTTCTAGACATCTAAAAGAATTTAAGAACCTGTAATATCCTCAGAAGTTACTTTTAATTCATTTTGCTTAACAGATAAATATATATCAATGCACACACCATTTTTGGAGAACAGCATTATATAACAGGCAAGGCATTAACAGCTATATTAAAGAATTACTCCAATTTCACTAAAGTATACCTTTCAAAGATATCTGAACAAAGATTCTGACACTTAAAGGTCTATTAACTTTAAAGTAAGTGTAAACAGTAATTTAAAGTACTAGCAGATAGTGTGATAGTTTAAGAAACGTCCAGTACTAAGCCATTCACTCGGTGGCTACACTGGATTACACCAACTAGCTTATGTTTATATTACATTATTAGCAACTGGGTGTCACCACAAACCAACACAGAAACCACAATCTCATTATTTTCTTCTACTTTTTAAAATCATGACTTTGGAAGATCAGGTTAAAAAAAAAAAGCTATTCCACACAAGAATACCATAAAATGAGTATCTTCTTTATCTTACGAATTAAGAACCGTAAGCTTTTTCACATATGGAAAGAATGAACTTGACAGAAAGGCTGCTTTTCCCACCGCTGTACTAATCATATGAAACATTTGCAACCCACATCTAACTCTGACATCAGCACCTGGCGCCGATTCTCCTTTACAAATGCTTACTCCCTAAGCTGCAATCCACTCCTAAGTCTCCAGCAACGAAACCTCTTCGGAGGGCTTTCAAAACTGTGACAAATCACCCTCCAGGCTGACCCAAAGCAACTGCGCTGGAAAAGCAAAGAGCAGTTTAGAGAAACCCGTTTAAATGGATTAACGCAACTCCTTTAAAACGGTGAACCCTTCCTCAGAACCCTTCCCCGCCAGAGCGAGGAGAAACTCTGCCGGACCTGTTGCTTTGTCCCCTCCGAAGCCCCCACAAGGTGCTCGGGGCGCGCGAAAACGCCCCTCCCCACCGGAAGCCCCGTGCCAGGTGAGGTTTTCTCGCCTCGCCGGCCGACTGGAATGCTGCAGCGCCCCATAGCCTCTTGCCCTGCCTCCGGGGCTCTGGCCGGCCCAGCCCGAGACAGACCCCGGGACGCCGGACTCACCTGATCACAGGGCTGTAGGGGCTCCGGGAGCGGCGCCAGCTGCTGCTGCTGTACGGGCTGGGGGACACGTCGCCGCCCCGCTCGTAGGAGCTGTGGCGGCTGTAGCTGGGGGAGCGGCGGCGGCTGTAGGGGCTCGGGGAGCGGGCCAGACGCCGCGAGTAGGGGCTGCTGCCGCCTCCCGCCGGGCTGGGGGACTTGCGGCTCCGCAGGCTCTGCGAGGCCCTGTGGGACACCGGGCTGTCGTCCCGGCCTCCCAGCGGGCTCAGGGACCGCTGCCGCCGCCTGTAGGCCTTGGGCTCGGTCTTGTCCTCCCGGTAGGCCTTGGGCGGCTCCTTGTAGGCCGACGGCGGCTCCTTGGACGACTTAGTCCGGCTCCGGTGGGCCTTCGGGTCTCGGTCCTTGCGGCTGCTACTGCTGCTGGACGTGGCCGAGGCGCTTTTCCGGCGGCCGCCGCTGCTGCTGCTGCTGCCACTTTTGGCGGCCTCCACCCGCTCCTCGCCGCCGTGGCCGTGGCGGCTGCGGGACTTGGAGGCCTCGCCGCCGCCGCCGCCGCGCTGCCCGTCCCGCCGCCGGTGCTCGCGGTGGCGGTCTTTGCTGCGGCCGCTGCTGCTGCGGCGGTCCCGGCGGGGCCTGCGCTCCGACCCTTCCCCGCGCCGCTGGGTGCCGGAGGAGGAGGCCGGACTCCCGCCGCTGCCCCCCGTTCCCCCGGCAGCCGTCGCCGCCGTTGCCGCGCTGACCCCCCCCAGCAGCAGCCCCTGCTCGGACTGGGAGCTTACATCCTCGTACTCCACCAGCGGGGTCACACCCCCGCCGCTACTAGCACCGCCACCGCCGTCCTGCTGCGGCTGGGGCAGCGAGAAGACCCGACGCTTCTCCGCCTCCTGCCCGGCGCGGGGCCCGCGGCGCCGCTTCTGCCGCCCTCCTGCGCGCCTCTTGCCTCTCGCCAGCCGCTTGACCTCCAGAGGGGGGCCCGGGCTGAAGCAAGAGGAGGAGGCCGCGGCGGCGGCGGCTGCGGCGGCGGCCGTGCCGGGAGCAGCCAGGAAGAGCAGAGGCGGCGGGGGCGGCGGCGGTTGCAGGAGCTGCGGCTGCAGGAGCGGCAACAGCAGCGGCGGCTGCTGAGGGGACAGGAATCGCCTCCGCTTGCGGCGTTCCTCCAACTTCTTCTCCGCCCAGCTCAAGCCCCCGCCTCCCCCCAGCGCCGTGTCCGAGCTGCTCGGCATCGCCTAGAGCCCGCCGCAGAGCGCGGCGCGGGTGCGGCCTCCTCCCGGGTCAGATCCTGGCCATCTCCCCCGCCGGAAACGGGAACGGCGGCGGCGGTGGCGGAGGGACACCGAGCACCAGGGCCGGCCGGGAGACGCGCCACGATAATCCGGGTCGGGACTCGGGTCCCTGGGTTCCAGATCACAGTGGGGTACGCAGCGGCCTCCGGGCCCGAGGGAAGCAGGGAATCCGGGCGGAGGAGCTCCCGATCGTGCTCGTCTTCCTAGCCTCGGCAGCAAAAACACCAGATGCGCTGGGCGCTGACCTGCGGGGGAGTCCGGAGTCCTCCAAGTGCCCCCGGGGGTGGGGGAGAGCGACCTCGGCCGCGCTCTCGGCTCGGGCAGCGCAACGCGGAAGTACCACCTTCGTCTCCGCTTCACTCCATCGGGCCCTGACGTTGGGTGCGAGTTCAGGGGAGGGGAGTGGGCGAGACAACAACACGCCTCCGCCGCCTCCTTCTCTTCGTCGACGTTGTCCTCCTGTGGTGGCGGCGACACACGGCGGGCGCCTCAGAAGTGGCCTGGGCCTGACAACAACTCCCGGCCTAAGGCCTCGCGCACTCTGCGGCCCGCAGGGACGGGCGGCGGGGCGGGGCGAGGCGGGGGCGACCGGGCTGCGGCTCACGGTTGGGGCAGCTAGTGTGCGGGGCTGGGCGGGGGGCTGTTTCCGGGGAGATGGGGGCGGGGGGGGCGTTTCTGAGTCTGTGGGGGTGGGTATGGGCCCTGACTTTCTTCTTCCTTCGGCGCGGCGAGCAGAGGTGGCGGTGCTGCCCCTTTCCTCCGCTCCCCCCCCCGCCTCCACGAGGAGGCTCCTGGTGTGCGCGGCTGGCCCGGCTCGCTCCTCCCCTTCCCTCTCCGCTCCTCGTCAGGAGGAGGGAGGGAGATGGGACTTGCTGGTTGGGCCCTAACCTCCACAACCCCTCCTTCTAGCCTCGCTCTTTCGGCCTTTCCCCTCTTCGGCCCTGACGCAAGGCCGGGGGCGCGCACGCACGTCGCGCTCTGAGAAAGCCCAAGGTGAGTGGTGTCAGGGGCAAAGGAGGCGGGAACAAAGTTGCCGCGCACGGGCGTGCTCGCTCCCGCCAAGCGACGGGCGTCTGGCCCGGAAGTGAGGGAACGTAGAGACGGCTCCACTTCCGATTGGGGTGGATCTCTGTGAAGAAGAGTTAAAGAAAGGAGAGGGTTCGTGCGCCGCCCACTGCTGTCGTTGGAGAGTCTCGGGGTGACGGCGCGCCGGTCGTGCCTGTTGCTTGCGTACAGAGCGCAGCACCGGCTCTGGATCTTCGCAGGCGCCGCACGGCGAGAGCAAGAATCTGGAGACTCAGGAATAATGCCATTAATGGTCTTCTGGGCTGGATAATCACCCCGTCGTCTCCTCTCAGCCAAGCCCGGACGGAGGTTGGAACAGCTGCGACAGAGGGAGAGGGCACCCTGCAAAAGAGGGCGGAGATGGCGTTAGCTTAAACTATCTCTTGTACACCCAAGTTCCAGGCCCCATCTTGACCTAAAAACACAGTTGGAAATCCCAGCCTGGCGCTTCCATTAACACTGAAGTTTAAAAAAAAAAAAGTTAATACGAGGAATAATGAAACGTCGAAAGGAACTCCGGGAAACCCCAAAATTTTTACCGGCGGCCTTGAAGTCAAAACATCTTGCTCAAATGAGAGCTGCCCTCTTGGCACTTCACCCTCTTTCACCTTAACTATCCAAATCTGTGGGGCTGCAAAGCATAACCATTCGGTGACCTCACGTCTCATTTCTTGCATTACCAGGTTAGCCTTAACTTAAATGGCTTATTGGTTTGGGGTTTTTTTTTTTAATTTTAATTGTATTATAGTTGAGTTACAATGTTGTGTTTCAGGTGTACGCGAAGTGAATCAGTTATACATCCGCATATACCCACTCTTTTTTAGATTCCTTTCCCATATAGGCCATTACAGAGTATTGAGTTCCCTGTGCTACACAGCAGGTCCTTATTAGTGGCTTGTGGGGTTTTAATATGGTTGCAAAGAGAAGCTGAGCAGTGCATTCAATGGCTACATGTAGTCACCCGTTTTCAAGTTTATTCAGTGCATCAGTTGGTTCTTAGTTCTTAAACACTTGGTACCCATCCATCATTTATGCCTTAATAATTTTAATACACTAACATTGTATCTCAGTCTGGACTCACCTAAGCTGAAATCAGACTTCACTGAAAGAGTACAAAGGGTGTTTGCTGAAGAATAAAGGAGGAGGCAAAGGAGTAGGTAATCTTGAAGGCAGTTCATTTCCCAGGAGGATAGGCCCTGGGTGGGCCACACAGTGGGACCTACCATGCAGCCAGAAGGATGTGGTAAATGCACTGGGAAACTGAATAGAAAAGTAAGGGACAAGATGCCTAAAAACGTTTCTCCTTGGCAGTATTGCTGCCTGAAGTTCCTACAACCTAAACCAGTTAGCGAGAGGATTTTTCCAAAAAAATACGATCAACCTGCCCCATCATCCTACTTTGAAAAGCCTGGAGTAACAGAACAAGGAGAGCAAAATGGATTTGTCTAGCAGTTCGTCACATACGACCAACTCCAGGTAAGAATATCATCTTCTGTCCTATACTTGCAAAGAAAACATGTTCCAAAGTAAATGGGTAGCTTCCAGTCCAGGTTGCAAACAGAAAACATATACTAAAATATTTTTAGTGGGGTTCTGCCACCCCATATGTTTCTGCAGAGAGTCTGGAGGGGTGAGATGGGGAAAAGAGGCAGAAGCGAAGCATTCTGAACTCCCCAAAGATACCTGCCCCCCATGCATTGAAGTGCTAATGATTAACAGGGTTCAAACTCCAAAAAATGAGAAAGACCTTTAAATTAGAAACCATCTGTTTCTCTAAGCTTGTCTACTTATCTTCATGTAAAGAGACTTGAAGTTGCCACTTGGGACTGTGTTTTAGTATTTTACTGTTTGTGTGTTATGACATACTGTCTACTGGTTTAAGAGAGAGAGAGAGAAGGAGGTGGTAAGTTTTTTGCTTTCTTTATCTAATGGGTCATAACATACCTAATCAGCTGTTCTTAAAGTGTGGCCTGAGACTAACGCTTTTTCAATGAATCATGCAATCAAAGCTATTTTCATAGTAAGACATGATTTGTCTTTATCATTCTTATTTTTTCACAAATGCACCATGGAGTTTTCCAGAGGCAACATGACATGTGATGATGTCATTGTTCTGATGGCTAATGGAATGTGTGCTTGTGTGTTCATATGTTTTCTAGAATGTTCTAAGGTATGAAGTTTCTGAAATGTGTAAACATTTGGAATATCTGCCTAACTCAGTGACCCAGTATTTTCCAACTGACTAATGGATGATGTTACAAAATCACAAGTAAAAGATTCATTCAAAGTGCAGGACAGACTGATGTGTTTTAATGTAACCATACAAAAAGTTCATAGATCTGTTCTCAGATTCCACTTTATAACTAACCTTTAAGAAGCTATTGTGGGGACTTCCCTGGTGGTGCAGGGGTTAAGAATCCTCCTGCCAGTGCAGGGGTCACGGGTTCGAGCCCTGCTCCGGGAAGATCCCACATGCCGCGGAGCAACTAAGCCCGTGTGCCACAACTACTGAGCCTGCGCTCTAGATCCCACGAGCCACAACTACTGAAGCCCGTGCTCCGCAACAAGAGAAGCCACCACAATGAGAAGCTGGCGCACCACAGCGAAGAGTAGCCCCACGCCGCAGCTAGACAAAGCCTGCACGCAGCAACGAAGACCCAATGCAGCCAGAAATAAATAAATTAAATTAATTAATTAAGAAGCTACTGTGGAGTTTTGGTGTAGTATCAAAGAATAACCACAGTTATCTGGAAAAGCTATTAAAATACTCCCTCGCTTTTCCAACAACATGTCTTTTTCATACATTTCCACCAAAATAACATATTGCAACAAATTGCATAAAAAGGCTGATATGAGAATCAGTTTCAGTCCTACTAAACCAGTCGAAAGGAGATCTGTAGAAAGGTAAAACACTAATCCTCTAATATTTTTGTTTTGTAAAGATAGTTTCTTGCATTTAAATGTGTTAGTTGTGTTACTATATGATGAAGTTATTGTTATTTTGAATGACTTTTTTTTTCTTTTTGGTGCCATGCTGCACAGCTTGCAGGTTCCTAGCTCCCAGACCAGGGATCGAACCCAGGCCCCCGGCAGTGAAAGTGCAGAGTCCTAACCACTGGACCGCCAGGGAATTCCCTAAATGAATATTTTTAAATTGTCTCCATTTTTATTTCTAATATCAACAGATATAACTCATATAAACAAAAACTCTTTTATGGTCCTCAGAAATTTTTTTAAGTGTAAAAGGATCTTCAGACCAAAACCTTTGAGAAATGCCATACAAAATCATTAAAATTCCACTGCTTCTGTTCATGCTTCTAGTGGTACAGACAGTTCACAGATAGGTCATGCACTACCATTCCAGAATCTTCCTTATAACTAGGAGTTTCTGTAGTGTCTTTGAACATTGCTTCTCCTTTAGAGAAATTGGTTGTTTGAGTTTTTATTAGGTTTTCTCAGTCTTGAAAAAGTTTAAGCTCTCCTTACTTCAGCCCACTATTCTTTATCATAAGGAAGAATATCAAGCATATTATTGTTAAAAGAGAGAAAAGCAAAGCCAAAACAATGGAACTTTTCAATTTAATTATAAAAACAAGTAGTGGCCAGTATTTATGTGCACTTACTATGTGTCAGGCTCTGTGCTAAGTGCTTTATATTTATCTTCTCATTTAATCCTCTCAACAGTGCCTAAAAATAGGGTGACCATAGTCCTCAGTTTGCCTGCAGTGGTCCTGGTTTATGCCATTTGTTCAAGTATAATTATTAATAATATCCCCCTGCCAGCACATAAGTTTCCCAGTTTGGACATAAATTATCTGATCACCCTCCCTGTAAAAATTACTATCCACAGTTTACAAATTAGGAAACTGAGGCACAGAGAGATTGAGTGTCTTGCCCAAAGTATACTGGTAGTAAATGTGGGTGTGGGATCCTAACCCAGGTCTGTCTAGCTTTGTAGTTTAGCCTTTTAAAGAATTACAAACTGTTTCACAGTGATATCAATGCTCCTGAGATTTATGTTGACCCCAACTATAGTAATATATTCCAGAATAAAAGAAAGTAGAACACAGAAATTTAAGATAAAATTTTAAATTCAGTTTCAGTTGTAAAACACTGATGTGATAGATGTGCTGTTCCGACACTCATCTTTTACACAGTTCAGAGGCGCACACTTGCTATCAACAGTTTGCAGAAGACCAATGCTGCTTCTGTGTTGGGGCTTGCAGGGGAGTGCAGTTCTTGCTGGTTCAGTAAAGCTGAAGGATGCCTATTTATAAAACAGGAAAGGTGGACCAAACTGTTAGAGGCCTTCCTAATAGGGATTCTCCCTGATCATAAGTAACAATGCAAGTTTCCTTGGGTGTACAAATGTGCCTAGCTTAAAACTACATCTCCCAGCAGTCTCTGCAGATGAAGGACCTGACCATGCTATGCAGTCCTGGCCAACGAAATGTAAGTAGAAGTTGTTGGATGAGGCTTCTGGGAATGCTTTCTTAAAATGGAAGGCCAATTTAGCTGACCTTGCCTTTTACTTTTCTTTACATCTGGAACTCAAATGCAATACTGGAGTTTGAGCAGCCATCTTGCCATCTTGTGACTACAAAGGAACAAGCACATGTTAAGGATGGCTAGGTGAAGGGAAGAGAGAAGGACCTGGCTCTCTGAGGACATTGTGGATCTACCAAATCAACCCTGGACTGAAAAAGACATATAAAACTGGTAATATGTTTAAGCCACTGTTTTTTTCCATTTTTATTATAGATAAACTAAATTCCTAACTATTGCAGTGTGACCCCATGCTCCCATCCCACTTCAGTGGTGGATATCATTAATGAGAGCATTCTTTCCTGCTCATCCTAAATATAGCCTCAGAATCTGTCTCAACATAAGTGTCTAAAACCCACACTGCAGCAGATCAGCCACATTGTCCAGAGGCTCAGGCTTGAGAAGGACATGGTTCAGGTGTGGTTCTGCAACTGTCACCAGAAGGGAAAACAATCACGCAAGTGAATATTCGCACTGAGAGGATTTTGAGGCTATTGGGCAGTCTCCTTTCTCAGGGGAATCAGTACCCTCTCTTCTGGCCCCAGGGCCCTATTTTGTCACCCCAGGCTGTAGTGACGCTTACTTCACTGTGCTGTACTCCTCAGTCTCTTTCCATGAGAGTGAAGCCTTTCTTTCCCTCTGTGTCTGTCACCACTCTGGGCTTTCCCATGCCTTCAAACCGAGGAATGGGGGCCAAAGGAAAGGAAAGAGCTAGGGGAAAACCTTGGGGTTTCTACCAGGGCTTTGGGGACTAAGTTCTTTATTCACTAAGAAAAGAATTGACAGCTGAGAAGGTGTGGGAACAAGGAGTTTGGAGGAGGTGGTTGGAGGGAAGGTGAAGTTCAGGGATGCTCCTGATTATAATCGCCATGTCATTCATCACTTCCTTCTTAAATAAAGAAGCCTGGGACATAGACACACACACAGAGCAATATATTCCAAATAAAAGAAAATATGACACAAAATTTGCAATGAAAACTTAAGATCAATTTCACTAGTAAAACTGAAGCGATGTGTCACTCCCATGCTCATTTTTCACACAGTTTCAGAAGCCTACTACCTCTGAGTCAGAAATGATACCAGTAATGAAATTATTTTTCAGGCTTGTCCTGGAGCAATTTTTGTCATTATTTGGGGAATTGCTTGGTCCAAAAACTCAGGGTTCACACCCTGGCACAAAACTATGTGTCTTAGTTATGTTATATTGTTATTCCTTGTTATAGAGACAAATCAATACATTGAATTATGTCAGGAATTACAGGGTACGTAATTTATTGGAATCAATATTGTGTTAATGTCTAATCTCATAAGAATATTTATGTACTCTTAGGAGATAGTTATTCAGGAATATTTGGAAGTTCGACTACAGATTACACACCATTGTAAAGCAATTATACTCCAATAAAGGTGTTAAAAACAAACAAAAAAGAAATAGACCTAAAAATGCTGAAATGATAGAATTAGTGCACCAAGACTTTAAAAACAATTATTTTAAAAAGTTTAAGGACTTAAAGGCAAGTGTGAAAATACTTAGGAAAGAAATGGATATAAAATAGAAATAGATAAAAAACTTTTCAAGCTGAAAAAAAAAAGAATACTTTAAATTTCTAATTACATCAACTAACAGATTTGATGGAGAAGGGATAAACAAGCAAACAATTCATTTATGTTGTGTTAAAAGTTCTCATTAATAAGGTCATTACAGCCTTAAAATACACTATTGGAGATATAGGTCAAAGGAAATAATTTCTACCAGAACTTTTTAACTGACAATGTGAATATTATTTTGTGTTCAGAGCATTGCAATAAAATTATTAGAATCAGCATTTAATAATTGATTCACCCTTATATTTATGGTCAGATGATTTTTAACAAGGGTGCCAAGACAATTTGATGGGAAAGAATTGTCTATTCAGCAGATGGTTATGGTGAAGGAGATTGTTGTTGATAGGTGTAAACAACAACTGCTCAGGCCCCTCCTCATTTCCATTTTCCCCATTATCACAATATAAATAATAGCAAAGAAAAAAAAATGGTGCTAGGCCAACTCGACAGCCACATGCAAAAGAGTGAAGTTGGACCCCAACCTCATACAATATACAAAAATTAGCTCAAAATGGATCAGAGGCCTAATATAAGAGCTAAAACTATAAAACTCTGAGAAGTTAAACATAGGAATAAATATTTGCAACCTTGGGTTACACAAAACCTTCTCAGATGAGACACCAAAAGCACAAATGACAAAAGGAAAAATGATAAATTAGACTTATCAAAATTAAAAAGCTTGTGCTGCTTCAAAGGACACCATCAAGAAAATGAAAAAGACAGTGCATAAATCTTTACAAATTATGTGGTGAGGGATTTGCACGTAGAATATATAAAGAACTCCCGCAACTCCACAATGGAAGGATAAATAACCCAATTTTAAAATGGTTAAAAGATCCGAATAGACATTTCTCCAAAGAAGGCATACAAATGGCCAGAAAGGAAAGATGAAAAGATGCTCAGTATTATTAGCCATTAGGGAAATTCAGATAAAAACCACAATGAGATACCACTTTACACACCAGGATGGCTATAGTCAATAGACAGGTTTTGTCAGAGATGCAGAGAAAATGGAACCCTCATACATCGCTGGTGGGAATGTAAACGTGATACAACCACTTTGGAAAACAGTTTGGCAGTTCCTCAAAATGTTAGACACAGAATTACACTATGACCCAGCAAATTCAATCCTAGCTATGTACCCACAAGATATGTAACCATATCTCCATGAAAAAACTTGTACACAAATGTTAACAGCATAATTCATAATAGCCCCAAAGTGGAAACAACCCAAATGTCCATTAGCAGATGAATGGATAAACAAAATGTGACACATCCTTACCGTATAGTATTTTTTTCAGCAATAAAAAGGAATGAATTTCTGATACATGCTATTGCATGGAGGACCTTTGAAAATATTATGCTAAGGGAAATAAGCCTTAGTTTCTGTCTTTTAATCATCCCCTAAGGTACAAAGTATACAGTATTATTCCCATTTAATAGTTGAGGAAAGTAAAGCTCAAGGAGATTGAGTTGTCTACAGCCACATAAACAATAATGTGAAACTTGAATTTTCAACCCCAAAACATACCCTAAACACAAATAAAAACACTTTTTAAAAAGTGTTTCTTGATCTGTATCCACACAATCCCTTCCTTTTCCTTTATCATGTCCTTAGTGATCACATAAATGCTATCTATCTTTCCTTTTCCCTTTCTGTATTGGTGCCTGGCCTTCTTCCCAGTGTCCTGGGCATAGCTAAAAATTTCCAATGGAAATCAAGGGGTTTTAGAGCTGGAAAGAATCTTTAAATTTTAAGTTCACCCCCCCCAAGTCACTTTATTGATGGAAACTGAGATTTACACAAATCAAATGTCCTGTCTAAGGTCCCAAAGCTATTTTGTAAAAGAAGCTTTGTTTATTTTGTCTCCCATCCAGTACTCTTTACATTTGACTCATAGTTTTCAAACTCGCTGGTGGTACTCAAAGACATTCCAAGGGGTACATAGGCTGGGAAAGTTTTGAGGAAATCCGTTTTCGAATGATCAACTTCCATACTTCTAAAATTGATCTGCCTGAGAATGTTCTTGTGGTCAAGGTATCTTGCTGGTTCTCTCTCCCACTTTAAAACAAAGACAGAACTCTCATTCTCTAATCTTAATGGCACATTGCCCAAAAGTGTAAGAACAAAGACAAGCCAAGGCACAACTGAAACATTGTGTCTGGGAAAGACTTGTTTAATCAAGACAACCTGTCTCATTGTAGCAATAAGTAATATTCCTCTCTGAACACATAGAATAGCTTTAATTTTTCTTTTTTTTTTTTGCCGGGCGCCATGTGGCTGGTGGGATCTCAGTTCCTCCACCAGGTATCGAACCCAGGCCACAGCAGTGGAACCCCAAAATCCTAACTACTAGGCCACCAGGGAACTCCTTTAACTTTACTAATATTTAAAAATGATTAATCAAAACATGAAATATATTTGCTGTTTTAATCAATTGTATATTACTGATAATTGAAATTATGACTCAATCTAGAAGAAAAATTTTAACACTCATCAGTTTTCACTTACATACTTTTTTTTCTTATGGCAGGATGTATGATAAGGTGATCAGTAAAAGACTTTAAAGCAAAAAAAGTGTGTTAGTATATTACATTAGGATAAAATTATGTGAGAGAAGTGGAATGGAAAAGAGAACAATGTAAAATTCTGGCTGTTGAAGATTAGGTATAGTTTTTCCAAAAGAATGATAGTCGGTATCAAACAGCCATCGTTTGAGTCTTTTGGATACACACAGAAGTGATATAAGAATCTTAAATGTCAACATAAAAAGGTGCAAAGGTATATATAGGCTTTTAAAATCACTTTAGGAATTATAAGCAAAAAAACCTGAAGGCCACTGTCATAGGCAATCCTTTGCAGAATATTGATGACTCATCATAAGTCCATTGCCATTATAGAAAAAAATTCTCAACAAACCTGTCTGCTAATTTTTAACTCAATATTATCATTTCCACACATAGAGGAAAGCACATTATCATTGTTCTTAAAAAAAAAAAAAAAAAAGATTGTTAAAGGCATGAAATAGAGATTTTTGTTTCCACTCCTAAACTTTGCGACCTTTTATTTTCTTACACAATTTCTCCAGGCACCCGGGCACCAGGCTCGTGTATACTGAGGCTTCTGCTTAAAACTCTACAGTTGCTCCCAACTGCTTCTAGGAGAAAGTGCTAACGCCAGCAGGGGGCTCACATCACTCTGCATGATCCGAGTCCCACTCATGGCTCCAGAATGCCCTTTCTCTCTCTGCTCAAACTCTGCACTTCAGTCATCTGGAACTTCTTTTTAGTTCTTTGAAGGTCCTGTTCGTCTCTCAACGCTGGGCTTTCGCACGGGCTGCTCCCTCTGTGTGGAATACTCAACCCACCTCCTACCTCCCAACTAGGTGTAATTTTTACATATTCGAATGTCAGGTTTAGGTACCACTTGAAGCTTTCTCCGACCGCCCCCACCACTACCATCACTAAGGTTGGATTAAATGTTTCTCTTTTGTGTTCCTGATGAATAATGTCCTTCCCCATCAAGCATGTACTGCGGTCTTCTCTTTCCTTGTCTGTTTCCTCCAATAGACTGTAGGTTGCAATATGACAGAAACAGTGTCTACTCACCATCATATTAAGCCTCCCCCAATGTACGGTACCTGGTAGTTTCTGAATGACTAATGGGAGAATTAATGAATGGATTGATTTTGCTGATTCATCAATTAAAAGACTTCTGTTGAAAGTAACAGCTACTATAACAATCTTAAAGGAATTTATTGGAAGGATATAAAGGGCTCATGAATTGACAGGAAGTTGTAATACCAGGCTGGAAAAATAGGTAAAGACCCAGGTAACTCAAGCAGCCAAGAAGCTGCAAAATGTTAGCAGGAATAGCCCAATAGCCTGGGAAGGACACAGTTACCTTTGTTGCAGGGCACTGCTGCTGTCTCTTTGGGATTCCACCTCAACTGCCCTTGGAGATAATCTCCCCACTGCTGGGAATTAAATTTCATTGCCCCAAGGAAACCATAAACAAGACAAAAAGACAACCCTCAGAATGGGAGAAAATATTTGCAAATGAAGCAACTGACAAAGGATTAATCTCCAGAATTTACAAGCAGCTCAGTATCAAAAAAACAAACAACCCAATCCAAAAATGGGCAGAAGACCTAGACGTTTCTCCAAAGACAGTATACAGATTGCCAACAAACACATGAAAGGATGCTCAACATCACTAATTATTAGAGAAATGCAAATCAAAACTACAATGAGGTATCACCTGACACCAGTCAGGATGGCCATCATCAAAAAATCTACAAACAGTAAATGCTGGAGAGGATGTAGAGAAAAGGAACCCTCTTGCACTGTTGGTGGGAATGTAAATTGATACAGCCACTATGGAGAACAGTATGGAGGTTCCTTAAAAAACTACAAATAGAAATACCATATGACCCAGCAATCCCACTACTGGGCATATACCCTGAGAAAACCATAACTCAAAAAGAGTCACATACCACAATGTTCATTGCAGCTCTATTTACAATAGCCAAGGTATGGAAGCAACCTGTGTCCATTGACAGATGAATGGATAAAGATGTGGCACATATATACAATGGAATATTACTCAGCCATAAAAAGAAACAAAATTGAGTTATTTGTAGTGAGGTGGGTGGACCTAGAGTCTGTCATACAGAGTGAAGTAAGTCAGAAGAAAAACAAATACCATATGCCAACACATATACATGGAATCTTAAAAAAAAAAAAGGTTCTGAAGAACCTAGGGGCAGGACAGGAATAAAGACACAGATGTAGAGAGAGTGGACTTGAGGACATGGTGGGGGGAAGGGTAAGCTGGGAAGAAGTGAGAGAGTGGCATGGACATATATACACTACCAAATGTAAAGTAGATAGCTGGTGGGAAGCAGCGGCATAGCACAGGGAGATCAGCTCGGTGCTTTGTGACCAGCTAGAGGGGTGGGATAGGGAGGGTGGGAGGGAGACGCAAGAAGGAGGAGATACGGGGACATATGTATATGTATAGCTGATTCACTTTGTTATAAAGCAGAAACTAACACACCATTGTAAAGCAATTATACTCCAATAAAGATGTTTAAAAAAAAATTTCATTGCCCCTTTGTGTCTCTTGGTCAAGATTTAAATTTCTGGAAAAGTGATCATTGGTTAAAGATCATGTGCCGTGCCCGGGCTGCTAAAGGTGAGGGACATCAGGATAGGGCCTCTCACGCTTTCAGACTGAGAAGGAGGGCATGCCTTTCACCAAGACTGTGGAGGAATTCCTCGAACAGGAAGAAGGGTTGGATACAGTGCAGCTAAGAAAGTACAGCTGTCTGCTACAGCTGTCTAGAACTAGAGCAAAATATGTGTTCCCACACAGAACAGTTTGTTTTGGTGCCATGTGTGTATTTAGGGCCTCTAGAATGGCTTAAAAAATAATAAAAACATGAATTGAGTGTGATGTTTTTAGAGAAACATAATCTTCATTCTGTAGTCAAATGGAATATTCAGTAATTCAGATATGGTTATGCTAGAAGTTTTACTTAATGAAGTGCTCAGTTAAGGACAGAAAGAGAAATTACAAAGTAGACATTTAAAACATCAAATGAAAAGAACTTAAAATACTTCTAGTTACATTACACAGAAGTTATGTGGGACTCCAATCTCAATTATAGCACACAATTCTACCTTCCTGTGGAAATAGCCATCAAACTAGAAATCCAAAAGACTGAAAATCACTCAACAAATTTGTAAATGTCTATATGAGTTTTGAGGAAACCTTGTGGTAATTAATGTTTATTGAAAACCCAATAGGAATTTGGAGTCATATAAACAAGATGAAGGGTTTTTCTTACTTATGGAAGAAATGAGCCATCTAAGGAAAAAAGTCCAGTGTAAACCTGAAGAACCAGGGGTGAAAAAGTATGCATCCGCACAAAACCCTGCACATCAATGTTTATAGCAGCTTTATTCATAATTCTCAAAATTTGGAAGCAACCAAGATACTCTTCAATAAGTGATTGGATAAACAGACTGGTACATTCAGACAATGGAATATTACTTGGCGTAAAAAGAAGTGAGTTACCAAGTCACAGAAAAACATGAGGAAAATTAGGTACATTTTGTGAAGTGAAAGAAGCCAGTTCGAAAAGGCTACATACTTATGAGTTCAACTATATGACATTCTGGAAAAGGCAAAACTAGAAATAGTAAAAAGATTAAGGGTTCAGGGGCAAGGACGGGATTAATAGATGGAGCAAAAGATACTTTTAAAGAAGTGAAATTTGTTTTGCATGATATTGTAAAGGTGGATACATGTCATTATACATTTGTCAAAATCCATAGAATGTACAACACAAAGAATAAACCCTAATATAAACTTTAGTTGGATTTTAGTTAATAAAAATGTATCAGTATTGGCTCATTAATTGTAACAAATATACTGTGTTAATGCAAGACGTTAATAGAAGAAACGGAGTGGGGTGTATACGGGAACTTCCAGCTCAATTTTTAATACAATGGCTTTTTATAAAGTATATTAATTTTTTTAAAGAGAGAATCATGTATCAATACAATTGTAATTTTTAAGTAGTATATACTTCTTAGTTACCTTTATCATAGTATCCATCATACTAATAAAGAATGACTGGCATTTTCTTCACAAGTAGCAGGTAAAACGCTCGCTGAGGAATAAAATGAAGTAGATGGACATAAATACACAAGTAAGCATTTACTGACTGTATATTAGTCAGCCTCCAAGATGATCCCCAGTGATCCTCATTTCCTTTTTATTGTTGTTTTAAGCCACTAAATTTTGTGGTATTTGTTATGCAGTAATAGACAACGAATACACTTTCAACTGGGATTAAATCAATGGATGCACATCAAGAGGTAAAAACCTTGAGAACAAATTAATAATTTTGGATTTGCAGAACTTTGGAGCAGTTCTGGACTTGGGTATAGGAAGTATTACAGAAGGAAGGAAAGAGAATTGGGGCAGAATCCGAATGATTTCAAGGTCTATAGGGAGCAAACCAACCCCACCCGTTCCGTGAAACATAGAATTGTTGGCAGCCAGGTGGTTACACCTGGGTGGGCAGTGGTGGAGGTTAGGGAGGGCAGGAGAATTCCTTTGTAAAGAACTGCCTAGAGAGAACTGGGGGTGCTAGGAAGGACTTGGTATAGCGGAGAAGATCTCTCCACTCTGGCATGAGAGAAGCTTCCTGCGTAAAGGGCAGCCCTTGACCTATATAGTTTCAATAAAGGCCTATGAACTGCGAATCTCTTCTCTGCACGAATCATCCAGTCAGTCTTGCCATCGCTTCCTTTTTTTAAAAAAATGCAACTTAATTGATGTATAATTCATGTATAATATAGTGACAAATATATAAGTCATATAAACACCATACAAAGTAAAGCAAAGTTTTTCACAAAAACAAAAAGTTTCCTGCTACCTCTTTGAAATCAATCCCTACCACCACCGGTCCCAGGCAACTAACTATAGATTAATTTTCATATTCTAGAATTTCTGATGAAATGAGTCATAGAGTATGTGGTTCTGGCTTCTCTTGCTTAGCATAAAGTTTTTGAGATTCATCAAGTTGTAGTCTGTATCAGTAATTCAGTTCATTTTCTTGCTAAGTAGTACTCCATTTTATGGATATACCACATGGTTTATCCATTCACCTCTGGTTGGACATTCGGGTTGTTTCCAGTTTGGGACTATTATGAATAAGACTGCTATGAAGTTGTGTATCCACCACTGGAGTAGCATATAAAATAGTTTTCGCTGCCCTAAAAATATCCCGTGATCTTTTGAAAATTGCTACAGTTTTACTTGTCCAGATGTAATTGTAATTGTACAGTATTTAGTCTTTTCAGACAGGCATCTTTCACTTAACAATGTGTATTTAAGATTCATCCTCGTCTTTTTGTGGTTTGATAGCTCTTTTCTTTTTATCACTGAAAAATATTCCACTGTACAGATATACTACCGTTTGGTTATCTGTTCACCTATTGAAAGATGTCTTGGTTGTTCTGAGTTTTGTGTGATTATGAACAAAGCTGACGATATAACCATTTGTATGCAGGTTTCTGGGTAGACATAAAATTTCAAATCAGTTGGGTAAATACTTAGGAGTGCAACTGCTGAATCATATGGTAAGATTATGTTTAGACTATTTTTAACTTTGTAATAAGCTGCCAAATTGTACCATTTTCCATTCCCATCAGTAGTGAATGAGCGTTCCTGTTCTCTACATCCTCACCAGCAACAGGTATTGGCAACTTTTTCTGGATTTTCGTAATTCTAATAGGTATGTAGTAGTATCTCGTTGTTTTAATTTGAAGTTCCCTAATGACAAATGCTATATATTTTTTAATTTTTTATTTATTTTATTTATTTATTTTTGGCTGTGTTCGGTCTTTGTTGCCGCACGTGGGCTTTCTCTAGTTGTGGCAAGCAGGGGCTACTCTTCATTTTGGTGCACAGGCTCCTCACTGCTCTAGGCACGTGGGCTTCAGTAGTTGCAGCACGTGGGCTCAGTAGTTGTGGCTCACGGGCTCTAGAGCACAGGCTCAGTAGTTGTGGCGCACAGGCTTAGTTGCCCTGCGGCATGTGGGATCTTCCCAGACCAGGGCTCGAACCTGTGTCCCCTGCACTGGCAGGTGGATTCTTAATCACTACACCACAAGGGAAGCCCCAAATGCTATATTTTTTAAATATACAGATTATCCAGATAATTAGACTCTTCTCATATATCTTTTGACTGCTAGTTTCTAATTTAATTCCATTATGGTCAAAGAACATGCTCGCTATGATTTCAATATGTATAAATTTATCAAAACTTGTTTTATGGTTCAATATATGGCCTATTTTAGTGATTATTCTATAGTCACTTAAAAAATGTGTACTCTTCTGTTGTTGAGGGTAGTGTTCTATAAGGGTCAACAGGATAATTTGACTTATAGGTGTTCTATATTCTCACAGATTGCTACTTAATCTGTCATTTACTGAGCTGAGTGAAATCTACTGCAATTGTGGATTTTTCACTTCTTTAATTCTATCAATTTTTGCTTCATATATTTTGAAATACTGTTATTAGGTGCATACACATTGAGAAATTATATCTGCCTGATGAATTTAACCCCCTCCCCTTTTTTTCATACTGAATTTTTCTCCTGGCTAGGGATCATATTTTCACCTTCTTCGCTTATCTAGCAATTTTTGACTACAAGTTGAGCATTTTGAATGTTATATTTTTGGAAATTTGAACTTTGTTTTCTTATTTAATGTTAAATTTGCTTGGCAGAAAATTTAGTCACTTGGGGATCAGCTTGATCACATCAAGGCCTACTTTTCCGCGTTGTTAGAGTGGATCTAAAGTAGCTTTATTCTAATGCTTATTTAGCATAACTACTAAGACATAACACTTTTGGGTTCTCTGTTGAATGCCCCAGGTTTTTCATGTGTTTTCTTCACTCTAGTTAGTAGGAGATCAAATGTCTCTTAGCCCTGTGTGAGCACTAAGATTCGTTTAGCTCATAGCTCCCAGCTTTTGTTCTTTGCCCAGCCTCATGTAGTTTCATCTTACATAGGTTCAGATTATTATCCCGGCAAATAATCAGGGGACTCCCTATGCATGTCTCCCTCCTCTTTGGTGTTCTGCCCCACAAACTGCAGCCACCTCAGCCTCCCCAAGTCCTTATTTCTGGATTTCAACACAGTGATATCTCCCAGGTGATGTCTGGATTTCTCCTCTTGGCACTATGGTCCAGAAATTGCCCCCAGGGAGAAAGCTGCAACCGTCAAAAGGTGTACCTTATCGGTTTCCTTTCTTTCTTCCTTCCTTTCTTCGGCCGCGCTGCATGGCTTGCGGGATCTTAGTTCCCTGACCAGGGATTGAACCCAGGCCCTCAGCAGTGAAAGCACAGAGTCCTAAACACTGGACTGGCAGGGAATTCCCTCCTTTCTTTCCATGGCTAAAAATAAATGGCTTCGAACATTTATTTCATACATTGTGTCCAGTTTTCTAGTTGTTTACAGCAGGTGGCCAGCCCCATACTGGTAACCTCTTCATGAGCAGAAGCAGAAAGTCTATCACCTCATTTTAAATATGAATGGATAAACCAGAATCAGCAGACATTTGAGGGCCATAGAACATAAAGTATGCTTAAAATTTTAGAATGTAATATGAGTGCTCTAACATTGAATATGTATGTATAATGAAGTTATATTAATTAATTAGAGCTGCTATAACAAAGTGCCACAGACTGGGGACTGAAAACAATGGAAATTTTATTGTCTCACAGTTCTGGAGGCTAGAAATCCAAGAACTAGGTGCCAGCAGTGTTGTTTCCTTCTAAAGGCTGTGAAGGAGAATCTCTTGCATGCCTCACCCCTAGCTTCTGGAGGTTTGCTGGCAATCTTTGGCATTTCTTGGCTTCTGCTGCATCACCCCAGTCTCTGCCTTTCCCTTGACATGGCATTCTCCCTGTGTGTGTATCTGTCTCCAAATTTCCCCCTCCATTTTTAAGGACATCAGTCATATTGGATTAGGGACCCACCCTACTTCGGTATGACCTCACCTTAACTACTTATATCTGCAGTCACCCTATTTCCAAATAAGGTCACAATCTGAGGTCCTAGGGATTAGAACTTCAACATATGAATTTTGGTGGGGGTGGGGGGGACACAATTCAACCCGTAACAATAATTAAGATGCTACCGACAAAAATCGGTGAGGTGGAAAGGAAGCAGAAGAGATAGAGGGAAACGTGGGAGAAAACCCTAATATCCTGGTACCACAAAACAGGAAGGTGGCCATGAGATATTGACAAAAGTTTATAAAACATGAAATAGGAGTTTTGGTATATTATTTAAAAGTTATAAAGATGACCAATAGCATGGTTAGCAAACTGAAATAGTTATAGGAGAAAAGCAAGCAGCATAAATGAGAAACAGGGCTCAGGTCTTGGTGCTTGTGTTTACCTGGTAGACGTGCAGAGAACTTTGGCATACGAGTCAGTGCTTGCCCCATCTGGAGAGTACAGCCACTTAATCAGCTTTGGTGAATTCATGGGAAAGGGGCCATATTTGCCTTGTATTCAGTGAGTGTCCCCCCAGCAATCATGTCCACCTGGAACGTCAGAAAGAGATCTAATTGGAAAAAGTGTCTCTGCAAATGTAATTCGTAAAGGGAAGTTATACTGGATTAGGGTGAGCCCTAAATCCAATGGCTGGTGTCCTTACAAGAAGGGGAGATTTGGACTAAGAGACGTGACACACAGAGGGGAGGAAGGCCACATGCGGAGAGAGGAAGAAATTTCAGTGATACAGCTACAAACCAAGGAATGCCAGGAATTGCTGGCAACCACCAGAAGCTCAGAAGAGGCAAGAAAGTGTTCTTTCCTAGAGCTTCCAGAGGGAGCATGGTCCTGCTACCAGCCTGATTCCAGACTTCGAGACTCCAGGATAGTGAGAGTTGTTTTAAGTTTTATGCTTCCTGGTTTGTGGTACTTTCTTATGGCAGCCCTAGGAAACTAAAACGTGCAGCATCTGACTTTTTAATTAATTAATTTATTTATTTATTTTTGGCTGCATTGGGTCTTGTTGCTGCGCGCAGGCTTTCTCTAGTTGCGGCCAGTGGGGGCCACTCTTCGTTGCAGTGCGCGGGCTTCTCATTGCGGTGGCTTCCCGTTGCAGAGCAGGGGGTCTAAGAGCATGGGCTTCAGTAGTTGTGGCTCGCGGGCTCAGTAGTTGTGGCTCACGGGCTTAGTTGCTTCGCAGCACGTGGGATCTTCCCAGACGAGGGCTCGAACCCGTGTCCCCTGCCTTGGCAGGCGGATTCTTAACCACTGCACCACCAGGGAAGTCCCCTGCATCTGACTTTTTTGTGGGGCTAAACATTTGGAATTTTTAAATGTTAAATTAAATCTTAACATTTTTTTCATGTTGGGGTTTTCTGTTTGTTAGTTTTTTGTTTTGTTTTTGAACTCACTGCAATTCAAACAAAACACATCTACAGTCAGATCTGGCCTTCAGGCCATCCATTTGCAACCTCTGCAATAGAGAAACTAAATACAGTGTAGGTAGATGACTAACAGAAATGAGAGGGAAGTAAGTGAACTGAGCTGAGGTATAAGTGTGCTAAATACTCTCCTGTCATAGCAGGAAGTAAAAAGACAACGTCTAAATTAGATTAATAGCAAGAAAATGATTCCAAGTAGTTGCCTCTGGAAAATGGTCCAGGGGTGGGGCAGGTGACTGTTACTTTGAGTTATAAGTTCTTTTATATTCTTTGGTTTTGAAAGGTAGGTAGGTATTACTCTCAGGCTTGCCAGGAAGTTGCTCTCGAAGGTAAGGAACTAAACTTTTCTGCCAGTAATAATAGAAGAGGCCAATGGCTGAGTAAAGTTTTCAGGAGTAGCAGAAGGCACTGCCTGTCTCTGGAGAAAAATAGGTTTTAGTACTTTTCAAAGAACAGACAGAATGTACACGTTTCCATACTTTTATGTTTCCCAGAATTTATCTTTATGAAGATCATGATAGTCCTTAATCCTGAGTCTGCATTAAACTATAGAAATGAAACCATTGAGTTTCATAATGTTATGGTTTACAAGGTCAAGGAACTAAAAAATTAAGAATTCATTTTAAAATCACTGGTGAATTCATTTTTAAATCACATACGAAAAACCCTGAAAGTGCCATCTGTGTTTCATAGAGGTGCCCTTCAGAGAGGGAGTATATATCCTTAATTATACAATTGTTCATAACATCTGACATGACTAATGATTTTAAATGATAAAGGAATCCAGCCACTGAGCTTGTACAAGGGGAAAATCATCTCTAGAACTACATCCAGCTTGTCTTGAAATTCTTGTTTGTATAAAAATCTACCAACACATTAGCAGTATATATTTACATGAAGGTTGCAAATTGAATTTATATATTTAGGTAGTTACTCAAGATGTCTGGGTTGGGTCTTCCCTGGTGGCGCAGTGGTTAAGAATCTGCCTGCCAATGCAGGGGGCACGGGTTCGAGCCCTGGTCGAGGAAGATCCCACATGCAGTGGAGCAACTAAGCCTGTGCGCCACAACTACTGAGCCTGCACTCTAGAGCCCACAGGCCACAACTACGGAAGCCCACGTACCACAACTACTGAAGCCTGCATGCCTAGAGTCCGTGCTCTGCGGCAAGAGAAGTCACTGCAATGAGAAGCCTGCACACCACAACAAAGAGTAGCCCCTGCTTGCCGCAACTAGGGAAGTCCGCGCACAGCGAAGAAGACCCAATGCAGCCAAAAATAATTAATTAATTAATTTAAAAAAAAGATGTCTGGGTTGCTTCTAAGAGCAACACGAGGAAATTAAAATTGGATTAAACTTGAAAAACAGGTTTATTATATGTCAGTTTCTTCCCTCTAAGACTTTGATTTTGGCCAATATCTAGACTATCTCCCTCAATCTCTTCTTCACACTAGTCCTGAGGGATCTTACTCAAAGGCAAATCTGCTTAAAGTCTTCCCCTAACCTAAATCCTTTAATGGATCTCTATTGCCTTCATGATAGATTGAAGGTTTTTCTTTATCTAATCTCTGGTCACCTTTCTGGCCTCACCTCTCAGCATCCCAGTCAATCCAAATGTGTTGCTTGCTGGTCTTTGAACCAGAGCTCCTGGGTGTGGTTCCTTCCTTTTTCAATCCTCTTTCCCATGGCTGACTCCTGTGTGTCTCCTATGTACCCACAAAAGTTCAACTTAAGTCTCCCCTCCTCCAAGGAGGGACTTTCTTCATCTCTCCAAAGCTGAGATGTATGCTATCTTGGGTATTTCCACAGCATCTTACTGGATAATTCATCCTAGCTTGGCATCTTCACTCATTCTCTCCTGACCCTAATTTCCCTAGCGGACTTATAATCTTATGACCATAAAGTTGGTCTTAATGAGAAAGTTTCTCCTTTTGTTTCTAAATAATGACTTTAGTTCTCAGCTCATTTATAAACCAAACAAATTCCAAGCCAGATGAATAATCAAGCCCCTGCCTGTTCTGCCTAGCCTCACCCTCAAATCCCTTTACATTCAATCGCCCTGTTTCTACTCCCCACAAGGGGTGTCCTGGGTAAACACCAAATTACACAAAATCAAGTAGAAAAAACATAAACAAAATTTCTACCAAAGAAAGATGATTGTTTTCTCATAAAATAATGCATTCACAGTCAACTCTTCTGTCCTTTTGAATGACTTGAATGTTAGTTTCCTGAAAATTTTAATTATATTCCCATTGCTTAGCGTATTGCATAAAATAGTAGGCAGTCACTATTTATTGCTGATGTTTTTTTAAAAACTTGATTTCCATTTATCTCTCTAGTTATTAGCAGTAACTTATTGTATGAGGTTTTTTGCACAAAATTTTAATTGAGAATGACAAGATTCATGCAAGTTAAATAGTTTTCCCATTTTATAAAAAATTATAAAACATTTGATAAAAATCTATAAATTCCAGGGACTTCCCTGGTGGTTCAAGTAGTTAAGAATCCGCCTGCCAATGCAGGAGACACGGGTTCGATCCCTGGTCCAGGAAGATCCCACATGCTGCGGAGCAACTAAGCCCACATGCCACAACTACTGAAGCCCATGCACCTAGAGCCCGTGCTCTGCAACAAGAGAAGCCACCACAGTGAGAAGCCCATGCACCACAATGAAGAGTAGCCCCCGCTCGCTGCAACTAGAGAAAGCTGACACACAGCAATGAAGACCCAACGCAGCCAAAAATAAATAAATAAAATTTAAAAATCTGTCTAAAAATTTTTTTAAAAGAATCTATAAATTCCAATCCAGATGAAACCAGAAATGCTGCAGGATTTTCTTTTCCTAATTCTTTGTATTTTCTCTGAAAAATCTAGATGTTTAGAGGTCTTTGATTTAAAGAAAATTCCTCAAAATCAAAAGAAAATTCAAACTGACCATATTTCAGGAAAGGTAGAATTGGCCTAAATCTGAAAAAAAAAAGTTTGGGCCATATGACATTGATTTTCTTCTGAAGTATTTTCTAAAATATTGACTATTTCCTGCTCCTTTCCCTTTTTCTTCTGATATTCATAGCAGACTCAAAAGAGAAATTTTAAATGTCAGCTAAGTAAAACTTCGTTGTCATTTTTGCTTTTTTTTTTTTTTAACTTTTGGCCGCACCACGCAGCATGCCAGATCTTAGTTCCCTGACCAGGGATCGAACTCTGCAGTGGAAGCTCAGAGTCCTAACCACTGGACTGCCAGGGAAGTCCCATTTTTGCATGTTTTTTAATCCAATAATCCTATGCATACCTAGAGTCCACTAAACATCCTGCTGAAGACACTCACAGATAATAACTCATTTACTTTTCAGAACACCCCTGTGAGATAGGCATTACTATCATCCCTATTAAGCAAATGTAGAAATGTAACATCAAAGAAATTACATAATTTTCTCAACATCATATAACTAGCAGAACCTTGAGTGATATCTGTATACTTAAGGAGAAAGGAGGGGGGGATAAAATGAGAACTTGTCTAAAGAATACATAATAGTATTGAAACATTTTTATGTTCACAGCTGTTCATGAAAGGACAGCTGGTTAATGCCTCACAAGACAATGTGAAGTCAAAACATGTGTTTTCATCCCCTGACCACTGAAAGTGAAAGGTAAACAAATAATTACTCCAGAAATCCCAGGAAAAAAAATTTTTTTTAAATCAAGCCTTGTTACTATCAGCATGGATGACAGAGATTGTCCTGTTGTATCCATGGCAGGCACCATTCTGGACACAAGAACACAAACGTACAGCAGACATGTATCTTCTCTGACAGCACCATTTCTATCTCTTCTGGTGGAAAGTTTGTTTGAAATTCTACCATTCCAGACTATAACATATTTGAGACTCTCTTTCCTTATCATTAAAGATGGCCTTGGATGGACTTCCCTGTGGCGCAGTGGTTGAGGATCCTCCTGCCAATGCAGGGGACATAGGTTCGAGGCCTGGTCCAGGAAGATCCCACATGCCATGGAGCAACGAAACCCGTGCACCACAACTACTGAGCCTGCGCTCTAGAGCTTGTGAGCCACAACTACTGAGCCCGCGTGCCACAACTACGGAGCCCACGTGCCTAGAGTCCATGCTCTGCAACAAGAGAGGCCACTGCAATGAGAAGCCCACGCACTGCAACAAAGAGTAGCCCCTGCTCACCACAGCTAGAGAAAGCCCGCGTGCAACAACGAAGACCCAACACAGCCAAACGTAAATAAATGAATTTACTAAAAAAAAAAAAAAAAAAAAAGTGGCCTTGGAGATAATCCATGGAAGTGTTTACATCAGTAGTAGACGACCTCTTAGCTTCCCATGAAAGGAGCCCGTGCTCATCCTCACTGTATCTTGGCACTGCCACCATCACCTTCTGGTTTAGGACTAGGGGAGCAAATTTGGAGACGCAGAGCCCCTGTTTGCCTCTCTCTTGATGAGGAGGCCCTGGGCCTCCAGGACACCTGACTCAGTCTGACAGTTGGATGACCTTCTCATCCCTTCCACCATTTGCTTCTCAGGGTAAGAACATCAGTTAGTAGGTGCCAGTTTCTGTTTCCATAGCCCTATGGCGTCCATGTAATTCACAGGAAATGTCTTCAGTTTTGAAACGGCTCATCTGTGCTGTGTGCTCCCGGGAACTGCCAGGCTTCTCTAAGAGCTCTGTCTGTGTCTCTTACTGTCACTCCCATATCGTCTTACTCAGAGAGTTTGAAGGCTACAAGGTAATAACCCTGTTTTTAAGAGAGTCTTGATTTCACTCTATATGTACATGAAGTGCAAAAAATTAACAGTTCACACATCTCATTTTCATCATTAAGTTTTTACTCATACTGTCTGGAGGGTCTTTGCTCAATTAATCCCTCCATCTTGCGTTCTTTTCCTCGGAACTCAGATCGGAAAGAGGTTTGCTGTCAGTGAAAGCTGTGTGGCTTGGGCTCTAACAGTCTTTGACAGGCAGCTGCATCCAAGGGATTAGAGATCATGATAGCTGAGCCTGTTACTTGGCAGAGGGAAACACGAAGGTAGGTCTTGACAAGTCAGAGCATGTGTGGTCTCAACGATAGCAGCTCTCCTGCTGCGCTCGCTTGGCAAATGAGACTGCGTCCTCTGAAAATTGTTCGGAAGAGTGGGTCTTACGTTTTATGCTTCAAAAGATCAGTACGATTCAACAGAAATAACTTCGTTCAAAACAAACATTTGTTTGGAGTGCTTCTAAAGCTATGCTTGTGGGAAGGAAATCCAAAAAAGAGGGGATATATGTATACGTATGGCTGATTCACTTGCTTACAGCAGAAACTGACACAGCAGTGTAAAGCAACTATATTCCAATTTTTAAAAAATTAAAAAGAAATAAAACTATGCTTGTAAACTGATTTCAAAGTACATTTTACTTTATAAAATCAATGTCGTTGGACACACATTTTACCCTTTATAATATCTGCCCCCATGTATAACTTTTAACTCACTTTCATGTTTGAATCCTCTCTCTTAGGGTTTTGAAATTCAGTCCTCAGATGAAATCTCAAGGGGACATGTGACAGGGTGGAAAGAGTAAGAAGTTGAGTCAGAGGGACTCTGGCTATAGCATTTGTAAGTATTTTCATCTACTCTCTCTTTGTTTCCACATCTGTGAAATGGCAAGAATGATGGCTGTCTCACCTATTGTTACAAAGTTCTTGTAAGTAATACTGGGTAATGTGTATGAATAATATGAACCAGCATACGAGGTAGGGCCTGTTACCATTGTACAAAAAAGGGAGCTAAGACTTGAAGTACTTAGCTGACCTGCCCAAGGTCACTCACAATATACAAGACTGAGTTCATACACTACTCCAGACTCATTTGGCTCCCCCTGACCCTACCTCCTGACCTTGGCCTCTTGCTCAGTGGAGCTCACCTCATCTCCTAATGCCCCAGGTGACTCAGACTCCCTGGGAGTGAAAGCATGGCATTGGCCTGAGGTCCGTCATGCCCACTCAGGAAGCAGCAGCTTCAGCACCCAGGTCCATAGTGACCTACTGACTGGCTCCTCACACAGCTTCCAGATTAGATGAAGTGCTGCTTTCCCAGCACAACCCAGAAGTGTGGAGTAATTAACACCCTGTGGGGCACCCTTGGAGATGAGAAGAAGCCAGCAAACAAGTGTATCTTCCTTCCTGCCCCTGATGGGCTGTTCCCACAGCACTGCCACGTGGCACCTCCAGAGATGTCCTGTGTGACCGGTGTGTTTTCCTGTGAGGCTGTGACCAGCTCTAACTCACCACGTTTATTTGCTTCTGCTCCCTTTTTTCCGTCATTCTTTGCTGCCCTTAGATTGCACCTCCCAATAAAGCAGCTGACGTGATCACACTCTAGACCTGTACTATCCAATTCAGTAGTCACTAGCCCCCTTTGGCTATCAAAAATAAAATAAATTAATTACAATGAAATAAAATCTAAAATTCATTTTCTCAGTCACACTAGCCACATTTTTTTTAATGCTTATTTATTTATTTGGCTGTGCTGGGTCTTAGTTGCGGCATATGGGATCTTCTTTGCCACAGGCAGGATCTTAGTTCCCTGACCAGGGGTTGAATCTGGGCCCCCTGCGTTGGGAGCGTGGAGTCTTAGCCACTGGACCACCAGGAAAGTCCTCACACTAGCCACATTTTAAGTGCTTAATAGCCACATGTGGCGAGTGGCTACAGAACTGGACAGCACAGATATAGATCATGTCCATCATCACGGAAAGTTCCACTGGACAGGGCTATTCTAAACCTTATCATGACCAGTATTTCACACAAGTTTTATTTTAAGCGGTTCCTTTCTCTGACAGACACCTTCTGTCTTCCCAACTTGCCTTAGTATTCCCACTTAAATACTCTGTAACCCCCATTGGACCTGTAGTTATAAGATCCTGCATCTTTGTCACTGCTGTCCCCCTTTTCCTATGTCCTCATCACTCCCCCTACCCAGCTTAAATGTTATCTTTCACTTCATTTTTTTTTTTTTGACTATTTATTTATTTATTTGGCTGTTGCGGCATACGGGATCTTCTTTGCCACAGGCAGGATCTAGTTCCCTGACCAGGGATTGAACCTGGGTCCCCTGCATTGGGAGCGTGGAGTCTTAACCACTGGATCACGAGGGAAGTCCCTCACTTCATTCTTAATTCCTTTGTGTCTCCCTTTACTATACTCACCCGATGTGCAGGATATCTTCCGTTTGCCTCTCTAGATCCACCGTCCACCCTGCTTTGTGCCCTGGGACGGTGACCTATATGGTCTACAATCACCAATGAACCCCCTGTTCTCTGGATTCCATTTAGGTTCAGCCCATGACAAACCAAGGAGCTCAGAGGGAGGAAGAAGAGGGAGGTTAGGATATTTATTCCTCCAGCCCCCTTCTAAGAACTCAGCTGCATCCCTCAGTGGAAGGACTCCGCTCCTAAAAGGCTATCAACTATGATGTACTGAAAAACAAAACAAAACTCCTGGATAACTAGGCCCTGACAGACACCTGTGACCCAAACTGCCCATAATAAACTCAGCAGTGTGTGTTCTACCAAAACATCAAAATTTGGACATGCACAGCAGATTTCTTATAAAATAGAAATGGTATGCCTGGCCTCATAAGCAGGTCAGGAAGACACAAGGAAACTGCATAAGCAGGTGGCAAGCCTCCCCCGGCTCCTTCTGCTTTGTCACCTCTTTCTCAATCCACACCAGTGCCTTGCAAGGAGTTCCATACCGCCAGTTAACAGAAAAGGGAAAAACATAGGCCACATTTATTGATGGACCTGCCTGTTGTGCCATTACCCGCCAGAAGTGAGGGCCGCTGCACTAGCAGTCTGCCGCAGGGAACTCTGCTCAATATATATATATACTCAATTGAGTGTGTGTGTATATATATATATATATATAGAGAGAGAGAGAGAGAGAGAGAGAGAGAGAGAGAGTATAGTTCAATATATATAGTGAGAGTATGTGTATATATTCCATTTCAGATTCTTTTCCCTTATAGGTTATTACAAAATACTGAGTATAGTTCCCTGTGCTGTACAGTTGGACCTACAGTGCGGTACACCTGAAACTAACACGATATTGTAAATCAACTCTACTTCAATAGAGAAAAAAGAAGAGGTAGCCTGAGGTACAAAACTAGTGACACACGAACAGTGGCTCAGTTGGTCAGGAGCTTGGAAAGGTAAATCTTGGAAAATCAGCGGCAAGAGCTCAGTGCTTCTGCCAACTCCACCAGCTTTTGTTCTCTCGGAACACCTTATTCACCACCATCGTATCCCACACAGCATTGCCTGAGACGAGGGGATGCATTTTATGGCAGTAAGTTGAGCACTGCCCTCAGCATCTGTGGACTTCGCTGACCTTACCACGTGCTGCATTACACAGGAGTAGCTGGCTTGACAGAACAGTGGAGTGGCTTGCTGATGGCTCAGTCCAGACACCAGCTGGGAGACACCACCCTGTGAGGTTGGGCTGCCGATTTATACATAGAGGTATGCTTTTAACCGGTGGTCGATTTCTGGTGCCTTCTTTTTCCTAGCCAGAATGCATGGGCACCAAGGGTCAAAGGTGAGAGTGCTTCTTCTCCCTATCACACGGTAGGTACACTTGAAGAATTTTTGCTTTCCGTCTCTGTGACCTTAGCGTCCCTTAGAGATCCTAGTGCCCAAGGGAGGAATGCAGAGAATGAGGCTGCTGTGCTGGCTGGCTCATTGATCCTGATTACCAGGGAGAAATTGGGTTGCTGCTACACAGGAAAGGCAGAGAACTATGTTTGGAGCCCAGAGGATTCACTGGAGACCTCGTAGTACTCAATTGGCCAACTCTCCCGGTCAATGGGAAACTGAAGCGGTGCAATAAAGCAAAACCACGAAGAACTGAAACCCCACGGGAAAGAAGGTTTGAGTCACCCTACTGGGTAAAGGATCCCATCCAGCTGACATGGTATCAGAGGATAAGAAAAACATGAAGCTCATCTGGAAGAATGCAGCTATAATTACCACCTGCTTAGACATCATGACCAGTCACAGAAGCAGGGATGGTCATAGCTATGTTTTACATATCAATTAATTATTTTTCCACATCCCTTTCCTCCTTGTCCTAGCCACCTGATATGAAATACGCTAGAGTCGGGACTTCCCTGGTGGTCCAGTGGTTAAGACTCCACCTTTCCATGGCCAGGGGCACGGGTTCGATCCCTGGTCTCGGAATTAAGATCTCGCATGTCTCACAACATGGCCAAAAAATAAAAAGCTCTAGTATTGACTAATATTTTAGATTCAGTTGGGACTATGACTGAATAAACATTTCCCTATGGTAATATGGAAGCTGAAGGACTTTGAGTATCTCCCATGATAGGGAGACAAAATTTCACCTGCACAGAGATCAAGAGTTGATGCTGCAGGGCACAGGGGGTGAACCCTACTGAATAGCTTCTGTTCGCCTCTCCAGATCCAGTCACCATTCTTCTCTCCCCTGATCTGTGCCCTGAGAGGCTGACCTTTATGGATAACATCAAAGCTTCCCTTGCCCTCTGCTTCCAATTAGGTTCAATTTATGGGGAGCACCTACAAGGAGATCAGAGGGAGAGAGAAGAGTGAGGTTGAAATGTTTATCCCCAGGCTCCCTCTCTGGGGGCATTGCTGCCTGGTGGCCATTTTAGTTATGTCACAAACCTTAGTGACTTAGAACAACCACCATTTTATTATTTTCCTTGGTTCTGTGAGTTGACTAAAGCTCAGCTGAATGGCTCTTCTGCTGGTCTATGAACAGTCTCTCATAAAGCTGCAGTGACCTGCCAGTGGGGGCTGGAATGTCCAAGATGTCCTGACTCTCATGTCTGGCCCTGGGTGAAGGCAGAGGAAGACTGGGCTCAGCTGAAGTTCTGAGATGAGACTTCTCTCACCCCCCAAGTAGTCCTAGAGCCTCGCCCTCTCCGTGTGGCCCCTCCACAGGGTCTTCCTACGTGGTCCCGCCAGAAGAGTAGCTGGACCTGGTGGCTCGAGGGATCCCCAAATTGCAAAAGCAGAGGCTGCCAGACCTTCTTAAGGTTCAAAGCTTGGAGCTGGCACGGGATCACTTCCATCATCTTTTATATAGTCCCTTTATTAAAGATGGCAAGATGCGTGTCCAGTTCTTGCCAAAGAAATGTGAATGTAAGTGGTGTGTCACTTCTGGATGGAGATATTTAATAGCTGGTGTGCTGTCTCCCTGTACTATATTCCCTGCCATGGTGACCTTGGGAGCCCCAGATTGAGAAGGCAGGCATTTCTGCATAGAATAAAGCTGGATTCTTGAGTCGCCAGATGGAGAAGAGCTTTCGTCTAACATATGCCAAGTCACTGAGATTTAGGGTTTGTTAATGCATCATATCCTATCCTATCCTGACCAATACAATTATGTACCCTTTGATTTGTGTTGGAAAGGAGAACTGAACAATAGCTGATTCCTGAAATATCCTTTTCAAGTCACATCACCCACATGTCAGATGCTTAATGAAAAGTTGATTTTCAACCAGCAAACAAAATATACAAAAATAACTTAGGGCTATGAGGAAAGTAATAAGTGGTTAAGTGCAAGACATCTTCCACATTTTGGAGATGTATCATGTGGATGTTTTAAGAGCAAATGTCAGAAAGTCTAAATCAAATGGGCTTAAAAGTAAGAAAATGCATTATCTTGCACTACGAAAGTTTTCAGCTAAGATGAGGAGTGCTTCAGCATTGGTCAGTTGAACAGTTCAATATGCCGTCAAGGCCCTGGATTCTTTTCATCTTTCTCTTCTGAAATCCTTGGAGTTGGCTTTATTCTCAAGCTCATAATAAGATAGCAGCAGCAATTCCAGTATCGACGTTCCCACAGGGAAATAAGAGGAAAAAGGATGACTTCTCTCTTAGGAATGAGGGAAGTTTTCCCAGAAGCCTCCTAATAGACTTCCCCTCATGTCTCACTGGCCAGAATTCAGTCATGGGATCACTCATAACTGATCGTTGACAAGGGGTAGTGGAATTATCCATGGAAGAATCAGGCTTACTCTTAGAACTGGGGGTACTGTGACTATAAAGAGGATGGGTATTCTTATAAACAAAATCTGGGTGGAGTTAGGAAGGAAAAACTGTGGCTGAAGCCTGAAGAGAAGCTGACAGCGTGGCCCACAGTAGGGAATAATGAAGTGAGGCTCACTCGTGGCCCCCTCTAAGATATGCTTTATTAATAATTAAGAGCCATGTGTAGAACTGGTACAAAGAAAACAAATACTTAAAGAATTCCTTTTCATGTCACTTCCCCCTTTATGGTGCTCAATTTTATTTATTTTTTTCACACACACACACACACACACACACACACACACACACACACACACCCTGTATTTTATTTTTACAAGAGCTTAATAAACTGACACCAAGCATTGTAAATGGATGACCACAACAAAAGCAACAATGATTGCAATTACCAAACACGAAACACACTCACACTATGTCATAATATTGACATTCAGTCCAGGAATCCTCCACTGTAACAGCTCCGTTACTTTGCAGTGAAAATTGATTTGTATGTTTTTGCCTCTGAGTCCTTGTGGGATTTTTTTTTTTATTCAAACAGAAAGTCACAAAAATTATAATCATCCTCATCAGTTCACTCAGTCCCGTGTAATTAATTTTTTTTTTCATCTTGACCTTTTGTTAGCACTTTTATGAATTCATCAGTTTTCCATTAGATTTCTGAAAATGTTTATTCATTCAGTTCAGCAGTATAGTCAGTTACCAGAAACCTGTACTTGTCAGAGTCTTTTCCATGAAGTCCTTGAAGATGAAACGCTTTTGTTTTTTCGTTTTTTTTTTTTTTGCAGTACGCGGGCCCCTCACTGTTGTGGCCTCTCCCGTTGCGGAGCACAGGCTCTGGACGCGCAGGCTCCGGATGCGCAGGCTCAGCGGCCATGGCTCACATGCCCAGCCGCTCCGTGGCATGTGGGATCTTCCCGGACCGGGGCACGAACCCGTGTTGCCTGGCAGGCGGACTCTCAACCACTGCGCCACCAGGGAAGCCCGATGAAACCCTTTT
Source organism: Phocoena phocoena (assembly GCF_963924675.1). Classification (NCBI taxonomy): domain Eukaryota; kingdom Metazoa; phylum Chordata; class Mammalia; order Artiodactyla; family Phocoenidae; genus Phocoena; species Phocoena phocoena. The sequence goes on from NC_089227.1 coordinate 13,215,355, forward strand.
ATAGGAACATTTTTGCAAAAGCATCAGAATACACCCAGAACTGTCTGTAATGACAAAAGACTTAAAAATGACCACGGTTAAAGATTTGATGAAAGTTCAAAATAATGCAATTGACAAGGAAATTTAGTTATTTCTGAGATATACATTTTAAAGTAATAACTTGAATTATGACTTATAGCATTATATGACTTATTATACATATAAGAGTTTTAGAAATTTCATGTAATGTCTGAAACATTTATATTAACATATTTCCATACAAATAACCCAAAGAAAAATTAGTATTAGTTTTTTTTGTTTTTTTATACTGCAGGTTCTTATTAGTCATCAGTTTTATACACATCAGTGTATACATGTCAATCCCAATTCCCCAATTCAGCACACCACCATCCCCACCCCACCACGGTTTTCCCCCCTTGGTGTCCATACGTTTCTTCTCTACATCTGTGTCTCAACTTGTGCCCTGCAAACCAGTTCATCTGTACCATTTTTCTAGGTTCCACATACATGCGTTAATATATGATATTTGTTTTTCTCTTTCTGACTTACTTCACTCTGTATGACAATCTCTAGGTCCATCCACATCTCTGCAAATGGCACTATTTCGTTCTTTTTTATGGTTGAGTAATATTCCATTGTATGTATGTACCACATCTTCTTTATCCATTCCTCTGTCGATGGACATTTAGGTTGTTTCCATGTCCTGGTTATTGTAAATAGTGCTGCAATGAACATTGGGGTGCATGCATCCTTTCAAATTATGGTTTTCTCCAAATATATGCCTAGCAGTGGGATTGCTGGGTCATATGGTAGTTCTATTTTTAGTTTTTTAAGGAACCTCCATACTGTTCTCCATAGTGGCAGTATCAATTTACATTCCCACCAATAGTGCAAAAGGTTCCCTTTTCTCCATACCCTCTCCAGCATTTGTTGTTTGTAGATTTTCTGATGATGCCCATTCTAACTGGTGTGAGGTGATACCTCATTGTAGTTCTGATTTTCATTTCTCTAATAATTAGTGGTGTTGAGCAGCTTTTCATGTGCTTCTTGGCCGTCTGTATGTCTTCTTTGGAGAAATGTCTAGTTGGGTCTTCTGCCCATTTTTGGATTGGGTTGTTTGTTTTTTTAATATTGAGCTGCATGAGCTGTTTATATATTTTGGAGATTAATCCTTTGTCCACTGATTCGTTTGCAAATATCGTCTCCCATTCTGAGGGTTGTCTTTTCGTTTTGTTTATGGTTTCCTTTGCTGTGCAAAAGCTTTGAAGTTTCATTAGGTCCCATTTGTTTATTTTTGTTTTTATTTCCATTACTCTAGGAAAAAAAGATCTTGCTGTGATTTATGTCAAAGAGTGTTCTTCCTATGTTTTCCTCTAAGACTTTTATAGTGTCCAATCTTACATTTAGGTCTAGAATCCATTTTGAGTTTATTTTGGTGTGTGGTGTTAGGGAGTGTTCTAATTTCATTCTTTTACATGTGGCTGTCCAGTTTTCCCAGCACCACTTATTGAAGAGATTGTCTTTTCTCCATTGTATATCTTTGCCTCCTTTGTCATGGATTAGTTGACCATAGGTGTGTGGGTTTAGCTCTGGGCTTTCTATCCTGTTCCATTGATCTATATTTCTGATTTTGTGCCAGTACCATATTGTCTTGATTACTGTAGATTTGTAGTGTAGTCTGAAGTCAGGGAGTCTGATTCCTCCAGCTCCGTTTTTTTCCCTCAAGACTGCTTTGGCTATTCGGGGTCTTTTGTGTCTCCATACAGATTTTAAGGCTTTTTGTTCTAGTTCTGTAAAAAATGCCATTGGTAATTTGATAGGGATTGCATTGAATTTGTAGATTGCTTTGGATAGTAGAGTCATTTTCAGAATATTGATTCTTACAATCAAAGAACATGGTATATCTCTTCACCTGTTGGTATCATCTTTAATTTCTTTCATCAGTGTCTTATAGTTTTCTGCATACAGGTCTTTTGTCTCCCTAGGTAGGTTTATTCCTAGGTATTTTATTCTTTTTGTTGCAGTGGTAAATGGCACTGTTTCCTTAATTTCTCTTTCAGATTTTTCATCATTAGGGTATAGGAATACAAGAGATTTCTGTGCATTAATTTTGTATCCTGCAACTTTACCAAATTCATTGATTAGGTCTAGTAGTTTTCTGGTGGCATTTTTAGGATTCTATATGTATAATATCATGTCAGCTGCAAACAGTGACAGTTTTACTTCTTCTTTTCCAATTTGTATTCCTTTTATTTCTTTTTCTTCTCTGATTGCCGTGGCTAGGACTTCCAAAACTATGTTGAATAATAGTGGTGAGAGTGGACATCCTTGTCTTGTTCCTGATCTTAGAGGAAATGCTTTCTGTTTTTCACCATTGAGAATGATGTTTGCTGTGGGTTTGTCATATATGGCCTTTATTATGTTGAGGTAGGTTCACTCTATGCCCACTTCCTGGAGAGTTTCTATCATAAATGGGTATTGAATTTTGTCAGAATCTTTTTCTGCATCTATTGAGATGATCATATGGTTTTTCTCCTTCAGTTTGTTATATAGTGTATCACATTGATTGATTTGCATATATTGAAGAATCCTTGCATCCCTGGGATAAAGCCCACTTGATCGTGGTGTATGACCCTTTTAATGTGCTGTTGGATTCTGTTTGCTAGTATTTTGTTGAGGACTTTTGCATCTATATTCATCAGTGATATTGGTCTGTAATTTTCTTTTTTTGTAGTATCTTTGCCTGGTTTTGGTATCAGGGTGGTGGTGGCCTCATAGAATGAGTTTGGGAGTGTTCCTTCCTCTGCAATTTTTTGGAAGAATTTGAGAAGGATGGGTGTTAGCTCTTCTCTAAATTTTGATAGAATTCACCTGTGAAGCCTTCTGGTCCTGGTTTGTTGGAAGATTTTTAATCACAGTTTCAATTTCATTACTTGTGATTGGTCTGTTTATATTTTCTGTTTCTTCCTGGTTCAGTCTTGGAAGGTTATACCTTTCTAAGAATTTGTCCATTTCTTCCAGGTTGTCCATTTTATTGGCATAGAGCTGCTTGTAGTAGTCTCTTAGGATGCTTTGTATTTCTGCAGTGTCTGTTGTAACTTCTCCTTTTTCATTTCTGATTTTATTGATTTGAGTCCTCTCCCTCTTTTTCTTGATGAGTCTGGCTAATCAATTTTGTTTATCTTCTCAAAGAAACAGCTTTTAGTTTTATTGATCTTTGCTGTTGTTTTATTTGTTTCTATTTCATTTATTTCTGCTCTGATCTTTATGATTTCTTTCCTTCTGCTAACTTTGGATTTTGTTTCTTCTTCTTTCTCTAGTTCCTTTAGGTGTAATGTTAGATTGTTTACTTGAGATTTTTCTTGTTTCTTGAGGTAGGCTTGTATAGCTATAAACTTCCCTCTTAGAACTGCTTTTGCTGCATGCCATAGGTTTTGGATCATTGTGTTTTCATTGTCATTTGTCTCTAGGTATTTTTTTATTTCCTCTTTGATTTCTTCAGTGATCTCTTGGTTATTTAGTAACGTATTGTTTAGACTTCATGTGTTTGTGTTTTTTACGTTTTTTTCCCTGTAATTCATTTCTAATCTCATAGCGTTATGGTCAGAAAAGATGCTTGATATGATTTCAATTTTCTTAAGTTCACTGAGGCTTGATTTGTGACCCAAGATTTGATCAAACCTGGAGAATGTTCTGTGCGCACTTGAGAAGAAAGTGTAATCTGCTGTTTTTGGATGGAATGTCCTATAAATATCAATTGAATATATCTGGTCTATTGTGTCATTTAAAGCTTCTGTTTCCTTATTTATTTTCATTTTGGATGATCTGTCCATTGGTGAAAGTGAGGTGCTAAAGTCCCCCACTATTATTGTGTTACTGTCCATTTCCTCTTTCAGAGCTCTTAGCAGTTCCCTTATGTATTCAGGTGCTCCTATGTTGGGTGCATATTTATAATTCTTATATCTTCTTCTTGGATTGGTCCCTTGATCATTATGTAGTGTCCTTCCTTGTCTCTTGTAACATTCTTTATTTTTAAGTCTATTTTATCTGATATGAGTACAGCTACTCCAGCTTTCTTCTGATTTCCATTTGCATGGGATATCTTTTTCCATCCCCTCACTTTCAGTCTGTATGTGTCCCTAGGTCTGAAGTGGGTCTCTTGTAGACAGCATATATATGGGTCTTGTTTTTGTATCCATTGAGCAAGCCTGTGTCTTTTGGTTGGAGCATTTAATCCATTCATGTTTAAGGTAATTATCGATATGTGTGTTCCTATTCCCATTTTCTTAATTGTTTTGGGTTTGATTTTGTAGGTCCCTTTCTTCTCTTGTATTTCCCACTTAGAGAAGTTCCTTTAGCATTTGTTGTAGAGCTGGTTTGGTGGTGCTGAATTCTCTTAGCTTTTGCTTGTCTGTAAAGCTTTTGATTTCTCCATCGAATCTGAATGAGATCCTTGCCAGGTAGAGTAATCTTGGTTGTAGGTTCTTCCCTTTCATCACTTTAAGTATATCATGCCACTCCCTTCTGACTTGTAGAGTTTCTGCTGAGAAATCAGCTGTTAACCTTATGGGAGTTCCCTTGTATGTTATTTGTCATTTTTCCCTTGCTGCTTTCAATCATTTTTCTTTTTTTAAATTTTTGCCAATTTGATTACTATGTGTCTCGGCATGTTTCTCCTTGGGTTTATCCTGTATGGGACTCGCTGTGCTTCCTGGACTCGGGTGGCTGTTTCCTTTCCCATGTTAGGGAAGTTTTCGAATATAATCTCTTCAAATATTTTCTCTGGTCCTTTCTCTCTTCTCCTTCTGGGACCCCTATAATGCGAATGTTCTTGTGTTTAATGTTGTCCCAGAGGTTTTCTTAGGCTGTCTTCATTTCTTTTCATTCTTTTTTCTTTATTCTTTTCCGCAGCAGTGAACTCCACCATTCTGTCTTCCAGGTCACTTATCCATTCTTCTGCCTCAGTTATTCTGCTATTGATTCCTTCTAGTGTAGTTTTCATTTCAGTTATTGTATTGTTCATCTCTGTTTGTTTATTCTTTAATTCTCTTAGGTCTTTGTTAAACAAATCTTGCATCTTCTCGATCTTTGCTTGCATTCTTTTTCTGAGGTCCTGGATCATCTTCACTATCATTAATCTGGATTCTTTTTCTGGAAGGTTGCCTATCTCCACTTCATTTAGTTGTTTTTCTGGGGTTTTATCTTGTTCCTTCATCTGGTACCTAGCCTTCTGCCTTTTCATCTTGTCTATCTTTCTGTGAATGTGGTTTTTGTTCCACAGGCTGCAGGATTGTAGTTCTTCTTGCTTCTGCTGTCTGCCCTCTGGTGGATGAGGCTATCTAAGAGGCTTGATGGGAGGGACTGGTGGTGGGTAGAGCTGACTGTTTCTCTGGTGGGCAGAGCTCAGTAAAACTTTAATTCACTTGACTTCTGATGGCTGGGGCTGGGTTCCCTCCCTGTTGGTAGTTTGGCCTGAGGCAACCCAACACTGGAGCCTACCTGGGCTCTTTGGTGGGGCTAATAATGGCAGACTCTTGGAAGGCTCACACCAAGGAGTACTTCCCAGAACTTCTGCTGCCGGTGTCCTTGTCCCCACGGTGAGCCACAGCCACCCCCCACCTCTGCTGGAGACCCTCCAACACTAGCAAGTAGGCCTGGTTCAGTCTCCCCTGGGGTCACTGCTCCTTCCCCTGGGTCCTGATGCGCACACTACTTTGTGTGTACCCTCCAGGAGTGGAGTCTCTGTTTCTCCCAGTCCTGTCGAAGTTCTGCAGTCAGTTCCCACTAGGCTTCAAAGTGTGATTCTCTAGGAATTCCTCCTCCCATTGCCAGACCCCCAGGTTGGGAAGCCTGACGTGGGGCTTAGAACCTTCACTCCAGTGGATGGACTTCTGTGGTATAAGTGTTCTCCAGTCTGTGAGTCACCCACCCAGCAGTTATGGGATTTTATTTTACTGTGATTGCGCCCCTCTACCATCTCATTGTGGCTTCTCCTTTGTTTTTGGATGTGGGGAATCTTTTCTGGTGAGTTCCAGTGTCTTCCTGTCGATGATTGTCCAGCAGCTGGTTGTGATTCTGGTGTTCTCGCAAGAGGGAGCGGGAGCATGTCCTTCTACTCCACCATCTTGGTTCCTCCTCGGTGCTCAATTTTAGACCATGCAAAGCTTATCTAATACGCTATTCACAGACTAAAAAGGGATTAGAAAGTTGAGGATTATATGTAGTTATTTTAGGAATGATAGTGGGAATTGAAGAACTACATCAGGTAACATGTTTTGGTTCCAAATTATAGAAACAAGACTTAAACTGGCTTAAGAGGAAGGAAGTTTATTATCTAACGTAGCAATTAACAGTATACCCTCAGGGACTTCCCTTGTGGCGCAGTGGTTGAGAATCCACCTGCCAATGCAGGGAACACTGGTTTGAGCCCTGGCCCGGGAAGATCCCACGTGCCATGGAGTAACTAAGCCCGTGAGCCACAATTACTGAGCCCGCGTGCCACAACTACTGAAGCCCGCTCACCTAGAGCCTGTGCTCCGCGAGAAGCCACTGCAATGAGAAGCCCGCGCACCGCAATGAAGAGTAGCCCCCACTCGCCGCAACTAGAGAAAGCCTGTGCATAGCAGCAAAGACCCAACGCAGCCAAAAATAAATAAATAAATAAAAATTTAAAAAACCAATATACCCTCATTCGGTAATAAGAATCAGGGTTGGTTAATTCATTTGTTCAGTGATACCTTCATTCCAGGTTTTTCCCATCTTTCTGTCATCCTTGATATTGGCTTCGTTTTCAGGCTTGTGGCAAGATATTTTTAGCACTTCTATACATCAAATTCTGAAATGACAATGTCCAGATGATAAAGGGAGGAGACATATGTTCTCATGTCTTTTCTTTAGGTTGGTGGACAATGTCTCCGGGCTATCTTCCATCCAGCAGGATTCTCCTCACATCTCACTGGCCAGGTTTTGGCTGCAAACCATTTATGAACCCACTAGCATGGAGTATAGAATTTCCATGATTGGCTTGTGTTAATTATCTGGAGTCAAATGGATGTTTGGGAGTCATTTTGTGTGTGTGTGTGTGTGTGTGTGTGTATGAGATACACGGGCCTCTCACTGTTGTGGCCTCTCCCGTTGCGGAGCACAGGCCCTGGACGCGCAGGCTCAGTGACCATGGCTCACAGGCGCAGCCGCTCCGCGGCATGTGGGATCTTCCCAGACCGGGGCACGAACCCGTGTCCCCTGCATTGGCAGGCGGACTCTCAACCACTGCGCCACCAGGGAAGCCCTGGGATTCAACTTTTTAAGTGAGAAGCTGAAGCCAAGATGAGGTATACAATATGTATAGAAGAAAGAGGAGGAATAAAATCAACAAACACTGAAGACTAAGGGTCCTGAGACAGTCTGGTAATATGGGAAGAGTGAAGCTTGTCCCTACACTCTCTTCTGTTTGCAAAGGACTCCTGGTCATAACGCTACAGGAGGAAATCAGGGGAAGACCATAGTGTCTCACAGCTATGTCACTAACAAAGTCACCTGGAGCAAGGCTGTCATTCACTCATTCAACATTTATTGAGCACTGGGATAAATAATTAAGATAAAAATGAATGATCTGTTGTTCCTTTCCTCAAGGAGCACACAGTCTAGTGGGGAAGTCTTAATAAACTGTTCCAGGAGCTATAAAGAGGACTGTGAACTGTGTCCCATGGTAGAGACGATGAAGTGAGGGTGGAAGGATTCACCAGGGAGAATCACAGGTGCCTGTGCTAAGTACTGAATATGAATAAATTGTCAGACACATAAACAGATAGGGAGAAGCCTTCTAGGAAAAGGGAACAGCGGATATGGAGACGCTGAGGCACAAGAGGACATGGCAGAGTAGAGGAACATGAAGATACCTGGTGTGGCCGGTGAGTCAGAGTTGTCCGAGTTAAAGTTGGCAAAGCAGGCTTTCCACTGAAAGGTCTCATAATCCATGATAAGAAGATTGGGATCTTTAGATCTAGCAGAGCCACCAAAGGATTTTAAGCAGGGGTGTGACCTAGTCAATTTTGTGTTTTCCGGAGCTTACTCTGGAAGTAGATGGAAGATAGTGCAGGGATGAGGCTAAAATCAGGCAAACTGTTTAGGGAGGTAAATTCAGTGGGCTTCAGTTTCCTTATCTACATTGGCGTTGGACTAGGTTAGGCATCACAAGTGCAGCCTCTACCAGGGCCGGACAAGTCCTGTGTGTGTGTCAGGTGCATGGTGTGCAGCTGGGGGCCCCATCGATGAGTAGAACGCATCCCATCTAAAATAGGGCAGCAACGGCTCAGCCCAGGGTATTTTGTGTAGCTACGGACCTAGCAGTGCCAGACACTCCAGTTTAAAACACTTTTTATGAAGTCTTCCAGTATTTATATGTTGGTAACTAGTTCCAAGGGGAAAACCAACATCAGCAGCAAGACTATACAAGCTAAGTAAATACACCTGCCAGCTAGATTCTGATGGTATTCATCAGTTGGGAACCTTGGGACATGCAAAGCTCAAGGGCCCCTTCCAGCTCTAACAATATATGATTTTATGATATCCCAATGGTATTTGTGCTACCCTATCACTGGTCATTCATGGTAAGTCATTCACACAGATGAAAATCTTTGGTGTTGCTTTAACAAGCCTAACCAGATACTTCCAGGGTTAGCATTCACCCATTGATATTTACATTTATTCATTCATTCATTCATTCAACAAGTATTTATATAGTACCAGTTACATGTAAGGCATTGTTAAACTGAGACAAAGAGATAAAAGAAAGGAATGAACCTGGGGTCGTTGAGGAGGAGAGGCTGGGACTTCTTACAAGAAGAAGAATTCAGTCATTTCTTACCTGTTGCCTCCACCAGCAGGTCTTAGTGGAGAGATTCTGCAGCCTGGCCCAGGGCCTTCATGCCCACCGTTTCCAGCTCACAAGATGCAGGGGTGAGCAAACTTGTCCACTGGGGGTTCCGGGACACTCAGGATCTGACTGCATACTCTTCCATCTGAAGAAAAGACAAGTAGAAATAAAGGAAAGAAGGGTGAAATGAAAAAAAAAAAAAAAGGAAACTAAATTGCTCCTTAAAGTGGATTCCTGTGTTTATTACAAGGCTAAGGTAAATCAGTGACATTTGTGAAGGAGGACTTTTTGCAAAGTCAGCCTAGGGACTTCCCTGGCGGTCCAGTGGTTAAGACTCTACAGTCCCAACACAGGGGCCCCGGGTTTGATCCCTGGTCGGGGAACTGGATCCCCAGGCCCTTGAAGATCTTGCACATGGCAATGAAGACCCCTCATGCACAACTAAGACCCGGTGCAGCCAACTAAATATTTTTAAAAAGCCAGCCTAGGATTTTCTTTTTTAAAAACAGAATAAATATGAAAATGAAAGGCATAGAAAAACGTGTATTATATGGTACATTTGTGTAGAAAATGCATAGATCACCTCTAGAAGAAAACATGCACATAGGAACTAGCATTTGAATTCTGTTTAATTTCTACCATCAACAGAAAGGGAGCTTGAGATGAAATTAAGTTCTAAATAAACAAAGTTAAAATATACTAACACTAAAGCAAAAGAAAACAGTAAGTTACCATTTTAAACATTTTAAACCATTTTAATGTAAAATTTTTAACAAAATTACCATTTTATAAGAATTATAAAGATCTTAAAAATTATAATACCCAATGTTGTTCATGTAATACAGAACAGAGTCAAAAGCTTAAAAGATTATATTAGAATTTATCCAAATTACTTAATATGTGTATAAAAATTTAAACATAAGGATGATTATCATAATACACATTTTAGAAACCTGAAAACAAACTAAATAGGGAATCGACTAAATAAATGGCATAAATGTGTTGCTATCAGGTTATTAACCATGGCTCATTTATTCTCATAGAAAGCTGTCTCAGGGAAGTCTATTTTGGTTGATGTATAAGAAAGAATCTTCTAACAGCTAGAGCCATGTAGCAATGGAGTGGGCAACTTGGGGCACTCCAGCAAGACTTTTTAGCAAGAGCTGGCATGTGTCACACAGCGCCATGGGCAATAGAATAGGGCTGTCCAGGAGGGAAAGAACTAGGAGAAACCAGAAAGGTCATGTTAGGGAAGTGGTTAAGTTCCAAAAGATTAGAAACAGTGGAAATCATCAGATAAATACCATGGGCCCAGACCAGTAGCGTCCGAGCCACGTTATATAATTTTAAATTGCCTTGTAGCCAAATTTGAAAATGACAAATAAGTAAAATTAATTTTAATAATACATTTTATTTAACCCAATATATCCACATTATCATTTCTGCATGCCATCTATCTATCTATCCATGGGTCTATCTGTCTATCTATAACTGTCAAGGAGATATTTTATATTCTTACTGTGTGTCCAGAGTCTGGTGTATGTTTTCACACTTGCACACATTCTGCATGAGCCGCATTCCAAGTGCTCAATGACCACATGTGGCTTGTGCTACCACGTTGGACAGCACTGCTCAGAGTCTGAGATGAGTGTCCGCACTCATAGCACTGGTGACCAGTGTTAGTGACTTCCTAGGCTATCTTGCTCACCACCTCTTTTCTGAGCCTTGCTGGGTGAGGAAGGACTTGGGGACTCGGGTGAAAAGTATACCTGAAAATAGATCCAAGGGCAGGCAGCTGCAGAAGTCGGCATCTGAGACAATGTCCCTTCAGTGAGCGTGAGGGGATGGGATTCCTGCCCTGGCCAACAAATTGGACTTCACTGTCCTTCCCACCACTGAGTCCCTGAACCCTAGGATGGGTTTCAGGCCCTGGACCTCATAGTTTCTGTCTAACAGAAACAGCAGGTGCTCAATTTCATGTTATTCCTGTTAATGTCAAGTGCACAATGGCATGCCATGCCCTCCATAGACAGAAAGACAGACAGACACAGATAGACAAAAGGTGCCGCAGCAAAGCTACCAAAATACCACACAACTGTTTTGGTAGGTAGCTTTTATTTATTTTTATTTATTTTAAACTTTATTTTGTTGAAGTATAGTTGATTTACAATGTTGTGTTAATTTCTGCTGTACAGCAAAGTGACTCAGTTATATATATATAACAATATATATGTATTTTTCCATATTCTTTTCCATTACGGTTCATTACAGGATATTGAATAGAGTTCCCTGTGCTATACAGTAGGACCTTGTTGTTTATCCATTCTAAATGTAATAATTTGCACCTACTAACCCCAAATTCCCAGTCCATCCTGCTCCCTCTCCCCCTCCCCCTCGGCAACCACAAGTCTGTTCTCTATGTCTGAGAGTCTGTTTTTGTTTCATAGATAGGTTCATTTGTGCCATATTTTAGATTACACATATAAGTGACATCATATGGTATTTGCCTTTCTCTTTCTGACTTCACTTAGTATGATAATCTCTAGTTGCAACCATGTTGCTGCAAATGGCATTATTTTGTTCTTTTTTTATGGCTGAGTAGTATTCCATTGTATATATGTACCACATAGAGGATCGACTTCTTAATCCTTGACATTTTAATGTTAGGGGTATAATTTAAGTTTGCTCAGCAGAGTCTTGGTCAGAAACACTAACCTGATTGATGAAAAAAGGGGTTCAGGAAAGAGATAGAAAACTTACTCTATGATGTGCTTCCTGGGACAGAAGCCAGGAGGTTCATGCTTGTGCACCCTGGCTGATGCTCAGATCTAAGAAGGTGCACAGTCACATTGGCGGTGGGGTGGGGATGTGGTAGCAGAAATGCAGACACTTGTTATGTGGACAGAGGATATCGTGATCATTATCATGTCTGTGAAGTCACACGTCTATGAATCAATTTCTAAATCCTGGCTTCCCTAACAATCACCCAGGGATCTTGTTTAAAATGCATAATTCTCATCTCTACTTTCAGAGATTCTAATGCAGCAAGTCCGGGGCTGGACCCAAGGAGTCTGGATGTAAGCAGCATCCCAGGAGATCCTGATGCAGTTGGTCCCTGGAGAAATACGGCATTTCTAGCAACATTTCCAGGCACAAGGATCAGGATCTGGCCCCTCACTAGCCAGGAGCACTAGGATAGAGTCAGAGTCCCAAGAGGGGCCAGCCTGCGAGGAACTGGGTGGCCACCAAGTCATACCACATGAGCCAAGGAGATGGGAGGTAGAGGAAAGGGCAGGGGGATTCCAGAGAGCCAGCTACCTGGACCGTAAGCACAGAAAATATGAGGCTCGTCACAGACACTCCCTCTCCCCGCTGGGACTGACAACCATCTCTCCTAAGGCATGTTCTTTTCCTATGAAATGAGCCAACGTCAAAGACTTGGCACTCCTGCCACGTTAGTTTATTCGTGCTTCCACTCTAAGCTCGCCTGGAGTCTATATTTCCAGCACGGAATCTCATAACCATACTTGGCGGGGGTGTGGTTCATAGAGTTAGCAGTAAAAGTAATAATCCAGAAGCAGGCTAACCTAGGACTCAGAAGGCAAAAACTGGATTATTTGGTGTAAGAAGTTGAAAGCAAGGCGTTTTAAGGCGAGTGACGCATTACTTGGGATAAGTCACCAGAGGGCGCCAGAGCATCCTTCTCCAAAAGAAGTTTCAGTTCAACAAAACCCTTTAGGCGTCAATTGAACAAAAACACTTGCTCAAAGCGACAGGCTTCACCGAGGTAACCCTAAAGGCAGAAGAGAGTGGAGAGGTGGTCCCTGAAAAAGTCTTCTGAGGCATGTAATCCCATTGAAGTAATCCGTTTTACGTTAAAAATTGACACGACTTTCCACGGAATCTCCTGATACATCCTGGTTTGCTTTAATATAGCACACAACGTTTTACATTTCTTAGGCCCTAAACAGGATGCTCCGGAGGGCGTCGTGTTGGTGGTCTCTGGCACACAGTGGCGGGTCCTGGATTCCTGCAGCCAGAAATCACCGGGGACTGTGAACCCACTTGCCTGCTGTGGACACCTCCTACAAACCTGATTCGGAACTTGGAACCCTGGGCTGATGACCGCGGAGCGCCCCTATTCCACTGTCTTAGTTTACACCGGGGGAACTGAGGCTCAGAGTCGCACAGGGAGCTGTTCCGAATTACAAATCAGGTTAGTCTTGCAGTGAAATCCTGTTTTTCTGATCCGTGAATTGACCCTGGAGTCCCCAACAGGAATGGGGCTCGGTCCACGGATGGTCTAAAGCCTAAACAAGGATAAGAAAGGGACCGAGATCCAGGAAGTGGAGTTCAGAGTCCAAGAGGGCAGCCTCGTGCAGGGGGTATGCGAGAGGCGACTTTGAGCAATACTACTCTTCTGCAAAATCCCGTGTGGTGCTGCCACCTTGTGGTCAACTAGGAAATTGAACTCAAACTTTGCCATAATGCTACCTTTTCCCTTAAATGATAATGTTTTGTAAAAGAACTGGCATTTGCTCTATTTCTCTTTTTTCCTAATGCATTTGCTGGGTATTTCCAAGCTCCGTGATCATTAGAGAAATACTGAGGGACAAGTAGGAAGAGACATAACAATTTCACGACTGATTACTTTTTCTTTTTTTTTTAAATCTTTTGGCCCAGTGTCATGTGGAATCTTAGTTCCCCTGACCAGGGATCGAGCCCAACCCCCCTGCATTGGCAGCACGGAGTCTTAACCACTGGATTGCCAGGGAACTCCACAACCGATTACTTAGAAATTAAATTTAAAACCTCCATTTTTTCTAAACTCAGCCTTTGTGAGTGTAAAAGATATGTGGATCTGGAATATTTTATAATATGCATTTGCTATGTAATCACTCACTCACAAAACATTCTGAATTAAAATAATGGCAAATATTTGATATTTACCGTGTACCGTATCCATATTTTATGTGGATAAAAGTATTTTATAGATGCATAAAGTATCCATACAGACTTCCCTGGTGGCACAGTGGTTAAGAATCTGCCTGCCAATGCAGGGGACACGGGTTCGAGCCCTGGTCCGGGAAGATCCCACATGCAGTGGAGCAACTAAGCCTGCATGCCGCAACTACTGAGCCTGCGCTCTAGAGCCAGCGAGACACAACTACTGAGCCCGCGTGTCACAACTGCTGAAGCCCACTTGCCTAGAGCCCGTGCTCCGCAACAAGAGAAGCCACTGCAATAAGTCCACGCACTGCAACAAAGAGTGGCCCCCACTCGCCGCAACTAAAGAAAGCCCGCACACAGCAATGAAGACCCAACACACCCAAAAATAAATAAATTACAAAATAAAAAAATAAAGTATCCATACGTTATGTGGATTAATTTATTTAAACCTCACAATAACCCCCAAAGGTAAGTGTCATTACTATCCTCATTTCACATATAAAGAAACTGAGGCATGGAGATATTGAGTAATTTGCTCAAGGTCACACAGCAAACAGATGGTGAATTGGGAGTCCAACCCATGATGTCTGGCCTAGAAGCCTGTGATCTTAACCACAAGACCAGTGGTTCTCAAAGTGTGGCCCCTAGACCAGCAGCACCATCATTACCTGGAAACTCAATAGAACTGCAAGTTCCTGGGCCCTACCCCAGACCTTTTTTTTTTTTTTTTTTGGCTGCGTTGAGTCTTTGTTGCTGCGCACGGGCTTTCTCTAGCTGCAGTGAGCGGGGGCTACTCTTTGTTGCAGTGCGAGGGCTTCTCATTGCAGTGGCTTCTCTTGTTGCAGAGCACGGGCTCTAGGCGCGTGGGCTTCAGTAGTTGTGGCATACAGGCTCGGTAGTTGTGGCTCGTGGGCTCTAGAGCGCAGGCCCAGTAGTTGTGGCCCACGGGCTTAGTTGCTCCGCGGCATGTGGGATCTTCCCGGACCAGGGCTCGAACCCGTGTCCCCTGCATTAGCAGATGGATTCTTAACCACTGGGCCACCAGGGAAGCCAACCCCAGACCTTTTGAACCAGAAATTCTGGCGATGGGAACCAGCAGACTTTTAACCAGCCCTCCAGAGGATTCTGCCACAGGCCAAAGTGTGACAACCACTCACCTAGGCTATGCTACCTCTAATTGTTAGTATATTTAAATAAAAGCAACTCTGTGCCTACACCTACCCTGGAGATCAGTATGGTAGATCATATTACACTGTCGTTTATGTTACTTCATATAATTATGGCATATTCAAAAGACACTTTCCGAGACTTAAATATATATATATTTTTTTCTTTTTTGGAACATAGCAATTATATAATTAAGACCCTAAAAAAATTAGCTTCATTTCCCAAACTCATCAAACCACTGGTGACTGTTTTGATTAGGATAACAACCTACTTTTGGAGAGAAGAGGCCCAAGGGCAGAGGGTGTCGGTGGTTCTGAAGAGAAGCAGACGACACACCCAGGGGTTCAGAGCAGAGGCTGGCAGCAGGGAATAACTCCTCTTTTGCTCTAAAACAAAACATAAAGTAAATGTTAGAAAGAGGAAATTGCCTGGGCAGGAGGTATTTTTATTCCCCTCAGCTTGACAGCCAGAGAAAGAATGATGGGGCTTCCCCGGCAAAAGTAGGGTGACCCTCATTATAGCAATTTAGTTAAACTGGAACTATGCTTCCCCAAATTCCCTTCCCTGCACAGTTTCAGGTTGGCATGGGCCGCAAGAGACATTCTGGGGTGGAATTTGGAGGGCAGAAGTGAAACAGTAGCCATATTCCTTCTCTGGAGACTGGTTTGGGGTGTGAGGCCCCGTCGCAGCCCAAGCTCCTGTCTCAACTCGTTGGTGTGGGCAGCCACTGAGCTCACTGCCCCTCCAATCCCCTCCCCTGTGGGAGCCAGGCCTTCAGCTTCTGACTCCCGAGCCAGGTGTGTGGTTAATTCCACAGTGGAGGGCTCTGGCTTTTCCTGTAGGACACCCACTCGCTTGAACTTGGAGGCTTTTTGAAAGACATATGTGAGTTCCAGTCTGTCCTTTGGTCCCAGCTTCATGCTTGTGCGTTCCAGTTTGTCCTTGATCTCTCCCACTTCATATCCATCTTCATCTTCACTTCTAGAATACCTGCCCTGGAGACTTCAGACCCCAATACATAGGCTGTTTAGCTCACAAAATTATTTAGTGCTTATAATGTTATATATCACTCCTAGTGGTGGTGTTTTTTCCTCTAATTGAACCCTGACTGCTCTACGGGAACGGCGAGGACATCCCATCTGAGAACAGACAATGGACAAGCCAAGAGGAAAAAAACGAAAAAAGATGCTGGATACTGAAAGTGCCCTGGTTGAGTAAACCAGGGACTGTTAGGGTGACCCAGTTTTCAGGGGAAGAAAGACCAACCAAGATGTGGTAACCCTGACTTTTTGTGACATCCTAACACAGGGGCGCACAATCACAGTTTCATGGTTTGGTGGAAGGACATGAAAATAAGCCTACCTGGTGTGACCCAGCCCCACCACTTACCAGCTGGGGGACCTTAAGCAAGTTACTTAACTGCTCTTTGTCTCAGTTCACGCACATGTAAAATGGAGATGATAATAGTACATACCTCAAAGGTTGCTGAGGGGTTTGCGTGAATTAACATACATAAAGCACCTTGAATAATCATTGGCGTATAATAAGCACTATCTAATTTTCTTCTCTGTTTATAGGAGATGTTCATATTCACAGGTAACGCCAGTTCTCCGTGTGTTCCTTGGAGCATACCCTCCTTTCCCTCACTATTTGCTCCAGGGATTCCCCTTGCCTCTCTTGCAAGCATTCTCCTCATCTCCCTCACCTAAAACCCCACCATCAGCCCTTATGGAGGGTGTCTTTTGAGCAGCCTACCAACCCTTCCCTGGGTCTTCTCTGCCCTGACCTCACCTTACAGAAACCAGTTATCAGCATCTAAAATCCAAGGTGCAAAGAATCCTGTGAGGTCTGAATGGCCATGGTGGGAGAGCAGCCATGAGAGGCTTTTCCTGCCTATGTCACTAACTTATGGAGCATCTGCTGTATACCATGCAGACCAGCAGACCCATTACCTACAATGCTTCAGTCTTCCCAACAGCACGTTGGGTAATACCATCTCTGTTTCACGGGAGAAGCAGTTGATGTTAAGAGAGGTTAGGTCATTGCCCTAAATCACACAGCTTAAGGGTCATGGGGTCAGGATAGGAAAGCAGGTCCTTGTGGGCTGTGTCCAGAGGTGTGTGCCCACAACCACTGCTTCCAATGCTTCCTCTTCCCTCATCCCCTGTTTTGGCCTTGGGCAGAAGCCACCATGTTCAGACAGTGTACAATCAATTGTCCAGGACAACAAGAAGGGCAGGCAGTTCATCTCAACCACTTATAAGGTGGGTATTATCATCCCCATTTCACATGCGCATGAGCTGAGGCAAAGAAAGATTAGGTAAGCCCTGACTGTGCCTTCCTGTTTCCTAACGGGCCACTCCCTCTGGATTACAGGTTTTACTTCTCTCTAAAATATTCTCAGTCTTTGAGGAGGAACCACAGGGACCACGCAGAAATGCTTTGATCTGGTTACGTAGGAGCAAAGTTAATTCATTACATATGCATGCCTTAGCACAAGAAGACCGGTTTCTCTCAGGAAAGAGGCTGTTTACCTTTTGTTACATACAGGAACATAGAAAGACTAGCACAATGTGTGCTGTAACAAACCCCTGAATACAAACCACTCATCTTCAGCAATTAGCAACGATTTGTGAATTTTGTTTCATCTATTGCTTGAGACATCCTGAAATTTCACTCATAAATTCTTCAGTATACATCTCTCACTGGAAAGGACCTTTTACATCGCTAATAAATCACTGTGCCATGATTGCACCCAGCAAAAGTCATAGTAAATTAGTAGCATCTAAAAAAATTAACTAATATTAATAAGATTTTCAATAAATTAATAACATGCAATACTCAAACCCTATTCAAATGTCCTTGATTATCTCAAAAATGACTTTTTGTAGGTTTTTTTATATGGCTTGCTAAGCCACAAATACAGGCAAATGATCTGGTTATGACATACATAATCTCCCTCCCTCCCTCCCTTCCTTCCTTCCTTCCTTCCTAAGTATCTGTTGACTGCCTATTATGCCAGACCTGCTCCAGGCCCTGGTGAAAGGGCTTTTTTTTTTTTTGCGGTACGCGGGCCTCTCACTGTTGTGGCCTCTCCCGTTGCGGAGCACAGGCTCCGGATGCGCAGGCTCAGCGGCCATGGCTCACGGGCCCAGCCGCTCCGCGGCATGTGGGATCTTCCCGGACCGGGGCACGAACCCGTGTCCCCTGCATCGGCAGGCAGACTCTCAACCACTGCGCCACACGGGAAGCCCCTGAAAGGGCTTTTAAAGGCCACAGATTCTGTCCTCAAGGACTAATATGCTACCTGCTCCCTTCCCTGCCCCCCACCTGTACTCCCACGCACAGTCCTCATTTTTTTTTTCCCCCTAAGAACTTTCTTTAGGAATTAATTAAGCCCAAATCAGAAACTCCAGTTACTGCATTGTTAAATCTCAGGGTCTTTAGACAATTTCTAATACAATGTTTCTCAAACTGGTTTCTCCAACTATGAGCTTGGGTTACAAATATAGTGAATATGTTCACTATAAAGAATATAGCTGTGTTGGGACTTCCCTGGCAGTCCAGTGGTTAAGGCTCTATGCTTCCACTGCAGGGGGCACAGGTTCAATATCTGGTCACAGACCTGAGATCCCACATGCCACACAGCTTGGCCAGCTATATATACAGCTGTACAGAATAAAGCTAAGAGTGTTAGGCTGGAAAACATACACGTTTAGCTCTATACCTGAATAAAATAATTCTGCCAAAATAACATCACAAATGCAGGGTGATTAGGTGCAATATTTCTTAAAATGAGGTCTGTGGATCCCAGGATGAGGGATGCAATCTATGGACATACTTGGGGTAGATCATGGTTTCTCCAGTTTGAGAAACCAACATAGGGTAGTGGATCCCAAAGCTGGCTTTGTGTTAGAGTCTTCTGAGGATTTCTGTAAAAATATATGTGCCAGGGCTCCATCTCAAACCTGCTAAATTAGAATTTCTATGAGTGAGGCCAAGGAATCTGGACTGTAACATGCTCTTCAAGTGTTTCTGATGACTGACTAGTTTGAGAAACCATTGATCAAGGAGTTCCTCTACTTTTCTCCACTAATGCATGTTTAAGTCGGTCCTACAATTTCCTAACAAATACTCAACCCCCGCCCCCCACCCCCCAGCTTACTTTCCTCTGATTCTGCCCATTCTGTTGTAGACACTATTGTTGTTGTTTTGGGTTTTGGGGTGGTTTTTTTTTTTTGTATTTTATTTTATTTTTTGGCCACACCACACGGCTTGCAGGATCTCAGTTCCCTGACCAGGGATTGAACCTGGGTCACGGCAGTGAAAGCCCAGAATCCTAACCAGTAGGCCACCAGGGAACTCCTGACACTATTGTTGTTGATGTCTTTCTTATACTGAGCTGAGACTCCCTTTCCCTCAAGTTTTACCTAAGGATCCAGTGATATAGAGAGCACATTTAAATCAGAACCTGTAAAATTATTATTAAACAATAATCTTTGTATTATAACCTCTTAAGACACCCTGGCCTCTAAAAGGCTGGTAATTCTTGGAGAACATTTTTTGATAAAAAATACCTCAGGCTCAATACATTATGTTACTACATTCAGATTGATTCTTACAGGCTTTCTTTAATTCCAGTGATTCATAGACTAGCGTCTGACTAGACTACTAGGAAGTATCCATGACTATCTTTTGAAAATTTGGGGGAATAGTGTGAAATATATGTGTATAAGGATTGTGTTTGAGGAATGGAATTTGTTAAGCAAGGTAGATTTTATATTTTTCTCACGATGCATCCTTTGATTTTATTTTCAAGTTATTGAAAAATTTCCAATATTGTTTTCCTCCCTCTCTTCCTTTCTTCTTTCTGTCCTGCTCTCCTGCTGCTGTAGGCTGTGTTTAGTCTTCCTACTACGGGACAGGCAGAGGCTGAGCCCATTTGGATTCTGTTACAGCAATCTAGGAATGATGAGACAAAGGGTAGTGACAATGGGGATGAAGAGAAGAGATGGAAATGGCAGGGAAGGGACATGCCAGCACCAGACTGCCAAGTGCCTGTTAGGGCAAGGGAGGTGGAGGAGGGAAAATTACTGTGGGATTTGGAGGGAATAGGGGAGCGACTGGCAGAACTGGTAAGGTCTGAAGGAGCGAATTCTGAGGAGAATAAGGTAATACTTTTGGATATGTTGGTTTGAAGAACTGGTGGAAAAGGTTGACTAGGCTTTTGTACTGTAGTTCTGAACTTAGGATCATGTTTAGGCCAGAGGGAAAGGCTTTAAGCCAAAGTTATAAACCTCCAAGACTGAAATTTAAGGCATCAGTGAGAAGGTTGCAAGAGTATGTCAGGGGAAGGTAATCTTTCTCAGAATTTCTAGAATAGCAGAGAGGGCCCATGTCTAGTGATGCATATTTAGTAATACTTTTTTTTGTTTTGTTTTGTTTTTGTTTTTATTGAAGTATAGTTGATTTACAGTGCTGTGTTAGTTTCAGGTGTACAGCTGATTCAGATATATATATATATTCCATTTCAGATTCTTTTCCCTTACAGGTTATTACAAAATACTGAGTATAGTTCCCTGTGCTGTACAGTAGGTCCTTGTTGTTTATTTTATAAATAGTCGTGTGTATATGTTAATCTCAAACTCCTAATTTATGCTTTCCCTCCCCTCCCCACCACAATACTTTGTTTTCCTGATTTTCTGCTACATTTTCTGGGGGGTTTTTTTGTTTGTTTTTTGTTTTTGCGTGGGCATCTCACCGTCGCGGCCTCTCCCGCTGCGGAGCACAGGCTCCGTATGCGCAGGCCCAGCGGCCATGGCTCACGGGCCCAGCCGCTCCGCGGCATGTGGGATCTTCCCGGACCGGGGCACGAACCCACATCCCCTGCATCGGCAGGCAGACTCTCAACCACTGCGCCACCAGGGAAGCCCTCTGCTACATTTTCTACATAAATTTACCTCAGAAATTTACAATAAATTTTATTTTTCCTCAGGATTTATAAATATTTACTTCCTTTGGGTGATCTGTTTTTTTACTCGAGCTGTTCTCTGGCCAAACTATGTAAGTTGTTCAGTCTGTCTGGCAGCAAGTTCTTTGTCCTTGTAACTATTTTTTTTTTTAATGGTAAAATACACATGATGTGACGTTTACCACCTTAACCATTTTTAGATATACAGTTCAGTGTCATTACGTTTACTGACTTTGGGACTTCCCTGGTGGCGCAGTGGTTAAGAATCCGCCTGCCAGTGCAGGGGAGATGGGTTCAATCCCTGGTCTGGGAAGGTCCCACCTGCCGTGGAGCAACTAAGCCCGTGCACCACAACTACTGAGCCTGTGCTCTGGAGCCCGCGAGCCACAACTACTGAGCCCGTGTGCCACAACTACTGAAGCCTGCGAGCCTAGAGCCCGTGCTCTGCAACAAGAGAAGCCACTACAATGAGAAGCCCACGCACCACAACAAAGAGTAGCCCCCACTTGCCGCAACTAGAGAAAGCCCACACACAGCAAGGAAGACCCAACTCAGCCAAAAATAGGTAAATAAATTTATTTAAAAAAAAGTTTACTGACTTTGTTGTGCTACCATTACTACCATCCATCCTTAGAACACTTTTCATCATGTAAAACTGAAACCTGTACCTATTAAACACTAACTCCCCATTCTCCCCTCCCCTCCAGGCCCTGGCACCCACCATTTAACTTTCTGTATTTCACTTTCTGTGAATTAGACTCCTCTAGGAACCTCATGTAAGTGGAATCACACAGTGTTTGTCCTTTTGTGATGGGTTTATTTCACTCAGCATAATGTCCTCAAGGTTCATCCATGTTGTAGCAGGTGTCAGAATTTCCTCTATATTTTTTCTTAATTTTTATGTATTTAGTTACTTATTTTGGGCTGTGTTGGGTCTTCGTTGCTGTGCGCGGGCTTCCTCTAGTTGCAGCGAGCGGGGGCTGCTCTCCATTGCGGTGTGTGGGCTTCTCATTGCAGTAGCTTCTCTTGTTGCGGAGCACGGGCTCTAGGCACACAGGCTTCAGCAGTTGTAGCACACGGGCTCTAGAGTGCAGGCTCAGTACTTGTGGCGCACGGGCTTAGTTGCTCTGCGGCATGTGGCATCTTCCCGGACCAGGGCTCGAACCCGTGTCCCCTCCACCAGGCAGGCGGATTCTTAACCACTGCGCCACCAGGGAAGCCCCAGAATTTCCTTCCTTTTTAAGGATGAATAATATTTCATTGTATGTATATACCACATTTTCTTTTTCCATTCATCCATCAATGGACACTTGGATTACTTTCATCTTTTGGCTATTGCAAATAATGCTTCTGTGACCATGAATGTATAAATATCTCTTTGAGATGCTGGTTCATTTATTTTGGGTATATACTGGATCATACGGTAATTCTATGTTTAATTGTTTGAGGAACTGCCATACTATTTTCCACAGTGGCTGCACCATTTTACATTCTCACCACCAGTGCACAAGAATTCCAATTTCTCCACATGCTCACCAGCACTTGTTATTTTCTGTTATTGTTGTCGTTTTAATAGTAGCCATCCTAATAGGTGTGAGGTGATACCTCATTGTGGTTTTATGTGCATTTCACTAATCATTAGTGATGTTGAGCATCTTTTCATATACCTGTTGGCCACTTGTATGTCTTTTTTGGATAAATACCTATTCAAGTCCTTTCTTCGTTTTTAAATCAGGTTGTTTTTTGTTGTTGAGTTGTTCACATAATTCTTTTTTTTTTTTTTCAGCTGCACTACATGGCATGTGGAACTTCCCCAACCAGGGGCACCAGGGATTGAACCTGTGCCCCCTGCAGTGGAAGTGTGGAGTTTTAACCACTGGACAACCAGGGAAGTCCCGTCCATGTAATTCTTGATGGTTGTGTTTCAGTAAGTAATTTTTGTCCTTGTCCTCCTTTTCTTCTTTTTTTATTTTCAGCAAAGTGTGTAGCCTCTTAGAACTCTGGTGTGTAGTTTCAGTGTTCATTTAGGGATGAAAACAAACAACTGAAAAAAAAAGAATTAAAGAAAGCAAAAGAAATGTAGTAGCTTCTGGAATCTGGTGAATTATATATTTCACAAGCAAGTCTTGTGAAAAGGAATCATTTGACTCATGCAAGCTGAAAAGGACAGAGGTAGAGCAGATTCACTCATTTAAATCTTAACACAGGGTTCCCCTGAAGTCACCCCGATCCACTTCTTGCTCTGCTGCTTCTGGGTCTGTTCCATTCTGAGACCGCCTTTCCCAGTGTGCTTTTAAATGGCTGCCAACAGCCACCTTCTTCTTTTTCCTCCTCCCTCTCCTGCTTTTCCTCAAGTAAACTTTATTTTGACATAATTACAGATTTATAGAAGCGTTACGAGAATAGCATAAAGGATTTCTGTGTGCCCGTCTGTAAAGGAAAACTCACTTCCTTTGTTGTGTCCTTTACTCTTCCACTCACACACTCCACCTCTGACACCAAGTGTGTGGTAGTTTTTTCCACACGTTAAGCAATCCTGCAACACCAGTTGGGTGTCCTATAATTTAACTCAGTTCTGACACTGCCTGGAGATACCGCCGGATCCCACAGGTTAAGGGCTCGGTCCTATAAGACTGCGCCCCCTTCCTCCCCACCCTCGCCTTTTCAGATGCCAAGAGAAACTCCAGGTTGTCACCTGTGCTTCTGACCAACTGGCTATAAATTGGAGGTTCTCACAACCCCTTCCTCAAGTTCAATTACCTTGCTAGAGTGACTCACAGAGTTCAGAGAAATATTTATTTCCATTGACCAGTTTATTATAAAGAATACAAATTTACAGCCAGATGAAGAGGTATATAGGGCAAGATCTGGAAGGGTCCTGAGGAGAGGAGTTTCTGTCCCCGTGGAACTGGGGTGCACCACCTCCCAGTGTGTGGAAGCTTTCACCAACTAGGAAGCTGATCAAATCTTGTTCAGGACTTTTTATAGAGCTTAATCTCCATCCTCCCCACGTTCCCAGAGGTTGGTGAGTATGGCTGAAACTTCCAGCCTTCTAATCACTTTGCCTTTCTGGCGACCAGCTCCATCCAGAGGTTATCTTGGGGCCCACCCTAAGTCACCTCATTAGCATAAACTCGGGTGTACATGAGAGGGGCTCCTTATGAATGATCAGACCCTCCTATCCCTCAGGGAATGGCAAGGGTTTTAGGAGCTCAGAGCCAGGAACTATGACAAAGACCAAATGTATTTCTCATTATACCACATCCCTTAACCAGGTTCCCTAGTTAACTTTTTACCCCATTTGTTTTATCATTCTTTTTCTTGTCCCTTACTTTATACATATACTATCTGCGTGTGTATGTGTATAATGTAATTTTTTGGAACCATGGGCAATGAGTTGCAGATGTGATGACTATCTCTCAATACGTCAGTGTGTAGTATCTAAAAACAAAACTATCAACCACAGTATAGTTATGAAAACACAGTGATTAAAAACAAGATATTAAACTTGATATAATAACTCAGATTTCACTAATTGTTCCAATAACACCTTTTATAGGGGGAAAAATATTGCAGGTTTTGAGTTGCGTTCTATTGTCAGTCTCTTTAGCTATTGCTGAATTCTCCTCCATAAGGTTGTAACATTTTGCATTCCCCTCCGGAATGTATTACAGGAGTAGCTCTATTCTTATTCACATCCAATGAGAAAAAATAGGTCCAGGTCACCCACCAATAAACTCAATTTCTTGGAACTGAATCTTTTATGCCCTGATTGGTCTGATTTGATTCATGTGTTCTTCTCTGAACCAATTACTGTTGTCAGGAGACATAGGCTTGCTGATCAGCTTACCCTGGGTCACATACTTCTTTCCAGGAGCCAGAGTGGATTCAGGTTCACCTGAAGCATGTGGGCTCAGAGTGTGGAGTAAGGGGTGGTTCCCCAATGCAAAATAAGGGAACAATTACTACAGAGTAGAGCTGGGTAAAATCAACAGCAACAACTATCCAATACACTCTCCCCTTAACAGATATCCAACCTACACATACGCACCAAAACAACAAATGTCTACTGAGCTTGGCAAAAGAAAAACGGATATATCAAAACTAGAGCATAGGTAGACTCCAACCTCATTTTTCATTTTCATGCAGTAAATATTTTAATGTCTCTTCTTTTGTTCATAGCACAGAGATATTTTGATCTAGGTACTGCCTCTGTTTAATTTTATTTTGTTTTTCAATTTAATCAATCACAACAGCTCTAGGTAGCAGCAGGAAACGGCATATCGTGTGGTCAGGCCACTCAAGAGGGCTGTCCTCTTGCTCTCTGTACATGCCCTGCCTGACCAGGGCCCGCTTCACCTACACCTACTCATATAACTGACCTTCCTACTTGCCCCGGCTCCAGCTGGTGATTGTTCTTATCGAAGGGGCTGTGAGGGGCGTGCCTCTCTGCTGGTTTCCCTGGTAACCAGTGAGCCCATCTGATGTCAATTCCCCTATAACTGGGAATATCCCCTTCCCCAGGGAGTAAAGCCTGCCGCCGAGTCCTGCCCACTGGGTACATAGAGGGGTGTCACTCCAGGACCTTGCTCCAGATGTGTAAGCTCCCCATCCATTAAACCATTGATGTCTCTGTTGCTTACTTGGGACTCTTTCTTTGGTCTTTTTTTTTTGGCCACTATGGCGTGGCTTGCTGGATCTTAGTTCCCCGACCAGGGATTAAACCCGGGCCCCCAGCAGTGTAAGTGTGGGGTTCTAACCACTGAACTACCAGGGAAGTCCCTCTTCCTTCAGTCTTAATGCTGGGCAAGTGCAGGCCTTGCAGGCATGCGGGGTACAGCCCAATACATATTCATCCTACTTTTGAAAAGTATGTCTTAAAAAAATAAAAGTATGTACTTGAAATCATTTTACAAAGTGTTAACTCAAGCAAAAACTTAAACCCAGGGTTTTTTTGTTCCAAGCCACAGGACTTCTGAAATTGTGATCTTTTTAAAATAACTTAGGTGCTACTTTCCTCTCAGTTTCTCACAAAAAGAAAATCTTAAGAAGTTTCATTGTTAGAATGTTTATTTTTTTGTTTTTTTTCTTCTTTTTTTTTCTAGAATGTTTATTTTTTCCTGCCTTTTCAAATGACAGAATTTTCATCTTTCATAGAAATCGGAGGGCTCACCGTGTAGGGTGATGATTTGTTGCTATCCCATGTTTCTTCTCAAGCTCATTTTTCTTCGGGTTATAAAGCTTCTGAATGGTCAGTTGCTGTCACAACAGATCTTCAGTCTTGTTTCTGTGCTCTCAGTCCTGTCTCTGGGCAGTTTCTTTTTTTAAATTTATTTATCCATTTAGTTATATTTTTTTGGCTGCATTGGGTCTTTGTTGCTGCACGCAGGCTTTCTCTAGTTGTGGCCAGCGGGGGCTACTCTGTTGTGGTGTGTGGGTTTCTCTCATTGCGGTGGCTTCTCTTGTTGTGGAGCACGGGCTCTAGGCGCACAGGCTTCAGTAGTTGTGGCTCATGGGCTCTAGACCTCAGGCTCAGTAGTTGTGGCGCACGGGCTTAGTTGCTCTGTGGCATGTGGGATCTTCCTGGACCAGGGCTCGAACCTGTGTCCCCTGCATTAGCAGGTGGATTCTTAACCACTGCAACACCAGGGAAGTCCTCGTGGGCAGTTTCTTGAAGCCCAGTAACGTTAGCTCTGTCAGATGTGTCTGTACCAGGACAAACTGATTTCTTGTTTTAGGTCCAAAGAGTATTTGGAAAAGTATTTTCTGAACCTAATTGTTTAGTGTACTTTCAAGCACACACATTTTATTCCCCTAGTCACTGAACCTCAAAAAGTCCTACTATTCCTTGATATAGGAATGTACTCCTTTTTATTTTCTGTAGTAAACTTTTCACATTCCACTAAGTAGAGACCAGAAATGCCTTAAAAAAAAAAAAAGAATTGCATTGAAATGTCTCTCTCCATTTTTAATCAACAACTAGACTAATAATAAACAAAGGAAACCCTGCCTGCATCGTCATGTAGGTTTAAAGGAGGAAAATGCAGGAAAGTGTTTTTGGAAAGTATTGAAGGATGCAGGGAAGAGGAAAGAGCCCTCAGAGATGGAGGCAGGACATCCGGGTCCTAATCTAACTGTGTGACCACAGCCAAGTTGCTTGTACTTTCTGGGAGTTAGACTATGATATCCAAGAAAAAACTTTCAGAATTTAATACAAAAGTTATAATTCTCCCCAAAGTGACAGTGACAGTCTTCATGAGAGAACCACCCTAAGTTTGTAATCTCACAATTCAGATTTTCCAGATAGAAGTCATTTGTATAAATTTCCCTAATGTAATGATAAAACCTGTCCTTTCTATCTATTTATTTATTTTTTGTTTGTTTTCCTATACTTCTATTTATTTGAGTGGGGAAGGGAAGAGGGCATATTCCTAGTGAACATGCTGTCTTCACCCAGCACAAGGTAAACATGAGGCAATCTGTTTAAAAGACAAGCTACAGGGGCTTCCCTGGTGGCACCGTGGTTAAGAATCCGCCTGCCAATGCAGGCGACACGGGTTCGAGCCCTGGTCCGGGAAAATCCCACATGCCGCAGAGCAACTAAGCCCGTGCGCCACAACTGCTGAGCCTGTGCTCTAGAGCCCACAGGCGACAACTACTGAGCCCGCGTGCCTAGAGCCTGTGCTCCGGAACAAGAGAAACCACTGCACTGAGAAGCCTGTGCACCACAACGAAGAGTAGCCCCCGCTCGCCGCAACTAGAGAAAAGCCCGTGCAGCAGTGAAAACCCAATGCAGCCAAAAATAAAAAAAAAACAAAACAATAAAACCCCCAAAAACGACAGAAGACACCACGCCCTTACAAAAGGAGGAAAAGGCAGATGAGTTATTCCTTTACAAACACTGTTCTGACTTCTAATTGGGAGGGCATGGGAAGATCACTTGAGGCTCTTGAGTGATGCTGGCTACTTCTCCAGAAAATTCCTTACCCTAAAGCAAACAGCAATTATGTCTTGAAACCCATTTTTTTTTGCCTACATTCTACATCTGTCAAATTGGATTAAAATGTGGAAGAATTTTGAAATAGAAACAGAATGGGACAAAGTAGTCTCTAAAACCTCTTTAAAAAACAAGTGGTCAAAATTAATTTCTAGAATTCCAGTCAGCAACTCTGGACGTTCTTATTACAAACTAGAGGAGTTGTTTTGATAAATGGCCTCCATGTCTGAAAGCTTTGCCTCCAGTTCTTCTAATTAAAAAAAATTCTAAAGTGTATGTTCATTATTTTTAAGGCAAACAATATCTCCAGTTTCCTCTGTTACTATCACTTAGTCTAGAGACTACACTTAGTTACACATGACCCCATGTCCCTCCAAATATAAAAGTAAAATAATTTAACTACCAGGAAATGTCTTAGGAGGGATTCTTATTAGAGAATATTTATTCATTCATTTAAATGTTAATTAAGAGCATTCTGGGCATGTAGTAATGAACCAAAATAAAGACTCTGATCTCATGAAGCTGGATTCTGATGAGGAGAGACCCATAATTTAAAAATACATAACATCTACAAAAAATAAGGGCTGCAAAGAAAAACAAAGCATCTTAAGGATGCAGAACAGGTTGGGAGGCATCTGTTTCATTTAGGTAGGGTGGTCCAGGAAGACCTCTCTGATAAGGTGAGATCTGAGCAGAGACTTAAATAAAGTGAAAGCATGAAACATGAGGTTACCTAGAGCAGGAGTTGGCAAACTTTTTCTGTAAGGGGCCACAGACATGGTTTTTGGCTTTGCAGGCCACACAGTTTCTGTTGCAACTATTTCAGCTTTGCCCTTGGGGCAAGAAAGCAGCCATAGACAATATAAATGAATGGGTGAGGCTGTGTTCCACCAATCCCTTATCTATGGACAGTGAAATTTGCATTTCATGTACTTTTCATGTGTCACAAAACATTATTTTTCTTTTGATTTTTTTCTAACCCTTTTAAAATGTAAAAAACATTCTTAGCTCAGAGGCTGTACAAATATAGAATGTGGGCTATGTTTGTTGACCTCTGATCTCTGATTCCTGAGCTCAAGTACACACATTCCAGGAGAGGGAACAGTTAGACCCTGAGGCGGGAGCAGCAGTATGACTTGCTGATAGAAAGCAAAGGAAATGTGTCAGCTTCTAACTTTTCTTCCTGACCACAACTTGTTCTATTTCGAACTCCCCATAGAAGACAGATACCACATTTCAGAGGAGTGAATGAATCTGGAAAAATTTCTTAGAGGAAGTAGATTTTGAACTGGTTTGGCTTTGAAAAACAAACAAGGTTCCAACAGATGGGCCTGGACATGGAGAGAGAAAGTGTTCTAGTTAGAGGAGTAACCTAAATAAAGGCCTGAAAGTGTAACAGGGAAGAACCTTTGTATTCTATTACAAGTTAATCATCAAAGGGATGTTGCCTATAAGCTTAAATTACACATAATGACCCATCTCTGGGACCCCTGCCTCCCAGGTAATGAGCATTAAGCTGAAATACCTTTGTTTAGCTACAGGAAACATCCTGACCATGCAAACCTATGAATGATTGCAGGAAGGAAGAAATTAACATATCCCTTCTGGAGGCTGTTGGGAAGCAGGAAATGTTTGACTTTACCCCCTCCCCTCTGAGTAAAAAAGAAGCCTGAATTCTAACTTGGACAAGATGGTTCTTTGGGACACAAGTCTACCGTCTTCTCTGTCCACTGGCTTTCCTAATAAAGTTGCTATTCCTGCCCCAACACCTCGTCTCTCAATTTATTGGCCTTTTGTGCCGAGAGAAGTGTGAGCTTGGACTCAGTGAGGAAAGTAGCAAAGTAACAGGTGAGTTATAGGCCCTTGTGATCCTACTCCAAGTACTGTTTGTTTGTGTTGCATATCCTTATATCTTGACATGGAAGCCTGTAAATCAGGGGTCCCCAACCCCCAGGCCGTGGACTGGTACTGGTCCATAGTAGTACTTCCATGTTAGGAGCCGGGCCGCGCAGCGGGAGGTGAGTGGTGAACGAGTAAGTGAAGCTTCATCTGCCTCTGCCCATCACTCCCCATCACTCACATTATCTCCTGAACCATCCCCACCCCCCCACTCTCCAGCTGTCCGGTGCCAAAAATGTTGGGGACCGCTGCTGTAAATGGCAGTTCTCAAATTCTAGCCTGCATCAGAAGCCTGGGGGAGCTTATTAAAACCAAGTATCAGATCCCACCCCTAGGGGTTCTGATTAGGTAGGTCTAGGGCTGAGCCTGAAGATGTGCTTTCCTGGTAAGTTCCCAGGTGATGCTGACGCTGCTGGTCCTAGGACCCCACTTGGAAAACCACAGCCCTACAGGGGTGTCTGCTACAGAGGAAGGATGGGGTCTAGAAGTCTTCTACTGAGCTGACCTTCAGAAAGGGGTAGTACCTGAGAATAGTGCCAAGCCCATGGTAGGTTTTCTTGTGCATGAACTCCCTTCCTCTCCTGGCTTCTTTCCTGCAACTATCCAGAAGGGCTTAAAATTTGTAAACATGCTTCATGTGATACTTCTGCTTCCAGATTTTAAAACAAGTCATAGACACGTTTTGCCATCAGCAACAAACAAAGCAATAACATGGAATGGCACGCAGCCCACAACACACTCAGGGAATCCTAGGGTGTCACCGAAGAGAGACAAAGGAAATTGGAGACCTTTTGGAACTGACTCTCACAGTGAGTTTGTGTGTCTTTCTCACAAATTAAATCCTCCAGCAGCTAAGAATATCGTACTGAAGCTCCTGTTTACACATACTATTGATTCTTTCGTCTAGCCACATCTAGGTGAAACTGAGTAGCACATACTTCTTTGAAATAATTCACTTGCATCAACTTTCCAATGATTAGCAAAAAATCCGGAAGGAATACAATTGGAACGTCAGTATGCTCTGAAAGAAACATGTTTTTAAAAATAGAAAATACCAAAAATAAAAATTCTCCTTTGTACTCCAAAATTAAACAGTGAAAAGTGAGGTAAACACAAACACACACACATACATTTGGAAGCGGCACTGCAAAAACATTCAAGTTAAAATTGAACTAAAATCTAATTAAGAATATAGAGCAGAAACTCGAAGCTTGAATGATCAAAATAACTTCTGTCTGCTGACCAGCCCTTCTAAGGGATAAGGCCCTGTCTACAGATTCTGTGGCCTAACTGGCTAAGGCTTGTATCACCTGGCCCTGTGCCCACACCCCCTGCTGTGGTTTACTGGGCACTTGGTCCAAGGATGGCCTATCTCAGGCTCCCCATGCACCTCCCCAAGCATGGCCAGGCTTGGACCCCTGAGCTGAGCCAATCAGATTGCTCGTCCAGGGGTTGGCAATTTGTAAATCAAGGGAGTAAACCGAGGCAGGCTGGGTCAATGGAGGATGAGAACTAAGTAAGGGCTCACTGTGGACCGTGGAGTTGAGGGTCTGAAGGAGCCCGGTTGTAAAGAGAGGAGGACAGATTCACAAGAAAGAAGCGGAGAGTCCATGGGGCTGCTAAGGGAAAAAGGGACAGACTTGTTCTGGACGGTTCTCAAGTCCCAGTGCACATGTATCCTTAGAATCAACTCCCTTTTTCTTGAAATAAGTAACTCATGTGGGTTTCTTTAAAGGGACCTGATGCAAACAGCAGCTGTGTTTCTAATTGCTACCATTGTTTTTAGTTAGGAAAGCAAAGCATTTATTTTAAAGCAATCCAGCTTATATACTGGGGGAAAAATGGTTTAGAAGCAGGCATGGATCTAGGTTTGGTGAGGCCTGAAGCTTATACAGATTGGGTGGCCAGCTTTAAAAAAAAATAGGAATGCCAAATTACCGATAAAAAATAGGTACAGGACCCTAGAAGGGGCCTGTGCGCATGAGGAGACGTAAAGCCAAGCTTCATTAACTTCACCGTATATTCAACTCTGTTTAGAAGTGAGAACCTGATCCTCAGGGGCAATGTGACCTTGGATACTTCTTTCTCCAGCAATAACCAAGTTTAATTTAAGTAAAAAGTGCCCCACAAAGACATTATACTATCCTCATGCCTTACTTGTGTGTTTTCAAGCTGTAGCTAATGAACCATTCGTGGGCATGAACAGCATTTGTTATAGGATGAAATAGAAAAGAATAGAGGAGAAAACCAGGTGTATCACATGATAGATGAGTAACTGCCATCTTGTGAGACTTTTGCTCCAGTTTTACAAATAGATATGCCAATGGGTCTCATACTGTTTGGTCTCAGGATCTCTTCACGCCCTTAAGATATAGAGAGGGCGTCAAAAAGTTGTTTATGTGGGATATTTCTATTGACGTTTACTGTATTAGAAATTAAAACTGAGAATTCAAAATTTTATTTTAAAATTAATGATTGATTTGTTTATTTATTTACTTATTTCTGTGTAAATAAATGTTGCGATCACCCCAAGGAGGCAGAGTGAACCCAACCACTGAGTATCTAAGTGGTGACCACTACCAAGGGTCTCTCTTCTCCTGCTTTGATTCGCTAACTGGTTCTGTTTCCTGCTGGCAGGCATGCATTCTGAGCTGCTGCCTGCTGGCTGGCCAGCGTGCTCTTTGAGCTGTGTTGCTGCCTGCTAGGGAGCTTACACCCTGAGTTGGCTGCTTTATGCTGCATCTGCTGGGTCCGCCCAAGCCTCTGTTACACATGTAATCAACCTAAGTTGAAAGTTTTGATAATTGATGTTTAAGGCCTGGAGAATGTCATTGAGGCCCTCTTTCAAGTAGCCCTGGGTTATTTGTCTCACAACCTTTGCCAGATGCTACCATGCTGGAAGAGGTCACCCCTCTCCAGACCTCATGGCTACTTGGGGAGCCTTGGGGTCGATACAGTGAATAGCAATGGGAGTTTGAATGGTTTACAGACATCATTGCCATCCCTATACGTGATGGAGCTCTCTGGAGAGCTGCTGCTTTTTATCCCTTTATGGGGTCATCCGTAACTAAGGACAGGACACAGTGTCAGCACAATTAGCTGGACTTCAGGCAGTCATCTTAGCCCTGATCCCTAGCCAACAAATGTTTACAGATGCATGGGTTGTTCATTGCCAATAGTCAGCCATCTGGTCCAGCCAAGTGGCAGCAACAATTCCTTATCCAAGGTTGCATCCTTATGGGTCAAACACTCTAGGAATCTCTTGCTTCACAGATACCCAAAATATAAACCAAGGTCACCCATATCTCTGCACCTACGAAAGCAACAATATGAGGGCTCACCAAGACCCTTCTTATCTCCTTTGCAGTTCTAAATATTATTGATAGCAACCAACGCACACGTTTCACTTTGCAAAATACAGAACACTGGGCTCTTAAGGCATTCAACAGAACTTTCACCTCCCTAACCAGCCTACAGGCTTCATAGAACACCATAATGGTTTGTTTCTTACAAGTTCAAATTCAATTAAACGAAACATGGCCACATTCCAGACATCAGTCCAATATCAAGGGTGAATTTTAATAAGGAGTCCGACCCCGTTGTTGCTATTTGAGTGTTGACACCTTCCAGC
Source organism: Phocoena phocoena (assembly GCF_963924675.1). NCBI lineage: Eukaryota > Metazoa > Chordata > Mammalia > Artiodactyla > Phocoenidae > Phocoena > Phocoena phocoena. The sequence goes on from NC_089227.1 coordinate 13,248,845, forward strand.
CTCTGTGCCTAACCTGGCCCTCTCGCCCCACAGCTGAAGCCAGTGACAAAGCTCAAGGAGCTGCCTCCCTTTGTGCCAAGGAAAAGTTCAGCCCACGCACGATCTGGTCCGCGTGAGGGAGCCCTCACTTCAGCCCCACCCCAGTTGCTTCTCCCTGCTTTCTTCAGCTGTTTTTGGAAGAAGACTCCAGTCGCTTCTCCCTGCTTTCTTCAGCTGTTTTTGGACCTTCTTTGGAGCCTGCCCTGCTCTTCCCAGAAAGCCTGATTATGTGAGTAATAGCATTCTTCATACCCTCTTAGTGTGTGTGGTGTGTTAGTCTCAAAACTGGAGTCAAAGTTTGCTTGTGGGATCCACATACTTCCACGGGATGACCAGAGCAATACCAATAATAAACCCACTTCATGTTAGGTAAAACAATAACACTTTAAAACAATAAAGTGTGGCGCAGTGGTTGGGAGTCCGCCTGCCGATGCAGGGGACGTGGGTTCGTGCCCTGGTCTGGGGGGATTCCGCGTGCTGTGGAGCGGCTGGGCCCGTGGGCCATGGCCGCTGAGCCTGCGCATCCGGAGCCTGTGCTCCGCAACGGGAGAGGCCATAGCAGTTAGAGGCCTGAGTACCGCAAAAAAAAAAATAAAAAAAAATAATAAATTTATTTATTTATTTTTGGCCGCATTGGGTCTTCATTGCTGCGCGCGGGCTTTCTCTAGTTGCGGCGAGCAGGGCTACTCTTTGTTGCAGTGCACAGTCTTCTCATTGCGGTGGCTTCTCTTGTTGTGGAGCACAGGCTCTAGGCACGTGGGCTTCAGTAGTTGTGTTTCACGGGCTTAGTTGCTCCACGGCATGTGGGATCTTTCCGGACCAGGGCTCGAACCTGTGTCCCCTGCATTGGCAGGCAGATTCTTAACCACTGCGCCACCAGAGAAGTCCCAACACATTTTTAAAAATAAAAAATAATGATCTTCTTCAAAATAGGGAAGTATTTAGTGAGAAGAATGTGGGTTTTTTTTACATTAAAAATGTTTTATTAAGGCCTCGCCTAATAGAAGACAGTTTGATTCTCACCTTCTTTTTCATTAGTCTGTTGCAAGGTGTTGTTCTGGTTAAAGTGTTTGAAGAAAATTCATCCTCACTGTTATGTAGTTAGCAAGGGGAAGAAAATTTTGTTTTTAGATGATTATTAGATAATTGTGACTGTTGTGTGATACTACCCCCAATGCTTGACAAGTGGTGGTTTCCTAAGTTGCAATGTGTAATCTAAAACCATATCAATGAACTTTTCCTACTCGGCTACATTAAGATCCATCTTTTGCACTTTTTTTTTTTCATCTTGCACTTTGAATAGATATTTTACCCATGCTTGGTTTTTTAACATCATGGATTGATAATTTGGGAAATATTGATTAACTGAGTTATGCAAGTCTTATAAAAGTTAACACACTTCATTATGTAATATAGAAAAAATTACCTTTGGAATATGACTATAGATCTTATTAGAAAAGTCTTACAGTGTTGGGAACCTGTCAAGCTCATGGTGGTAGGCACAAGTTTTCCAAAATTTCACTTGTCACTTGAAGGCTTAAATTTTATCTTGGGCAACAAACGCTGTCAGTTGTCTTCACTTTATTCAGTTTTGAGGAAATACCTGCCAAATACTCAAATGTGAATAACTCTAGTTTGGGCAGGTGTTCTTTGAAGTATAAATGGTATTTCATGAAAAATGCAACTCGTTCAGTTTGCAAGTCAAGGGCTTTTCGTGGACAACTTCAGGATGCAACAAAAGTGCTTTATGCCTGTTTATGTCATACACAAGATATTAAGATGCGTATGCAAGGATCAAGATTTGATAAAATTAATGACTTTTTACTGCTTGATCAAGAACATTCTTAATGATACTGGCTTTTTAAAAAAAGTACATGGAGATAAAGAATGCAGTAGCTGCTGCTGGTTTGGTGCCACTCCCTTGATTGGTATTGAGGCACCAGCAATTTTAAGAGACTAGGAATATGGAGTCAAGTGTTCTGTTCTGGCCCCTATGCTACCCAGCATAGAAATTTCCATGTAGCAGAGGCTCAGTAAGTATTTTTTAGGTGATTGATGCACTGTGTGACCTTGGGAAATCACTTAGCTTCCCTGGGTTTCAATTGACTATAAACTGAGGTGAACCTGGTGATCCTTAAGACTGAGAAACAACGATGATTCCTCGTTGTTTCGCTTAAAGTAAAAACTCGCCTTTTAGGTCTGCCTGTCACTATCTCATTCCTTCGCTAACTTAAAAAGAGAGCTTTCATTCCTTTCTAGATTCAAGTAAACAGTAGGAGTTTTATTTATTTTTTCCCAACCTTCCTAGAAATAGAAAATCCTTTGTAGGTACACTGTGTCCTACATTTGGAAACATACAAGTGGATACAGGTGGTCAAACCCTAAAGGCTGCTCCCCTATAAATGTGCATTTCTGTAAGGGAGCAGAGCACATCGATAATCTGATGGGTTAGTTCACCTGTGGAGAATAGTATCTTCTCATCTTTTAAATTGGTGCTAGATGATTGGCAACATCCATTAAAATCCTTATAAAAGACCCCGACTTATTTGGAGGTAGGTGAAGAGAATGAATCCAAATCAAATGAAAAACCAAGAGGTGAACAATTTTTAAAAAAATTTATTCGGGAGTTCCCTGACGGTCCAGTGGTTAGGGCTTGGCTCTATCACTGCCGTGGCCTAGGTTCAATCCCTGGTCGTGGAACTAAGATCCCGCAAGCTGCGTGGCATAGCCCCCTCCAAAATTTTTTTTTATTGAAGTATAGTTGATTTATAATGTTGTGTTAATTTCTGCTGTACAGCAAAGTGATTCAGTTATATACATATATATGTATATATATATTCTTTTTCATATTCTTTTCCATTATGGTTTATCACAGGAGATTGAATATAGTTCCTTGTGCTATACAGTAGGACCTTGTTGTTTATCCATTCCATATATAATAGTTTGCATCTGCTAATTCCAAACTCCCAATCCTTCCCTCCCTCCCCCCCCGCCCCGTTGGCAACCACAAGTCTGTTCTCTATGTCTGTGAGTCTGTTTCTGTTTCGTAGGAAAGTTCATCTGTGTCATATTTTAGATTCCATATATGTGATACATGATATTTGAAAAACATGGAACCCTTCACGAATTTGCATGTCATCCTTGTGCAGGGGCCATGCCAATCTTGTCTGTACCATTCCGATTTTAGTATATGTGCTGCCGAAGCGAGCACAGGACTGGGTTGAAGTGTGTCCCCCTCCTCCCCTCCAATTCATGTCTATCCGTGACCTATGAATGTGAACTTGTTTGGAAATAGGATCTTTGCAGATGTAATTAAGTTAAGATGAGAACATGTTGGATTGGGATAGGCCATCTTATAACGAGAGGGAGACAGAGACACAGACACAGAGAAAAGAAGGTCATGAGACCGTGGGGGCAGAGACTGGAGTAATGGAACTTCAAGCTGAGGAAACCCAAGGGTGGCCAGTAACCCCTGGAAGCTAGAAGAAGCAAGGAGACATTCTCCCCTACAGGTTTCAGAGGGAGCATGGTCCTGCCAACACCTTGATTTTAGACTTCTGGCCTCCAGAACTGGGTGAGAATAGTTACTCTAAGCTACCTCACTTATGGTGCTTTGTTACAGCAACACTAGGAAACGAATACAGCATGTTAAAAATCATCCATTTGAGAAAAGTCAATGTCATTAACTCTAATTAGTTCTTAGACATCTCTAGGTCTGAGATTTAGGTGGAAATATTGCCTTATGCCTGTGACCTTTAAAGATATGAGTCTTTAAAAGATAACAGTGAAAACTCATCGAGTTTCCATGTCAGGAGACCTTATAGGTATAACCTTGGTTTTTCTGACCCTGGTCACTGGTTCCAGCTCCCTGGAAAGACCCATTTCCCTCCGCACATTTTTAGAAGCCCCCAGTGCAGGGCCCTGACTGGGTGATGCAAGGGGTACAGGGCAAGTGCTTCCCTAAATGCTGTGCCCCAGGGTTTGCCCTTACTGTACTTCTAGCCCCACCCCAGAGTGCTCACAAGTGTGCATGAACAAAAAGTCATTGTCGAAACCACACCAAAGACACCCTGGATGAGACTTCCCCAGTGGGCAGTTAGAATCTGCATTTCATGAAACTTTCCAGGTGACTCTGAGGCTGACCTAGGTTCCCTGGCTCTATTTGTTCCAAGTTTTAGGCCTCTTTTTTTTTTTTTTTTTTGGCCATGCCAAGGGGTTTGCGGGATCTTAGTTCCCTGACCAGGGATTGAACCCAGGGCCTCAGCAGTGAAAGCACCCAGTCCTAACCACTGGATCTCCAGGGTCACAATGAGGCCCAGAAATATGATTCAAAATATGTTTTGCCTTATACTTGCCATATTCACATGGGTTTAAAGTGCAAATGTTCCAAGGAAAGATAACACATTGTCGTGCAGCAGGGGAGCCTGGGGGACCTAGGGCAAAGAAGAGGTTGGAAATGAAGAACAAATGAAAGAAAGACTGTATAAGCTCAATAACAAAATAACAAACAACCCAATCCAAAAATGGGCAGAAGACCTAAATAGACATTTCTCCAAAGAAGACATACAGATGGCCAACAAACACATGAAAGAATGCTCAACATCATTAATCATTAGAGAAACGCAAATCAAAACTACAATGAGATATCATCTCACACCAGTTAGAATGGCCATCATCAAAAAATCTAGAAACAATAAATGCTGGAGAGGGCGTGGAGAAAAGAGAACCCTCTTGCACTGTTGGTGGGAATGTAAATTGGTACAGCCACTATGGAGAACAGTATGGAGGTTCCTTAAAAAACTACAAATAGAAATACCATATGACCCAGCAATCCCACTACTGGGCATATACCCTGAGAAAACCATAATTCAAAAAGAGTCATGTACCAAAATGTTCATTGCAGCACTATTTACAATAACCAGGACATGGAAACAACCTAAGTGTCCATCATCGGATGAATGGATAAAGAAGATGTGGCACATATATACAATGGAATATTACTCAGCCATAAAAAGAAACGAAATTGAGTTATTTGTAATGAGGTGGATGAACCTAGAGTCTGTCATACAGAGTGAAGTAAGTCAGAAAGAGAAAAACAAATACCATATGCTAACACATATATATGGAATCTAAGAAAAAAAAAAAGGTCATGAAGAACCTAGGGGTAAGACAGGAATAAAAACACAGACCTACTAGAGAATGGACTTGAGGATATAGGGCAGGGGAAGGGTAAGCTGTGACGAAGTGAGAGAGTGGTATGGACGTATATACACTACCAAACGTAAGGTAGATAGCTAGTGGGAAGCAGCCACATAGCATAGGGAGGGCAGCTCAGTGCTTTGTGACCACCTAGAGGGGTGGGATAGGGAGGATGGGAGGGAGGGAGATGCAAGAGGGAAGAGACATGGGAACATATGTATATGTATAACTGATTCACTTTGTTATAAAGCAGAAACTAACACACCATTGTAAAGCAATTATACTCCAATAAAGATGTGAAAAAAAAAGACTGTATAGTAATGAAGGTACAAAGAATTAATGAGATTTCATTTGCATGAAATATCCAGAATAGGCAAATCCATAGAGACTAAAAGTAGATCAGTAGTTGCCAGGGGTTGGGGAGGCCAGGGAATGTGGAGTAAGTGTTTGATGCGTACAGAGCTTCCTTTTGGGGAGATGAAAAAGTTCTGGAATCTTCAGTAGGTGAGTGGATAGGTACAGTGTGGTACATCAGACAATGGAATATTATTCAGCACTGAAAGGAAATGAGGTATGAAGCCATGAAAAGAAATGGAGGAAACTTAAGTGCATATGACTAGGTGAAATAAACCAATCTGAGAAGGCTACGTACTATATGATTCCAGCTGTAAGACACCCTGGAAAAGGCAAAACTGTGGAGCAGTTACTAGTAGTTAGTGAGAAGGGAGAGATTGACTACGTGGGAGCACAGAGGGTTTTTAGGGCAGTGAAAATACTCTGTATGATACTACAATGAGGGATGCATGTCATTACACATTTGTCCAAACCCATAGAATGTACAACACCAACGGTGGACCCTAATGTTTATATGGACTAAGGTGACTCAAATGCCTTGGTAGCCTATCTAAGTAAACCAAAACCTAGCCACTCAAATCCCAGAAAATAAAATTTAAGAACAAACAGTCAGGACTTCCCTGGCAATCCAGTGGTTGAGACTCCATGCTTCCAATGCAGGGGGTGTGGGTTTGATCCCTGGTCGGGGAGCTAAGATCCCACGTGCCACGTGCCAAAAAGCAAAAAAACAAAAAAACAAACAGTCAGCTAGTTTTCCCCCCCAAAAGCAACTGCTCAAGCTATAGCCAATCAAATAATTTCTTCGCTTTCTTTCCAAGTCTCCTCCTATAAAAGCCTTTCTACTAGCTCCTGTAGGTGGAGTGTTTCTAACAGCTTTTGGTTTGGTACTGCCCAATTCAAACTGATGTTTGCCCAGATAAACTCTTCAAAGGTGTAATGCGCCTTCGCCTTTGTTTATTAGTTTATCTTTTAACAATCACTGTGTGCTGGGTGTGCACACAGTTGGGAAGAACAGCTTTAGGACACCCTCCAGCTCCAGGATGCTGTGATGAAAGTGACCAGACAGTCAACAGAAGACTCAGAGGAAGTCTCAGGTTGTTAATTAGGTTTTCTGAATCCATGAACACTTTCTCTGCCAGCCTACCGAAATGTGGCTCTTTTTTTTTTTTTGCACCTTGGTTTTATTCACTCTACAATTTATTTCAGACGTATTTTCATATCAGCACATTCTTAATGATGCATTACAGTCAGATTTGCTATAAAAGAGCACGAATTTGTGCCAATACAATTGATACATTAGGGAACTATCTGAGGATAATGGGAATTTTACATTTGCTTATGCATGATTTCTTCTGCAAGAAACGCTAACTGAACACAGAAAACCACACACTGCTGAAATGAAGCCATGGAAGGAAACTTCACACAGGTACACAACTCCAACATCCTCCACGGACCAAGTTTACTGCTGTGTTATGAGCTACACCCTGGCAGATGTGGCCCTTTTAAAGAAAAGACTCCACCTACGGAAGGTGGAGTCCACCCCACCCCACCCGCCCCGATCTGATTTCACTTCTTCAAACTAAATGCCTGAACCTCTTTTTTCTGGAGAGCTCATTCCAGAACACTGGAACAGTAAAATCACAAGTAGCTGAGACATTTGAAGAGGCATTCAAACTTCTTAAATGCAAGAGAATCATATTTCCTTCTGACATTAAAAGGATTCTGAACTCATACGTGGGAGGATCAGATTAGCGCCATCGGAGGAAAAGTGACAAAACTATGTGGCCAGGAGGGGGCGCCTGGCGTGCGTGCACCTGGGAGCCTGGCAACGGAGAAGCAGCTTTCTGGAAAAGTGAATCCCGTGAGCCATGACCTTCCAGAGAAGGGAGGTTCCTCCAGCATTGCTGGCAGCAAGGAGACTGAGGGAGTGCGGGGTTTGGGGTGGGAGGGATCTTACTGGCCCAACAGCAAACCAGAAAAATGAAGAATGACTTTTTTTTTTTTCATCTCCCACTCACTCTTCAAATAAGTTGGAGGTTCTTAAACTCCTTGGGGTGGCCAAGAATCACCCAAGATGTTTTGAAATTGTAAATGTAATGATGGACCCCAACCCAAGATTCAGATCTATGAAGTTCACATTAAAAGAAGCATCCCAGGGGATCCTGATGTAGGTGTGGTCCTTAGGTCACAGCCATAATTATTTTAGGAGAAACAAGCACATTTCACAACTTCAGGTTTGTGATGCGCATAGAATAGGATAGTTATACAAGTAGTTGTAGAAGTCCCAGTAGGGGACTATAGATAGAGAGGGAAACCTAGGAAACTTTGGGAGACCACTTTAAGTTAATGATGGCTCAAGAAAGCTATTGGAACAAAGCAGGCTTGCTTAACTATAAAGCCATAAATAAAAGCACGAGATATGCCCCAGGCCATTAGGTGGAAGAAAAATGTCCCCACCCTTCTACTGATTTGAATAAGTGCTATGATAATCCTAGTTTGACTTCATAGGGTCAGACACTCTCCTGCCTGATATGAAGGAGGAACTCATGATGTAAGCCTCACATCTACTGGACTGAGGCCGTCTTTTCCCCTCCCCCTTTCCTTTGACCATAAAATTGTAGCCCGCTTAATCCTCAAGGCAGAGCTCCCTCGCCTGCCCGCTTGCATCTCTTACAAGCATCCTAAGTTAAGAAATCTACTTTCCTATCACTTTGCCTCTCGCTGAATTCCTTCTGCGCCAAGACGCAAAGAACCTGAGCCTCAGTAAGTCCAGACGTCAGGTTAGAGTCCCAAGCAGGGCTTTGGCCCGGTTCAAATCCTGGCCACGTAGGTTGAAGTCCCAATCTGGGTTTTGGCCAGGTTTGAGCCTCGGCTGCGTGGGTTCGAGTCCCAATCTGAGTTTTACACGGATTCAGCTTGGGCATGATAACTGACATTGAATTTCACCTCTCAGTTTACAAAGGGCTTTTATATCACAGGTCTTGTTTGGGACTCAAAATGACCCCTTTCTCTTTTTTTCGGTCATGCTGTGCAGCTTGTGGGATTTATTAGTTCCCCAAGCCCTCGGCAGTGAGAGCACGAAGTCCTAACCACTGGACAGCCAGGATATTCCCCAGAATGACCGTTTTATTGAGGTAGAAACTGAGGAGTCTTACAAGCCAGCCCACAAGCCCAGTTCCCACTTCCGAATCCCATGTCCTCAGCCCCAGGCAGCCTCACTGGGGGCCCCATCAAAGAGAGACCATGACTGGGTTACCTCAGTGCTTCTCAAAACATGAGAATATAATCAATAAACTCCAAGGATATACTATACACTGGGAATATAGCCAATATTTTCTAATAACTATAAATGGAGTATAACCTTTAAAAATTGTGAATCACTATATTGTACACCTGAAATTTGTATACTATTGTATAATTATACCTCAATGAAAAGCAAATAAACCAAAAAACACCATGAGAACCAGAGCACCTGGGAACTTGTATAGAGTACAGTTTTGGGGTCTCTACCCCAGACCTATGGGCTCTGGAGTGGGCCCCAGGCATCTGTGTTTTAACAGGCCTCCCCAGGTGATGCTAAAACTTGAGAACCACTGGGTTACCTCAACCAGACCCTAAAACCTAATGGCATCCTCAGTGGCAAAAATTGCAGAGGGTGGAGGGGTGGGAAGGGTGAGCTGGCGCCAGCCTGTTTCTCAACCTTGCCCTCTAGTCAAGGGGAAACCAGTGCCTTGGGGCAAGCCTATTCTTTCTGCTTCTCAGAATTCTCGGAATGGGCACACGAGATTTCTACCCTTCTTCCCAGGAAGTTTATCTGATAGTGGATCAGCTTTTTCAGAGCCTGCCTGATTCTAGGCCCACTCTCACCTCCCACAGGCCATCTGGATGCTCTGAACTTCAGCCCCAGACCCTGCTTGGGGCCTGGCACAAGCTGCCCCTAAGGGGAAGGTCTGAAAGGAACACCAGCCCCACCCTCCCGAGACTGCGTCATCCATGGCTTCATCTGCCTGCCTGGGTCCTCCTGCTGGCTCACACACACTTGTAATTCTGATTGTTTGGCTCTTTTTTTTTTTTTATGTATTTTTTTTATACAGCAGGTTCTTATTAGTTATCCATTTTATACATATTAGTGTCAATCCCCATTTCCCAATTCATCACACTGGTTGTATGGCTCTTGAAAACTGAGAACTCCCTGCTCCCACAGGGAGATATCTGGTACCTTGTCTTGTCTGCAGAGCCTGGCTCCAAGAGCTCCTTTGTGATAGCTTTCCTGGTAACTGCACCCCTCCCTGCGCCCCCCCCCCCCCCCCCCCCCCCCCCGGCTTTCCAGGAAAAGTGAGCCAGCTCTTCCTCTGGGCTCCCATGACCCCTTGGGCTTACCTCATAGTGTTTACCTCACTGCACCATAAGTCTAGTGACTTGCCTGAAATCCTCTTTGGATTCCCAGTATCTGCATCCGTTCCTGGACCAAAGTAGCGTGTCAGTAATTGTGTAACAGGGAAGAGCAAAATCTGACTCCATGTTGGATCTGTTTCTTTGACTTTAACCTTTGCTTTTCGTTGCTTTTGTTATTACAATCATCCATAATGGCCTGCCTCAGGGAACCCTGCCCCTCTGCCTGAATGTTAAACTAAAGTGCCTTTGTTCAGCTCACAGGGAGACAGTCTGACCCTGCCCACCGGTGGATGGCTGCAGAAAAGAAGAAACTAACACATCCCCTCCCTGAGGCTGGCCAAGCCAGGCAAAACTAATGGCCCTTTTTACTTTACTTCCTCACTGCCTCCCCCTCTCTGTTCTATAAAAGAAACTGGCATCCAGACCCTGATAAGATGGTTTTTTGGGGACACTAGTCCACCATCTTCTTGGTCTGCCGTCTTTCTGAATAAAGTCGCTATTCCTTGCCTCAGCACCTCGTTTCCAGATTCATTGGCCTGTTGCGTGGTACACAAAGCGAGCTTGGACTCAGTTTTGTTAGATGGAATGAATGTCTGATTGCCTTTGATCAGTGTACCGTGCTTTATGCATCTAGATTGCTAGTATGCAAGGCAGCAGTGCTGGGGCTCAAACAAATGAGGATGCCTGGGATGGGGAGGTGAACCAGAGCATTATCACTGCCTCCTGGGTCTTTCTTATGTTAGGCTGAACAATTTAGACCCTCCCCTGCTGTCCATTCCTTTTACCTTTTGGGAACAAGTGCAGTATCCCTGGACACTTGCTCTCCAAACCTAGGCTTCCAAGTCTTGCTGACTGTTGAGGTAACAGCCCGTAGCTGGGTTCTCAATAAGGAGAACACATAATTTATCACCTATATTGGAGCACTGCAGAGAATGAGAGGGGGAGTATTAGTAATGGTACCAGGACAACAGGCACAAATGGGGAGGGTCACAGGAAAACCAGATGTGTTCACCCCATCTCTGAGCCACATGGGTGCTTGTGAGACAGGAAGGGGGCAGGACACAACCTTTAAAAGAATGACACCCGTTGAGGACACGACATAAATTGGTTAGAACGAACTAGGTCCAAGATGGCTGAGGAGTTGACTTCCACCAGACCTTGAGCCTCAATATATGCTCATTGTAACACATCAGCATGCTAAATGACACAGTCACAGGTGCCATGACGGTTCCAAGGCCGACCATACAAAGTCAAAAAGTGGGCGGTGGTCCAATTCCTGGAAATCCCCACCACTTCCCCAAAATAGCTGGAATATTCCTCCCACTCATTAGCCTATGAAATTACCCACTGTAGAAACCCACCCCTATAAAAACTGGCAGCACTATACCTTGGGGCCACTCTCACCTTCTGAGATGGCCCACACTCTGTCTATGGAATATATATCTCCCTACCTTGGGGCCACTCTCACCTTCTGAGATGGCCCACACTCTGTCTATGGAATATATATCTCCCTGAATAAACCTTATTTCACTTTACTGTGGCTCGCTCTTTAATTCTTTCCTGTGTGAAGCTAAGAACCCACACTTGGCGGCCGTCCCAGGGACTCGCCTGAGACGTGGGATGTGACCATCCTCTCTGGCCCCACGCGTTTTCCTGCAACACTTGGGCCCACATGCATTCAGGAGCTGGGTTTGGCTAGGCTGAGCCCAGGTCGAAGCTGGACAGGGTGAGGGTGGAGGGGCAGTGAAAGGTCTCATGGTTGAGGCAACCAGCATTCTTCCATGGGAACTAGTGCCAAATTTTGAACTGTGGGCAGGCCAGCTTAGAAAAAAAATTAAAAATTAAAGGTCTTATTTGATCTCCAGATGCCTCAGTTATCTCAGTTTTGGCATTTCCTCTGCTTTCTCAGTGGGTTACCTGTCAGGGCCCCTACCACCCATTTCCCCAGATGCTCAGGGACCCCAGGAAGTCACCCAACCTAATTATAACCCCCAACCTGTCTAGCTCTTCTGTTAAAAAGCCTTTTCACACGCTTTATCTCTTTGGTGCCACACAATGGCTTTCTGGGAGGGGAATGACCGGATGCCTGTCATAGAAACACAGGACAGAGCAGAGTGTGAATCAAAGGAATCCTGTGTGTATAAACATACCCTCTCCCTCACTAGGCTGTCTTCTGCATGATCAAACCATTGACTCTCTTACTGCATCCAATTAGAGGGTGATGTTATTCCCGTGAGAAAATGCTTGTCCATATTTCAAGAGGGTCCTTTGGAGAAGCAGCTGCTGCTTAACAGAGGGAGGAACCCAAAGCTTAACTGTTCCAACTTGCTGCTTATTAAATGTAGTTTAAAATAAGATAAACTTAATCTGCAAGGATGATGCTAAAAAATATATTTTTATTTCTTTTTAGGTCACGCCACAGAATGCCTGACCAGGGATTGAACCCGTGCCACCCTCAATGGAAATGTGGAGTCCTAACCACTGGACCGCCAGGGAAGTCCCAAAAGTATTTTTATATGTTGACCTTTAAATGTTAATTTCATTAGTAATTCTTTTTAATTGAAGTATAGTTGATTTACAATGTTGTGTTAATTTCCGCTCTACAGCAAAATGACTCAGTTATACACATATGTACATTCGTTTTTATATTCTTTTCCATTATGGCTTATCCTAGGACATTGAATATAATTCCCTGTGCTATACAGTAGGACCTTGTTGTCCATCCATTCTCTATGTAATGTAGCTACAATGCCAGATGTCCAGTTCAGTATGGGGCCCAGGGAGAGTTAGGCCACGGCATTGGCCCTCATTTCCACAGCTAGAAGGAGGCAACCCTGGGGCTGGGACTCAGTCTCCCTGGGCCCACACCACCTTGCAGCCAGGGCCACCTGACTGCCACCCCCAGCCCGTTGCATTTGCTTGGGTCCCCATCAGCCAGAGTGGGAAGAGCATCATCTCAGCAGATAATCCTGCCTGCACTTCCCCAGTCATGACTCATCTCAGGACACACCCCTCACTCAGCACATCCCAGCCCTGCATTCTTTTCCCTTCTCTGAATGTGCTAAATCCCTCCCATCTCAGGGCCTTTCCCCATGCGGGTCCCCTGCTGGAAAGTTCTTCAGCCTTACAGGCTGAATCTCTCTCCATGGAAAACTGAAAGCTCTATACATGTTTCTGAGGATCATCTGTCTGTTTTCTCCACATTTAGTAGTAACTGGTACAGAATAAGTACCTAGAAATGGCCCAGGCTTTAGGTGTTCTTTCCTGTCAGCCTGAGTAGAAACTTGTGCAGGGACTCGTGAGCTGGGAAAGCTTCCAACACTGCCATGCAATTTTGGATTTCTCCAGAAGTCCATGTTATCTTTGTACCACCACAGAATGAAAAGCCAAGGGGACACGTTACTAAGCAACTATGAAAGTTCTAAATAGTTGTTTACAAACAAAAGAGACAAGTAGAATTTCTGTAACATACTGAATTTCTGAACAGCACTCATTTATTTCTTTCATACAGTGTCACTGAAAGACCTCCCTGGAAGAAGATCCTATTCACAAACGCAACCAAAGGTATAAACTACCGAGGAATAAACTTAAAAATAAATGCTTAAAAAGGATATGAAGAAAACTGTAAAACTTTGTCAAGAGACATGGGATTTTAATAAACACGGAATGAGAATCAGCAAAATTAAGATATTAAATTAACCTGTGTGTTTTGCACTATCCAAGTCAAAATCCTAATGTTAACTTTTCTAAGATCTTTACCAAATGATACTAAAGTACATCTCTATGAAGAATAATATGCAAAGATAGCCCAAAAATTCTGAAAAAGAAAAATAATGAAAAGGGGGACATGGCCCCCTCCAAACATTAAAGACATGCACAAGAATGTTCGTTGTAGCATTATTGATGATAGCCAAAAATCATATAAAATCCAAATGCCTATCAACAGTAGAATGGATAAATTACTTCATGTTCGTAAACTGATCTACTATACAATAAAGGATGAACTCCTGCTACACCCAAAACTGTGGGTGAATCCAATAGGTAAAAATATGAGTGAAAAGCCAGTCATCAAAGAGTACTTACTGTATGATCTACTTATATGTAAGATTTAAAGGAAGGTAAAACAAATCGAGTGTGATAGAAATCGGAAGAGAGGTCACCTTTTAGGAAAGCAATGACTGGTAGAAGGGACAAGAGATGCTTCTGGTATGATGTTGCCTGTGAGTATTCACTTTCTAAAAATTCAATATTAGAATTAAAAAAAATACATCAATGAAAATGAGCTCCCACTATACTCATCAACATAAGTTCACAAAGATAACATTGAGTGGGAGAAATCAGACACAAATGAGTACACACTGGATGATAACGTTTATATGTTAAGAGATAGTCAGAATCAATCTGTGATGTTAAACGTCAGAAGAGTTGTTATGTCTGGAAAGGTGAGAGCAGGAAAGGTTGGGGGGAGGCCTGAGAGGGGTGGAGGGGGATCATAGTTTTCTATTTCTTGATCTGGGTGGTATTTACACAGATGTGCTCCCTTTGTGATACTTGATCAAACTGTCCACTTATAACTTACTCACTTTCTCTATACATGACATACTTGAATCTAAAAGGTTGTTTTTGGAACTCTTTCCTTTTGCCTCCTTGCATTCGAGAAAGCAAGATGGGTAGCCAGCAGCTCTTCTGGAGCCATTCGAGAAAATTCAGCCAGGGTTCTTGCTCTTGCTACCTCTGCTCAAACCAGCACAGTAGGATCCGTCAGTACACAAAGGATATTGGCTTCATTAAACCGGACCAAGTAAACTTCCTTGAATGGGTCATCCAGGACATCCTTACAGCAGAAACAATGCTAGCTGTTTGTACATAAAATTAAAAAAAAAAAAAATTTCAGGGACTTCCCTGGTGGCGCAGTGGTTAAGACTCCACACTCCCAATGCAGGGGGCCCAGGTTCAATCCCTGGTCAGGGAACTAGATCCCACATGCATGCTGCAACTAAGAGTTTGCATGTCACAACTAAGGAGCCTGCCTGCTGCAACTAAGACCCGGCACAACAAAATAAACAAACAAACAAATAAATCAATATATTTTTAAAAGCCTTTCAAAAATAAAATAAAACAAAAGTTTGTTTTTTAAGAAAGTTACGTGCATTCCCTTTGACTTGGCAATTTCACATTTAGGATTTTTTCCCCTAAAGAAACAAAAGCACCCGAAGATGTACAAAGATATGTATTGAACACTGTTTATAATAAATAAAAATTAGAAACAACCTAGATGTCTAACGATAGAGGAACCAGGTGAATAATTTAGGACACGTGTACACTGAGATACTACCCAGCCAACTGTAGATGGTATAGATCTACATTTTTATTTATTTATTACATTTATTTATTTAATTTATTTATTTTTGGCTGCGTTGGGTCTTCATTGCTGAGTGCGGGCTTTTCTCTAGTTGCAGCGAGCAGGGACTACTCTTGGTTGCGGCTCTCAGGCTTCTCATTGCAGTGGCTTCTCTTGTTGTGGAGCACGGGCTCTAGGCACGCGGGCTTCAGTAGTTGTGGCTTGTGGCCTCTAGAGCGCAGGCTCAGTAGTTGTGGCGCATGGGCTTAGTTGCTCTGCGGCATGTAGGATCTTCCCAGACCAGGGCTCGAACCTGTATCCCTTGCACTGGCAGGCAGATTCTTAACCACTGTGCCACCAGGGAAGCCCCTATATCTACATTTATTGACCTAGAAAAAAAGCCTCATTCTAAAGGCTCAGATGACAAAAACAGGTAAACATTAACGTTTTCAAATATAACCCCAAAATGTTTTCTGCAGTAACTTGGATGGGAGATGATGAATGATTATTTTTCCATTTGCTTCTGTATATTTTCTGACTTTTCCATAAAACCCATATCTTTGAAAAGACATTTCGTCGTTTTATTCATGTTAAGGCAGCCCAGCCGTCTTAGGTAAACAGATGAATTTCCTCCCCAAGAAGCCAGAGTCTATGGACAGATCTGGAATGGTGTTCTGGCCCCAACCCCGCATTAGATGTGCTACTTTGGAGGTGTTACCTCAATTTAAGAGCTTCCTTTTCCAGACCAATAAAAATGAAGATAATTATGTTAAGAGGATTTTAAATGATTCAACATATGTAAAGTATTTATCCTTGACTGAGACCCAAAAGACACCAGTGAATGTCACTGCCCTGCTTTTGGTAGGTACCAGGAACTGAATTTCAGAATTTGGATTTCAGATACAACAAATCCTTTCAAAAGATGCTTACTTTTCCAGGGGATTAGAAAATAGTCTACAGTCTCTCTTGTTCTGATAAAGTATTTTTTTCCCCTGTGTCGATTGCTTTTGATCAAAATTGTTGACACTTCTTGGGCCTTTTTCCTTCAGCTGGGCAAGAGAAATGGGATTGCCCTGTGAGGACAGAATATTCTACTTTAATCCTGTCAGCAGGTGGAGTTGCTGTGCCTGTGCTCCATGTTTGATACCTGAATAGTCAACACCTCAAGGGAAATAGGAGGAGCTCTGGTGGTAACACAGACCTGACCAGCCTAGGTCAGCATCCCTGGAGAATAGCAGGTGGGTGGCTTCATCATTATATTTCTCTACTCAGGATAGATAACCTGGGCTTCCCTGGTGGCGCCGTGGTTGAGAGTCCGCCTGCCGATGCCGGGGACACGGGTTCGTGCCCTGGTCCGGGAAGATCCCACATGCCGCGGAGCGGCTGGGCCCGTGAGCCATGGCCACTGAGCCTGCGTGTCTGGAGCCTGTGCTCCGCAACGGGAGAGGCCACAACAGTGAGAGGCCCGCGTACCACAAAAAAAAAAAAAAAAAAAAAAAGAGGATAGATAACCTAGTGACTTTGCACAGACAGGGCCTGCCACTCCCAACTGTCCTGGCCCCAAAGTTTCAGCCTCTTAAGTGTCTTTTCTCCAATAAGCGAAACCAGGAGTTCAGGCCACAGATATAAGCACAGCATTTGGTTGGTAGAGAAACCTGGGGTCCCTTCCAAACCCATTCCACGGCCCCAGCGGGTAAGAGCTGCCTTGGCCAACACAGCAAGTCCTAGTATAAACCCCAGTGTCTTGCTGATGCTCCAAAGGAGGAAATTGCAATGATCACAAGCTTGCCAGAACATGAAGCCTGTTAGTATCAATACATGAATACTACATGACTTATGAAGCCAAAGTTCATTTACACTAAGACAGTATGAACATGACAATTTTTTTCATTATGATAGGAACTAAAAACGATGTAAACTGTGAACACCTTCATATGAGGAGACCATACTGGTCGGGGAGGAGATGTATGTAAAAACTCTTATTTTATCCACTGAAACACTGCCCAATTTCCTCACCTCTCTAAACCACAACAGCAGCTAAGACTTACATACCACTTAGTAACGCTTCATATATGTTAACTTGTTTATTCCCTATAACTACTTTTGAAGCAGGTAGTATTTTTTTCTTTTCCATTATGGTTTATTACAGGATATTAAGTATAGTTCCCTGTGCTATACAGCAGGACCAGTTGTTTATCCATTCTATATGTAATAGTTTGTATCTGCTAATCCCAAGCTCCCAATCCATCCCTCCCCTTGGCAACCACAAGTCTGTTCTGTGTCTGTGAGTCTGCTTCTGTTTTGTAGGTAAGTTCATTTGTGCCATATCTTAGATTCCACATATCAGTGATACCATATGGTACTTGTCTTTCTCTTTCTAACTTACTTTGCCTAGTATGATAATCTCTAGGTCCATCCATGTTGCTGCAAATGGCATTATTTCATTCTTTTTTATGGCTGAGTAGTATTCCATTGTGTGTATGTACCACATCTTCTTTATCCATTCATCTGTCAGTGGACATTTCAGTTGCTTCCATGACTGGGCTATTGTAAATAGTGCTGCTATGAACATTGGGGTGCATGTATCTTTTTGAATTATAGTTTTTTCTGGATATATGCCCAGGAGTGTGATTGCTGGATCATATGGCCCAATTTTTAGTTTTTTGAGGAACCTCCATACTGGAGGTTTTCCATAGTGGCTGCACCAATTTACATTCCACCAACAGTGTAGGAGGGTTCCCTTTTCCCCACACCCTCTCCAGGGTTTATTATTTGTAGACTTTTTAGTGATTGCCATTCTGACCAGTGTGAGGTGGTACCTTATTGTAGTTTTGATTTGCGTTTCTCTAATAATTAGTGATATTGAGCATCTTTTCATGTGCCTATTGACCATCTGTATGTCTTCTTTGGAGAAATGTCTATTTAGATCTTCTGCCCATTTTTGGATTGGGTTGTTTGTTTTTCTGTTATTGAGTTGTATAAGCTGTTTGCAACCCTTGTTGGTCACATCGCTGGCAAATATTTTCTCCCTGTCCGTAGGTTGTCTTTTCATTTTGTTTATGGTTTCCTTTGCTGTGAAAAAGCTTATAAGTTTGACTAGGTCCCATTTGTTTGTTTTTGCTTTTAATTCTATTGCCTTGGGAGAATGACCTAAGTGAACATTGGTACAATTTATGTCAGAGACTGTTTTGCGTATGTTCTCTTCTAGGAGTTTTATGGTGTTATGTCTTACATTTAAGTCTTTAAGTCATTTTGAGTTTATTTTTGTGTATGGTGTGAGGGTGTGTTCTAACTTCATTGATTTGCTTGCGGCTGTCCAACTTTCCCAACACCACTTGCTGAAGAGACTGTCTTTTCTCCATTGTATATTCTTGCCTCCTTTGTCAAAGATTAATTGACCATAGGTGTGTGGGTTTACTTCTGGGCTCTCTGTTCTGTTCCATTGATCCATATGTCTATTTTTGTTCCAATACCGTGCTGTTTTGATTACTATAGTTTTGTAGTATTGTCTGAAGTCTGAGAGGGTTATGAGGCAGGTAGTATTTTTATCACCATTTTATAGATGAGGAAACTAAGATTGACAACTGCACAGACCTGGGTAGCACAAGCCTCCCTACTCCACTTGGTCCTCATCCAGCTCCTTCAGCTGCTTTTGTTGTCTGGCTTAAGATCAGTCTCCCTGTCTGGGCCTCTTGGTGATGAGATCAGACCTGGCTTCCTGCCACCAGTCGAGATTGGTGATGCTGGGTTATCTGTAATTGTCTAGAGCTGTCTTCACTGAGATTGCTGGCATCACTGCCAGTCAGATTGCCAGTCCCAGTGATGTGCCATCCAAGTGTGCCATCCATTGTCCCACCAAGGATGCTCCCAGCAGTCTGCCAGGAGGGAACACTGATGATGCTCTGCTTCCATCTAACAGTGATTCTCAGTTTTGGCTGCACATTGGAATCACTTGAGGAACTTTCAAGAATCTGTTGCCCAGGCCACGCACTGGATCAACTGCATCCGAATTTCTGGGGCTGGGGCCCAGGCATCAGTATTTTTTAAGACTCCCAGGTGAGCTAAGATTGAGAACCACTGTTAGCTGTCTGTCACTGGAAAAGGGGAGGCCAGATCTCTATGGAAACAGTCTTCAAACTGAACTGTCAGCAAACCCAACACAAGGCCGTGATCTGGCTGCCCTTCTTTTCAATTTGTTTATTAAAAGTATAAAATTTCTAAATGGGCTGGGTTCCATTTTCTTGTTACAGAGAACAGAAAGATAAGCATTCTGCAATAAACATTTGGTGTGCATTATTCCTTCAAACTAGGAGGGCCAGAATAAAATATTATGCTGTCTGGTAGATAGTCATTACCAGAAAGAACAGTCACAGATTGACCATTTTTATATTAATGTAATTAATTAATTATATATTTATTTTTGGCCATGCTGCATGGCTTTTGGGATCTTGGTTCCCCAAACCAAGGATCAAATCCGGGCCCACAGCAGTGAAAGTGCTGAGTCCGCCACTGGACATTGAAGAAATTCCCCATTTTTATCATGCTGGATACTGGGGAAGACAGACAAGCAGTTACAGTTCAGCATGACATGTATGATGGAGAAGAATTCTATGGAAACCATAGAAGGGACTCCTGTCAAAGACAATGTGGTCAAATAAGGAGACATTTTATTCAGTCCATTTCCTCAGGGAGAGCCCCACAGATACAAAGATCAGAGTGTCTAGGCAGGGTAGTTTTGATTCAGACTTTTATAGGGAGGAATAGATAGGTTACAGGTGTGAGGAATTTACATTTGGGATTGTTTTGCATCAGGGGAAGTCTCAGTCAGCTTAAGAGAAAATGTTTATCTCTGTGTCTAGATAGTTTCAAGGGGATGAGAGTTCACATCTTAGTTAATCACTCATGAGACAAAGAACAGGACATTGGCCAGAGACACAAAAGTCGAAGGGTCTGTGTCTGACCTTGTCACTTCTAGCCAAGATTTTGTGTATGTGTATATGTGCTTTTCCTTTTTTTTTAAAATATTTTTATTTTTGGCTGTGCTGCATGGCATGTGAGATCTTAGTTCCCAGACCAGGGATCAAACCCATGCCCCCTGCAGTGGAAGTGTGGAGTCTCAACCATTGGACTACCAAGGAAGTCCCTCCTCTTCTTTTTTTTAACTGGTAAAATTTCAAATATATGCAAAGGTAGAGAGAATAGTATAATGAATCCTCATATAACAGTTCTCCAACTTCAATATGTATAAAAATTTGGCCATCCTTGATAACCAACCTTCCTTCCTTCCTTTCTCTTTCTTTCTTTCTTTCTCTTTCTTTCTTCCTTCCTTCCTTCCTTTCTTTCATTCTTTCTTTTGTTCTTTCTCTCTTCCCTCCTTCCTCCCCTCCTTCCTTTCTTCCTTCCTTCCCTTCTTTCTTTCTTTCTTCTTTCCTTCCTTCCCTCCTTCCTTCCTTCCTAACTTTCTTTCTTTCTCTCTTGTATTTTAAACAAATCCTACACATTGTGTCACTGCATTCCTATATCCTTTGATATGCACCTGTGAATAATATTCAACCAATTTTTGAGGTTCAGGAAGCCTTCCTAGAGGATATGATGTCTAAGCTGAGGTCAGAAAGATGGGTAGCAGCAAACAGCCTGGTGAAAATGCAGGTGGCAGGGCTGGAACAAGGAGCAGGGCAAGTTCTAGGCAGGAGGAAGCTCTCGTGCAAAGACTTCAAGGTACATTTTGAGGAGAAAGGGATCCATGAGAGATGAGTGTGATGACATAACCTGTGGCCCTTTCATGAAAGGTTTTGTGAGCCTTGGGTTCCAGAAGGCCTATATTAACTAGAGGAGTGAGAAAGGAGAAAACAGCATATGGAAAGATTTCTGTGCTCCACATGGACCACTCTTGGACCAAGCCTTCACTGCTCTGGGGTCTACTTTCAGTTCTTCCCTGGGGTGGGGAACAGAGTCTAGCGGGTCTCAATTCATCATCAGAACAAGCAAAATGGGGCTTCACTGGTGGCGCAGTGGTTGAGGATCCTCCTGCCAATGCAGGGGACACGGACGGGTTCGAGCCCTGGTCCGGGAAGATCCCACATGCCACAGAGCAACCAAGCCCGTGCACCACAACTACTGAACCTGCGCTCTAGAACCCATGAGCCACAACTACTGAAGCCTGTGCACCTAGAGCCCGTGCTCCGCAACAAGAGAAGCCACCGCAATGAGAAGCCCGCGCACTGCAACGAAGAGTAGCCCCCGCTCGCCGCAACTAGAGAAGGCCCGCATGCAGCAACGAAGACCCAACGCAGCCAAAAATAAATATATTATAAAAAAAAAAGAACAAGCAAAATGTGTATTTCAGGGGGCTTGGTTCTCTCACAGGGCATGGCCTCATTCCTGTTGGCAGAGGTAGGCCGGTTCCTGTCTGGTCCATCCCTCTGCAGGCTGTTAGATCAGAAGTGGGGACAGGTCTTTCACTGGCCTATTCCTCTGGAGACCTACCCAGAGAAGCGGAGAGATCCATGTTCTTGAATGAAAGAATGAGGACGTTATACAATACACAGCTGAGTCCATAGGTCAGGAGAATCTGAGCTGGCAACAGAGATTTGGGGACTATTTGCAGAGATGGCACTTGAGGTGAGAAGTTAGCTTGGGTCAGTACCCAGAGGGATGCTACTATTTAAGTACCTGGCAGAGGAGTCATGTTGCATCTTGGTATCATTTCCCTGAGCTTCATAATTGCCCCTGGTTCCTCACTTTTCCTGTCCCCAACTGTGTTCCTATAGTAAAAACGACATAATCCCTAATTATAGCAAAGTTGTGTGGCCTTGCCTTTGGGCATAGTGAGGACAGGAAGAGATAGGGTTTTATTCGACTCTACAGCAGGTTGGAGTAGAGATCTCTAGGAGGGGATTGTAAAGTGACCAGGATGAGAGAGAAGCAAGCTGAGTCCCTGGGAATTACAGAAATGGGGGTGGGGGTGGGGGAGGAGAAGAGCGGGAGAAGCCAGACTAGCCAAAGGGGAAAAGAGATTTAACAGAATAAGCGTGGGAACGCAACAGTGAATACATATTTAATGATACTGCATTTTCGTTATTAAAAATTAATTAAATCCATTATAATGAGCTTTTATTAAGTACCTTGTGCTTGGCACTTAGTCTACGTATTTTTCACATAATTATAGGGTCACCCCAGGGAAGAGGGGTTCACAGTCCTTAGTCTACAAATGAGGAAACTGAGGCTCTGAAAGATCACTCGGTGTCTTGCTGTTTAGAAGAGCTGGAAATCACTCAGTCACTTCATAACTGTGGGACCTGGGGCAGGTGCCTTCATCGTGAACCCCTCCAAGACACCTGGCCATTGAGAGAGATCCCAGGCTTCCAGCCACAGGCCTGAAAGGGCTCTAGTATCCCTCCACCCCCTCACCCATGTTCCAAATCGCAACATTCATATTTTACAGATGAGGAAACTGAGGCCAGAGGCAAGGCCGGGTTAGGAATGCAGCCTCCTGGTTAAAAACCTCTCATTCTGACACGGAAGCTGCTCGCGGATCAGGGCGGACAATGCCTTTTCTCCGATTCTACATAAGAAACACATGCCCAGAGGAGAGACGAATCCAAAGCCATGATGCACAAAACAAAACTAGAGGCCACCAGACTCTAGTGCTGCTGGAGGCTGGACACCCGCCTCCCTCGACGCGCCTCCTTTCAGCGCTGTGCTAGGGGTCCCGGGAGGAGGGCGAATCCGGTTTCCGGGTTTCCAGGCACAGCGGATGTAGCAGCCTCTGCCCTGGGGGAATCTCGTCCAGTAGAGCGGATTGGGGGAGGGCCACGTGGGCGCTTCGTGTGCAGCCAGTTTGCAATCACCACGGAAACCCGCTTCCCTGACCCCCAGGGACCATGGCTCGCCCTCCTTCCCACGCACGGGCGGGGAGAGGAAATGTAGACCAATGAGATAGCGGGAACTCCGTGACGTCGACGGTATCTGGGCAGGAGTGGAGGAGTTGGAGGTGAGCGGAGCCGGACGAGGGGCTAGCTACTCAGGGGTTGCGAAGAATGGTGCCGGGCGAGGATTAAGCGTCTGAGAGACGCAGCTTGCTCTCCTCCTGGGTGTCCCACAGGCACCTACTCACGCGTGGTCCCCCAGTTCACCTCTTCTTTACACCCAGATGCTCCGCCTTCTGAATTCAGTTTTCAGTGCCAGCACTGCCGTCTGTTCCAGGAGTGGTGGCCGTGGGTGGGGCAGGATGGAGGAGAAGGCCTCGCTGAGGAATCCATCGCTGACTTGATTCTGCCTGGGAAGGCTGAGGGAGGTTCAGGCAGCGATGGGAGGGATTTTCCTGAACGGGGAGGGCGGAGGCGGGAAGTACCACCCTGGGAATTGAATGTCAGCTCCACAAACTGAGGTGTACATGGCGGGGTGGGGTGGGGGGGAGTTGGCTAGAGCCAAGTTGTAGGGGGCCGGGATGCCAGCTGTGTCCCCTTCGTCCTGCTCCACGAGTTCAGCAGATAGTGAAAAATGTGGGTCTGTAGCCACGGAGGCCAGGCTGGACATTCCTAGAGTGCCGGCATCTACTCGCTGTTATTTGCATGTGTGGGTGGGGTGAGGGATGGTATCTTTTGGACCCAAAAGGCCAGGGGTCTATTTCTCACATGACCATAGAACCTGGTTCAGCCCAGCTTGGGGGGTGTCCCTGGAAGGAGGTCAGTCCTTCTCCTTTCCTTTGTTCAGTGTGTATTAAGGGCCATCTTTGAGCCAAGCCCTGTTCCAAGGACTGGGGATACAGTAATGAATAAGACAAGGTTCCAACCCTCCAGGAATTTGGATTCTCAGATGCGTTAGAACCTCAGTTCTAGACTCTCTACCTCAGCCTCTGCTCTGAAGGTGATCATTTGTGCTGAACTCAGTGAATGTCCAGATGTAGCCCTATACCTCAGTTTTATTGAGGTATAATTGACATAAAGTTGTAAGCTTTTTAAAAGTGTACATCATGGTGACTTGCTACATGTGAAATTATATGTTTGCATTGTGAAATGATTCCCCCCATTGGGTTAAACATCCATCACTTTAAACATTTGTCTTTTTTGGTGAGAACATTTCAGTTCTATTCTCTTAGCAAATTTCAGTTATACAATTGTGTTTTCAACTATAGTAACCAAGTTTTAAGTTAGACCCTCAGACTGTAATAGGGAAGAACCTTTGTATTCTATATATTACAAGTTAATCACTAAAAGGATGTTGCCTATAAGCTTAAAGTATAGGCCCATCTCTGGGACCCCTGCCTCCCAGGTAATGAACATTAAGCCAAAATAACCTTGATTAGTTCGCAGTAAACATCCTGATCAGGCCCACCTGCGAGTGGCTGCAGGCAGGAAGAAATTAACACAGCCCCTACGGAGGCTGATGGGAACCAGGAAGTATTAGACGTTACTCCCTCCCCTTTTCGTATAAGAGAAGCCTGCATTCTGACTTGGAACGTGAGTTCACCATCTTCTCAGTCTGCTGGCTTTCCAAGTAAGGTTACTGTTTTTTGTCCCAACAACTTGTCTCTCAATTTATTGGCCTGTTGTGTGGCAAGCAATATGAGCTTGAGGTAGGTAACAAATTTTGGGGATCCAGCCAAGAGCCTCGAGGGTCGTGGCTAGCTAGTCCAGTTGGGGAATTTTCAGTTAAGGCCCTAGCAGCTGCCAGGACCACTTGTCCTGAGGATCTTCCCTTCAAAATTCCCCGAAGTGGCACTTGCTGCCCCAGCACTTGGCAGTTGGAGCAAGAAACATTTGGAAGCTGGTGGGCTCCATGTAGTAGGGTAAGTCACTTTGCTGTGTACAGCCAGGAACTTTATTTCCTCTCTGTTTGGGGCTTTTTCTCTGGAGTAAGCCAATTTGTTTGGGGTACCCTGTTGGAGAGAGGAAATAGTTGTTGGTCTTTTATCCGATTTGGGAACCAGTTAGTGTTTCCTTGGATGCTAGCATTTGTGTGTGAAGTTTGTGTTTTGTTTGTCTTGAATTTCTGTCTTTAAAAGTGGGAAATGTTTCAACTATCCCTAAAGAAAGTCCTCTGAGGTGCAATTTGGATATAGCATCTGATTACAGCTATGAACCCATGGGTGAGAGGAAGATGATAGTGTTTTTGTTTTTGTTTTTTGCGGTACGCGGGCCTCTACTGTTGTGGCCTCTCCCGTTGCGGAGCACAGGCTCCAGACGCGCAGGCTCAGCGGCCCAGCCGCTCCGTGGCACGCGGGATCTTCCCGGACCGGGGCACGAACCCGTGTCCCCTGCATCGGCAGGCGGACACTCAACCACTGCGCCACCAGGGAAGCCCCGGAAGATGATATTTTATTGTAACAATGTGTGGCCACAGTACCTGTTAGGATCTCCACAAGGGCTTTATGCAGGGTTATCTTGGGATCCTGTGCACCACGGACTGCTACCCTTACTGTGTTAATTATGCAATTTATGGTCTCCTGTGTCGTCGGTATATGTAAAAGCCCAAGACCAAACTTGAGCGTTTATTTAGGATTTTCTGTTTGTCCTTTGGGTTTTTCATTTCATTTTGTTTAGTACTGTTTGTCCATTTACAGCCAAAATCAGTTTTGTGATTTTAAAACTTTTACTGATATCAAATGGAGGAAAGGAACAGGGAAACAGACAAAAACAAAAAAAGTGTTTGTTCTTGTCTAAGAGTGGGACATTCTCAGGAAGAAAAGGTTGCACTTTGTTCCTAAAATCACCAAAAGCTACAAATAGAAGTGTTTTTTCTATAAATGTTAGTAAAAAGTGTTTAGCCATCCAGACAGGTGATCTTGATTTGTCCCATCTGCCAGAAACCCAATTTGAATCCAATCTCTTTTGTAACTAATGGGTTGTACTTTGTTGTACCTGATTCATGGCTGAAATTTTGGAATGGGAACTGTGAGGTCCCTGTGTTTGTATCTGTACTTGTGTTATAGATGTGTGGCACTGCCAAAATTAATTGGTAGAAGAGCTCTATTTAACTGGCTTAAAGGAAATTAAGTGCTTATACAAATACTTAAATATAAAAACAACTGGCCAGAATGGATTTCGGGTTCAGGAAATATTCAGTATTGAATTGATATCTGGTATTAAAGTTAGATTAAGATTGTTGGTTTGATTAATACTTTAAAGTCATCAACATTAAGTATAATACTTTTATTGTACCTAGGTTTACTAGAAATCAAATAAGACCTTATTATTCCTGTTAACAAAGTTTGTCAGCAAGAAAAATATGACAAAGCTTTTAATTAAATAAAATAGGCAAATGAGGTAAGAGTTTTAGGTTAACTCTATAGGAATAATTATGTTTTGGGAACATCTATCTAAAATAACCTCTATATTTTCGTAATTTGAAGCTAAGTTAAAGGAAGAGAATTCATTAACTATCTGGGTCATTTCAAATAGGATAAAATATTAGAATATTAATTGCTGGGCAGGTCTAAGTTTACTTACCTTTGCCTTCTTAGGAGAGGAAGACTAAAGCATACGTTTGTCAATCAAAAAATGCTAGTATGGGGCTTCCCTGGTGGCTCAGTGGTTGAGAGTCCGCCTGCCGATGCTCGGGACGCGGGTTCGTGCCCTAGTCTGGGAGGATCCCACGTGCCGCGGAGTGGCTGGGCCCGTGAGCCATGGCCGCTGGGCCTGCGCGTCCGCAGCCTGTGCTCCGCAACGGGAGAGACCACAGCAGTGAGAGGCCCGCGTACTGCAAAAAAAAAAAAAAAAAAAAAAAAAAAAAAAAAAATGCTAGTATGCCAGTGAATTACTTGCTTCTTGGTTTTCGCCAGAGATTAAGGTTTTAAGTTTAAAAATTATAAGTGAAAGATTTCAGTATGCAAAGATGTAAGATGTGTGTTTTCAGCAAAAAAGGTATGAGAAATGAAAATGCATTTTGTTAAAGGGAAAAAGGTGGTTTTGTCCAAGAGCTGATTGTTTCTGAATGGAAAAGAAAGTGAGAGACTGATTAATATGGATACAAAAAGTTGTGGAAGGTTGTGGAGGAGGACCGCTGAAAGAGTTTTGTGCATGATCAGGATTGGCTGAGATAAGATCGAACTTAATTAAGAAAATGAATGTTAAAGGTAAAAGGGTACAAAACCTGAATTCGATTCTCTAAGAGGGCAAAGTTTTCTTCAAATATTGATCTGCTTTTGGTAATTGTGAGTTTCTTTGTTTAAGTGATCTGTATTTGCCATTGAGATCTTTTATTATCACTGATTAAAACTTTTTGGTATGTTTGACAAAATTCCAAAGATCAAATTCTAAATGAATTCATTTCACCTCTAGCTAACTTTGAGGTTTTCTAAAGGGTCCCTGGAACACTTCAATTTGTTTTCTCTCCATCTCAGCGGAATATTAAACTAATTAGGTTTATTTGGTATATTAAATTACATGGGAAACATTGTCAAATAAGTGGCAATAAAACTTCTTAGATTGTATCATATAAGTAAATGTTACTAATATACATGTTCTAGAAATTATATGGAACTCCTAAAATTCTGGTATATTCTGGTAAATGATATCAGTCAGAATTTTAATCTTAATTGTATGTCACAGCAGTAACCAATTTCTTTTCAATTGCATTGTAATCCCGATCGGTTGACGCTAAAGCAAAAAGGCAACCTTAACGGTTAGAGATGATCAATTGCTATTTATGGTTTTACAGTTGCTTTTGAATGACTCTGTAGCTATTTTGTGAAGAAGTGGGAAAGACTGATGGAATCCTTTATGTGCAAGCATTTGTGTTATTACATCAGGGAAAATAAAAGGAAGGGAAGCAGAATGAGGATGTGTTGCTTCAAACCTTAACTCCTTCAGCTGAGCTAGCTGCCCCAGCCACTCTGGCTGTTAGGCCGATACATCCACCCATTCCACCACCTTCCTTTCCTTTCCAACCCCAATTCCTGACACTGGGGCTCAGGACTTCCCCTCCGTCTAGGGATCAATTAGAAAATCCTGTGTTAGTTTCTGGGGCACAGGGACTTGGTCTGGTATCACCATCTAAGGCCCAACAGGGCAGCCATTTTGAGCCAAGAGCCACTCCCAGGTCAGGGCAATTGCCACTGCTGTTATTGTAGATAGGGGGCTAAATGCAAAGGACCAGCTAGCTGGGTTTCTCAGACTTGTTTAAGTGCAACGATCGATCACAACCCTCCTTTATACAGAGGATCCTCTGCACCTGAAGCCCACTTGGCAGGACCCACAGCTGGACCAAATTGGGACCCCAGAGAGGGAGGAATGCCCTTGTTAGAGCACTACTTATTAGTGCATCTTGGCAGGGCTTTGAAAAGGGGAACCAAAGTAGCAAAAACAAAACAAAAACAAATGAAGACCTCTGAATTTTTGGGAAGGATTTATCAGGCCTACAGACATCATCTTTTTTTTTTTTTTTTTTTTTTTTTTTTTTGCGGTACGCGGGCCTCTCACTGTTGTGGCCTCTCCCGTTGCAGAGCACAGGCTCCAGACGCGCAGGCTCAGCGGCCATGGCTAACGGGCCCAGCTGCTCTGCGGCATGCAGGATCCTCCCGGACCGGGGCACAACCCCGTGTCCCCTGCATCGGCAGGCGGACTCTCAACCACTGCGCCACCAGGAAAGCCCTAGACATCATCTTAATGCAGATCTTGAGGCCCCTGAGAATATTAGAATGGTAAATTTGAGGGGGCAAAGTGCCTCAGATATCAGGAGAAAGTTGCAAACATTAGATGGTACATTTGGAATAAACCCTTCTTGATTGGTAGATGTTGCTTTTAAAGTGTTCGACAGGGAACAACAACAGAAGAAAGAAACTGCAAAAAATGAAACGAAATGCCACTTGTTGGCAGTGGCATTGGATCCCCAGAAGGTGAATAACCCAAAGAGAGGTAAGCCACCATTGGGGAAGAACAATGTGCTTACTGTAATGAGGAAGAACGTTGGAAAACAGGTGGCCGTAGGCGAGAACAGAAGAAGAAAAACAAGATGACAGCCTCTCATATGGCAGAAAGAGAGGAACACTCTGATGAATGAGGAGGCCCAGGGGCTCCCTTGGACCTGAGGTGCTTAATTCCCCACAAGAGCCCCAGGTAAAATTGATAGTGGGGAATGAGCTGATTAACTTGCTGGGAGACCTCACCCTGAAGATTTTCACCAGGACAGCTTGACATCAGAGTCGCTCCAGAACATGCTTTAAGCTTACAGATGGCACCCAGGTTAGGCCAAAAACACATGGCCAATACGAATCCCATTAAAAAGGGATGATGGAGGGCTTCCCTGGTGGCACAGTGGTTGAGAGTCCGCCTGCTGATGCAGGGGACATGGGTTCATGCCCCGGTCTGGGAAGATCCCACATGCCGCGGAGTGGCTGGGCCCATGAGCCATGGCCGCTGAGCCTGCGCGTCCGGAGCCTGTGCTCCGCAACGGGAGAGGCCACAACAGTGAGAGGCCCAGATACCGAAAAAAAAAAAAAAAAAAAAAAAAGTCGTGAAGAACCTAGGGGTAAGACAGGAATAAAGACACAGACCTACTAGAGAATGGACTTGAGGATATGGGGAGGGGGAAGGGGAAGCTGTGACAAAGCGAGAGACAGGCATGGACATATATACACTACCAAACGTAAGGTAGATAGCTAGTGGGAAGCAGCCGCATAGCACAGGGAGATCAGCTCGGTGCTTTGTGACTGCCTGGAGGGGTGGGATAGGGAGGGTGGGAGGGAGGGAGACGTAAGAGGGAAGAGATATGGGAACATATGTATTTGTATAACTGATTTACTTTGTTATAAAGCAGAAACTAACAAAAAAACAAACAAAAAAGAAGGGGATGATGGGACACCTAATCTAAAATAATATCCTCTGAGGCAAGAGCATCCCTTCTCCCGCAGATTGACCTGTCAGCATACCAGCCAGTGTATTCAGAAAAGGACAGAGTGGGGTTTCACTTGGATCACA
Organism: Phocoena phocoena; assembly: GCF_963924675.1. Taxonomy (NCBI): domain Eukaryota; kingdom Metazoa; phylum Chordata; class Mammalia; order Artiodactyla; family Phocoenidae; genus Phocoena; species Phocoena phocoena. Next base: position 13,279,091 of record NC_089227.1, read on the forward strand.
CCTAACCTGGCTGGAAATGCAGTGCACAGTTGTTTCGATCCCTGAGGTACTCTGGACCCTGTGCTGCAGCGCATTCATGATAGTACCCATTGCAGGAGATTTGCCACCTTACAGGGGATTCAAAAAAATGTATAGGGGGGCCTAACCTACAAAAAGCCATCCAGCAAGTCACTCAGAATTGCATGATTTGTGCTAAAAGTAACCCAAAGACTGCTGTCAGACCTTCCCAGATGGGGGACTCAACACAGGAACCTACCCCATCGAGGACCGGAAAATAGACTTTACTCAAATGCCTTGAGCTGCAAGAAATTTCAGATAACCTGCTAGTGTCTGGACACTTTCTCAGGATGGGTGGAAGCATATCCCACCTGCACAGAAAGTCTCAGAAATGGTTAAAGCCCTCCTTAGGGAAATGATACCCTGATTTTGATTAAGCCATTGAAACTACATTCCTCCTAGAGACCACAATCAACAGGGTAAACCAAGAAAATGAGTCGTACATTAAAAAACATTGCTTATGTCAAGAGGTTAATTTAACTTGGGATAAGGTCTTACCAGTTGCCCTGCTACCGATCGGTGGCTCCTAGAAGCAGGCTCAAATTTAGCCCCATTGAGAATATTGTATGGTACGCCATTCCAGGTGTGTGCTCAGGCAGGAGAATCTGTAAATGCTCTAAGAGACCTAGCAGTTGCCAATGATGTTAAAACTTGGGGCTCTGTACTAACCTCTGTTCATGACTTTGCCTCCAGCAAGTCTGCCTGTACAACTGAAGGAGATGGGAATTTCGTTGCAGCTGGAGAAGGGTCAGCCAATTTGTTTCCAAGTAAATAGCACAGGAATTGAGTGTATGTATTGGGACCTGGAACCAAAACCCCAAGTTCAATTACAAATTGGACCACACAGTGCTAAGGGGTTCCATCAGGTTCAAGTAGTTGCAGATAAAACAGGACTGACTAAAGGTTTTAAGGATACTTGTCTCCAGAAGTAGCCAGAGCGGTCTTCCTCCCTTTTCCCATAAGACTGTGGAATGGACCTTGACAGTGGGGAACTGTAATAGGGAAGAACCTTTGTATTCTATTACAAGTTAGTCACTGAAGGGGTGTTGCCTGTAAACTTAAATTACACATAATGGCCTGTCTCTGGGAACCTTGCCTCCCAGGTAATGAGCATTAAGCTGAAATACCTTCATTTAGCTCACAGGAAAAATCCTAAGCAAGCCCACCTGTGAATGACCGCAGGCAGGAAGAAATGAATGATCCCCTCTGGGGGATGACGGGAACCAGGAAATGTCTGACTTTCCTCCCTCCCGTTTTAGTATAAAAGAAGCCTGAGTTCTAACTTGGGACATGAATCCACCACCTTCTCTATCTGCTGGCTTTCCAAATGAAGTAGCTACTCCTTGCCCCAACACCTCCTCTCTCGATTTCTTGGCCTCTCATGCAGCGAGCAGTACAAGCCTGGACTTGGCAACAAGACTTTATTCACCTTACAGCTGGAAGTTTGTTCCCTTTTACCAACCCCGCCCTATTTCCCCCACACCCCAGCCCCTAGCAACCACTTTTCTACACTGTTTGTATGAGTTTGACTCTTTTAAAGATTCCACATAAAAGTGATTCATTGATTCCATGTGGTATTAGTCTTTCTCTGTCTGGCTTATTTCACGAAGAAGGTATCCTTTGTTGATGCATCCTGACTGCATCCTGAAAACAGCCCCTCGGGGCTGTGCAGGGGCTGCCTCTCCAGGCCCTTGGGTGGTATCCATCCCACACCCTCTCCTCAGTATGTTCTGTTCCCTCTGGTCTCAGACCAAAGGATTCATCCAGGAAGACTGGGTTCAAGGAGCCCTCCTAAGCTGCAGTCCCTGGAAGCAGTCAGTGGGGCAAGGCCCTGGGACACGATGATGAGATTCAAGGGACTTGGGGGCTGATCAAGGGAAAAAAATATGACCATGAGGGAAGCAGTTGTGCTGGAACAAGTGTGCACGTGTGGAGAAGTTCATCACAGTATAGACCATGAGAGGCTTCTGGTGAGTGGGCCACCCTCCAGAAGTGGAGGAGAACAAGGGAAGTCCCAGGGATCTGGGACTGGGAGAGAGGGGTCGTACGTGGCTCAGAGCATGGTGAGGAGTGTCCGGGTCAGAGAACTACAAAGGTCACTTGGGGGCTTATAACTACCAGACTCTATCTTATCTACAGCTGGCAGTCTTGAAGGAGCCACGTCTCGCAGGGTATGCAAAGTAGGCAGCCTCTAAATGGCTAGAAATCTGCTGGTTTGGGATCTATTTAAAATAACTGGACTTGTAAAAGTTTGAGTTTCTCCCTGGCAGGCTTTGGGCAGTTCTCAGTCTGCAGTGAAGAAATACACCTCGTGACCCAATACACAGGCTGTCTTTGGCCCATTTATGTAACACATGAACTGAAGGAGGAGAGAAAGGTTTTTCCTGATGGCCTTGCCTTCAGGCACAACCTTGACACAGACTCCTCTCAGATAGTAAATGAGGGCATCTCATTAGGTAATTTCCACCCTCGGAGGACTACTAAGCCTGCCGTTCAAGGTCCTTCATGGTCTGGCCTCTGCTGGCTCTTAAACTGGCTGCTGAGTGTTTAATGGCTTACTGGGTAGACAGTCCCCTTAAAATACAAATTTCCTCCCGCTGTTATCCCACTTGAAAACCTTAATGCCCCCTATTGCCCACTTTGTCCTACAAACTGGGTGGTTTAAAACAGAAATGTATCGTCTTACAGTTCTGGAGGCTAGAAGTCCAAAATCAAGGTGTCACAAGACTGCTCTCTGTCTGCGGACTCTAAGGGAGGAATCCTTCCTTGCCTCTTCTGCCTTCTGATTTTTGCCGACAATCCTTGGGCTCCTTGGCTTGTGTAGGCATCACTTCAGTCTCTGCCTCTCTCACCACGTGGCTGACCTCTCCCTGTGTGTGTCTGTGTCTCTTCCCTTCGTACAGGGCACCGGTCATATCAGATCAGGGTCCACCCTTACTGACTTCGTCTTAACCTGATTACATCCACAAAGGAAGTCACATTCACAGGTACGGTGGGGGTTAGGACTTCCACCTATAGTTTTGAGGAACTCAACCCATAATACCAAGTGGCTAACTTCTGGTTAAACATATGTGGTGGAAATATACAGGAGCTTCTGTAGACCTTTCTTAGGAAAGAGCAGGTGGGTTCCTTTGCTCTTTCTCTGTCCCCTCCTCCATCCTGCTGCCCAGGACTTGGACTCGGATGTTGAGGCCACACAAGGTGAAGCAACAACACAGAGGGGCTTGGGTTCTTCATGGTATGGAGCATGTTTCCGGCCCCGGACAGTCAACCCGGACTTTAAAGAGAAATCAGGGATTTCCCTGGCGGTCCAGTGGTTAGGACTCCGAGCTTCCACTGCTGGGGGCCCGGGTTCAGTCCCTGGTTGGGGAACTAAGATCCCATAAGCCATGGGGCATGGCCAAAAATAAAGAGAGAGAGAGAAATCAGTGTCTCAGTCTATTGAGAGTTTCTATCCCTTGTGGCAAACACAGTTCTGATCAACACACTTGGTGCTGTCCTGGACTTGTGGCTTCTCCATGAGGTTTGCTTTCCCCTTGGAGTTACCAAGGGGGAGTGAGCACGGGTCCTTCTGCTTTTACATCTTCAAACTAACTTGGGGATTCTATCACATGCTCCCTTTCTCAGGGACACTCACCTGCATCTGATCTCTCTCTCTCTCTTCCTTTTTTTTCTCCTTTCCTCAATCAGAGGGTCTTAATCTCTCCTAGGTCAGGGAAAAAGTATTCTCTTACATTCATCCAAATCTATGATTTCTGCCAGAAACTGCCTGTGCTGAGTCCCCTGGGGCTTTGACATTTGAGATTCAAAACCGTTATTTCATTATGTTACCTCAAAGATGTAGCTTAAAAGTCAAAAATCTAAAAGACACTTTTGTGTTGCTGTAGCCCTCTGTTTCTGGGGCTGTGAGCCCAGAATGCTGTAGCTGAGACCCCATTAGGGGAAGGATCACAAGGGACCAGAGATGTCCAGGAATGAAGACACGTTTTTGAATTTATCAGCTATGACCCAGCCATGTGAGCATTTACCTAGATACGGTGCCCAAAAATGCCAATACTGGAAAAAGTCTTAAAAGAATCTCCCCGCAAAGAAGAGTTCTATGTTCAAAAAGTTTGAGAAACACTCAGAACTTTGTTTTCAATTGAAGTATAGTTAATTTACAATGTTGTGTTAGTTTCAAGTGTACAGCAAAGTGATCCAGCTGTGTGTATGTGTATATATATTCTTATATTTTCCATTATAGGTTATTACAAGATATTGAGTATAGTTCCCTGTGCTATACAGTAGGTCCTTGTTGTTTATCTATTTTACATATAGTCTGTATATGTTAATCCCAAACTCCTAATTGTCCCTCCCCCTTTCCCCTTTGGTAACCATAAGTTTGTTTTCTATGTCTGTGAGTCTGTTTCTGTTTTGTAAATAAGTTCATTTGTATTATTTTTTTTAGATTCCACATATAAGTGATGTCATATGGTATTTGCCTTTCTCTGTTTGACTTACTTCACTTAGGATGACAATCTCTAGGTCCATCCATGTTGCTGCAAATATCATTTTTCATTCCTTTTTATGGCTGAGTAATATGCCACTGTGTGTATTTACATACCACGTCTTCTTTATCCATCCATCTGTTGATGGACATTTAGGTTGCTTCCATGTTTTGGCTAATGTAAATAGTGCTGCTATGAACATTGGGGTACATATATCTTTTCAAATTAGGGTTTTCATCTTTTTTGGATATGTGCCTAGGAGTGGGATTGCTGGATCATATGACAACTCTAGTTTTAGTTTTTTAAGGAACCTTCATACTGTTCTCCATAGTGGCTGTACCAATTTACATTCCTACCAACAGAGTAGGAGGGTTCCCTTTTCTCCACACCCTCTCCAGCATTTATTGTTTGTAGAGTTTGATGATGGCCATTCTGACCAGTGTGAGGTGATACCTCATTGTGGTTTTGGTTTCCATTTCTCTAATGATTAGTGATGTTGAGCATCTTTTCATGTGCTTTTTGGCCATCTGTATGTCTTCTTTGGAGAAATGTCTATTTAGATCTTCTGCCCATTTTTTTGAGTGGGTTGTTTGGTTTTTTGATATTGAGCTGCATGAGCTGCTTATAAATTTTGGAGAAAATCCTTTGTCAATTGCTTCATTTGCAAATATTTTCTCCCATTCTGAGGGTTGTCTTTTCATTTTGTGTACGGTTTCCTTTGCTGTGCAAAAGCTTTGAAGTTTCATTAGGTCCCATTTGTTTATTTTTGGTTTTATTTTCATTACTCAAGGAGGTGGATCAAAAAAGATCTTGCTGCGGTTTATGCCAAAGAGTGTTCTGACTGTGTTTTCCTCTAAGAGTTTTATAGTGTCCAGTCTTACATTTAGCTCTTTAATCCATTTTGAGTTTATTTTTGTGTATGGTGCTTTTACGTGTAGCTGTCCAGTTTTCCCAGCACCACTTGTTGATGGCCATTCTGACCAGTGTGAGGTGGTACACACCTCACACTGCACCTGTTAACTGCACCTGTTGGTTGTGCTAGTCCAATCAAAAATACACACAGGTCCAGCTACAATTTATCTGACTGTGACAGGGCCTTTCTAAGGCCATAGCTGAGTGGGTGCAGGCCCCCCCCCAAAAATAAAAGATACCAAATGTATGGAATCTCAGTTATGTGTGAGCATGGGCTGATTAGTCATTAGTCCATCGAGATGTCTTATTTAAGAGGAACGAGTGGGCGATTTTAGATTAAGATGGTCCTGAAGTAAGAACCAGATGTCTTATAAAGATCATTATTAGCTACCCCCACGAGGTATGGGCCCGGTGTGAGAAGAGGGATCCCTGCCAAGCGGGTTGCTGGTTTCGCGCGGCATGGTGATTAAGCTCGTGATCTAATGGAGCGGCCATAGGATACAATGGATATAAAATTGTTAGTGGATATATAATATGTAAGAGCATACATATTATGTAATTTGTAAAATTAATAAGATTTAATACGAGCTTTAACATACCGTATGGAAAATAAATGAATGCACAATAATACATAGCATGTATGTATGGATATTTATAAGGAGAGACTAAGATACTAACATGTATACATACATGATATTTACAGTTGTTTTATGATATTTACAACCTGTTTTAAACAAGCAGGTTGTTTTTAATACTGACATGGTACAGTAGTGTTTTAGTAGCCATACAATAAACTTTTTCAAGGAGTAGTTTATAAAGAATTCCAGCTTTGGGTGTTGGTGGTGAGGTTTAAATGTCTCTTCCTTGAGTCTTAGGGAGGAGTGAGATTCTCCTTTTTCGGTTTACAAGACCGAGGTATTATACTACAAAGACTCTTCATTTTAGGAGTTTGTTCTCAATAATGCTGGCTGTTGGTATCAGCACTAGGATCAGGAGGAAATATAAAATAGATGCTAATTGGCCTACAATGATGTATGGGTGCTCTACGGGTTGGCCTCCAATTCATGTTAGGGTTAAGAGGTCTGCGGTTAAAGTTCAAAATAAGAGTTGGCTGAAGGGTCGGAATATTATACTTCGTTGTTTGGAGGTTTGAAGCATTGGAATGAATACTAGGATGAGGATGGAGAGTAGTAATGCTAGTACTCCTCCTAGTTTATTAGGAATTGATTGTAGGATTGCGTATGCGAACAGGAAATACCACTCTGGCTTGATGTGTGCTGGGGTGCTTAGTGGGTTTGCTGGGGTGTAGTTATCGGGGTCTCCTAAAAGGTCGGGTGTGAATAGGGTTAGTGCTAGTAAGGTCAGGACTAATAGTAGGGCGCCTAGGATATCTTTGATTGTGTAGTAAGGGTGGAATGGGATTATGTCTATATTAGATGGGATTCCTGTGGGGTTGTTGGAGCCCGTTTCATGGAGGAATAGCAGGTGGACGGCTATTAATGCTGTGATGATAAATGGAAGGATAAAGTGGAAGGCGAAGAAGCGTGTTAGTGTTGCCTTGTCTATGGAGAATCCACCTCAGATTCATTCCACTAAGGTGTTGCCGATGTAAGGGATTGCTGATAGGAGGTTAGTGATAACGGTTGCACCTCAGAATGATATCTGTCCTCAGGGTAAGACATAGCCTACGAATGTGGTAGCTATAACTATTAGTAGCAGAAGTACGCCGACATTTCATGTTTCTTGGAACATGTAGGAACCGTAGTATAGGCCACGTCCGATGTGAATGTAGAGGCAAATGAAGAATATAGAGGCTCCGTTTGCGTGCAGGTATCGAATAATTCAGCCGTAGTTAACGTCTCGACAGATATGTGCGACTGATGAAAAAGCAGTTGAGGTGTCTGGCGTGTAATGTATTGCTAGGAACAAGCCTGTTAGGATTTGTATGATGAGGCAGAGACCTAGTAGGGAGCCAAAGTCCATCATGAGGAGATGTTTGATGGGGCGGGGAGGTCGATAAGTGCGTTGTTGAGAATTTTTATTAGTGGGTGTGTTTTTCGGATGTTGGTCATTAAGGTTCTTGTAGTTGAATTACAACGATGATTTTTCATGTCGTTGGTCGTGGTTGGAGTCCATGTAAGAATAATGACAATATATGTTGTTTTTATTATAAGCATTTTTGTAATTAGTCTTGTGGGGGTTTCTTCGAAGCCTTCACCTATTTATGGGGGTTTAGGGTTGATTGTGGGTAGTGCTATGGGGTGTGGAATTGTTTTTAGTTTTGGGGGTTCGTTTTTAGGTTTAATGGTGTTTTTGATTTATTTAGGGGGAATATTAGTTGTATTTGGTTATACAACGGCTTTGGCTACTGAGCAGTATCCTGAAGTTTGGGTTTCTAACAAAGTTGTGCGAGGGGGGTTTCTTTTAGGTTTAATGGTAGAGTTTTTAGTGGTGCTTTATGTTTTAGGAGGGGAAAAGGTGAGTTTTGTGTTTGAGTTTAATGGATTAGGGGATTGAGTTGTTTATGATACGGGAGATTCTGGGTTTTTTAGTGAGGAAGCTATAGGGATTGCTGCTTTATATAGTTATGATACCTGATTGGTTATTGTTACTGGGTGATCATTATTTATTGGTGTTGTAGTTATTATGGAAATTACCCGGGGTAATTAAATAATAGTATGGCAAGGGCTATGGTGATGAGGAAAGATAGGAAATATAATTTGATGAGGCCTTTCTGGTTTGAAGTTAGTAGGGAAGCCTTTAGTTGAATAGAGGCTATAGTTTTTGGTAGGATAATTTCTGTTCAGGTTAGGTCTAGTAGGGAAGTTGCGAGTTTTTGGCTTATTGTTAAGACTAAGTGAGGGGGTAGGCGATGCATGATAGTGGGGAAATAACCTAGTAGGGTGGAGAAGTTGGTAGAATTTGATAGGTGTGGGTATTTTAGGTTTTTTGAATAGGTATTGATTTCGAATGCGATAATGAAGCCTAGGATTGTCACTATAAGGGCCGTTAGTTTTACGTGTAAGGGTATGGTTATTAAAGGGGTGGTTACTGGGGGTATATTGTTGGAGAGGATGAATCAGGCGAAGATGCTCCCGATCAGTAGGCGTTTGATAGGATTAATTAGTATGGGATTGGTTTCATTGATGCTTATGAGAGGAGAGAAGCGAGGTTGTTCTAATAGAGTGAAGAAAATGATGCGAGTGCTGTAAATAGCTGTTAGGGAGGTGGCGATTAGTGTTAGTAGTAGGGCTCAGGCGTTGGTATAAGACGAAGTGGCGGCTTCGATGATAAGGTCTTTGGAGTAGAATCCTGTGAGGAATGGTGTTCCTGTTAGTGCGAGGCAGCCAATGATAAGAGCGGTTGTAGTGAAGGGAAGGATTTTATATAGTCCTCCTATTTTTCGAATATCTTGTTCGTTATTTAGGTTGTGGATGATGGAGCCAGAGCACAGAAATAGTATAGCTTTAAAGAAGGCGTGTGTGCAGATATGCAGGAATGCTAGGTGAGGCTGGTTGAGGCCCATGGTTACTATTATTAAACCAAGTTGGCTGGAGGTGGAGAAAGCAATAATTTTTTTAATGTCATTTTGGGTTAGGGCGCAAATAGCTGTAAATAGGGTGGTAAGGGCGCCTAGGGAGAGTATTATTGTTTGAATGAGTTTATTATTTTCTATTAAAGGGTAGAAACGGATAAGTAGGAAGATCCCTGCTACGACCATTGTGCTTGAGTGGAGTAAGGCTGAGACTGGAGTGGGACCTCCTATTGCCGAGGGTAGTCAGGGGTGTAATTCAAATTGGGCTGATTTTCCAGCTGCGGCTAGTGTAAGTCCTATGAGGGGGAGGTTTGAGGGGTTTTGGTTGAGTATAAAGATTTGTTGTAGGTCTCACGAGTTCGTGTTGGATAGGAATCAGGCTATGGATAGGAGGAATCCAATATCTCCAATACGGTTATATAAAATTGCTTGAAGGGCGGCTGTATTGGCGTCTGTCTGTCCGAATCATCAGCCAATTAATAAGAAAGATATGATTCCCACCCCTTCCCATCCGATAAATAATTGGAAGAGGTTGTTAGCTGTGACTAGGATAAGTATGGTAACGAGGAAAATAAGTAGATATTTGAAGAACTGGTTGATGTTAGGATCGGAGTGTATATATCAGATTGAAAATTCTATGATCATGTAATGAATAATGCTACGGGTATAAATATAAGTGAGAAGTAATCTATTTTAAAACTGAGGGTTAGTTTAAAGGTGTGGATGGTAATTCAGTGTCAGTCTGAGATGAGTATTTCTTGATTTGTGTGGATGAATATAGTTATGGGGATTAGGCTAGTGAAGAAGGCAGATAGGGTTATATTTTTCACATAATATTGATAATTATTGTTTTTGTAGAGATTTGTACTAGATGCTATAACAGGGTGACCAGTATAAGTAGTGCGAGTAAGGTGGAGGAGGTGAATAAATTTATTACTTTTATTTGGAGTTGCACCAAGTTTTTGGTTCCTAAGACCAATGGATAACTACCATCCTTTAAAAGTTTGAAAAAGCCACATTGTTAGGTGTGGAGAGCATGAATTAGCAGTTCTTGCAGTACTTTTTCGGTAAGTAAGAAGTTTTGTCTTCTGTTTTTAGCTTCACGGACTAATGTTCTTTTTAAACTATACTTACAATAAAGGGGGCCTGGAATGATTTTAGGGTTTAGTGACAGGAGTAGAAGAGGGATGATGTGTAAGGCTATTAAGGTGTGTTCTCGTGTAAAAGAGGGGATAAGGTTGTTAATATGGTGGGTATACTTGCCGCGTTGTGTTATGATTAATATATATAAGGAATAGAGGGCTGTGATTACGATGTTTGTTCCCATGAGAATGATGGTGAGGTTTGATCATGAGAAGGTTGATATAATTACGAGTAGTTCTCCAATCAGGTTGATGGTAGGGGGTAGGGCGAGGTTTGTTAGAGACGCTAGCAGTCATCAAGTGGCTATTAGTGGAAGAAAGATTTGTAGGCCTCGTGCTAGGATTATGGTTCAGCTATGAATTCGTTCGTAATTTGAATTTTCTAGACAGAATAATATAGAGGATGTAAGACCGTGGGCAATTATTAGAGCGGTAGCTCCTATGTAGCTTCAAGGAGTTTGGATGAGGACAGCTGCGATGACGAGTGCTATATGACTAACTGAGGAATATGCGATTAATGACTTCAGGTCTGTTTGGCGTAAACAAATAGAGCTGGTTATAATTATTCCTCATAGGGATAGTACAAGGAAGGGGTAGGCTATATGTTCTGTTAGGGGGTTGAGGATTGATGTGATTCGTAGTATGCCATAGCCTCCGAGTTTTAATAATACGGCTGCAAGTACTGTTGAGCCTGCAATGGGGGCTTCTACATGTGCTTTTGGTAGTCAGAGATGTAGGCCGTATAGAGGTATTTTTACTAGGAAGGCTATTATGCAAGCTAGTCATATGAGAGTATTAGATCACGAGGTAGGTAGTGGTTGGGCTCAGTACTGTAGTAGTAGAAAGTTGAGGGAACCTAGTGTATTTTGTAAATATGTTAGTGCTACTAGCAGAGGGAGGGATCCTATGAGTGTGTAGAATAAGAAATAGAGTCCTGCATTGAGTCGTTCTGTTTGACTGCCTCGACGGGTGATGATGATGAGGGTAGGAATTAGAGTAGCTTCAAATATGATGTAAAATATGATTAATTCTATGGCAGTGAAAGTTATGATTAAAAGGGTTTGTAGTATAATTAACATTGTAATATAGAGTTTTTTTCGGGTAAGAGGTTCTTTTAGGAGGTGTGATTGGCTTGCTGTTAGTATTAATGGGAGAAGTCATATTGTTAATATTAAGAGCGGTGTAGAGAGGGAGTCAGAGAAAAATGTTGGAGTAGTTGAGGCTATAGTCGTTAAATTGGTTGAGTAGGAGCAGGCTTGTAAAGCTAATCAATAAGCTGTGAGTTGTGGTATTGATCCAAATGAAACTACTTTTTGATAGTCAAGTTAAAGGTATTAGTATAATGGTAGGGATAATAAATTTTAGCATTGGAGGAGGTTAAGGTTTTGTACGTAGTCAGTACCATATGTATTGGAGATTATAACTAGTAAGGCCAGTCCGATAGCTGCTTCACAGGCTGCAAATACTAAAAGGATGATTGGTACTATGTTGGCCAGGGTGAAGTGCGAGTTTAGGATTGTGAGGGCTGTTAGGATGGACAGTGATAGCACTATACCTTCTAAACATAATAACGCAGATATCAGGTGGGATCGATATATTAGTAGACCCATGAGAGATATAGTAAAGGCTGTTAGAATATTAATATGGATTAAAGACATTTGGTACTTGTGAGTTTAAATCACAGTCTAGTGGGTCGAAATCACTTATTTTATTTTAAACTAAGTATCATATTTGTCTCACTCTAGGCCCTTCTGGGTTCATTCATAGGCCAGGCTAGCTGCTAGTAGGGAGATTAAGAACAGGGTTATAAGAAGTATTAGTTGTTAGGTTATTTGTTTGAATTGCTCAGGGCAAGGGGAGTAGGAGAGCAATTTCTAGGTCGAAGAGAAGAAAGGTAATTGCTACTAAGAAGAATTTTATGGAGAAGGGTAGACGAGCAGGTCCTATCAGGTCAAAACCACATTCGTAAGGGCTGGTTTTTTCTGCATACGTATTTAGTTGGGGGAGTCAAAAAGCGATGAGTATAAGTAGTAAGGCTAGGGTTGTATTTGTCAGTAATGTTAGTAGGAAGTTTATTGTTCTTTTTCGGGGTGTACCGAAACTAACTGATTGGAAGTCAGTTGTACTAATTAATACTAAAAGGACTATGAACCTCATCAATAGATAGACACATAGAGGAATAATCATACAATGTCTACGAAATGTCAATATCAAGCAGCGGCTTCGAAGCCAAAGTGGTGGTTTGATGTGAAGTGAAATGTTAGTTGACGTATGAAGCAGATAATAAGGAAGGTTGATCTGATGATGACATGTAATCCGTGGAAGCCTGTGGCTACAAAGAATGTAGATCCGTAGACCCCATCTGAGATTGTGAATGGGGCTTCATAGTACTCTGATGCTTGAAGGAGGGTAAAATAGAGGCCGAGTATAATTGTGATGAGGAGGGCTTGGAGCGTATGTTTGCGGTTGCCTTCCATGAGACTATGGTGGGCTCAAGTAATAGACACGCCGGAAGCTAGTAATACAGAGGTGTTGAGGAGTGGGACTTCTAGTGGATTTAGGGGGTGGATGCCTGTTGGTGGTCAGGAACCACCTAACTCAGGGGCAGGGGCAAAACTTGAGTGGTAAAAGGCTCAAAAGAAGCCTGTAAAAAATAGGACTTCTGATAGGATGAATAAGATTATGCCATATCGAAGTCCTTTTTGGACGGTTGGGGTATGGTGGCCTTGGAAAGTGCTTTCTTGAACAATATCTCGTCATCATTGGTACATTGTTAGGGTGTTCGTAAGTAGACCTAAAGTTAGAATTGTTGAGTTGAAGTGGAATCATATGATCAGGCCTGATGTTATAAGGAATGCTGAGAGAGCTCCTGTAAGGGGTCAAGGACTAGGATTTACTATATGGTATGAGTGAGTTTGGTGGGTCATTATGTATTGTCTTGCAAGTATAGGCTTACTAGTAAGGTAAATACGTAAGCTTGGATTAAGGCTACGGCGAATTCAAGGATGACTAGTAAAGTAAGAATAGTGAATGTGATGAGGGCCGTGAGTAGACTGATGTTTGTCAATACAAGGGTTGCACTTCCAATTAGGTGTAATAATAGGTGGCCTGCTGTGATGTTGGCTGTTAGTCGTACTGCTAGGGCTAAAGGTTGAATAAATAGGCTGATAGTTTCAATTATTACTAGTATAGGGATTAGAAAGGTGGGGGTACCTAGTGGTAAAAGGTGAGCCAGGGATATTTTTATCTTGTTGCGGAAACCTATAACAACGGTGCCAGCTCATAGGGGGATAGCTATACCTAAGTTTATTGAGAGTTGAGTGGTAGGTGTAAATGAGTGGGGTATTATTCCAAGAAGGTTTGTAGAGGCAATAAATAGGAAAAGTGAAATAAGCATAAGAGACCAGGTTTGTCCTTTGAGGTTATGTGTAATTATTAGTTGTTTTGATGTGAGTTTGGTTAATCATTGTTGAATAGCGATTATTCGATTGTTGATTAGTCGACTTGGTGTTGGGAATAATAAGGTGGGGAATATAATAATTAGGGTGGTGATGGGAATACCCAGCATTATTGGGACTATAAAAGGGGCAAATAGATTTTCGTTCATGTGTGATTTCAAGGGGCTTGTTGTTCTTGTATTTTAGCAAGTGTTGGCTTAGGGGAGGGAGAGTAGAAGTGTTTTGAGATTTTTAGTTGGAGTAATGCGAAGAGGGTAAAGATCATGGAGAGAATTGTGAGAAGTGTTGTGGATGTGTCTAGTTGTGGCATGTCATTAAGGGGAGTGTGTGACTCTCAATCTTTAACTTAAAAGGTTAACGCTAGTTTAGCTTCTTAATGAGATTATAATATAGATGCAGATCATTTTTCAAAGTTCTCTAAGGGTACTAATTCGAGAACGATTGGTATAAAGCTATGATTTGAGCCACAGATTTCTGAACATTGTCCGTAAAACAGACCAGGTCGTGTTGATATTAGGGTTGTTTGGTTTAGGCGTCCAGGAATCGCGTCTGTTTTTAAACCTAGAGAAGGGACAGCTCATGAGTGTAATACGTCTTCTGAGGAGACTAGTATTCGGATTGTTATTTGTATAGGTAAAACCATTCGATTATCTACTTCTAGTAGTCGCAGTTCCCCTGGTTTTAGGTCTGAGGTTGGGATCATGTAAGAATCAAAGTTTAGATCTTCATAGTCAGTATATTCATAGCTTCAGTATCATTGGTGTCCTATTGTTTTTACGGTTAAAGAGGGGTTGTTAATTTCGTCTATTATGTAAAGAATGGGTAGAGAGGGCAGAGCGATTGTAATTAAGATAATGGCTGGGAGGATGGTCCAAATGGTTTCTACTTCTTGGGCGTCTATTGTGTTGGTATGAGTTAGTTTAGTTGTAAGTATTAGGGTAATAATATAGAGAACTAGGGAGCTGATTAGGAAAACAATTATTAATGCGTGGTCATGAAATTGCAGTAGTTCTTCTATGACAGGTGATGTAGCGTCTTGTAAGCCTAGTTGAAAAGGATATGCCATGGAGATATACAAGGTTTTCACTTGTGACTTAACTTTGACAAGGTTATGTAAGATTTTACTAATATCTCACTCGTAAAGAAAGACATAAAGATTATGATGTTGGCTTGAAACCGATTAGAGGGGGTTCGATTCCTTCCTTTCTTGAATATTTTGGGTTAACATATACTGGCTCCTCAAATGTGTGGTATGGTGGAGGACATCCGTTCAATCATTCAAGGTTTGTAGAGGTGAGGTCCACTGCTGACACTTCCCGTTTAGATGCGAATGCTTCTCAAATAATGAAGATCATTAGTATGACTGCTGTCAGTGAGATGAAAGAGCCTATTGATGAAATGGTGTTTCATGTTGTGTAGGCGTCTGGGTAGTCGGAGTATCGACGAGGTATTCCAGATAGGCCAAGGAAGTGTTGTGGGAAGAATGTTATGTTTACACGTACGAATATGATCGCAAATTGAATTTTTGTTCATGTTGAGTTGAGTGTATAGCCTGAAAATAATGGGAATCAGTGAACGAAGCCTCCTATAATAGCGAAAACAGCCCCTATTGAAAGTACATAGTGGAAGTGGGCAACTACGTAATAGGTATCATGGAGGATAACATCTAGGGATGAGTTAGCTAGGATAATACCAGTTAAACCTCCTACTGTAAACAGGAAAATAAAGCCCAAGGCTCATATTAGAGTGGGAGATCATTTGATGTTTCCCCCGTGAAGTGTTGCCAGTCAACTGAAGACTTTTACTCCTGTGGGAATGGCAATAATTATAGTGGCCGATGTAAAGTATGCTCGTGTATCTACGTCTATTCCGACTGTAAATATGTGATGGGCTCATACAATAAAACCTAGGAAGCCAATAGAAACCATAGCCCATACCATTCCCATATATCCAAAGGGTTCTTTTTTCCCTGAATAGTAGGTTACGATATGTGAGATTATTCCGAAACCAGGTAGAATTAGAATATATACTTTGGGGTGACCAAAAAATCAGAATAAGTGTTGATATAAGACAGGGTCGCCTCCTCCTGCGGGGTCGAAGAAGGTTGTATTTAGGTTTCGATCAGTTAATAGCATGGTAATTCTGGCTGCTAGGACGGGTAATGATAATAAGAGTAATACTGCTATAACTAGGACCGATCATATGAAGAGAGGTGTTTGGTATTGGGTCATAGCGGGTGGTTTTATATTAATGATAGTTGTAATGAAGTTAATAGCCCCAAAGATTGAAGACACGCCGGCTAAGTGTAGGGAGAAGATGGTAAGGTCTACTGAGGCTCCTGCGTGTGCTAGATTCCCTGCTAGAGGGGGATATACAGTCCAGCCTGTACCTGCGCCGGCTTCAACTATTGAGGATGCTATTAGTAACAGGAAAGAAGGGGGAAGCAGTCAGAGCTCATGTTGTATAGACGAGGGAAGGCCATGTCAGGGGCTCCAATTATTAAAGGAACTAGTCAGTTTCCGAATCCTCCGATTATGATGGGTATTACTATAAAGAAAATTATCACGAAGGCGTGGGCTGTTACTAGTACGTTGTAGATTTGGTCATCTCCGGGTTGACCTAATTCAGCACGAATCAATAAGCTTAGGCCAGGACCTACTATTCCTGCCCAGGCACCAAATAGTAGATATAAATTACCAATGTCTTTGTGATTGGTAGAGAATAGTCATCGGTTTATGAACATAGGTAAAATGGCCGAGTAGGCATTAGACTGTAAATCTAAAGACAGGGGTAAAAATCCTCTTTTTACCAGGTCCTGTGGTGAGTAATCATTTTGAATTGCAAATTCGAAGAAGCAGCTTCAATCCTGCCTGGACTTCTCGCGGCGGGAGAAGTAGATTGAAGCCAGTTGATTAGGGTATTTAGCTGTTAACTAAAAGTTCGTGGGAGATGTATCCCTCCAATCTAGTGAGGATTTAGCTTAATTAAAGTGTTTGATTTGCATTCAATTGATGTGAGATATGGTCTTGCAATCCTTATTAAGCAGGGGTTAAGTAAAATTATACTTGCTTAGGGCTTTGAAGGCTCTTGGTCTGATTTAACCTAAACCCCTATAGTAGAATAAAGTATGTTGGTGTGAGAGGTAGGAGTATGGTGGATAGTACAATTGCTGTTGGTAAGAGGGTTATTTGTTTTGTGGAGTGAAATTGTCATTTTATTTTTATGTTGTTAGT
Source organism: Phocoena phocoena (assembly GCF_963924675.1). Classification (NCBI taxonomy): domain Eukaryota; kingdom Metazoa; phylum Chordata; class Mammalia; order Artiodactyla; family Phocoenidae; genus Phocoena; species Phocoena phocoena. The sequence goes on from NC_089227.1 coordinate 13,295,915, forward strand.
GGAGGGGAATAGGGTTAGTGCTGTGGAATAGGCAAGGCATATGTAGAAATATAGGTTGAGTAGAGCTGTGACAGCTATGAGGGTTGGTAGGATGAGGGTGTCATTTTTTGTTAGTTCTTGAATGATTATTCATTTGGGCATAAATCCTGTGAGTGGAGGGAGCCCTCCTATGGAGAGTAGGGTGAGTATGGTAAAGGTTGTTATAACAGGTATTATGTTTCATGTTTGGGATAGTAGTAGTGTAGCGGTGGTGGAATTTTGGATGAGTAGCATAAATATGGTGACGGTTATGATAATGTAAATTAATAGGTTTAGTAGGGTGAGGGCTGAGTTATATAATAGGATAGTGGTTATTCATCCTCTATGGGCAATTGATGAATAGGCTATAATTTTTCGGAGTTGTGTTTGGTTTAGTCCACCTCAGCCTCCGATGAGGATGGATAGGAAAGATATAGTAATTATTAGGTGTAGGTTGATTGATGGTGAGATTTGGTAGAGGATTGAAATGGGTGCAAGTTTTTGTCATGTGAGAAGGATTAGTCCTGTGGTTAGAGGGACGCCTTGTGTAACTTCTGGTACTCAAAAGTGGAAGGGGGATAATCCTAGTTTAATAGCTAGGGCTATTGTTATTAGGATGGATGCCGTTGGGTCGAATAGATTTCTGATAGTTCATTGACCAGAATGTATTAGGTTGATGACAACTGCCAGTATGAGTAGTGTGGATGCTGTAGCTTGTGTTAGAAAATATTCGGCTGAGGCTTCTGTGGCTCGAGGAGTTGGTTTTTTTTATTATGATGGGAATGATGGCTATCATGTTTATTTCTAATCCAATTCAGGCGAATAGTCAGAGCTAATTATTACAATCATTGTGCTTAGGATAAGGGCTGTTAGTAGGATGATGGAGATGAATGGGTTAATTAGTATGGGAAGGATATGAACCAACATTTTCGGGGTATGGGCCCGATAGCTTATTTAGCTGACCTTACTATAGATTATGGTGTGATGTGGTAGCACAGAGAATTTTGAATTCTTAAGGGTAGGTTCAATTCCTATTATTCTAGAAATAAGAGGGCTTAAACCTCTATCATTTACTCTATCAAAGTAACTCTTTTGTCAGACATATTTCTCATGTTTATGTTTGAGGAGGGATGCCTGCTGTTATAATGGGTAGTGAGACATGTCATATACAGAGGGCTAGCGTTAGTGGAAGGAAATTTTTTCAGAGTAGGTGCATTAGTTGGTCGTATCGAAATCGGGGGTAAGATGCTCGAATTCATAGGAAGGATATTGTTAATAGTAGGGATTTGACGATTAGGTTTATTGTGCATAGTTCTGGCATGTGAGGATTATGGAATGCACCTAGGAATAAGATAGTTGTGAATATATTTATTATGATAATATTAGCATATTCTGCTAGGAAGAAGAGGGCGAAGTTTTGATTTGCGTTTCTCTGATAATTAGTGATATTGAGCATCTTTTCATGTGCCTATTGGCCATCTGTATGTCTTCTTTGGAGAGATGTCTATTTAGGTCTTCTGCCAGTTTTTTGATTGGGTTATTTGGTTTTTTGATGTTGAGCTGCATGAGCTGTTTGTATATTTTGGACATTAATCCCATGTCAGTTGCTTCATTGGCAAATATTTTCTCCCATTCTGAGGGTTGGCTTTTCATTTTGTTTATGGTTTTCTTTTCTGTGCAAAAGCTTCTAAGTTTGCTTAAGTCCAATTTGTTTATTTTTGGTTTTACTTCCATTACTCTAGGAGACAGATGCAAAAAAATACTGCTGTGTACACCCAGAACCTTTAATATGCACTGTGCAGTAGATAGGGTGCAGTATCTGCTAAACGAATCTTGTACCTTTCTCCCCAGAACCCTTTACAAACACATTGAAGCACACGAGGGTCTGTCTTCTAAAACGCATCTCTACATGAGTAAATGCGTGTGTGTTGCCACAGAGTGTTCAGGAGGAAACATCAGCTGATACCAATGGTGGCCTCTAGGGAGCCAGGGTGGGAATTAGACTTTCTTTTCACGGGACAGCTTTTGGTGTTCTAGGCTTATGTTTACTCTGTTGCATGTGTTAAGATAGATACAATAAATTTGTGGAAGCTTAGATGAGCCCAAAGCTGGATGTGCAGTTGACATCATATTTAACTGACTCTTTCTTAGGAATGACAGCTGCCACCCTCCCCTTGAGAGCCAGAGTAAGAAATAGCCCTCAGAAACTCATCATCCAGCCTGACATGAGAGTAACATTGAGGACGCTATAAAATAGAAAAGCAAAAGCGAAAACGAACACCCAAAACTGATTTAACTGCTTTAGTGTGGAACTGGATCTGCCACATTTTTAAAAGCTCTGATGTGCACCCAGAGTTGAGACCCACGGGGACTGAGTGATATTTAAGACATGCTCCTTTGCGAACCATTCCCCTGGGTTGGGCAAGGCACTTGGCACGGGGAATCCAAAAGTGAGTGAGACTCAGTCTCTAACTTCAAGTGGCTCCTGGAGCTGGAAGTTGCTTTTGATCTTAGAAAAGAATTTTCCAGAAAGAGCCTCCTCCCAATCCCCTTAGCTTCACTGCTTGTACTGGGGCTGGGTTTGCCCAGAGAGAGCTGAGCTGAGTGTATCAAGTCAGTATCGGAAGATAAAGAGCCTTGGGTCACCTGGAACCCTGAGGGCAGCTGGGCCCGTCCAGGCACTTCTGAGAGCCTCTGCATTCTAGATCCCATTCTCAGGCCTAAGAACTAAAGGGGGTGCCCTGGCTTGTATAACAGTCAGATCCAGATTTGGCTGTAGAAAAGAGCCAGCCCTCTACAGTTTTTAGCATCCCAGATGCAGATTCACCCAGTCCTTTTAAATTTTTAAAATTAATTTAGTGTAATTTAATTTTTTTATTGAAGTATAGTTGATTTACAGTGTTGTATTAGTTCCTGATGTACAGCAAAGAATCTATGTATTTTTTGTATTCTTTTTCATTATGGTTTATTACAGGGTATTGAATATAGTTCCCTGTACTATAGAGTAGGACCTTGTTTTTATCTATTTTATATGTAGTGGTCTGTATCTGTGAATCCCAAATTCCTAATTTATCCCTCCCCCAGCCCCTTTCCCATTTGGTAACCATAAGTTTCTTTTCTATGTCTATAAGTCTGTTTTTCTTTTGTAAATAACTTCATTTGTATCATATTTTAGATTCTGCATTATAAGTGGTATCACATGGTGTTTATTTTTCTCTAAGTGACTTACTTCACTTAGTATGATAATCTCTAGGTCCATTCATATTGCTGCAAATGGCATTATTTCATTCTTTTTTTTTTTTTTACATCTTTATTGGGGTATAATCGCCCCACAATGGTGTGTTGGTTTCCGCTTTACAACAAAGCGAATCAGCCATACACATACACATGTTCCCACATCTCCTCCCTCCCGTGTCTCCCTCCCTCCCACCCTCCCTATCCCACCCCTCCAGGTGGCCACAAAGCACCAAGCCGACCTCCCTGCGCCACGCGGCCGCCTCCCACCAGCTATCCACTTCACTCCTGGTAGTGTATATATGTCCATACCACCCTCCCACCCCGTCACAGCCTACCTCTCCCCCTCCCCACATCCCCAAGTCCATCCTGTAGTAGGTCTGCGTCCCTATTCCTGTCTTACCCCTAGGTTCTTCATGACATTTTTTTCTTCTTAAATTCCATATATATGTGTTAGCATATGGTATTTGTCTTTCTCTTTCTGACTTACTTCACTCTGTATGACAGACTCTAGATCCATCCACCTCATTACAAATAGCTCAATTTCATTCTTTTTTATGGCTGAGTAGTATTCCATTGTAGCAATATGCCACATCCTCTTTATCCATTTATCTGTCAATGGATAATTTAGGTTGTTTCCGTGTCTTGGCTATTGTAAATAGTGCTTCTATGAACATTAGGGTGCATGTATCTTTTTGAATTATGGTTTTGTCCAGATATATGCCCAAGAGTGGGATTGCTAGATCATATGACAACTCTATTTTTTGTTTTTTAGGGAAACTCCGTACTGTTCTCCATAATGGCTGTACCAATTCTCATACCCACCAACAGTGTAGGAGGGTTCCCTTTTCTCCATACCCTCTCTAGCATATTTTAATTGTAAATTTTTAAATAATACCCAGTCTTTTTTTAAACTCTGGCAATGGAAAAATCATTTCATGGGTGAAAGCATTCCAGTTTTGGACAACTCTAATTCTATCTTAAAATGTTTATCTTGAAATAATTGCAGGCTTATAGGAAACTGCAAAACTAGTCCAAAGAGCCTCCTGTACCCTTCACCTATCTTCCCCCAGTAGTGACATCTTATATGGGAGTAGTACAGTATCAAAGCCAGGTTACCATTCTGGACTACAGGTCTTATTCAGTTTTTATCACTTAAAAACCAAACCAAACCAAACACTGCATTCATTTTTGTGTGTGTATATTCTATGCACCTTGATCACCTGTAGAAACTCCCATCACCACAATTAAGATACAAAACTGTTCCATTGCTGAAAAAAACTCCCTCCTGCTGCCTTTTTGTATTCGTGCCCACCCCTCCCCCTCGCCTTCCTAGAAACCACTAATCCATTCTCCATCTCTAGATGGAGAATGTTATATAAATGGAATCATACAGTATGCAATCTTTATTTTAAAAGTAACACCTTTATTGACATATAATTCACATACCATGCAACTCATCCATTTACAGTGTTCAGTTCAATGGTTTTTAATACATTAAAAGAGTTGCACAGCCATCACCACAGTCAATTTTAGAAACTTTGCATCACACCCAAAAGAAACCTTATACACATTAGCAGTCATTCCCTATTTTTCCCAAACCCCCAGCCCCCCAACCACTTATCTACTTTCTGTCTCTGTAGATTTGCTTATTTGGGACATTTCATATAAATGGAATCATATAATGTGTGGTCTTTTGCAACTGACTTCTTAGCATAATAGTTTCAATGTTCATCCATGTTGTAGCAACTGCAGGACAAGCTTAAACTTGTCCCACTCTGTCAGTAACAAGATACTGAGTTGTTTTTTAGACAGCAGAGCAAAACCATAAATCATGCAAAGCATGCACAGAAAAAAGTTTGACCTCAACACCTGGAACCAAAGTCCTCCCCTCCACCCCCCAGAACTAAACTGTGGGGACATGACTGGAACTTGAACACTGGACCCCTTTCGGAAATGAAGGGTCCATTGCCCAAGAAGATCCAGTGCCAAAGTCTCCTACCGTATCTTCCCATAAATGCCAAGTTCCAAAGCCCTCCAATCGAAACCTGCCCTGCCAGCGCTTCTGCTTACCAATCCATCCTCCCCTAGCTTATAAGAGTTTGACTGAATCCCAGATTGAGGAGATAAATTTGAACCATGGCTCCTGTCTCCTTGCAATAAAGCCTTTTCTTTCCTCAAAAGCCACTGCCACACTATTGGCCTCTATGCACATCCGACAGCAAGCCTTTTGCTCAGTAACACTGTAGCATGTACTTCATTCCTTTTTATTGCTGAATAATATTCCCTGTATGGATATAGCACTTTGTTTATCCATCACTCGATGGACGTTGGGTTGTTCCCACTTTCTGGCTGTGATGAATAATGCTGCTGTGAACCTTTATGTACAAGTCTTTGCATGGATATATGTTTCCAGTACTCTTGGGTATACACCTAAGAGTGAAATTGTTGGATCATACGATCACTGCATGTTTGACCTTTTCAAGAACTGCCAAACTGTCTTCCAAAGCAGCTATACTATTTTACATTTCCACTAGCAGTGTCTGAAGATTCTAATTTTTCCACATCCTCACGAATACTTATTATCTGTCGTTTGGATTATAGCCATCCTAGTGGGTGTGAAGTAGAATCTCACTGTGGGTTTGATTTGAATTTCCCTAATGACTAAATATATTGAGCATTGTTTTTTGGTTTTTTTGGCTTTTATAAAGTCTTTAATTTTATTTCCATCAGAAGTATATGTGACTTGTAGATTTGATATAACCTTGCCAAGCCTGCATATTATATATATGCATATATATGTATATATGTATATGTGTATATATATATTTTAGTATAGTTGATTTACAGTGTGGTTAGTTTCTGGTGTACAGCAAAGTGATCCAGTTATATAACTTTATTACAGGATATTGAATATAGTTCCCTGTGCTATACAGTAGGACCCTGTTGTTCATCCATACTATATATATAATACTTTGCAACTGCTAATCCCAAACTCCCAATCCATCCCTACCCCACCTGACCTCTTGGCAACCACAAGTCCGTTCTCTACGTCTGTGAATCTGTTTCTGTTTCGTAGATGTTTATTTATTTGCTTGCCTGCTCGCTTGCTGCACTGGTGGCTTGTAGGATCTTAGTTTCCTGACCAGGGATCGACCCTCAGCCCATGGCAGTGGAAGCGTGGAGTCTTAACCACTGGACCACCAGGAAGTTTTGTATCATATTTTATTTTTTAATTTAATTTTATTTCTAATGATTATTTTCTGATAAGTCATTCATTTTTTCATCTTTATTGGAGTATAATGGCTTTACAATGGTGTGTTAGTTTCTGCTTTATAACAAAGTGAATCAGTTATACATATACATATGTTCCCATATCTCTGCCCTCTTGCGTCTCCCTCCCTCCCACCCTCCCTATCCCACCCCTCCAGGCTGTCACAAAGCACCGAGCCAATGTCCCTGCGCCATGCGGCTGCTTCCCACTAGCTATCTATTTTACGTTTGGTAGTGTATATATGTCCATGCCTCTATCTCGCTTTGTCACAGCTTCCCCTTCCCCATCCCCATATCCTGAAGTCCGTTCTCTAGTAGGTCTGTGTCTTTATTCATGTCTTACCCCTAGGTTCTTCATGACATTTTTTTTCTTTAATTCCATATATATGTGTTAGCATACGGTATTTGTCTTTCTCTTTCTGACTTACTTCACTCTGTATGACAGACTCTAGGTCTATCCACCTCATTACAAATAGCTGAATTTCGTTTCTTTTTATGGCTGAGTAATATTCCATTGTATATATGTGCCACATCTTCTTTATCCATTCATCCGATGATGGACACTTAGGTTGTTTCCATCTCCGGGCTATTGTAAATAGAGGTGCGATGAACGTTTTGGTACATGACCCTTTTTGAATTATGGTTTTCTCAGGGTATATGCCCAGTAGTGGGATTGCTGGGTCATATGGTATTTCTATTTGTAGTTTTTTAAGGAACCTCCATACTGTTCTCCATAGTGGCTGTATCAATTCACATTCCCACCAGCAGTGCAAGAGTGTTCCCTTTTCTCTACACCCTCTCCAGCATTTATTGTTTCTAGATTTTTTGATAATGGCCATTCTGACTGGTGTGAGATGATATCTCATTGTAGTTTTGATTTGCATTTCTGTAATGATTAGTGATGTTCAGCATCCTTTCATGTGTTTCTTGGCAATCTGTATATATTCTTTGGAGAAATATCTATTTAGGTCTTCTGTCCATTTTTGGATTGAGTTTTTTGTTTTTTTGTTATTGAGCTGCATGAGCTGCTTGTAAAGTTTGGAGATTAATCCTTTGTCAGTTGCTTCATTTGCAAATATTTTCTCCCATTCTGAGGGTTGTCTTTTGGTCTTATTTATGGTTTCTTTTGCTGTGCAAAAGCTTTGAAGTTTCATTAGATCCCATTTGTTTATTTTTGTTTTTATTTCCATTTCTCTAGGAGGTGGGTCAAAAAGGATCTTGCTGTGATTTATGTCACAGAGTGTTCTGCCTGTGTTTTCCTCTAAGAGATTGATAGTTTCTGGCCTTACATTTAGGTCTTTAATACATTTTAAGCATATTTTTGTGTTTGGGGTTAGGGAATGATCTAATGTCATACTTTTATATGTGCCTGTCCAGTTTTCCCAGCACCATTTATTGAAGAGGCTGTCCTTTCTCCACTGTACATTCCTGCCACGTTTATCAAAGATAAGGTGTCGATATGTGCGTGGGTTTATCTCTGGGCTTTCTATCCTGTTCCATTGATCTATCTTTCTGTTTTTGTGCCAGTACCATACTGTCCTGATTACTGTAGCTTTGTAGTATAGTCTGAAGTAAGGAAGCCTGATTCCTCCAGCTCCTTTTTTCGTTCTCAAGATTGCTTTGCCTATTCGGGGTCTTTTGTGTTTCCATACAAATTGTGAAATTTTTTGTTCTAGTTCTGTGAAAAATGCCAGTGGTAGTTTGATAGGGATTGCATTGAATCTGTAGATTGCTTTGGGTAGTAGAGTCATTTTCACAATGTTGATTCTTCCAATCCAAGAACATGGTATATCTCTCCATCTATTTGTATCATCTTTAATTTCTTTCATCAGTGTCTTATAATTTTCTGCGTACAGGTCTTTTGTCTCCTTAGGTAAGTTTATTCCTAGATATTTTATTCTTTTTGTTGCAGTGGTAAATGGGAGTATTTTCTTGATTTCACTTTCAGATTTTTCATCATTAGTATATAGGAATGCCAGAGATTTCTGTGCATTAATTTTGTATCCTGCTACTTTACCAAATTCATTGATTAGCTCTAGTAGTTTTCTGGTAGCATCTTTAGGATTCTCTATGTATAGTATCATGTCATCTGCAAACAGTGACAGCTTTACTTCTTTTCCGATTTGGATTCCTTTTATTTCCTTTTCTTCTCTGATTGCTGTGGCTAAAACTTCCAAAACTATGTTGAATAAGAGTGGTGAGAGTGGGCAACCTTGTCTTGTTCCTGATCTGATTGGAAATGCTTTCGGTTTTTCATCATTGAGGATGAGGTTGGCTGTGGGTTTGTCGTATATGGCCTTTATTATGTTGAGGAAAGTTCCCTCTATGCCTACTCTCTGGAGGGTTTTTATCATAAATGGGTGTTGAATTTTGTCAAAAGCTTTCTCTGCATCTATTGAGATGATCATATGGTTCTTCTCCTTCAATTTGTTAATATGGTGTATCACATTGATTGATTTGCATATATTGAAGAATCCTTGCATTCCTGGAATAAACCCCACTTGATCATGGTGTATGATCCTTTTTTATTTTTATTTTTTTTAACATTTTTATTGGAGTATAATTGCTTTACAATGGTGTGTTAGTTTCTGCTTTATAACAAAGTGATTCAGTTATACATATACATATGTTCCCATATGTCTTCCCTCTTGCGTCTCCCTCCCTCCCACCCTCCCTATCCCACCCCTCCAGGCTGGCACAAAGCACTGAGTCAATATCCCTGTGCCATGCGGCTGCTTCCCACTAGCTATCTACCTTACATTTGTTAGTGTGTATATGTCCATGACTCGCTCTCGCCCTGTCACAGCTCACCCTTCCCCCTCTCCATATCCTCAAGTCCGTTCTCCAGTAGGTCTGCATCTTTATTCCTGTCTTACCCCTAGGTTCTTCATGACATTTTTTAAATCTTAAATTCCATATATATGTGTTAGAATACGGTATTTGTCTTTTTCTTTCTGACTTCACTCTGTATGACAGACTCTAGGTCTATCCACCTCATTACAAATAGCTCAATTTCGTTTCTTTTTATGGCTGAGTAATATTCCATTGTATATATGTGCCACATCTTCTTTATCCATTCATCTGATGATGGGCACTTAGGTTGTTTCCATCTCCGGGCTATTGTAAATAGAGCTGCAATGAACATTTTGGTACATTACTCTTTGAATTTTGGTTTTCTCAGGGTATATGCTCGGTGGTGGGATTGCTGGGTCATATGGTAGTTCTATTTGTAGTTTTTTAAGGAACCTCCATACTGTTCTCCGTAGTGGCTGAACCAATTCATATTCCCACCAGCAGTGCAAGAGGGTTCCCTTTTCTCCACACCCTCTCCAGCATTTATTGTTTCTAGATTTTTTGATGATGGCCATTCTGACTGGTGTGAGATGATATCTCATTGTAGTTTTGATTTGCATTTCGCTAATGATTAATGATGTTGAGCATTCTTTCGTGTGTTTGTTGGCAGTCTGTATATCTTCTTTGGAGAAATGTCTATTTAGGTCTTGTCATATATGGCCTTTATTATGTTGAGGAAAGTTCCCTCTACGCCTACTTTCTGCAGGGTTTTTTATCACAAATGGGTGTTGAATTTTGTCGAAAGCTTTCTCTGCATCTATTGAGATGATCATATGGTTTTCCTCCTTCAGTTTGTTAATATGGTGTATCACATTGATTGATTTGCATATATTGAAGAATCCTTGCATTCCTGGAATAAACCCCACTTGATCATGGTGTATGATCCTTTTAATGTGCTGTTGGATTCTGTTTGCTAGTATTTTGTTGAGGATTTTTGCATCTTTGTTCATCAGTGATATTGGCCTGTAGTTTTCTTTCTTTGTGACATCCTTGTCTGGTTTTGGTATCAGGGTTATGGTGGCCTTGTAGAATGAGTTTGGGAGTGTTCCTCCCTCTGCTATATTTTTGAAGAGTTTGAGGAGGATAGGTGTTGGCTCTTCTCTAATGTAGGATTGTATTGCTATAAACCTCCCTCTTAGAACTGCTTTTGCTGCATCCCATAGATTTTGGGTCGTCATGTCTCCATTGTCATTTGTTTCTAGGTATTTTTTGATTTCCTCTTTGATTTCATCAGTGATCACTTCGTTATTAAGTAATGTATTGTTTAGCCTCCATGTGTTTATTTTTTACAGATCTTTTCATGTAATTGATATTTAGTCTCATAGCGCTGTGGTCGGAAAAGATACTTGATAAAATTTCAGTTTCCTTATATTTACCAGGGCTTGATTTGTGACCGAAGATATGATCTATCCTGCAGAATGTTCCATGAGCACTTGAGAAAAATGTGTATTCTGTTGTTTTTGGATGGAATGTCCTATAAATATCAATTAAGTGCATCTTGTTTAATGTATCATTTAAAGCTTGTGTTTCCTTACGTATTTTCATTTTGGATGACCTGTCCATTGGTGAAAGTGGGGTGTTAAAGTCCCCTACTATGAATGTGTTACTGTCGATTTCCCCTTTTATGGCTGTTAGTATTTGCCTTATGTATTGAGGTGCTCCTATGTTGGGTGCATAAATATTTACAATTGTTATATCTATTTCTTGGATCGATCCCTTGATCATTATGTAGTGTCCTTCTTTGTCTCTTTTAATAGTTTTTATTTTAAAGTCTATTTTGTCTGATATGAGAATTGCTACTCTAGCTTTCTTTTGGTTTCCATTTGCATGGAATATCTTTTTCCATTCACTTACTTTCAATCTGTATGTACATCTAGGTCTGAAGTGGGTCTGTTGTAGACAGCAAATATATGGGTCTTGTTTTTGTATCCATTCAGCTAATTTGTGTCTTTTGGTGGGAGCATTTAGTCCTTTTTCATTTAAGGCAGTTATTGATATGTATGTGCCTGTTCCCATTTTCTTAATTGTTTTGGGTTCGTTATTGTAGGTCTTTTCCTTCTCTTGTGTTTCTTGCCTAGAGAAGTTCCTTTAGCATTTGTTGTAAAGCTGGTTTGGTGGTGCTGAACTCTCTCAGGTTTTGCTTGTCTGTAAAGGTTTTAATTTCTCCATCAAATCTGAATGAGATCTTTGCTGGGTAGGGTAGTCTTGGTTGCAGGTTTTTCTCCTTCATCACTTTAAATATGTACTGCCAGTCCCTTCTGGCTTGCAGAGTTTCTGCTGAAAGATCAGCTGTTAACCTTATGGGAATTCCCTTGTGTGTTATTTGTTTTTTTTCCCTTGCTGCTTTTAATATATTTTCTTTGCATTTAATTTTTGACAGTTTGATTAATATGTGTCTTGGCATATTTCTCCTTGGATTTATCCTGTATAGGACTGTCTGTGCTTACTGGACTTGATTAACTATTTCCTTGATTAACTATTCAAGTTATTAATCAATTTCCTTGATTAACTAATCAAGTTTCCTTGATTAACTATTAGGGAAGTTTTCAGCTATAGTCTCTTCATATATTTTCTCAGTCCCTTTCTTTTTCTCTTCTTCACGAGCCCCTATAATTTGAATGTTGGTGCGTTTAATGTTGTGCAGAGGTCTCTGAGACTGTCCTCAGTTCTTTTCATTCTTTTTTCTTTATTCTGCTCTGCAGTAGTTATTTCCACTATTTTATCTTCCAGGTCACTTATCCGGTCTTCTGCCTCAGTTCTGGTATCAATTCTGGTATTGATCCCATCTAGAGTATTTTTAATGTCATTTATTGTGTTGTTCTTTCTTGTTTGTTTCATCTTTAGTTCTTTTAGGTCCTTCTTAAATGTTTCTTGCATTTTGTCTCTTCTATTTCCAAGATTTTGGATCATCTTTGCTATCATTATTCTGAATTCTTTTTCAGGTAGACTGCCTGATTTTGGATCATCTTTGCTATCATTATTCTGAATTCTTTTTCAGGTAGACTGCGTATTTCCTCTTCATTTCTTAGGTCTGGTGGGTTTTTATCTTCTTCATCTACTGTGTGTTTTTCTGTCTTCTCATTTTGCTTTTCTTACTGTGTTTGGGGTCTCCTTTTTGCAGGCTGCAGGTTCATAGTTCCCACTGTTATTGGTGTCTGTCCCCAGTGGCTAAGGTTGGTTCAGTGGGTTGCATAGGCTTCCTGGTAGAGGGGACTAGAGCCTGTGTTCTGGTGGATGAGGCTGGATCTTGTCTTTCTGGTGGGCAGGTCCACGTCTTGTGGTGTGTTTGGGGGGTGTCTCTGGACTTATTATGATTTTAGGCAGCCTCTCTGCTAATGGGTGGGGTTGTGTTCCTGTCTTGCTAGTTGTTTAGCATAGGGTGTCCAGCACTGTAGCTTGCTGGTCGTTGAGTGAAGCTGGATGCTGTTGTTGAGATGGAGATCTCTGAGAGATTTTTGCCGTTTGATATTATGTGGAGCTGGGAGGTCTCTTGTGGACCAGTGTCCTGAAGTTGGCTCTCCCACCTCAGAGGCACAGCACTGACTCCTGACTGCAGCACCTAGAGCCTTTCATCCACACGGCTCAGACTTTTGGGAGGTCTGAGGTCTTCTGCCAGCTTTCAGTAGATATTCTGTAGGAGTTGTTCCATGTGTAGATGTATTTCTGGTGTATTTGTGGGGAGGAAAATGATCTCCGCATCTTACTCTTCCACCATCTTCCCCTCGTCTCTCAGTCATCCATTTTATGCACATCAGTGTATACATGTGAATCCCAATCTCCCAATTCATCCCACCCCCACCCCCTGCCGCTTTCCCTCCTTGGTGTCCATACGTTTGTTCTCTACATCTGTGTCTCAATTTCTGCCTTGCAAACTTGTTCATCTGTACCATTTTCTAGGTTCCACATATTATATGCATTAATATACGATATTTGTTTATCTCTTTCTGACTTACTTCACTTTGTATGACAGTCTCTGGGTCCATCCATGTCTCTACAAATGACCCAATTTCATTCCTTTTTATGGCTGAGTAATATTCCATTGTATATACGTATCACATCTTCTTTATCCATTCATCTGTTGATGGGCTTTTATGTTGCTTCCATGACCTGGCTATTGGAAATAGTGCTGCAATGAACATTGGGGTGCATGTGTCTTTTTTTTTTTTTGCGGTACGTGGGTCTCTCACTGTTGTGGCCTCTCCTGTTGTGGAGCACAGTCTCCGGTCACGCAGGCTCTGCGGCAATGGCTAACGGGCCCAGCCGCTCTGCGGCATGTGGGATCTTCCCGGACTGGGGCATGAACCCGTGTCCCCTGCATCGGCAGGCGGATTCTCAACCACTGCGCCACCAGGGAAGCCCACATGTGTCTTTTTGAATTATGATTTTCTCTGGGTATGTGCCCAGTAGTGGGATTGTTGGATCATATGGTAATTTTATTTTTAGTTCTTTAAGGAACCTCCATATTGTTCTCCATAGTAGCTGTATCAATTTACATTCCCACCAACAGTGCAAGAGGATTCCCTTTTCTCCACACCCTCTCCAGCATTTGTTGTTTGTAGATTTTCTGATCATGCCGATTCTAACTGGTGTGAGGTGATACCTCATTGTAGTTTTGATTTGCCTTTCTCTAATAATTAGTGATGTTGATCAGCTTTTTATGTGCCTCTTGGCCATCTGTATGTCTGCTTTGGAGAAATGTCTATTTAGATCTTCTGCCCATTTTTGGATTGGGTTGTTTGTTTGTTTTTGCAGTACACGGGCCTCTCACCATTGTGGCCTCTCCCGTAGTGGAGCACAGGCTCCGGACGCACAGGCTCAGCGGCCATGGCTCACGGGCGTAGCTGCTCCGGGGCATGTGGGATGTTCCCGGACCGGGGCACGAACCCGTGTCCCCTGCATCAGCAGGCGGACTCTCAACCACTGTGCCAGCAGGGAAGCCCTGTTTGTTTTTTGAATATTGAGCTGCATAAGCTGTTTATATATTTTGGAGATTAATCTTTTGTCTGATGATTCATTTGCAAATATTTTCTCCCATTCCGAGGGTTGTCTTTTCGTCTTGTTTATGGTTTCCTTTGCTGTGCAAAAGCTTTCAGTTGGTCCCATTTGTTTATTTTTGTTTTTTATTTCCATTACTCTACAGGTGGATAAAAAAATATTTTGCTGTGATTTATGTCAAAGAGTGTTCTTCCTACGTTTTCCTCTTAAGAGTTTTATAGTGCCCGGTCTTACATTTAGGTCTCTAATACATTTTGAGTTTATTTTTGTGTGTGGTGTTAGGGAGTGTTCTAATTTCATTCTTTTACGTGTAGCTGTCAAGTTTTCCCAGCACCATTTATTGAAGAGACTGTCTTTTCTCCATTGTATATCCTTGCCTCCTTTGTCATAGATTAGTTAACCGTAGGTGTGTGGGTTTATCTCTGGGCTTTCTATCCAGTTCCAGTGATCTGCATTTCTGTTTTTTGCCAGTACCATATTGTCTTTATTACTGTAACTTTGGAGTATAGTCTGAAGTCAGGGAGTCTGATTCCTCCAGCTCTGTTTTTTTCCCTCAAGACTGCTTTGGCTATTCGGGGTCTTTTGTGTCTCCATACAAATTTTAAGATTTTTTGTTCTAGTTCTGTAAAAAAATGCCATTGGTAATTTGATAGGAATTACATTGAATCTATATATCGCTTTGGGTAGCATAGTCATTTTCACAGTATTGATTCTTCCAATCCAAGAACATGGTATATCTCTCCATCTGTTGGTATCATCTTTAATTTCTTTCATTAGTGTCTTATGGTTTTCTCCATACTGGTTTTTTGTCTCCCTACATAGGTTTATTCCTAGGTATTTTATTCTTTTTGTTGCAGTGGTAAATCAGAGTGTTTCCTTAATTTCTCTTTCAGATTTTTCTTCATTAGTGTATAGGAATGCAAGAGATTTCTGTGCATTAATTTTGTATCCTGCAAGTTTACCAAATTCATTGATTAGTTGTAGTAGTTTTCTGGTGGCATCTTTAGGATTCTCTATGTATAGTATCATGTCATCTGCAAACAGTGACAGCTTTACTTCTTTTCTGATTTGGATTCCTTTTATTTCCTTTTCTTCTCTGATTGCTGTGGCTAAAACTTCCAAAATTATGTTGAATAAGAGTGGTGAGAGTGGACATCCTTGTCTTGTTCCTGATCTTAGAGGTAATGCTTTCAGTTTTTCACCATTGAGAATGATGTTTGCTGTGTGCTTGTAGTATATGGCCTTTATTATGTTGAAGTAGGTTCCCTCTGTGCCCACTTTCTGGAGAGTTTTTATCATAAATTGGTATTGAGTTTTGTCAGAAGCTTTTTCTCCATCTACCGAGATGATCACATGGTTTTTATTCTTCAGTTTGTTAATATGGTGTATCACATTGATTTGCGTATATTGAAGAATCCTTGCATCTCTGGGATAAATCCCACTTGATCACGGTGTGTGATCCTTTTAATGTGTTGTTGGGTTCTGTTTGCTAGTATTTTGTTGAGGATTTTTGCATCTGTATTCATCAGTGATATTGGTCTGTAATTTTCTTTTTTTGTAGTGTCTTTGGTTTTGGTATCAGGGTGATGGTGGCCTCATAGAATGAGTTTGGGAGTGTTCCTTCCTCTGCAGTTTTCTGGAAGAGTTTGAGAAGGATGGGTGTAAGCTTTTCTCTAAATGTTTCATAGAATTCACCTGTGAAGCCATCTGGTCCTGGACTTCTGTTTGTTGTAAGATTTTTAATCACAGTTTCAATTTCATTACTTGTGATTGGTCTGTTCATATTTTCTATTTCTTCCTGGTTCAGTCTTGGAAGGTTAAACCTTTCTAAGAATTTGTCCATTTCTTCCAGGTTTTCCATTTTATTGGCATAGAGTTGCATAGAGTTGGCTTAGGATGCTTTGTATTTCTGCAGTGTCTGTTGTAACTTCTCCTTTTTTCTTTCTAATTTTATTGCTTTGAGTCTTCTCCCTCTTTCTCTTGATGAGTCTGGCTAATGGTTTATCAATTTTGTTTATCTTCTCAAAGATCCAGATTTTAGTTTTATTGATCTTTGCTGTTGTTTTCTTTGTTTCTATTTCTCCTCTGATCTTTATGATTTCTTTCCTTCTAACTTTGGGTTTTGTTTGTTCTTCTTTCTCTAGTTCCTTTAGGTGTACGTTTCGACTGTTTATTTGAGATTTTTCTTGTTTCTTGAGGTAGGCTTGTATAGCTATAAACTTTCCTCTTAGAACTGCTTTTGATGTATCCCATACATTTTAGATCGTCGTGTTTTCATTGTCATTTGTCTCTAGGTATTTTTTTATTTCCTCTTTGATTTCTTTAGTGATCTCTTGGTTATTTAGTAACGTATTGTGTAGCCTCCATGTGTTTGTGTTTTTTACGTTTATTTCCCTGTAATTGATTTCCAATCTCATAGCATTGTGGTCAGAAAAGATGTTTGATGTAATTTCAGTTTTCTTAAATTTACTGAGGCTTGATTTGCGACCCAAGATGTGATCTATCCTGGTGAATGTTCCGTGCGCACTTGAGAAGAAAGTGTAATCTTTTTTTTGGATGGAATGTCCTATAAATATCAATTAAATCTATCTGGTGTATAGTGTCATTTAAAGCTTGTGTTTCTTTATTAATTTTCTGTTTGGATGATCTGTACATTGGTTTAAGTAAGGTGTTAATGTCCCCCACTATTATTTTGTTCCTGTCGACTTCCTCTTTTAGGGCTGTTAGCAGTTCCCTTATGTATTGAGGTGCTCCTATGTTGGGTGCATATGTATTTATAATTGTTATATCTTATTGGATTGGTCCCTTGATCATTATGTAGTGTCCTTCCTTGTCTCTTGTAACATTCTTTATTTTAAAGTCTATTGTATCTAAGTATTGCTACTCCAGCTTTCTTTTGATTTCCATTTGCATGGAATATCTTTTTCCATCCTCTCACTTTCAGTCTGTATGTGTCCCTAGGTCTGAAGTGGGTCTCTTGTAGACAGCGTATATATGGGCCTTGTCTTATATCCGTTCAGCAAGCCTGTGTCTTTTGGTTGGAGCATTTAATCCATTCACATTTAAGGTAATTATCAATATGTATGTTACTATTACCATTTTCTTAATTGTTTTGGGTTTTTGTAGGTCCCTTTCTTCTCTTCTGTTTCATAGAGAAGTTGCTTTGTTGTAGAGCTGGTTTGGTGGTGCTGAATTCTCTTAGCTTTTGTTTGTCTGTAAAGCTTTTGATTTCTCCATCGAGTCTGAATGAGATCCTTGCTGGGTAGGGTAATCTTGGTTGTAGGTTCTTCCCTTTCATCACTTTAAGTATATCATGCCACTCCGTCTGGCTTTTGAATTTCTGCTGAGAAATCCGCTCTTAACCTTATGGGAGTTCCCTT
The DNA here is from genome assembly GCF_963924675.1 of Phocoena phocoena. Lineage (NCBI taxonomy): Eukaryota > Metazoa > Chordata > Mammalia > Artiodactyla > Phocoenidae > Phocoena > Phocoena phocoena. Next base: position 13,313,668 of record NC_089227.1, read on the forward strand.
GTATGTTATTTGTCATTTTCCCTTGCTGCTTTCAATAATTTTTCTTTGTCTTTAATTTTTGCCAGTTTGATTACTATGTGTCTCGGCATGTTTCTCCTTGGGTTTATCCTGTATGGGACTCGCTGTGCTTCCTGGACTCGGGTGGCTATTTCCTCTCCCATGTTAGGGAAGTTTTTGACTATCATCTCTTCAAATATTTTCTCTGGTCCTTTCTCTCTTCTTCTGGGACCCCTATAATGTGAATGTTGTTGTGTTTAATGTTGTCCCAGAGGTCTCTTAGGCTGTCTTCATTTCTTTTAATTATTTTTTCTTTATTCTGTTCTGTGACAGTGAATTCCTCCATTCTGTCTTCCAGGTCACTTATCCATTATTCTGCCTCAGTTAATCTGCTTTTGATTCCTTCTAGTGTAGTTTTCATTTCAGTTATTGTATTGTTCATCTCTGTTTGTTTCTTCTATAATTCTTCTAGGTCTTTGTTAAACAGTTTTTGCATCTTCTCAATCTTTGTGTGCATTCTTTTTCTGAGGTCCTGGATCATCTTCACTATCATTATTCTGGATTCTTTTTCTGGAAGGTTGCCTGTCTCCACTGCATGTAGTTGTTTTTCAGGGGATTTATCTTCTTCTTTCATCTGGTACATAGTCCTCTGCCTTTTTATCTTGTCTGTCTTTCTGTGAATGTATGTTTTGTTTCACAGGCTGCAGGATTGTAGTTCTTCTTGCTTCTGCTGTCTGCCCTCTGGTGGATGAGGCTATCTAAGAGGCTTGTGGAAGTTTCCTGATGGGAGGGACTGGTGGAGGGTAGAGCTGGCTGTTGCTCTGGTGGGCAGAGCTCAGTAAAACTTTAATCCAGTTGTCTGCTGATGGGTGGGGCTTCGTTCCGTCCCTGTTGGTTGTTTGGCCTGAGGCAACCCAACGCTGGAGCCTACCTGGGCTCTTTGGTGGGGCTGATGGCGGACTCTGGGAGGGCTCATGCCCAGGAGTACTTCCCAGAACTTCTGCTGCCACAGAACTTCCTTGTCCCTTGGTGAGCCACAGCTTCCCCCCACCTCTGCAGGAGACCCTCCAACCCTAGCAGGTAGGTCTGGTTCAGTCTCCCCTGGGGTCACTGCTCCTTCCCCTGGTTCCCGATGAGCACACTACTTTGAGCATGCCCTCCAAGAGTGGAGTCTCTGTTTCCCCCAGTGCTGCCAAAGTCCTGCAGTCAATTCCCAGTAGCCTTCAAAATCTGATTTTCTAGGAATTCCTCCTTCCGTTGCTGGACCCCCAGGTTGCGAAGCCTGACGTGGGGCTCAGAACCTTCACTCCAGTGGGTGGACTTCTGTGGTATAAGTGTTCTCCAGTTTGTGAGTCACCCACCCAGCAGTTATGGGATTTGATTTTATTGTGATGGCGCCCCTCCTACCGTCTCACTGCGGCTTCTCCTTTGTCTTTGCATGTGGGGTATCTTGTTTTGGTGAGTTCCAGTGTCTTCCTGTCGATGATCAGCTGTTAGTTGTGATTCTGGTGTTCTTGAAAGAGGAAGTGAGAGCATGTCCTCCTTCTCCGCCATCTTGAACCAATCTCTGTGTGTGTTGTATTTTCGATTGCACATATGAGTGATATCATATGCATTTGTCTTTCTCATTCTGACTTCACTTAGTATGATAATTTTCAGGTCCATCCATGTTGCTTCAAACCACATTATTTCATTCTTTTTTATGGCTGAGTAATACTCCATTGTATATACATACACCACATCTTCTTTACCTTTCATCTGTCCAGGGACATTTCGGTTGTTTCCATGTCTTGGCTATTGTAAATAGTGCTGCTATGAACATAGGGGTGCATATCTTTTTGAATTATAGTTTTGTCTGGAGATATGCTCAGGAGTGGGATTGCTGGATCATATGGCAACTCTATTTTTAGTTTTCTTGAGGACCCTCTGTACTGTTTTCCACAGTGGCTGCACCAATTTACATTCCCACCAACAGTGTAGGAGGGTTCCCTTTTCTCCACACCCTCTCCAGTATTTGTTGTTTGTAGACTTTTTAATGATGGCCATTCTGACTGTTGTGAAGTGGTACCTCATTGTAGTTTTGATTTGCATTTCTCTGTTAATTTGTGATGTTGAGCATCTTTTCATGTGACTATTAGGCCGTCTGTTGTCTTATTTGGAGAAATGTCTATTTAGGTCTTCTGCCCTTTTTTTTGTTTGTTTTTTTGATTGGGTTAGTTGTTTTTTTAGTATTGAGCTGCGTGAGCTATTTGTATATTTTGGAGATTAATCCCTTGTTGGTTGCTTCATTTGCAAATATTTTCTCCCTGTCTGTAGGTTGTCTTTTCATTTTCTTTATGGTTTCCTTTGGTGTGCAAAAGCTTATAAGTTTAAATCCCATTTGTTTATTTTTGCTTTTTAAAAAAATCTTTATTTTATATTGGAGTATAGTTGATTTATAATGTGTTAGTTTCAGATGCACAGCAAATTGATTCAGCCATACATATACATATGTATGGTTAAAGGACACTTAGATTGAAAGAGAGGAGATGGAAAAAGGTATTTCATGCAGATGGAAATGACAAAGTGGGGGTAGCAATACTCATATCAGACAAAATAGACTTTAAAACAAAGACCACTAAGAAAGATAAAGAAGAACAATGAAACAGAGGAGTCCCTTATAGGCAGCATACTGTAGGCTCTTGTTTTTCATCCAGTCTTCCACTCCTTCTTTTGACTGGAGCATGTAGTCCATTGACATTTAAGGTAATTATTGATAGATACGTATTTATTGCCATTTTAAACCTGTTTTCCAGCTGATTTTGTATTTCTTCTTCCTTTCTTTTTCATTTTGTTTCTCCTGTTGCGGCTTGATAGTTTTCTTTTGTATTATGCTTGTGTTCTTTTTGATTTTTGTGAATCTATTGTATGTTTTTGAGTTGTGGTTACCGTGTTTCTCAAGTATGTTAATCCCTTCCTATGGCTACTTGCTTTAGATTGATTGTCATATAGGCTCAAACACATTCTAAAAAAACAAAATCTACATTTTCTTACTCTCCTCCCCAGTGTTTTATGATTTTTGATGTCCTCTTTTACATCTTCATGTTTATCCTTTTGCTGTTCATTGTGGTTATCATTGCTTTCACAAAAGTATTTTTATTTTTAGTTTTTCAATTTGTGTACTGTCTTATTTGAGTGATTTAGTTTCCAATTGTGATTTTCTCTTTCCCATAGATTCTTGCTTCTTTTCTATTTAGAGAAGACCTTTCAATATTTCTTTTAGGGTAGGTTTAGTACTGCTTTATTTCTATAGTTTTTGCTTGTCTGAGAAATTTTTTCTCTCTCCTATTCTAAATTATATTCTTGCTGTGTAGAGTATCCTAGGTTGCATATTTTTCCCTTTTAGGACTTTGAATATGTCTTACCACTCCCTTCTGGCCTGCAACGTTTCTGTAAAGAAATCAGCTGATGTCCTTATGAGGGTTCCCTTGTAATTAACTCTTCTTCTCTTGCTGCCTTTAGAATCCTCTCTTTAACTTTTGCCATTTTAATTACAGTATGCCTTGGTGTAGGTCGGTTTGGGTTCATCTTGTTTGGGACCCTCTGTCCTTCCTGTGCTTGGACATCTGTTTCTTTCTTTAGGTTAGGGAAGTTTTCAGCCATAATTTCTTCAAATACCTTTTTGATCCCCTTTTCTCTTCTCCTTCTGGGCCCCCTATTATACATAGATTGACATGCTTTATATTATCCCATAGGACTCTTATATTGCTTTCATTTTTATTTGTCTTTCTTTCTGCTGTTCTGATTGGTTTATTTCCATTATTTTATCTTCCAGATCACTTATTTATTCTGCATTATCCAATCTTCTCTCCATTGCCTTTAGCATAGCCTTTGTCTTGGCAAATGAGTTCTCTAATTTTTCTAGGCTGTTCTTTATATTTTCTAGTTCCTACAGTAATCTGCATTTCTATGGTAACCTTTCTTAATTACTTCAGTATTTTCATTATCTCCTTTTTGAACTGAGTATGTATTAGACTGAATAGTTTTGTTTCATTGTTCTTTCAGGAGAATTCTCTTGATCTTTTAGTTGGGAGTGGTTCCTCTGCTTCTTCATTTTACTTATATTTCTCTTACTCTATGAATTTAGGAGAAACAGTGATCTACTGTGGTCTTAAAGTGCTGCTTATATGTGGGAGTGTCCCTGTGTGGCCTCCGTGCGTCTAATATTTTTGTCGCGAGGGCTGTTTTTAGTAGGGGTGTCTGCTGCAGCTTTCCTCAGTGTGTGCTAGCCATTATCCCCTTGATAGGGGGTTTGACTGGTGTTTTGATGACCACAGCCTGCACTGGCTGTTGAGCAAGGCTGCCTCTTTGCTCTGTGGTTGTCACAGCCCTGTCAGGGGCAGGATCTGCTTCCCAGCTGTTGGAGTAGAAGCCTCCACATCTGTTTCTGAGCTTCGGTTTGAGGCAGGAAGGATTGGAGTGGTCCTGCTGGGACAGGAGCCCCAAGGATTCCTCCGCTGGAGATTTCCACCCGGGAGTATTTTCTGTGCTGTCACCTGACACCTGTTGTGTGGACTTACACAGGATACTGTTGTTCGCACTGTCCTCGGCCTCACCTCTACTGTGGGGATGCAGGCAGTTGGCCTGGGTGTCCCTCAGGTGCTGTGTTCCCAAAGCCACCAGCGCTGATCTGTAGGTGCAGATCCACTGAAGTCAGGTATCAGGACCACAGGAGCCATGCACCTGGATTTGCTGTGGGAGCTGTGGAAACAGCCCAGCACCCAGCCCAGCCTCCAAGTGTGCGCCCACAGAGCCCACAGCTGCTAAGGCCAGACCCGTCCCAGCCGAGGGAGCACCCGTAGTCCACTTGAATGCCCCACAGGCACTGAGCTTACAAAGCTGCTGGTGGTGGCATAAATCCATGGATGGCATGCTGTGGGGAGAGGGCTCAGATTTCAGCCCTGCTTCCTAAGTCATGCGGCCCCTCAGCTCTGATTTCAGCCCCACCTCCACGTGTGGGCCAGCCCCTGGTGCTTGAGTGATCCCAAAGCTCATAGAGGTGGCACCATGCCAGCTGAGAGCACGCTGAGACATAGGCTGCTGTGGAGGGCCCTGCCCCTCCCTGCGTGTGCCCCTTAATAACGGTGCTTCGCTTCTGCCGTGGGCCTGGTTGTCTTCCACCTAAGCCACCAGTTGTGGCCTGTGCCATGCTCTAGCCCCTTCAGGCTGCTTCCATGCAGTCAACCCTGTCCTCTCCCTGGGTCTGTCCTCTGAAGCCAGAGTTTCAGCATCCTGCCCCTGTATGCACCAGCTGATGTGAGTCTCAGGCTGGGGAGTGCAGAGAGGTGGCACAGGCCCTCTGTGCAGGTCTGGCTCTCCTCTGCCTGCCTCAAACCGGCTGTTGCACTCTCCTCCCAGCCTCAGAAGCTCCCTTTCTGTCCTGGCTGATTTGCCTTCCAGTGAAGGGCCTTCCCAGGGTGCAGGAGCATTTCCTCTTTCACACTTCCCTCCCAAGGGTGCACATCCTGTCCTGATTCCTTTTCTTTTCTTTTTCTTTCATTCCACCCCTTATTGTGGAGATTGCTTGCACTTTTGGGTGTCTGAGATATGTTGCCAGTGTTAAGTAGCTGTTCTGTGAGGATTGTTCCACATGTAGATGTGTTGGTTTTTTTCTATTTAACTTTTAAAAATATTTTAATTTATTTTTGGCTGCATTGGGTCTTCATTGCTGCACACGGGCTTTTCTGTAGTTGCGGCGAGCAGGGGCTACTCTTCATAGCCCTTCTCATTGCAGTGGCTTCTCTGGTTGTGGAGCACAGGCTCTAGGTGCACAGGCTTCAGTAGTTGTGGCTCGTGGGCTCTAGAGGGCAGGCTCAGTAGTTGTGGCTCGTGGGCTCTAGAGAGCAGGGTCAGTAGTTGTGGTGCATGGGCTTAGTTGCTTCATGGCATGTGGGGTCATCCCGGACCAGGGCTCGAACCCATGTCCCCTGCACTGGCAGCTGGATTCTTAACCACTGCGCCATCTACAGGGAAGTCCCTGTAGATGTGTTTTTGATGTATTTGTGGGAGGAGGTGAGCTCCACGTCCTTCTAGTCCACCATCTTGATTCTGTCTGTGAGCATCTTTTCATGTGCTTATTGGCCATTTACATTTTTTTTTAGGAAAAAAATGTTTTTGGATCTTCTGTCCATTTTAAATTGGGTTATTTGCCTTTTATTGTTGAGTTTTTAAAAATATAGCCTAGATGCAAGTTCCTTATCAGATATATTATTTGGAAATATTTTCTTCCATTCTGTGGGTTGTATTTATGTTTTCTTGGTGGTATTCTTTGAAGCACAAAAGTTTTAAATTTTGATGGTTCAATTTTGGTTTTTTTGGTGTGTGTGTTATAGTGTAGAAGGCTTTGCCTAATCTAAGGTTATAAAGATTTACTTGTTTTCTTCTAAGAATTTTGTAGTTTAGTTCTCACGTTTTAGGTCAGTGATCCATTTTGAGTACAATTTCTTTCTCTTATTTGTGGCTATCCTGTTGTCCCAGAACCATTTTGTTGAAAAACTATTCTTTCCCATTGAATTGTCTTGGCACCCTTGTTCAAGAGGGATTGACTATAAATGTGAGGATTTGTTTTTGGACTCTCAGTTCTATTGTTATCTATTTGTCTGTTCTTATGCCAGTACCACAGACTTGATTACTCTAGCTTTGTAGTAAGTTTTGAAATCAGGACTTTTTTTTTTTCAAGACTGTTTTGGCTATTCTGAATCCCTTGAATTTATATATAAATTGTTAAATTTTTATTTTTTTGGCTGCGTCAGGTCTTCGTTGCTGTGCACAACCTTCTATTGGTGGTGTGTGGGCTCTCTCTCTAGTTGTGGCGCACAGGCTCCAGGGCACGTGGGCTCTGTAGTTGCAGCACACGGGCTCCAGGGCACGTGGGCTCTGTAGTTTGCGGCACATGGGCTCTCTCATTGAGGCATGCGAGTTCAGTAGTTGTGGCGCACCAGCTTAGTTGCCCCGCGCCATGTGGGATCTTATTTCTCCGACCAGGGATCGAACCTGTGTCCCCTGCATTGGAAGGCAGATTCTTTACCACTGGACCACCAGCACCTACCAGGGAAGTCCCTGTCATCTGTTACTCTTTTTTCGTGAAGTGTCTGTTAGGGTCTTTGGCCCAGTTTTAAAATTGGCTTATTTTCTTATTGTTGAGATTGCAGAGTTCTTTGCATATTTTGGATAACAGTCCTCTAACAGGTGTGTCTTTTGCAAATATTTTCTCTTGGTGGGAGATTTGTCTTCTAACTCTCTTGATAGTGTATTTAACTTGGCATTTCCCTAATGGCTAATGATGATGAACATCTTTTCATGTGTTTATTTGCCATTTAATGAAATATGTGTTTATGTCTATTTTCTAATAGTTTAATGTTGAGTTTTGAGAGTTCTCTGTATATTCTAGTTATATGGCCTTTTTTGGCTACATGTAATCATATATTTAAGAAAATTAATTTCAGTTATATGCATAATACATGATTGCATTCTTCATTTAAAAATGAAGATAAAGTTTAAACCCTCAAATCCTTTCCCTTTTCACCATCCTCTCATGGGTAACCATTATTACGTATTTCAGGTATATCCGTCTAGATTAAAAATAGCTTTCTCAAGATAAACTCAGAGCATGTACATGGTGTTGTTTGTATATGGGTTTTGCCAAAAAGTTGTAATGTTTGTATCGTGGTGCAAGATGCATTTTTGACCCAAGAATATTGTAGAGATCTCTCTGTGCTGATAAATATCTCTAGTCTGTTCCTTTGAACTGCTGTATAGCATTGATTGTCTGACTATGTTAGGTTTATTTAGCCATTCCTCAGTTCCTAGACATTTAGGTAGTTCTCAGTGTTCCTTAGTAAATAATGCTACAGTGAATCACCTTGTGCATGACTCTGGGCACATGTGCAATTGTTTCCTTAGAGAGAGAGAGAAAAAGGAAATTTTGTGAATATTGAGGTATGTGCTTTTTATATTTGAGTAGATCCTGCCATATTGCCCCCCCCCAAGAATGTATTTTTCCCCCCACCTTGGCCAACAACCACATATCTTTTGGCTATAAGACCCACCCACTACTTTGTATCCCAACTGTCTACCAGCTGCAAAGAGGAGGGATATCTGAGGTGGGCCTTGAACAGGAGTGGGATTTAGACATGTTGCTGGTGAGAGTCACACTTATTGAGTGCCTTCTATGTCACAGGGTGTGTACCCAACACACTTTCGGTCCATCTCTACTTATTAGGAATTGTCATGGACTGGAGGGGACTAAGGAGGCATGGAGACTAAGTTCAAAGCGAATTCTAAGGTCCCCTCTAAGCCGACTTCTAGGGTCCAGGGAAACTATCTAAGTAGCTTTCCGCCGAATTGGCGTCCTTCACAAAGATCAGTCCATAAACAACAAACAGATTTGGCATGTGACGGTGCAACACTCAGGGTGACAGCCTGCAATTCCTTGCGCTTCCTCCGTAGAGAAGCCCTCTCCCAGCAAAGGCCCAGAAGTTAGCTCTCATACCTGCTCCTTTCTCTTCCAATTCAACAAGGCTTGACTCTTACTTTTTTGGCTGTTGTGAACATTTTGCCCTTAGGAGCATTTCCTAATTGCTAGGAGCTTGTGAGCACCTAAACGCTTCAGCTATTTGCTTTCCTTGGGGCTTTTGACAAAAGTGATCTTGTTTTTCTATCAGATTAGTTATGCAAGTTATCACAGGTCTCAGGGCCTCTCTTCAACAGATTTTTTTTGGCCGCGCGGCTGTTGGGATCTTAGTTCCCCGACCAGGGATCGAACCCACGCCCTCAGCAGTGAAGTGTGGAGTCCTAACCACTGGACTGTCATGGCTTCTCTTAAACAGACGTTAGATGCTCTCTGGGCCCCTCTCTCTCCCCATAAATGGTGCTTCTGTAAGGACTGAGAATACAGACGGCTGAATGTCCCTCCCCGCCCACCTCCAGTCTATAGGCAGTTGTCCACAACAGCTGCACTCAGGGCTGCTTGAGCAAAGGACTGGGAAATTATTTTGTAGTTAAAGAAATACGGGATGAAGGTTTCTGGCCTGCCAAAGAATGCTGCCTCTTTACTGATGTTATGGAAAAAGCACTGTAAGGCTGACTCCAGAGCTGAGCTCTGCACAAGGTTTTCCTTCCCACACTTGATCTTTCTCTTAGCAACCAGGCTGTAAGCGCAAGAGGCCTCTTCTGTTCATAGCAACCTCTGCAAACTCTGAAGGCAATCATTGACTAGGTGGTGCAGCCTTGGGGGAATCCTGGATGTTTCCCACAATAGTACGGGCCACTGAATAATTAATTCTAGTCTCCACTCTACTCCTCTGTGCGGTGATTCAGAGCATGGACTCGGGAGCCAGACTTCTTTGCTTCCAGTCCCAGTTAATAATTTTACCAGCTTTGTGGCCCTGGGCAAGTTATTCAACAGCTCTATGCCTCAGTTTTTCCCTCTGCAAAATAGGGGTTAAGGACAGCACCTACCTCACAGGGTTAATATTAGGTTAAAAAATACAGGGAATTCCCTGGCAGTCCAGTGGTTAGGGCTGTGTGCTTCCACTACAGGGTGCCCAGGTTTGATCCCTGGTCAGGGAACTAAGATCCTGCAGGCCGTGCATGGCGCATACAGAATACACACACTGTGTTTGCTATTATACGAATTTACAAACATAACAAATAGGGGGTCTAGCCCCGTGTAAGGAGACCTAGGCTTAATCTCTTATTCTTTAAAAACTTCTTTTCCTTTCCTTATGCATGGAACACATAGGTACTTTCTTCACTGTGAATGTCTGTCCTTCCATCTGTTGTATTCCCAGCAGTGCCCACAGTAGGTGGTCCATAAAAACCTATCAAAAACTAAGGTCATGAAGGAAGACCTCCATTGACCTGCCACTCTTCACTTCCAAAGTAATTTGCTAAAGGGGACTTTGGCTCTCCATTAGCTTCAGGTGCCATTCAGACTCCTTAGCCCATACCAACCCTTAGGACTTCATGAGCTATCTTCCCCTCCTGTGTGGGCAGCCAGGTGAATCTACTCCAACACTGGATTAAATAAAAAGGATTACTTTGAAAAGTTTAGAGGAAGTTTTGGTAAATAGTTTTACTCTTAGGGCAGTTAGATGAGGCTGCCGAATCTTTTTACATCCTTGTCACAGAATTTTGAAAATGACATTCCGATTCACTTTGAGACAACTTAATCTAAGCTTTGTTTGGTACCTAACATCTAACATCATGCCCATTATTGGTGTTAAAAATGGGTCCACACAGTGAGATTTAAAATGATGCCATTTATAACTTAAATGTGTTCATTCTGGCACTGCTTATGAGTTAAGTAGGAAATTAAAATGAATTGGATTTCGAGGGGTTGTGTTCAGTATTGGGCCAGATCGTTTCTAACCCATAGGCTGTGTGATTAATAGGCCACAATTGCCCAGCAGACATCAAATGAGAGAGAATGGCCTGAAGTGTGATGAAATGGTACGGGGGTGGTTTCTCCTGCCACAATTTGGAAATTCAAGCATCCCTGGCGCTCATTCTGATTTAGAAAATGAATATAAAGCTGCCACCTACCCACTCCAGCGTGGAGTAGTATTCTAAAAGCAGTGTATACATTTGTGACTTTCAAGACAGCAGAAGAGTGTCTTCCGTGCAATTCTGCACATGGGGCTCCTCCATTTCTGAGCCTTGATTAAACCTAAGCAATGATAATCCTGACTGAGGAAATCTGGCACAGAATTCTTCTCACACAGAAGTCCCTAAACTAATGGCTCAAAAGATTTAGTTGTAGTCAAGTCTCTGGTAAGGATGCCCAGGTTGATAAATCTGAATTTTACATGTTATATTGTAAACATCAAGTAACACCACAAACATTTAAAAAAAGAAAGTTTATTGGTCTTTAAATGGCTCAAATTGCAAATAAACCAATCGGGTAGTGGCATCAGCCTAAGACATGTGATGCATCTTTGTCATTTGGCTTCATAGCACCTCAGTACCCAGGAGAGGAAAGGTCTCAAAGCAAAGTCACAATGTTAGTCGTTAGGACCCCTGGTTAAATGAGACTGCAACAAGTACACACGGAGATCGCTGGGCCCACGGGGCCGCGCTTACATTGGTAACTTTAATTCTGCACATGGCACAGCCTATGAAAAATATGAAAGATGTACATCTCAAACCCTTTAAGGACAAATATTTAATATGACAAGCCGGATGTAATATCTAAAGAGTTCAGTTCCTAAATAGCCTATTTTTGTTAACTTTACCTACACATCTGTCACCTGGAATGCCTGAACACATCTTTGACTTGCTGAAATTAGGACTGAGCAAAAAGAAACAAAAACTTTGTTGAATCAAACTGTCCTAGTCCCATTACAAAGAAAAGAAAAATCTGACAGTGGTAAATCTCCCACTGAAATCATGGCCCTCCAGCGGGCACGCCATACAGTGGGGACACGGCCTACTGTTTGGTGCCAGACATCTTTTCTGCACTATCCTTGGGTTTGGTTGTTCGATGTTAACTTTAGGAAAACGTAGAGACAGTGTTATTCATTACGAACACAGCCTACAAATAATCCCAGTAACTCCCGTACAAACTGTAACCTCGGGAATACAAATTTAGAAGTTACCAGATGGCGAGCACGACTTTTCTGAAGTGTTCCAGTGCAAAACGCATTAGCACCGTCCACGCTTTTCCTGTGCTCTACTCCAAGGAGATCAGAGTCTTACCACATGCTCACCACTTGCAGAAAGGGACTTCCAGGGACCAGCATCTTAAAGAAAGAGGGTCACTGAGACATAACTGGTACTGAATGCTCATAGTCTAAAATTATCTTACAAGTAGACGCTGGTCCTTCATTTTAAACTACCTTACACTTAATTAAAAGCAATCAAGAAGCCCTGGAACCTTACTTTCAAGAACCAGAGTATGGCACACAGTTTAAATTTGGACAGACTCCTACCAGTTAATTTCTCGAGAATCTTCTACACAAACGTTGTCCTCCATCCTGACATATATTCTCTCACCAGGACACATGGGCAATGGGCCCACGGCACAGTGAGGACACACCCAGAATGATGTAAGTGGGTATCTTTAGGTTTCTAAATTAAGGCATATTAAAAAATTTCCATGTACAAGTTTACACCACTTTTCTAAGTTAATCACCGGGTAATTAATGCAGATTCACAGATGAATTTCTCAGTTGAACTATATGCAACAATCATGCCAGTAACTTTTTCTTCTATATTTTGCATAACAATGGTTAAAAAAAGTGGTACAGTTTAACTCTCATGTTCACAATTGTCATTTGTCAAGGCAGTAGAAGACCAAGACATTTTAAAATGATATAAAATTTAAGCTTTATAATAAACCAGAGGAAGTAGCCTTTCCTCCCATTGCCCACCCCCATCTCACCTCTTGAATAGTTCAAGAAAGACTGCCAGCAAAACACAAGTGCCCACGCCACATTCAGGACTGTGATACATGTAGGCAATTATGAAATAAGTTGGACTTTGCTTCTTGGTGAAGCCACATTAATTTCTTTTTTAAGTGAATTTGACTCTCAGTGCAGTTCCAATTCATGCTTTTAGAGACACATAACAATTTCCAAAATGTTAAAGTAATTTCAGTCAATTGAGCCTTCAGTGGCAAAGCTTATAAATTATATTTCTTAGTATGGTCAAGATAAGAAAGGAGTTTGGGCTTTGATTATAAAATGCAGCATCTTTCTCTTATTCTCTTGGCTAAACTTTTCCTCTTCTTTTTCCCATTCTTTTCTTTGCTGTCTTCCATCTTTCTGGCTCGAATTTCCCTCATTAAATCAAAAAATACCTAGAAAGAAGAAAATACGATAAATAAACCAAGTAGATCATATGTGCCTGGAATTTCTCTGAATCACAACAGTAAACCTTGGGAATATATATGAATATTTAGGAGCTCTTGTTTGGGGAGTACAGAGAGAGCAAAGCACCCAACTAAAGCCTGCTTCTCCAAGTATACTGAGAAAATGGGAAAAAATGAATTTGGTAAAATGTGTTTAAATAATATAACCTAATCTTTCCGTCTGAATTTTCAAGATAAAAATGAAAAAAGCACTACAAGTGAGGCTAGCTCCAAAGATATAAAACTCAATGGATCACATCTGAGTAATTTATAGTTAGTAAATGTATTTTATCAATTAAATTTTAAAGTAATCTGTGTTTAATAAAATTCACATTTAATAACCTGGTTTTCTTCAACCCTGTTTTAAAAAACAGCTGTGGAAAATGACTGCTTCCTTTATCGTTCTGATACCAGGCACTAGAAAACAATTTTGTTTGTTGCACTATATTTGCGGATTTATCAATTCTTGTTTGATGTCTAGAAATTGGCAAATAATGGGAGATATTAGCATAATAATTTAAAAATTACTACTGTAACAAGTTCAGTATCAATAACAAACGTCGAGTACACACTGAAGGGCCTAGAAGGATGTGGGCTCACTGTACAGAGTGATGAGTGATGAATAGCTTTTATGCGTCACACTTTTGCATTCTTCTGGATTAAAAAAATGATTACTTCTAGAATAAAACTTGCTAAGACTAAAAACAAGTTCAAGGAAACTGAAATCATATCAAGCATCTTTTCTGACCACAATGCTTAGAAATTAAGTACAAGAAAAAAACCTATAAAATAACAAACACGTGGAGGCTAAACAATATGCTACTAAAACAACCAATGGATCACTGAAGAAATCAAAGAGGAAAGCAAAAAATACCTAAAGACAAACCAAAATATATGGGGCACAGCATTCTAAGAGGGAAGTTCAGAGCTATGCAAAATATATCTTGTATACAAAATACAGAAAAATCTCAACCTAATCTTACACTTAGAGCAACTAGAGAAAGAAAAACAAACAAAACCCAGTTAGTAGAAGGAAAGAAAGAAAGATCAGAACAGAAATGAAATAAAAACAAAAAAACAGAAAAGATCAATGAAACTAAAAGCTGGTTCTTTGAAAAGATAAAATTGATAAACCTTCAGCCAGACTCATCAAGAAAAAGAGGGAGAGGGTTCAAATAAAAGTAGAGACGAAAAAGGAGAAGTTACAACTGATACCACAGAAATACAAAGGATTGTAAAAGACTACTACAAGCAACTATATGCCGGTAAAATGGACAACCTAGAAAAAAATGGACAAATGTCTAGAAAGGTACAATCTCCCAAGACTGAACCAGGAAGAAGCAGAAAATATGAACAGACCAATCACAAGTACTGAAATTGAAACTGTGATGAAAAAACTCCCAACAAAAAAGTACAGGACCAGATGGCTTCACAGGCAAATTCTATCAAACATTCAGAGAAGAGTTAACTCCTACCCTTCTGAAAGCATTCCAAAAAACTGTAGAGGAAGGAACACTCCCAAACTCATTCTATGAGGCCACCATCACCCTGATATCAAAACCAAAGATATCACCAAAAAAATTACAGGCCAATATCACTGATGAACATAGATGAAAAAATCCTCAACAAAATACTCAGCAAACTAAATCCAACAATACCTTAAAAAGGATCATATACTATAATCAAGTGGGATTTATCCCAGGGATGCAACGATTCTACAGTATCTGCAGATCAATCAGTGTGATACACCATATTAACAAACTAAAGAATAAAAACCATATGATCATCTCAATAGATGAATCTGATAAAAAGCTTTGTCTGCAACACTGATTTGTGATAAAAACTCTCCAGAAAGTGGGCCTAGAGGGAACATACCTCAACATACATGACAAACCCACAGCTAACATACTCAATGGTGAAAAGCTGAAAGCATTTCCTCTAAGACCAGGAATGAGACAAGGATACCCACTCTTGCCATTTTTATTCAACATAGTTTTGGAAGTCCTAGCCACAGCAATCAGAGAAGAAAAAGAAAGGGAATCCAAATTGGAAAAGAAGAAGTATCACTGTTTGCAGATGACATGATACTACACATAGAAAATCCTAAAGATGCTACCAGAAAATTACTAGAGCTCATCAGTGTTCAGTAAAGTTGCAGGATACAAAATACACAGAAATCTGCTGCATTTCTATACACTAACAACAAAAGATCAGAAAGAGAAATTAAAGAAACCCATTTACCATCACATCGAAAAGAATAAAATACCTAGGAATAAACCTAACTAAGGAGGCAAAAGACCACAACTGTAAGAGGCTGATGAACATAATCAAAGAGGACACAAACAGATGGAAAGATACCATTTTTCTTGGATTGGAAGCATCAATATAAACTCAAAATGGATTAAAGACCTAAATGCAAGACTGGATACTATACAATTCCTAGAGGAAAACCTAGGCAGAACACTCTGACATAAATCGCAGCAGTATCTTTTTCCATCCATCTCCTAGAGTAATGGAAATAAAAGCTTTTTCACAGTGAAAGAAGCCATAAACAAAATGAAAAGACAACCCACAGAATGGGAGAAAATAATTGCAAACCATGTCACCAACAGGGGATTAATCTCTAAAATTTTAAAACAGCTCATGTGACTCAATATCAAAAAACCAAACAACCCAATGAAAAAATGGGCAGAAGACCTAAATAGGCATTTCTCCAAGAAGACATATAGATGGCTAAAAAGCACATGAAGAGATGCTCAACATTGCTAATTATTAGAGAAATGGAAATCAAAACTACAATGAGGTATCACCTCACACCAGTCAGAATGGCCATCATGAAAAAATTTACAACAAATGCTAGAGAGGGTGTGGAGATAGGGAACTCTCCTACACTGTTGGCGGGAATGTAAATTGGTGCAGCTACTATGCAGAACAATATGGTGGTTCCTTAAGAAACTACAAATAGAGGTACTATATGATTCAGCAATCCCACTCCTGGGCATATATCCAGAGAAAAACATGGTTCGAAAGGATACATGCACCCCATTGTTCACTGCAGCACTGTTTACAATACCCAAGACATGGAAGCAACCTAAATGTCCATCAACAGATGAATGGATAAAGATTTGGTACATATATACAATGGAATATTACTCAGCCATTAAGAAGAATGAAAGAGTGCCATTTGCAGCAACATGCATGGACCTGGAGATTAAGTCAGACAGAGAAAGACAAATATCACATGATATTGCTTAATGTGGAATCTAAAAAAAATGATACAAATGAACTTATTTGCAAAAGAAACAGACTCACAGACTTAGAGGATGAACTTATGGTTACCAGTGGGAAAGGGTGGGGGGAGGGATAGATTGGGAGTTTGGGATTGGGATTGACATGTACACACTGCTACATTTAAAACAGGTAAACAACAAGGACCTCTGTATAGCACAGGGAACTCTGCTCAATACGATAAGCTAAATGGGAAAGGAATTGGAAAAAGAATAGACGCATGCATATGTGTAACTAAATCACTTTGCTGTATACCTGACACACAACACAGGTAATCAACTATAGTCCAATATAAAATAAAAATTAAAAAAGAAAACAAGGACTATCAGACTAATGGGTTGAGTTAAATGGACGCAGGACCAACAGAAAAGGACACGGATAATTAAAGAAGGGGAAGACTGAGCATAAAAGCTCAGAAAGAATGCAATGTACTGAAACACGCAGGTGACAGTTCAAACCCCATGAATTCTTGCCCCACTTGCTGCAGCTTGACAGCCTGGAGACTGGGGATTTTGCAACACCTCTGCTTCAAGTCCACAGCTGACCAGCCGGGGCAGGAAGCCTCCAAACTAACTACATGTGATTAGCAGAAAACTCCCAGTACTGCTTTCTGATGTGAATACATCACTGCAGAATGGATATTAGAAGATGTGATTTCTAATTTTAGATGAGTATCTGCAATAAACTGCAAACGAATCCCTACTGGAAACCACCAAGGTCATCTTAACTAGCAAACCCAATGGAAAACTCTTACATCAGCTAACTTAATGAATTAAGGTAAAGGAGGCCTTGTTTCAACTGCCAAGTGGAAGGAAATAAGTAATTTGGAGTAAGAATGAAGAATTGGTTTTGACAAACTCAGACAAATGATAATCCCGAAAGTACAGAGCTTCTTCCAACTTTTTAAAAACACGCTTTCAAAATTTCTGCTCGCCCTCATTTCCTCCCACCCTCTTTCCTCCTGTCCCCTTCTTTCCCTTCCCCCCCCCCCCCCCCCCCCCCCCCCCCCCCCCCGGCATGTACAGAATTTGACTCTTCTAATTCCAGAGTAGAGGTCACAGGAAATCCCTGTTCTCACGTAAAATGAAAGTGAAACGAAACTAGACACAGACTCAAAATGCTTAGCTCAGAATACTTACAGTTGAAAAAACATATAAAAATTATTAGAAATGACAAACATCTCTCTTAAAGCATCATAGACCGTTAGCTTTAAATGTAAACCTTTGCCTTCACCAATTTCTTCATTTTATAAGTACTTAGCCCCTAGTTCACAACACAGACAATACTAAATTTTCAAAAGGATTAAAGATCTACTATAAAGGCCAACACGAAAAGGAAGCAAAAATTATACGTTAACTGTTTTTCTTTTTTTAATTAATTTTAATTTTTGGCTGCGTTGGGTCTTTGTTGCTTGCGCAGGCTTTCTCTAGTTGCAGCGAGCGGGGGCTACTCTTTGTTGCGGAGCGCAGGCTTCTCATTGCGGCGGCTTCTCATTGTGGAGCACGGGCTCTAGGTGCGCGAGCTTCAATAGTTGTGGCACGCGGGCTCAGTAGTTGTGGTGCACAGGCTTAGCTGCTCTGTGGCATGTGGGATCTTCCCGGGCCAGGGCTTGAACCTGTGTCCCCTGCATTGGCAGGTGGATTCTTAACCACTGCGTCACCAGGGAAGCCCTAGGGTAAGTGCTTTTTAAGTTTAGGATGGGAGAGCTTTTCTAATGAAGCCACAGAATCCAGAAGTCTCAAAGGAAAAACAAATTTGACAACATAATCTTTAATGTTTTTTCCATGGCAAAAGGTAAAAATCAGCAAAGTTAAAAGACATGGTATGGGGACTTGCCTGGTGGCACAGTGGTTAAAGAATCTGCCTGACAATGCAGGGGACACGGGTTCGAGCCCTGGTCCAGGAAG
The DNA here is from genome assembly GCF_963924675.1 of Phocoena phocoena. Classification (NCBI taxonomy): domain Eukaryota; kingdom Metazoa; phylum Chordata; class Mammalia; order Artiodactyla; family Phocoenidae; genus Phocoena; species Phocoena phocoena. The sequence goes on from NC_089227.1 coordinate 13,331,749, forward strand.
ATCCCACATGCTGTGGGGCAGCTAAGCCTGTGCGCCACAACTACTGAGCCGGTGCTCTAGAGCCTGCGAGCCACAACTACTGAACCCACACTCTGCAACGAGAAGCCACCGCAGTGAGAAGCCTGCGTACCACAACGAACAGTGGCCCCCACTTGCTGCAACTAGAGAAAGCCCAGGTGCAGCAACAAAGACCCAACGCAGCCTAAATAAATAAATAAATAAATAAGACATAGTATGGAGCAAGTCAATCAGTGTGCTATACCACATCAACAAATTGAAGAATAAAAACCATATGACCATCTCAATAGATGCAGAAAAAACTTTTGATAAAATTCAGCACCCAAACTTATGATAAAAACTCTCCAGGAACTGGGCACAGAGGGAACATACCTCAACATAATAAAGGCTGTATATGACAAACCCACAGCTAACATCATATTCAACGGTGAAAAGCTGAAAGCATTTTCTCTAAGATCAGGAAAAAGACAAGGATGTCCCCTCTCACCACTTTTATTCAACATAGTTTTGGAAGACCTAGCCATGGCAATCAGACAAGAAAGAGAAAAGGGATCCAAATAGGAAAAGAAGAATTAAAACAACTGTCATTGTTTGCAGATGACATGATACTATACATAGAAAATCCTGAAGATGTTACCAGAAAACTACAAGAGCTCATCAATGAATTCGGTAAAGTTGCAGGATACAAAATTAATACACAGAAATCTGTTGCCTTTCTATACACTAACAACGAAAGATCAGACAGAGAAATTAAAGAAACAATCCCATTTACCATCGCATCAAAAGCAATAAAATACCTAGGAATACAACTACCTAAGGAGTCAAAAGACCTGTACTCCAAAAACTAAGATGCTGATAAAAGAAACTGAAGACAACACAAACAGATGTAAAGATATAACGTGTTTTTGGCTCAGAAGAATCAATATTGTCAAAATGACTACACTACCCAAGGCAATCTACAGATTCAGTGCAATCTCTATCAAATTACCAATGGCATTTTTCACAGAACTAGAACAAAAAATTTTTAAATTTGTATGGAAACACAAAAGACCCTGATAAAGCAACCTTGAGGAAGAAAAATGGAACTGGAGGAATCAGACTTCCTGACTTCAGACTATACTACAAAACTTCAGTAATCAAAACAGAAATATAGATCAATGAAACAGGACAGAAAGCCCAGAGATAAATTGACCATAGGTGCGTGGGTTTATCTGCAACAAAGGAGGCAAGACTATACAATGGAGAAAAGACAGTCTCTTCACAATAAGTGGTGCTGGGAAAACTGGGACAGCTACATGTAAAAGAATACAATTAGAACATTCTTTATCACCATACACAAAAATAAACTCAAAACCGATTAAAGATCTAAATGTAAGACTGGATACTATACAACTCCTAGAGGAAAACCTAGACAGAACACTCTTTGACATAAATTGCAGCAGTATCTTTTTGGATCTGTCTCCTAGAGTAATGGAAATAAAAACAAAAATTAAACTCAAAAACTTTTGCACAGCAAAGGAAACCATAAGCAAAGAAAAGACAACCCACAGAATGGGAGAAAATAACTGCAAACCATGTGACCAACAGGGGATTAATCTCTAAAATTTACAAGCAGCTCATGTGACTCAGTATCAAAACAAACCCAATGAAAAAATGGGCAGATCTAAATACACATTTCTTCAAAGAAGACATACAGACGGCCAATGGGCACATGAAAAGATGCTCAACACCGCTAATTATTAGAGAAATGCAAACCAAAACTACAATGAGGTATCACCTCACACCAGTCAGAATGGCCATCATCAAAAAGTCTACAAACAGTAAATGCTGGAGAGGGTGTGGAGAAAAGGGAACCCTCCTACACTGTTGGTGGGAATGTAAATTGGTGCAGCTACTATGGAGAACAGTATGGAGGTTCCTTAAACTAAAAACAGAGTTACCATATGATCCTGTAATCCTACTCCTGGGTATATACCTGGAAAAAAACATAATTCAAAAAGATACGTGCACCCCAATGTTCATCGCAGCACTATTTACAATAGCCAAGTCATGGAAGCAACCTAAATGTTCATTGACAGGAGTGGATAAAGAAGATGTGATATATATGTGTATACACACACAGAGGAATGTTACTCAGCCATAAAGAAGAATGAAAGAATGCCATGTGCAGCAACATGGATGGACCTAGAGATTATCATACTAAATGAAGTATAAGCCAGAGAAACATAAATATCATATAATATCGCTTATATGTGGAATCTAAAAAAAAAAGATACAAATGAACTTATTTCCAAAAAAGAAAGAGACTCTCAGACACAGAAAACAAACTTACGGTTACCAAAGGGGAAGGGGTGAGAGACAGCTAAATTAGGAGATTGGGATTAACAATATACACACTAGTATATATAAAATAGATAACCGGGAACAGTGCTTAGAGCTTTGCTCTACGCAGTTATAATCCTCAAATTTGGCTTGAATAAAAATTTCTATTTCTCTTGTAGGAAAAAAAATAAAGACAACTAACAAGGACCTACTGGATAGCACAGGGAACTATACTCAATATTTTATAATAACCTATAAGGGAGAAGAATCTGGAAAAGAATATACATACGTATAACTGAATCATTCTGCTGTACACCTGAAACTAACATGATATTGTAAATCAATCAACTATACATTCAAAAAAAAAAAGATAAAAACAGATATGGTATGCATTAGGAGACACTGTCCCAAACGGATATAGTGGACAAAGGGTTAATGTCCTTAATATAAAGCAGGCTTATGAATCAAAAAGATAAACCCCCCATTAGATCAATGTAATTTCAGCGTTCACAGAAGATCTACAAATGGCCAATGAATCAACTACAAGCTGCCCAGCCTCAGTAGTAATCAGGAAACACAAAAGAAATGATTTCCCCATCTTGTTGGCGACATTTAAAGGCTCCTTTAATTGACACTGGCAAGTAGTGGGGAAAGGGTTTCCTCACACTGTTGGTGGGAGTGTAAGGCAGCCTCTCTGGAGGGTGACTTGTCATTAAAATTTAAAATGCACCCTTGCTTTCGGTCTTGTGTGGGTGCACGTTCACACAGTTCACTGTGTTATGTTTGTAATAGCACTGCAGACAACCTAAATGTCACTGGTAGGCTTTTTTCATAATTCAGCCATTTTCCTAACTATGGAACATTTTGTAGATTTTAAAAAGAATGTGGTACGTCTATATGCAACGACATGGAAAGAACTACGGGATCTATTTACTGTGAAATTTAAAAAGCAAACCACAGAAATACACTATACATACACATATACACACACACAAATCCTATTTATACAGGTAGAAAACAAGCAAATACAACCTTTCCCTAAGGTTCTTTTTTTTTCTCCCTTAGATTCTGTATGCCTGTCTTTAAAGGCAGGTAAATGTCTGGAAAGATATACACGTGTTAGCAGTGGTTACCTACAGGTAAAGGAGGTGAGTGGAATCTAGGTGAGTGGAATCTGGGTGGAGTGACAGACTCACTTTTCCCCCTTATACTTTTTCCTCTGTATCATGAATTTTTCTTTATACAATGAGCATATGTTCATGTATTATTTGTATAAAGAAAAAAATTAAGAACATTTTCAAAAACAAGATACTACATTTCTAACAAAATTCTTTCCCCAACATAAAATTGGCTCTCTTGACATAATAAATCATACTTTCATTTTGACATCTACTTGCCTAATTTCTTTCCATTTCCCCCAACATGTTCCTTAAAATTAAGAGCAACCTTGGAGTTGCGATTTAAAGAGCCAGAGCATTTAGCTAGAAGGGTACTACAAGGTCATCAGATGACCTGGCACCCAGGGGACCCAAGCAGGTTTCCCAGATGGTCCTCTAGCCTCTGAGTGATTCCTCTGAGACAGGCCAGGCCTCAGCTCAACAATTCTGATGGTCGTGAAGCTTTTTCACAGGGTAGTTTTAAAAATCTGCTTCTTTGAAACTTCTACGCAGTGGTCTATTTGGAATCCTGGTAAGGATAAGGCATGGGCGTTTAAAGTCTGGCGGGAGCTAGTATTTGTTTTCTGTGACAAGACACCTCTCAATTTAATAGAAGGAGACACTGTTAACACTTAATCCTGCAAAATCTGATCAGACTCCTGGGAGTGGATGACACACAACGTGGGAGATGCCACAGGTATTCCAACCATTGTTTTAAGTAAAATAGACAGGGAAGAACATTGGCTCCAGAGCTGGCCACACCCAGAGCCAGCAGATGCCACTACGACATGGTGACCTTGAGCCAGGTATGTAATCTCTTCGCACCTCAATTTCCTCACCTAAAAAGGTGTCATGAGAGGAGTATCTATGCTTCATAGGGTTAAAGATGAAACAGTGAGTGCTGGCCACAGCGCCTGGCTCTTCAAGCACTAAAGAGTATTATTAGCTCTTATAACTGTATTACATCATTGCCTCAGCAAACAAACCCAAAAAACAAATATAATCCCAACGTAACCAAATTTAAGAAACTGAAGAGTTGCTGCAAGTTACTTTTCCTTAGCCACTGAGGTACATTATCTGGTAGCCACTCTTCAGGACACAGCAGTGAAACATGCATGTCTGTGACTTAGCTCTCTGGTGGCAACCACAGGTACTAGAATCGTACATATTCCCGATATATACATACATGTGCGCTTGTGTGTGTATGAGTATGTTTCAAACACAGATGGCAGCAAACTAGACGCTGTTCTGTACTTTACTTTTTCATTTACTGATGTTGAAGATCATTCCATATCAGCACATAGCTCTACCTTCATTTCTTTTCAACAGCTGTACAGTATTCCACGATATGGACGCACCATCTGTTCCTGGACACTTGGATATTTCCTGTCTTTTGCTTCTACAAATAATGCTTCAAGGACTACTGCTGAACATACACTTACGCATGGATGTATAATTTTATCTGTATAATAAATTTTTAGAACTTGAATTGCTGGGGTCATAATTTTGATAGATAATTGCCAGACTGCCCTTCCAAGAACATATGAGAGTTCCTTTTTTTCCCCAACAGTATTATTATTATCAACCTTCTTGCCCTTTTCCAATTGACAGGTAAAAAAAATTTCACTTCCCTTTTTATAAGTAAGACTCATAAGCCTCTTTGCAAGTTTAAACACGATTTGCATTTCTTTTCTGTGACAGGGCTATCTGTTTTTCGACCATTTTCCCATTGGGTTGTTGGTCTTTTTCTTACTGTCTGGTGATAGCTCTGATAATGCACACTACCGTATTTTCCCAGGGCCTCTGATGCCAGCAGGTGACACTACAGGACTGCTTCAAGCCTCAGAGCTTGGACAGTTATTGCTCCCCACTCCCCTTAGATCACGATGGTTTGTTCTATAACCTGCTCAAGACGTCAAACAGGAGGAAACAAAGTATACATATGCTATGACAATCTTCACTGGTGCCTTTCAAAACCCCAAACGTGCTGAACCTTAAACTGTATTTCATCAGTACTTTAAATTTGCCATAACTTTAGAGGAAACTGGTCTACTCAGTAGAAATCTTACAGCAATTTGTACAGATGTCTTGGACATAATCTGACCGTGTGACTAAAAAAAAAAATTAGTTTAAGACAGTAATAACACTGTCTTAAAACCTACAGTAACGGGCAGAAAGAATCTCTAAATTTTTAACATCATGATTTCTGGACCAGGGCTGCGAATCTACAGCCACAGCAGACGAGCTCACAAGCACCTGCGGCCACCTAGGGCAGTTACTCCAAGTGTGCCGCACCGCCCGTTTGCACATCCAGGAGCTAGCTAGATAGGCAAATTCTCAGGCCTCACCCCAGACCAAGCGAATCAAAATCTCTGGCGAAGACCCAGGAATCTGTGTTTATCAGGCTCTATAGGCAATCCTCCTGCACGTTAGTTTTTGAGAGGCACTCAGTAGAGCCTAGATACGCGGGGGCTGAAAAGGCCCCTCAGAACCTGTGCTGCCCCAGCGCAACCGGCAGGCTTCCTAAATGCTGATGATGGCGTCCCGCAGCAGGATGAAAAGCACCTGGGAAGGCTTCTAGAAACGAGGTAAGGGTGTTCTGCACCTGGTCTCCAGGAAGGGCCAATCTGAACACAGTGTGAAGATGAGGGGAGAGGACACAGGAGCTCCCCTTCCACTTGGGGGAGAACAGAGGCTGAGGGTAGGGAAGGCAGCTGTGGTGACAGATTTCAAAATCCTCTCCCCCCGGGGTCTGGGAGAACTTAAGTGAGGCTGGGCAGGTGTCAGCTCAGAGGACTTACACTGTTCCTTCTAGATTCTCCAGCCAATCAGGATAAGGAAAAGAAAAAAAAAAAAAAAAGCAGGGATTCAGGTCAGGAATCTTTCAGTGCTTTAAAAAAAAAAAGGTACATCTAGCTGCAGTGTCTCATGTTTTAACGCCTCTCGGGAACCTATAAGGACAAAGTGAAGTAAATGCCTAACGCGCTGTACTTGAGCATTCAGGGCCATAAAAAATCAACACGTATTAAACCTCTATTTGAAAGTCTCACAGAATCTCTAGACTAAACAGAGCCGAGTTAAAGCACATCAACTTATTTTTAACATGACGTAGCAGTAGAGCCACCTTTTTACCTTGTCAACATTAGCTCGCGTTTTAGCAGATGTTTCCACATAGTTAACATTCCACTGATCGGCTCTGGTTTTTGCCTCTTCTACAGAAACCTGCCTTTTATCTTCCAAATCTGATTTGTTTCCAACGAGCAGAAATGGAACATTCTCATCTTCTTTTACTCTTAAAATCTGCTCCCTGGATAAGAGAAAATGAGCAAGAAATATTAATGTTATCTCTACATGTTAAAATAACAAAACATGCAATTAGCAGTTATTTATGTTTCTAGACAGTAACAAAAAGCTCACTTATCACCCAGTAGGAAACAAGCAACACTTCTTCCTTTTTCTACCATCAATGATTTGAGCTCCACATTCACTTCATTCGGAAAAATACACCGAAGAAGAGTATAAATATGGCAGTAGACGTACGAAGTGAATATCAAATGCAACTTCCTCCGAAATGCTTTTTTAAAAATAAACTTTTTATGTTAGAATGATTTCAGATTTACAGAGAAGTTGTGAAGATAGGACAGAGAGTTCCCATATACCCCACATCCAGTTTCCCCTACTGTTAACATTAATGTGGTACGTTTATCACGGTTGATACAAGTATACCTTGTTTACTGCAATCTGCTTTACTGTGCTTTGTAGATACTTTTTTTTTTTTCTTAACAGACTGAAGGTTTGTAGTCACCCTGCATCAAGCAAGTCTATCAGTGCTATTTTTCCAACAGCATTTGCTCACTTTGTGTCTCTGTGTCACATTCTGGTAATTCTCGCAACATTTCAAACTTTTCCATTATTATTATAGTTGTTACGGTGATCTGTGATCAGTGGTTTCTGATGTGACGATTGTAATCGTTATTGGCATTTTTGCTTAAAGTGATGCTCCCTTTAAATAGAGTTTGAGAGGCTACTACAGAATTTTAGAATAGGAAAGCACCTTTACAAACTGGTCCAACTTCATTCTTATCAGAAGGAAAGTGAGAATGAAAAAACGTAACAGAGCTTTCCAATATTTCTATCAAACACTTAATAAGCACTGCAAGTTACAGGCCAGCAACTGTGCCAAACAGGGGTACTAGAGACACTGAAATGGATAAGAAGAGTTTTTACCATATCAGGAAAAACACATATAAATCAATCTCATGTAAGAGTGCGGCGAGTGTGCTGCTGCAGCTGTGGTAAGCATACCGCACACACACATGAGGAAACGACGGATCCTGCCTGGGTGACGGGAGGCCCAGGAAGGCTAAAGGGAGGAGCTGACAATCGGAGAAATGCAAATCGAAACTGCAATGACGTACCACCTCTCACTGCTCAGAATGGCCATCATTTAAAAGTCTATAACAAATGCTGGAGAAGGTGTGGAGAAAAAGGAACCCTCCTACACTGTTGGTGGGAGTGTCAGTTGGTGCAGCCACTGTGGAGAACAGTCTGGAGGCTCCTTAGAAAACTAAAAAGAGAACTACCATATGACCCAGAAATCCCACTCCTGGGCATATATCTGGACAAAATTCTAATTCAAAAAGATACATGCACCCCTACATTCACAGCAGCACTATTCACGATATCCAAGACACAGAAGCAACCTAAGTGTCCATCGACAGATGAATGGATGAAGATGTGGTATATATAGAGACATGTATAGATATATATACACACAATGGAACACTACTCAGCCATAAAAAAGAATGAAATAATGCCATTTGCAGCAACATGGATGCAACCAGAGATTATCATACTAAGTGAAGTCAGAAACAGAAAGATAAATACCATATGATATCACTTATATGTGGAACCTAAAATATGACACAAATGAACTTATCTATGAAACAGACCCACAGACACAGAGAACAGACTTGTGGTTGCCAAGGAGGAGGGGGTTGGGATTGGCAGATGAAAGCTTTTATATACAGAACAGATAAACAACAAGGTCCCACTGAATAGCACAGAGATCTATACTCAATATCCTGTGATAAACCATAATGGAAAAGAATATGAAAAAATAATGTATATATATGTATAACTGAATCACTTCACTGTACAGCAGAAATTAACACATTGTACATCAAATTATACTTCAATAAAAAGAAATTAAAAAGAGAGGAACTGACATTGTGCTATACTTTGCAGGTCAGACCGTGTGGAGTGCCTACTATAACCATTCAGATGATCTCAAAAATGGCTTTCCTATTGCTGGTCAGTTAGTAGGAACACTTTTTATTTATGGGAGGGGCAACACACTGGAGGGACAACAGACGAGTAATGAATGATTCGCTTATTTTCTGTAACAGCAACAGCCCGAGATTCTTTCTCTTGGCATAAAAATACCTCACTCCCTTGAGATACCACTTTGGCTTTGGTGGCTATGGTGACAAACTGTATTCCATTACTTAGTACAGAACCTGCTACATAATAAGCACTCAAAATGTTTTTTTGAATGAATGAATAATCACTGACACTTACATAACTTTCAACATGTCTCCCAAGATTACAAAACTCCCTTTGCACTTTATCACATACAAAACTCCTTCCTTATAGAAGCCAACAAACAATGTTACAAATAAATTTATATTTTTAAAGTTTCTCAATGACATGCTTTTTTGCAAAGGAGGTGCTTTTAGAATCTTTTAAGTTCTTGAGAGTTTCACCTATACATAAAAAGGAATGCTTTGTGTAACCCTTGCTTCAGTTTCTTGCTCAACCACCAGGAATGACCTCCTTCCTCATCTGTGGAAATCCTTCTTATTTTTCAGGGTTATCTATCTCTTGAAGGCCTCCCAGCTCCTCTCCTCTCCTCTCCTGGATCCTCTGTAACCATCACTGGCCACATCTCCTACTTTGTCGCTAACTTCCACTTGGTTTCATGACTTATTCGACTCAGCTGCGTGAATCTTGAAAACAGAGGATATATCACATGCTGCCTTGGTGTGCCCCACGCCAAAGCAGACAACGCAGAAATAAAAATATACAAGTAAAGAATGCTTGTGATTAAGCATGCCGTCTTTTTTTTTTTTTTTTTTGCGGTACGTGGGCCTCTCACTGTTGTGGCCTCTCCCGTTGTGGAGCATAGGCTCTGGACGCGCAGGCTCAGCAGCCATGGCTCACGGGCCCAGCCGCTCCGCGGCATGTGGGATCTTCCCGGACCGGGGCATGAACCCGTGTCCCCTGCATCGGCAGGCGGACTCTCAACCACTGCGCCATCAGGGAAGCCCTAAGCATGCCGTCTTTACGAGACGACTCAAGAACTTATTTATGCTACATTTCTCTCAAGTACGGAGAGAACCCCTCTCCCCTTTACCAGGCCCCCGGCCCCCCTGTCCCAAACCAAATGGAGGACAGATTTTGATTACACAAACAGTAAATAAGATGTAAAAAAAATACTGTATGACAAAACCTAGTGTGCCAATCTATGGTGGTATTATTTCTACTAAAAGTTCAGTCCGTGCTGTCAGTGAGGTGGATGGCAATGTGCCTCCTGGGCACGACACAGGTGCTGAGACACCAGTGACTAACACAGAGCATTACAATCTGGGCCAGAGATCCATTACGCAATGCAAGCGTCTACTCTTATGGCAGCAGTAGTACTGTACTTCAAAGGGAAATACTTCAGAAACGCATGCGGAGAGTCTGGGTACGGATGCTGCCACAAACTCAGGCTCCAGTGCAGCTAGCACCGGCAGAGCTGGCTGTGGGATTACGCAGGGTGCGCCGAGGATGTGAGTGCAAGCATGCAGCGGACAGAGTCACACTGATGTCACAGAGGGAACAAACACGACTAGACGCAGAGGGAAAGGCGATCAGGTAAGAGCCTCCAGTGGTCTGCTTGTTTCTGGGGAGCAAGCTGTTCTGCGGTGTAACGGCACGACTCCCTGACATACCTGAAGTCGGCTGTGGCCGCGAAGGACTCCATTTCCGTAATGGAGAAGACACAGAGGAAGCCCTCGCCGCTCCGGAAGTAGTTGTCCCTGATGGCGGCGTAGTCCTCCTGCCCGGCTGTGTCCAAGATGTCGATCTGTACTTCCTCCCCGTCCAGCACCACCTTCTTCCGGTAGCTGTCGGCCTTGGTAGGCTCGTAGTCCTCCACAAACTGCAAGAGGTGAAAGCGCATCCCCTTGAGGATTATCCTTACTTTTCAGAGCCTCTTATTTTGAAATATAGATCCACATGAGGTTGCCAAAATAGTACTGAGAGGTCACATGTAGCCGTCATTCAGTTTTCCCCAATGGTAAACACTACATTCACTTAAATTTCCATTTCAGGCAATTTGGTGGTGGGGACTGAACAGCTGACGGCTTGAAAACCGTGCCTTTTTTCTCACTTAGAACACTACACCTGCAGAAACTACTACACAGACATTTTATCAAATGTTTAAGAACCCTTTCTGACTCTAAATATAAATTTTCATGTCAGAATTGTGGAAATAACTTGAAAGTAAGTTAATATTTAGGTAAGCATTGAAAGCACAGTTAAATCTTTTCTTTCTCCAAAATGAACCATGTCAAGAAAGTGGCTTATACTACCCTGTAAAATGCCAAATCTTGAACTTTGAAATTTCTCCCCAAACTTCCAATTTCTTAAAATAGTACAGTTAAACAACTTTGCAGTCGTACTTCTATCTTTTACCCCCTAAATCTCACCTCAATATTTTTGATCAGTGTATCATTGTTGGCATATGGGTATGTATACACACATACTTCAGTGGGTTTTTTTATTAGTTCCTGTAAATATTTTCATTATCTGATATTTTCTTATTTATATGCTCAATGTCTAAATCCCCCTATTAGAATTCAACCCCTGGGGGCAGGGACCTTGATTAGTCTACTCATCACTGTATCTCCAAAGCCTGGAATATGCCTGGTACATGGAAGACACTCAACAAATAATTATTAAAAAATCAAGCACAGTGTATTTGTAACTGTAAAAGCCAAAGAACATTCTGTGACAATTACATGCTAATATTTTACAAATATTAAATATTTATGAATATTTATGAATATTTAATAGAAATATTCAGATAGCATATCTGATATTATGAATATTAAATATTTATAAATATTAAATGAAAGTGTAACCATTCCTCAAATGTCAGACATGAACATTCTTACTTTTGACCTCCTATTGTCAAGAAGGGAACTGATTTGAGGATTAGTTTAAAGAAAAGCAGCTATTAAGGTGAATAGCATGAAAAACAGAACTGAACAGATAAATTAGCAATTTCAGTGAAAGTACCATTTCAATTTCCCCCTCTCTGAATTATCATAAGCAACACAACTGATGGATTTAAGAGTTCTGTGTGTGTGAAAGAAATGCTGATGAGCAGGCAATGAAAAGAGACCTTAGGTGGTAAAAGTCCACAGGATTTTTTTCTTAGAAGACTAGGTTTAATACTTAGTTACTCATCAGAGATCACTCCTCTTGGGCAGGTTGGGAAACCTCTCTGAGGTTCTGTTTCCTCATCTGTAAGATGGGGAAACCACTGCCTACCACACAGGATTTTTTTGAGGATTAAGAAAGAGTAACCATAAATCTTTGCTTCTATTTGGGAGGAAGAAGAATTGAGGATCAATGCCTAAATTTGATTACCAACTCTTACATCATTTAGCCTTATTAATAGTCCTCTAGGGAAAGAATGTATTGCTGTATATAGGCTGAGACCTTACCTCTGGGACAATAAAGTCTGATACAAATACATGCACAGAAATCTGTAACCTGTCTAGTAATTTTATTTTAGGGACAAAGCCTCTTCCTGCTTAGTGTTGAGTGTGGTGCCATGCCAGTACACAATAACTGACTTTTTCACTGAAGTTATTAAAGGACAACTTATGTATATTAATGTCAAGTTTCAATTAGGTACTATATCCACCAGTTCTATTAGTTCAAGGTGGGACTCACCATTAAAAACACTAAAAATGAAAAAGCCAGTTAGATTGCTCAAAAATAGGTACTGTTTCCAGGGTTTTTTAAAAAAATTAATTAATTAATTTTTGGCTGCATTGGGTCTTTGCTGCTGCATGCGGACTTTCCCTAGTTGCGGCGAGCGAGGGCTACTCTTCATGGTGATGCATGGGCTTCTCACTGCGGTGGCTTCTCTTGTTGCAGAGCATGGGCTCTGGGTGTGCGGGCTTCAGTACTTGTGGCACGTGGGCTCAGCAGTTGTGGCTCGCGGGCTCTAGAGCGCAGGCTCAGTGGTTGTGCTGTGCGGGCCCAGGTGCTCCGTGGCATGTGGGATCTTCCTGGACCAGGGCTCGAACCTGCGTCCCCTGCACTGGCAGGCAGATTCTTAACCACTGCGCCACCAGGGAAGTCCCTGTTTTGTTTTTTAAAAGCATAAGAATTTTAAGGACCTTGAGTTCTTGCCTTGTTAAATCGTATACAAATGTTGACTCTGAACAGGAAAAAAATGATCAGTAGCTTTCAAGAATTCAAGGAATCCATCCAAAACAGCACCACATCCAAAACAGCACCAAAACGAAGCTAGAGAAATATTCTCTGAAAGCCCCAACTTTGATATCCATGATAAAATCAGCACTTACCTCATCGTACATGAACTGCAGGGTCAGAGCAGACTTGCCCACACCACCACTGCCTACCATGATGACTTTGTGTAAGGCCAAAGAATTCTGACCCTTCGGCTTATTTGCAGCCATGTTGTGTCACCGAGTTTTCACCAAAGGATTAAGAAGAATCTGAAAAGAATGAAAGAACAAGTAATGCTCGATACATTCTTCTGCAGAATTCCAGTGTAGGAAAGAGAGATGATGTCCTTAGGCGTCAAGGTATTAGTTTTCATTCTGCGGTGATTTTAAACAGATGGCAAATGAAGTATGCTTATTTGGGGGAAGAACCACTTATCAGAGAACACCGTGGCAATAAGACAAGTACATGACTCAAGGGCATTTCTCTTACAGTAGTTTTCAGTAAGGAGCTTGCTGGCCGAAAGTGAAAACTTCCCAGTGCAACCACACGCTGACAATAACGGAGTATTAGTTGTATTAAAATACGGTCACACAGATTACAAAGCAGGGTGAACGATCACTCTGTTTTCCTATTAACCTCTATTGGCAATAATTAAAGAGATGTTTCTTCTAATTTCAGTAAGAAACAACTGATGAAAGAAAGAAAGTGGGGGGGGGAGAGGAAGAGAAGAGAAGAGAAGATGGAGGGAAGAAGGAAAGGAAGGACGGAAGGAAGGAAGGAAGGAAAAACCCATCCCAACTACTTGCTGGTAGAAATATAAATAGAACCGAACACCGTATACCCCAACTCCCAAGTATCGTAGTACTGGAACATCTGTATATTTTGGGGTGGATGGCTAATCTAACTTAAACACCTGAATCTAGTGTGCCCTCACTTTCGTTTACTACATTTATGTGCTCAGCGTGGAAAGACCAGGTTCCCCCAGAGGTTGTAGTGGTGATGCACACTAATGGCACCCGGTTACCTTGGCCGTGGTGCCAGGCCTTAGAAAAAGAGGCGGGAGGTCACAGCAAGCACTGCGTCTGTGTGGAGGCCCAGGAGAGGAGACTTGTTTTTAGAGGCTCAAGGGGGCTGCACCTTCCTTCTCAGCATCTCTGACCTGTCTCAGTCACAGCACACCTTTCTCAAGCTGCAACTTACAGAACACCCCCGCCCTGCCTACTTCTGTATTTCAGGCCATCTCTCCCAGCCTGGCCGCATCAGCCCACGCTGGTCTCCTGTGACTTTTCACACGCTCTTCTCTGCCTCTTGGCCTTTCCCATGCAGCTTCCTCCGTTTGGCATATTCTTAATTTGGCTAACTCCTCTCAGTGTTGGGGTTTCAGCCTCACCTGAAACACTCAACCTGAATTAGGCTCTCCCCTGCCCTGTGCTCACATAGTACGTGATACTTTTCTTTCATAACCATTATCACAAGTCGGAATTGCCTGAGAGTGTTAGTTGTTTAATATGGGTCTTCTTCCTAATATACCAGAAGCAACTTGGGTACAGGCGCCATATCTATTGGTTTACTTCATGCTTAATGTAACTAATATGCCTTGGCAAAAATCAGCCATTCAGTACGTGTGTGTGGAATGAACAAATAAATGTTCGAGTCTGACTTAACCCTGGGAGTGCCTTAGAGTGTACTGGTATAAAGCAGCTATTGCTACTAGAGGTTCCATCACAAGCTTATTAGGCAAGGACAGTCTGCTGTGGGCTTGTGCACCACACACTGGCTATGCAGGGCACCCAAGAGCTGGGCACTGCTCAGGCCGCCCCAGAACTCATGCCCATAAGCCTATTTGCCCAATACAGAAAAGTCATAAGAAAAAAAAAAATCCCATAATCTTGCTATCCATTTAACAACACGAATACATTATACTTTGTTTGTGACAGCTTCAATCTGCATGGAGCATAACTGAGATCACACCATATATGTGACTTTTGATCCTGTTATTCTTACATTATGTCAAACACTGTGGCAGAGGCAGCTTAAGCTGTGCAGCATGTGGTAAAGAATCCACATTTGGAGGCTAGATGTTCAGTGTAATTCAATAAACAAGGATTGAGCCCCTCTTTTTCCTGGATACCAAGGAGATGATCATTGGATTCTGATGATTACCACTGCTGAGGAAAGTAATAGTGTACTTCAGGTAAGTAACTAAAAGTCGAAAAGATACCTCGTCTACGCGTTTATGGAGCATGCTGTTGCTGGCGTCCCTAAGTAAGGCAGGAAATGACTTCTTTCTCACCATTATGACCCTTACTTGTTGGCAGCTGTAATCACTTCACGGCTACCCAACTACTGTTTTTTATATATATATATACATATATATATATACATACACACACATACATACATACATATATACATACATACATATGTATATACATACATATATACGTATATATATATATATATATATTTTTTTTTTTTTTTTCTGCGGTACGCGGGCCTCTCACTGTTGTGGCCTCTCCCGTTGCGGAGCACAGGCTCCAGACCCACAGGTTCAGCGTCCACGGCTCACGGGCTCAGCCGCTCCGCGGCATGTGAGATCCTCCCGGACCGGGACATGAACCCGTGTCCCCTGCATCGGCAGGCGGACTCTCAACCACTGTGCCACCAGGGAAGCCCTACTGTTATATTTTTAGAACAGTTAATACCACAGGAGCTCAGGGTGTTAACATATCAATTAATACTCTTAAGAGTTCAAAGTGTGCGTTTTTAAAGCAAAACATTTAGCAGTTACACCAACTGGGTTAAAACACTTTCCCTTCCAGAACCATTCACAATATAGTCTGTGACTTGGAACAGGCAGAGATTCCCAGAGACATTTTTCCAAAGCGCAGACTTTCTTCAATAGCTATTAGCTGCGCATCCCATACTTTAAAGAGGCTCTCCAGGAAGAGGAGCTCCCGCCAAGGAGACACTCACTCCTCTGCCCCACTGCAAAAACTTGGCTTTCCGTAACTGAGGTCCCAATTCCTAGTCTAGATGTTGGAACTTAAGACAACATACATGTAAATAAGAAAATTCCATTAGTGCTAAGTGCAATGAAGAAACCAAGGGGCACCGGGATAAAGAGTGGGGAGGGGCTACTTCAACCAGATGGTCAAGGGTGACTCCTTTGAAGAGGCAGCATTTGAGCTGAGACCTGAATTTTATAAAGGAACCAGCCAGCTCTGAGGGAAGAACGTTCTAGACACAGGGAAGAGCAAGTGCAGAGGCCTAAGATGGGTGGTTTGCCACGTTCTAGGGGCCAGAGTGGATGGAGGCTACGAGTATCAGGGAGCGTTAACAGGAGGTGAGACTGAGAAGCAGGAGAGGCCAAATCATAAAAAGCCTTGAAGGCCGTGGAAAGGTGTTCGAGTTTTATTATCATTGTAATGGGAAGCCTCTGGAGAGTGTGTAAGCAGGACTGTGACATAATTTCATTTATGTTTTTAAAAAGATTACCATGGCCAGTGTGTGCAGAATGAATGGTAGAGGTGCAAGAGCTGAAAGCAAAGGAGTCCATCCCATAGTCCATGACTAGGTTTGGCAGATGGAGGCTGCCAGTGACCTTGGGAAGAGTCACCTCACCAACGAGGTAGGAACCACAGCCTGAATGGGGTGGGTTGAGGAGAAAACAGAAGGTGTAGAAATGGACTTGACTCTGAAGACGAATGGAGAAATGGGGCCATAGATGGACACAGTTTTTTGTTTGGGTCGCCTTTTAATTATTCTTAAGGGATGTTTGTATGGTAAGCATCTAAAAGAGGCAGAAATTAATGATGAAGAAGAGAAGGTGCCTCTAGGAGGAGACCAGGGAAGAAGAGACCCAGGGCACACAGGAGCAGGGACAGCTCTTTCTTTGTAACAGGAGGTGAGGTAAAGCAAAGCACAAGGTACAGGTGCAGGCTGCAGACAGATCTGGCTATTTCTTTATTTAACTGCATCTATTATTTCCTCCATGAAATATGATTCACACAGCAGTTTAGTGAGGAGTTGGAATTCAAAAGCACGCCTGTCTAGATCAATGGAACAGGATATACAGAAATAGATCCAAATACATACTATAGTTTAGTGTGTAATAAACGTGGCATTTCAAATGGAGGGTCGGGGAGGGAAGCATAGAGGATAATTCAGTAAATGGTTCTGGGACAACTGGTGAGCTATCTGGGAAAAAATTAAGTTGGACCCATTCTCCTCACACCAATACAAATTGTAAATTTATAAAATAAATTTATATAAATCTTTGAAAGTGGATCAAAGATTTAAATGATAAAATGAAATCACAAAAGCACCAGAAAAACCCACAAAATTTTTGTTTTATAATCTTAGAATGGGAAAGGCATAAAGTACTATCTAAAACTCAAGTCATAAAATAACTTTGATAAATTTTACTACTCAAAACAATTTCTACATGGCAAAATCTTCTATAAGCAAAATAAAAAGATAAAACTGAGGAAAATATTTGTGATTCATTTCAAAGAGAAGAGGTAATTTCCCTATATGAAAAGTTACTATAAATAAAATCAACAACTCTAAGAAAATGGGCAGGGCTTCCCTGGTGGTGCAGTGATTGAGAGTCCGCCTGCCGATGCAGGAGACATGGGTTCGTGCCCTTGTCCGGAAGATCCCACATGCCACGGAGCGGCTGGGCCTGTGAGCCATGGCCGCTGAGCCTGTGCGTCCGGAGCCTGTGCTCCGCAACAGGAGAGGCCACAACAGTGAGAGGCCCGCGTACCGCAAAAAAAAAAAAAAAAAAAAAAAGAAAGAAAGAAAATAGTCACAGAAAAGGAAATACAAATGGCTCTAATATACTCAACCTTGCTGATAAGAGAAATACAAATAATATTAGATTGGATCTCAATTGTTTTACCCATCAGATTGGTATGAGTATGTTTGCGAGGACCAGTAAACTATAGCCCCCTTGGCCTGCTTTTTGTATGGCCTGTGGCTAGGAACGGTTTTGTGTATTTGAAGGGTTGTAAACAAAACAAAACAAAACAAAACCAAGAATAAGATGCAACAGAGAACGTACATGGCTCACAAGTCTAAATAATGATTTCTTTCCACCCTCTACAGAAAAAGCTTGTCCCTCCCTGGTAGACAAACAGGCACATTCCTTCACCACAGTGGAAGTGTAAATTGGAAACATGGACTAATTAGCGACCATAAAACAACAGATGTTCTTTACCCATTGATATGGAGGGAGCTAAAACATATTGTTTTTTTTAATTAATTAATTGGCTGCATTGGGTCTTCGTTGCTGCATGCGGGCTTTCTCTACTTGTGGCGAGCGGGGGCTACTCTTCGTTGAGGTGCAAGAGCTTCTCATTGTGGTGGCTTCTCTTGCCGCAGAGCATGGGCTCTAGGCGCGTGGGCTTCAGTAGTTGTGGCATACGGGCTCTAGAGCACAGGCTCAGTAGTTGTGGTGCACGGGCTTAATTGCTCCGTGGCATGTGGGATCTTCCCAGACCAGGGCTCGAACCCGTGTCCCCTGCATTGGCAGGCGGGTTCTTAACCACTGCGCCACCACATATTGTTAAAGTGAAAAAAGTAAGCTATAGAGCAATATAACTTGTATGTTATGAACTGCATAAAAAGATGAGAAAAAGGGGATTTAGAGGTTTATTTGTTTATATACCAGAAACGATATAAAAAATGGTAACACAGGGTTGCCTGTGAGGATGGAAACTAAGTCACTGGTGGACAGAAGCGGGATGATGGCTTTTTGCTAACTACCAGTTTGATTTTTGTATAATGTGAACATATAACTTGTTTTTAAAATTAAAATTAGTCATAAATAACGTTACCCTGTTTATTTCCTGCACTCACTTGGTAAAAATACAATTAACTACTTTCCTGGCACTTATACAAACTAGGAACTGGAGGACTGAACCTGAATTTTAATTGAAATACTTCTCTATGTATGTGTATGCATTTGTGTTTTCAAGTAATGAGATAGGGATCCTTGAACTTCAAATTGTTTGGTTTGTAGGGTTCCTCAGTTATTTTCTATCTTCTGCTGTTCAAACAAATATTTTTTAATTACACAATGGCCTCCTCCCCCCTCCCCCCCACCTTTTGGGTAACATTACATCCCTGTGACTTACTTATTTTATAGCTGGAAGTGTATGTGACCCCCTTCACCCACTTTGCTGCCTCATCCCCAACCTGGCAACCACCAGTCTGTCCTCTGTATCTATAAGCTTGGTTTTCTTTCCTTTTTTTTAGATTGCACATATAAGTGAAATCATATGGTATTTATCGTTCTCTGTCTGACTTATTTCTCTTAGGATAATTCCCTCAAAGTCCATCCATGTCACAAAGGGCAAGATTTCATTTTTTAATGGCCGAATAATATTCCATTGTACATATATGCCACATTTTCTTCAACCATTAACATGCTGATGGACACTTAGGTTGTCTCCATGTCTTGGCCACTATAAATACTGCTACAATGACATGGGGGTACATATATCTTTTTGAGTTAGTGTGGATCATATGGGAGTTCTATTTTTAAAAAGTGATGTCCTAGAACAATACTATAAAATCTCTTCTCCGCTTCACCCAGAAGCTAGACACCTACACCATGCTCACCATGTTGATTTAATCAAGTTATGCATTACCTGATATATTCTCCCTCTTTCCCTCCCATCCTCCATTAACAAATATACTGTGCCTTATTATGTAAGGCACAGTTCTAGGCACTGGGGTATGGAGTTGAATTCCATAGGCCTAGGTCCCTGCCCTCATATGTTTAGTTAACATGTACCCATACTGTACTGTTTCCTGTTGCCGCTATAACAAACACTATAAATTTACAGGGGCTTAAAACAACACAAAATTTATCATCCTGTTGTCAGAAGTCCAAAATGAATCTTAAGAGGCTAAAGTCAAGATGTCAGCAGGGTGGGTTCCTTCTGGACACTCCAGAGGAGAATCTGTTCCCTACCTGTCCCCCTTCTAGAGACTGGCTTTCCTTGGCCCCTGGTTGCAACACTATCATCTCTGCTTCCGTAGTCAGACCTCTCTCTGCCTCCCTCTTATAAGGAGACTTGTGATGAGGAGACTTGTGATTACATTTAAGGCCCACAAGGATAATCCAGAAAATCATCCCCCAATCCTTAATCACACCTGCACAGTCCCTTTTGCAATAGGAAGTAACATTCAAAGTTATGGGCATGAGGACATGGTTATCTTGCCGTCGGGGCGTTAATCGGCCTACCACACACGGGAGGAAGTGGGCCAAGGAGCTTCAGACCACAAACCTCCAACTCAAACTCTAGGCTCTCTATTTTAAACTTTATGAAAATTTCTAAGAAGTGATCAATCCAGCTCTCCAGTACTTAATAAGGAATACTCTACCAAGTAAGGTCGCAAACACTCCCTGTCCACTAAAAACAATAAACCCAATGATCTTTATATTTCCAGAGTTCATTATTAACTTTTTTAGACTCTCATAATAAAGACACTTACTACTAGGCTGTAGTTTAATAAAACTAATAGCTGGCAGAAGTTCCTACTGAGAGATTCCTTGTTAATAAGGAGATAAATGGAGCATGCCTCTCCCCTCCAATTTGAATAGCGCATTAAAGGCTAGGATCACTGAAGTTCAGTTTCTGTCAAAGCATTATAAACCACTACTAAGCACAAGCAGGTAGAGGCCACAGTAGTGACTCATCCTTCAAAATGAAAAACAGTTCATATGGACAACGCTCAAATGACACTCCCTATCTGCATGAAAGGAATTTAGTATAAAATGAACAATTTTAGAAGAGTCAGAATATACCTGACCAAGAAAGCAAGATACACAATTCTATTCTGAAAGGGATTTGAGATATTTCAGTTTATTACTAGGCACAGATACAGATAATATCACTGGCATATTTTTCCAACCATTTAAAGAACAGGTATTATTAATACTATTTAATGTTTTGCAACATAGAGAAAGCCTCCAAATTCTTTCTTGAGAGCTAGCTTAACATTGATGCAAAGTTCCTAACAAAGAGAGACTAAAGGGAAAACAGACTGACTGACCTATCATGTAAATATGGTGCAAAAATTCTAAATAAAAAATGTTAGAATCCAGCACATTAAAAGAATAAACCAAAGTAACCAGATGGGATTCAACCAGATATGCAAGAATGTCTTTATATTTTAGGAAGTCAATGTAATTCTTCATATTAATAGAAGAGAAAAGTCATAGATTACATGATCTGGAATGATATTTGATAAAATTCAAAGTCCACTGCTTATACCAATAATGATTTCATACTTAGGCCAAAGGAATCAACTGAAAAATTACTATAAACAAGAGAGTTCAAAGATAATGGTTATATAATCAACATATTATATAAAAAATAAATTTCTTTTCAAATAACCAGTTAGAATATATAATGAAGGAAAGACTCAATTTACAACAAGACTCACAAAGAATACATAATTAAGAATAAAATTAACACGAACTGTAAGATATTCATGAAGACAATTCAATAATGATTGAAAGGGTGACTTTATGAAGATAAATGAAGGTAGATCCTGTTCTTGGGGACAAGAAGGTTGTATACTGGTAAAGGCACAAAACTCTGATAATAAGAAAGACTATTAATTTCTAACATATAAAAATCTCTTCACAATAAAAAAAATTTTTGACCACTGAGCCAAAAGACAAAGGACTTGACTTTGGAGTCATCTGATCTATTATCGCCTAGTTTTCTCTACCCTTAAATTTGTGAAGATAATTTCTGATGTTGAAAACTGGCTTTAACTTTTTCTTTAAAAGCAGGTTGATTTATATACAATAAAATCACCCTTTTAATGAGTTTTGATAAAGGTATACAGTCATATAACACCACCACAATCAAGACACAGAATAGTTCCATCACCTCCAAAGGTTTCCCCTTACTCTTTGCAGTCAATCTCCTCCCATCACCCCATCCCATGGCAGCCACTGATCTGATTTCAGTGCCTATTGTTTTGCCTTTTCCAGAATGTTATATAAATGGATCATATTGTACATAGCCTTTGTGCCTGTTTCTTTTTTCACCTAGCTAAGGCTTTTGAGATATATTCATATAGTTACATGTATCAGTGGCACGTGCTTTTTTTTTTTTTTTTACTGTTCACTAGTATTCCGTTGTCTGGAAATAGCATAATTTGTTTATCCATTCACATTTATTTGGGGTGTTTCCATTTTTACAATTTTATAAAGAAGCTATAAAGAGTCGTGTACTGGTCTTTCTATATATATATATATATATATATATATATATATGTTTTCATTTCTCTTGGATAAATACCTAAGGGTGAGACTGCTAAACTGTACAATAAGTGTGTGTTGAAATGTTTTTCGAAGTGGCTATACCTTTCTGTATTTCCACAATGAATGCGATTACCAGTCGCTCCACATCCTGGTACAGTCACAGCCACAGTCTTTTCATGCTAAGCGGTCTACTGGATGTGTAGTGGTATTACACTGTGGCTTTAATTTGCATTTTCCTAATGACTAATCACATTGGGCATCTTTTAGTGTGGTCATTTACCATCTATGTGTCTTGGAGTTCAAATCTTTTACCCATTTTTAAAAATTGGGTTTTTAAAAGTGAGTTTTAAGAGTTCTTTAGGTATTCTGGAATCAAATCCTTTATCAGAGACATACCTTGAAAATATTTTCCCCCAGTCTGTGGCTTATCTGTCCATTTTCTTAACAAGTTTTGTGAAGAGTAGAAGCTTTTGATTTTGATGAAGTGCAATTTATCAATTTTTTTTTTATGTTTCAATGCTTTTGGGGGTCCTAATCTTTGACAAATTTTAAATGACGAAGAAGCTACTGTAATTTGAATATTTATAAACAAAACCTTACTATTTAGTTATTAATTATTAAAAATAGAAAATGGAAGGAAGTCCAGGTGAAACATAACTTGTAACTAACATCCTGAACTCTTAGAAGGTCCTCCTTTATTTCAAGATATGCAATCAGCTCAAAAGGATCAACAGTCAAAGCCAGAAAGTCCCCGAGGCAATGTTTTACTTCTAAAATGTAATAACTTAATATTTTCCAATTACCCAGACTTCACTGAATAAGGACAACACAAAATTATAACAAAGACTGAGCTAAAGAAAATAATGTTCTGTTTTAAGGGTACAATAGTTGAAAGCTGCTTAAAGATGGCTTAACAATTTGCCTGGTCTGCATAATAAAATTTATTTATATGACTTGCCAGACATGTTGTCAGACATCAAAGCACAGACTTTTAAAATCATGGGAAGGCTCCCTGGTGGCGCAGTGGTTGAGAGTCCGCCTGCCGATGCATGGGACACGGGTTCATGCCCCGGTCTGGGAAAATCCCACATGCCATGGAGCGGTTGAGCCTGTGAGCCATGGCCGCTGAGCCTGCACGTCCGGAGCCTGTGCTCCGCAACGGGAGAGGCCACAACAGTGAGAGGCCCGCGTACCGCAAAAAAAAAAAAAAAAATCATGGGAAGGCTCAAATTACTTTACCTCTTTGGGTCTCGGCTTGTTTGTAAAACTAAGTTTAAGATGAATAATTTAGCACATGGAAGATGTCTAAATACACATAGTAAGTACGGGTAATGTAAACATTCAGGCATCTTTTTAGAAGACCCTACCTTTATATGCAGCATATATGCAGTCCCCAGTCAGTGCAAAATTATTGATATTACCAGCAGCACAAAAGTAAAGCCCTCACCACAGTTAAAACTAGCAAAACATTTCTAGAACTCAGGAGGAAGTCATGACTAAACTGAGACTTGAAAGACAAAGCATTTTAACAGACCAGGTGAACCTGGGGGTGTTGGTGAGAGATGAAGGTGTAAGAAGTAAAAAGGGCCAGAAACAGACGTTTACATGCCAGCAATTGAGATTTTTTTTATCCTTAGAGCAAAGAGAATTACCAGGAGTTTTTAAGTGAGAGATTATGACTCAGAAGGCAGGAAGAGCAGCCGCAGGTTACAGAGCAATGGTGACTAGGGAGAAGATGGGGATGGATTTGAGACATTAAGAAAAAAGCATCAACCAAATCTGGGGACAGATTAGATATGAGGGGTGAAGGGACAATTCAAGCCAAAGTACCCAGCTTCCTGGCTTGAGTGGATATGGGTTAGGAAAGGAAGAGGAACAAGCAGCATTTTTAGGACGGGTGGTGGTGAAAAGAGTTGGTGCAAGGAAATGATGGAAATCTACACCGATTTTTTAATGGATCAAAATATTTTAAAAGAAGAATCTAAGTATAGCCTAAGTATAAGCAGTTTTCTTACCCCAGTCACAGAGGTTCTGCTACCACACTATGACTTGACTTCAGCAGTGTTGAGAAATAAGCAACAGGGCGGAACCTGAAAGGTGGAAGATAAAAAGACTGATAAACTACTATTTATAGCTATTTTAACATTTTTCTTTGAACTCCTAAATGTGCTTTTAAAATAAGATTATATAGAAAAATATTTAATAATTATTAATTATAAAGAATATACATTTTGCTTCTGTATTCCTACGCTAACTATGGCAAGACACATAACAATAATCTTTTGAATTTTGAACCATGTGAGTCTTTTACCTATTTGAAAATTCAATACATGTTATTTACTGAACATACCAGCTACAAAATTGGATGAAGTAATATTCAAGCCTGAATTTAACAGTACTAAAAAAGTATGATTTATGTAATTTATACCTGCTTTAGAGTCTACTGCATCCAAGCTATAAATTAGGTGTATAAATACTGTTATTTTGAGTTTCTCTTATTGATATATTTATAAATCTGATATTGCCTGTGAAAACTCTGCTGATTTAAGAAGCAGAACCAGAAAAAAATAATTGAATTAACCATGCCTGGGGCTTCCTTGGTGGCGCAGTGGTTAAGAATCCGCCTGCCAGCGCAGGGGACATGGGTTCGAGCCCTGGTCTGGGAAAAGCCAACATGCCGCGGAGCAACTAAGCCCATGCGCCACAACTACTGAGCCTGCGCTCTAGAGCCCACGAGCCACAACTACTGAGCCTGCGCTCTAGAGCCCATGAGCCACAACTACTGAGCCCACGTGCCTAGACCCCATGCTCTGCAACAAGAGAAGCCACTGCAACGAAAAGCCCGCGCACCGCAAGGAAGACCCAACACAGCCAAAAATAAATAAAATAAAAAACAAACAAACAAAAAAAACCCATGCCTGAATGATCCAACTTAAAAATGAACAGGGCATTTCATTAACTGAATAAGACATATCAAACTACATATTAGAAGAAATACTGACAAAAAGTTTAACAGTAAACAGTCATTAGCAAATGAAATATTTTAAAAGAATCTAAGTATGGCCTCTGGTTTACATGAAGACATCTGTTAAATCCCATTTTGGGATGCACGTTTCATTTAAGTTAGCTCTCTCTTTGTATAGTGGCTTCCCTGATCTTTTGGTCTGCTTTTGGATTTCCTTTGTTTGTTTCTTATGCCCATATTCTGAGTCAACATATATTTATTAAGAGTCAGATACTGTGCTAGGCATTGGGGGGGGAGGGGGAGGGGAAAGGGTGGGTACACAGATGAGCAAGTCAAAATCCCTGACTTTGAGATCTTACAACAAAGTAAGAGAGATGTGGGGGAGGACGGTATTAAGTTGTAACACACAAGTCTGCCTCCTGCATCCCTTTCCACTTAAGTCATGCTCTTTCTATGTTGTTTTGTTGATGTCATAGCTTCAATTTTTATTTTTTAATTTAATTTTAATTTAATCATCCTGTAGATGTAGAGCAGTCTATTTACCAACTCTTGTAATAAAAGACATCATAGCTGTTTGGAGTTCTTCTAAATTCTAAATGGATAACCATCTGTTTCTATATTTAAAATGCTTTTCATGAGGTAGATTTTAAGGAATTGTAATGAATGAACGGATTGTTTAAGGTTTATTAGACATATTGTCTGATGCTTTTCAAAAGTGCTATACAACTGTTCACGACATTCCTATTAGCAATGGGCATTCTTTTAAAAAATCTAATTATATGTTGGGGAAAAGATCTCATTTTTTCTAACTACGTCTTTGATTACATGATGAGGGTGACCATTTTTTCCATGTATTTATTTTGTGAATTGTTAATTCACATCCTTTACTAATCTGGCAATAGTATCTCATATTATACTTTTTATACTTTCATGTCACCATTGGCTAGGCTTTCTTTCCTCTTGCTTTCCCAGTCCACTGTAGCAGGTTTCTTCTGTTGCTGGGTAGATCTACTTCCCATGACAGATCTGGAGAGGTAACAGACTATGCTCACTGGCATTTTAGTGGATGGGCTTTACTTCAGGGTTCATGGGCAAGGAACAGGTTGACAAGGTAGGATCTTTCTCCAGATATCAAAATAAGGAGCGTACTCGCTGGAACACTAACTCTTGCATTAGGACGCCTAGTCCTCCTCAGGCTGAGAGTTTAAAAACAAGGTTGTTTTGAAAGTAGATTTCCAAAATTAGCATGGTAACCAATGTAGTGTAATCTTTGTATGGGCTGAGTGAGGGCAGCATATCCAGTGAGCTCTTGATATGTCCTCCTTTAATTACTACCATGTCCTATCATCTCTTCTGTTCTCTGTTGCTACTGACTCAAGCTTAGAGTATCTTCAGGACTCTAAGGGGAAAAATAGATGCCACGTGCAGTTTCCCTCGTGGGTATGCTGGGCTGGGGCTTCCTCCACCCTGGTTCAGCCATCAACGCCATCTGTTTTCAGTCTTCTGGAACCTGGAAGTGTCTGCTTTGCTGATGGTCACCCCATCTGTTCCCATTCTCAGTTATGGATTTACAAATTTCCGCCTCTAAGTTTTTTTCCTCTCTGTCATTTCACAGGGAGTCGGGGCTACAGAGGAGTACGACACATTAATTTAGTCTATTGGCTTTCCCTGTAGACGAGTTAAAATCCAGAGCTGACTTGATTTGGAATGCCAAAATATTTCAGACTTAGAAACTATGAAAATCTCTATTAAAGAGATCTAATTTTAAAATTAGCCTCAGCTTTTTTGCACAGCAAAGGAAACCATTGACAAAATTAAAAGACAACCTACTGAATAGCAGAAAATATTTGCAAATGATATGACCGATAAGGGATTAATATCCAATATATATAAATAGCTCATACAACTCAATATAAACAGCTCATACAACTCAACATCAAAAAAAGCAAACAACCCAATTGAAAAAATGAGAAGAACTGAATAGACATTTTCCCAAAGATGAAATGCAGATGGCCAGGCACAGGCACATGAAAAGATGCTTCACATTGCTAATCATCAAGGAAATGCAAAACAAAACCATAATGACATCACCTCACACCTGTTAGAATGGCCATCATCAAAAAGACAACAAATAGAGGGACGAGAGGAAGATGGCTGAAGAGTAAGACGCGGAGATCACCTTCCTCCCCAGATACACCAGAAATACATCTACACGTGGAACAACTCCTACAGAACACCTACTGAACGCTGGCAGAAGACCTCAGACCTCCCAAAGGCAAGAAACTCCCCACGTACCTGGGTAGGGCAAAAGAAAAAATAAACAGAGACAAAAGGATAGGGATGGGACCCGCACCAGTGGGAGGGAGCTGTGAAGGAGGAAAGGTTTCCACACACTAGGAAGCCCCTCCGTGGGCGGAGACTGTGGGTGGCGGAGGGGGGGAGCTTCGGAGCCGCGGAGGAGAGCACAGCAACAGGGGTGCGGAGGGCAAAGCGGGGAGATTCCCGCACAGAGGATCAGGGCCGACCGGCACTCACCAGCCCGAGAGGCATGTCTGCTCCCCCGCCGGGGCGGGCGGGGCTGGGAGCTGAGGCTCAGGCTTCGGTCGGAGCGCAGGGAGAGAACTGGGGTTGGCGGCGTGAACACTGCCTGCAGGGGGTTAGTGCGCCACGGCTAGCAGGGAGGGAGTCCGGGGAAAAGTCTGGAGCTGCCGATGAGGCAAGAGACTGTTTCTTCCCTCTTTGTTTCCTGGTGCGCGAGGAGAGGGGATTAAGAGCGCTGCTTAAAGGAGCTCCAGAGACAGGCGCAAGCCGCGGCTAACAGCGTGGACACCAGAGATGAGCATGGGACGCTAAGGCTGCTGCTGCCGCCACCAAGAAGCCTGTGTGCGAGCACAGGTCACTATCCACACCCCCCTTCCAGGGAGCCTGTTCAGCCCGCCACTGCCAGGGCCCCGGGATCCAGGCACAGCTTCCCCGGAAGAACGCACGGTGTGCCTCAGGCTCGTGCAACGTCACGCAGGCCTCTGCCGCAACGTCACGCCGCCTCTGACGCCGCAGGCCCGCCCCGCACTCTGTGCCCCTCCCTCCCCGCGGCCTGAGTGAGCCGAAGCCCCCGAATCAGCGGCTCCTTTAACCCCGTCCTGTCTGAGCAAAGAACTGACGCCGTCCGGCGACCTACACGCAGAGGCGGGGCCAAATCCAAAGCTGAGCCCCGGCAGCTGTGAGAACAAGAGAAAGGGAAATCTCTCCCAGCAGCCTCAGAAGCAGTGGATTAAAGCTCCACAATCAACTTGATGTACCTGCATCTGTGGAATACATGAATAGACAACCAATCATCCCAAATTGAGGAGGTGGGCTTTGAGAGCAAGATTTATTATTTTTTCCCCTTTTCCTCTTTTTGTGAGTGTGTATGTGTATGCTTCTGTGTCAGATTTTGTCTGTATAGCTTTGCTTCCACCATTTGTCCTCGGGTTCTCTCCGTACGTTTTTGGTTTTTTAAAAAAATTTTTTTCTTAATAATTAATTTTAATTATTTTATTTTACTTTATCTTCTTTCTTTTCTTCCTTCCTTCCTTCCTTCCTTCCTTCTCTCTTCTAATTCATTCTACTTGTTCTCCCTTTTATTCTGAGCCATGTGGATGAAAGGCTCTTGGTGCTGCAGCCAGGAGTCAGTGCTGTGCCTCTGAGGTGGAAGAGCCAACTTCAGAACACTGGTCCCCAAGAGACCTCCCAGCTCCACATAATATCAAACAGCGAAAATCTCCCAGAGATCTCCATCTCAACACCAGCACCCAGCTTCACTCAACGACGAGCAAGCTACAGTGCTGGACACCCTATGCTAAACAACTAGCAAGACAGGAACACAACCACACCCATTAGCAGAGAGGCTGCCTAAAATCATAAGTCCACAGACACCCCAAAACACACCACCAGACGTGGACCTGCCCACCAGAAATACAAGATCCAGCCTCATCCACCAGAACACAAGCACTAGTCCCCTCCACCAGGAAGCCTACACAACCCACTGAACCAACCTTAGCCACTGGGGACAGACAACAGGAACTACAAACCTGCAGCCTGCAAAGAGGAGACCCCAAACACAGTAAGATAAGCAAAATGAGAAGACAGAAAAACACACAGCACATGAAGGAGCAAGATAAAAACCCACCAGACCTAACAAATGAAGAGGAAATAGGCAGTCTACCTGAAAAAGAATTCAGAATAATGATAGTAAAGATGATCCAAAATCGTGGAAATAGAACAGACAAAATGCAAGAAACATTTAACAAGGACCTAGAAGAACTAAAGATGAAACAAACAACGATGAACAACACAATAAATGAAATGAAAAATACTCTAGATGGGATCAATAGCAGAATAACTGAGGCAGAAGAATGGATAAGTGACCTGTAACATAAAATAGTGGAAATAACTACTGCAGAGCAGAATAAAGAAGAAAGAATGAAAAGAACTGAGGACAGTCTCAGAGACCTCTGGGACAACATTAAATGCACCAACATTCAAATTATAGGGGTTCCAGAAGAAGAGAAAAAGAAAGGGACTGAGAAAATATTTGAAGAGATTATAGTTGAAAACTTCCCTAATATGGGAAGGGAAATAGTTAATCAAGTCCAAGAAGAACAGAGTCCCATACAGGATAAATCCAAGGAGAAATACGCCAAGACACATATTAATCAAACTGTCAAAAATTAAATACAAAGAAAACATATTAAAAGCAGCAAGGGAAAAACAACAAATAACACACAAGGGAATCCCCATAAGGGTAACAGCTGATCTTTCAGCAGAAACTCTGCAAGCCAGAAGGGACTGGCAGGACATATCTAAAGTGATGAAGGAGAAAAACCCACAACCAAGATTACTCTACCCAGCAAGGATCTCATTCAGATTTGATGGAGAAATTAAAACCTTTACAGACAAGCAAAAGCTGAGAGAGTTCAGCACGACCACACCAGCTTTACAACAAATGCTAAAGGAACTTCTCTAGGCAAGAAACACAAAAGAAGGAAAAGACCTACAATAACGAACCCAAAACAATTAAGAAAATGGGAATAGGAACATACATATCGATAATTACCTTAAATGTGAATGGACTAAATGCTCCCACCAAAAGACACAGATGACTGAATGGATACAAAAACACGACCCATATATATGCTGTCTACAAGAGACCCACTTCAGACCTAGAGACACATACAGACTGAAAGTAAGGGGATGGAAAAAGATATTCCATGCAAATGGAAATCAAAAGAAAGCTGGAGTAGCAATTCTCATAGCAGACAAAATAGACTTTAAAATAAAGACTATTAGAAGAGACAAAGAAGGACACTACATAATGATCAAGGGACTGATCCAAGAAGAAGATATAACAATTGTAAATATTTATGCACCCAACACAGGAGCACCTCAATACATAAGGCAAATACTAACAGCCATAAAAGGGGAAATCGAGAGTAACACGTTCATAGTAGGGGACTTTAACACCCCACTTTCACCAATGGACAGATCATCCAAAATGAAAATACATAAGGAAACACAAGCTTTAAATGATACATTAAACAAGATGACTTAATTGATATTTATAGGACATTCCATCCAAAAACAACAGAATACACATTTTTCTCAAGTGCTCATGGAATATTCTCCAGGATAGATCATATCTTGGGTCACGAATCAAACCTTGGTAAATTTAAGAAAATTGAAATTTTATCAAGTATCTTTTCCGACCACAACGCTATGAGACTAGATATCAATTACAGGAAAAGATCTGTAAAAAATACAAACACATGGAGGCTAAACAATACACTACTTAATAACGAAGTGATCACTGAAGAAATCAAAGAATACCTAGAAACAAATGACAATGGAGCCACGATGGCCCAAAACCTATGGGATGCAGCAAAAGCAGTTCTAAGAGGGAAGTTTATAGCAATACAATCCTACCTTAAGAAACAGGAAACATCTCAAATAAACAACTTAAACTTGCACCTAAAGCAATTAGAGAAAGAAGAACAAAAAACCCCCAAAGTTAGCAGAAGAAATCATAAACATGAGATCAGAAATAAATGAAAAAGAAATGAAGGAAATGATAGCAAAGATCAATAAAAGTAAAAGCTGGTTCTTTGAGATGATAAACAAAATTGATAAACCACTAGCCAGACTCATCAAGAAAAAAAGGGAGAAGACTCAAATCAATAGAATTAGAAATGAAAAAGGAGAAGTAACAACTGACACTGCAGAAATACAAAAGATCATGAGATTACTACAAGCAACTCTATGCCAATAAAATGGACAACCTAAAGAAATGGACAAATTCTTAGAAATGCACAACCCGCCAAGACTGAATCAGGAAGAAATAGAAAATATGAACAGACCAATCACAAGCACTGAAATTGAGATTAAAAATCTTCCAACAAACAAAAGCCCAGGACCAGATGGCTTCACAGACCAATTCTATCAAACATTTAGAGAAGAGCTAACACCCATCCTTCTCAAACTCTTCCAAAATATAGCAGAGGAAGGAACACTCCCAAACTCATTCTACAAGGCCACCATCACCCTGACACCAAAAGCAGATAAAGATGTCACAAAGAAAGAAAACTACAGGCCAGTATCACTGATGAACATAGATGCAAACTTCCTCAACAAAATACTAGCAAACAGAATCCAACAGCACATTAAAAGGATCATACACCATGATCAAGTGGGGCTTATTCCAGGAATGCAAGAATTCTTCAATATACGCAAATCAATCAATGTGATACACCATATTAACAAATTGAAGGAGAAAAACCATATGATCATCTCAATAGATGCAGAGAAAGCTTTCGACAAAATTCAACACCCATTTATGATAAAAACCCTGCAGAAAGTAGGCGTAGAGGGAACTTTCCTCAACATAATAAAGGCCATATATGACAAACCCACAGCCAACATCATCCTCGATGGTGAAAAACTGAAAGCATTTCCACTAAGATCAGGAACAAGACAAGGTTGCCCACTCTCACCACTCTTATTCAACATAGTTTTGGAAGTTTTAGCCACAGCAATCAGAGAAGAAAAGGAAATAAAAGGAATCTAAATCGCAAAAGAAGAAGTAAAGCTGTCACTGTTTGGAGATGACATGATACTATACATAGAGAATCCTAAAGATGCTACCAGAAAACTACTAGAGTTAATCAATGAATTTGGTAAAGTAGCAGGATACAAAATTAATGCACAGAAATCTCTGGCATTCCTATACACTAATGATGAAAAATCTGAAAGTGAAATCAAGAAAACACTCCCATTTACCATTGCAACAAAAAGAATAAAATATCTAGGAATAAACCTACCTAAAGAGACAAAAGACCTGTATGCAGAAAATTATAAGACACTGATGAAAGAAATTAAAGATGATACAAATAGATGGAGAGATATACCATGTTCTTGGATTGGAAGAATCAACATTGTGAAAATGACTCTACTACCCAAAGCAATCTACAGATTCAATGCAATCCCTATCAAACTACCACTGGCATTTTTCACAGAACTAGAACAAAAAATTTCACAATTTGTATGGAAACACAAAAGACCCCGAATAGCCAAAGCAATCTTGAGAACGAAAAACGGAGCTGGAGGAATCAGGCTCCCTGACTTCAGACTATACTACAAAGCTACAGTAATCAAGACAGTATGGTACTGGCACAAAAACAGATAGATCAATGGAACAGGATAGAAAGCCCAGAGATAAACCCATGCACATATGGTCACCTTATCTTTGATAAAGGAGGCAGGAATGTACAGTGGAGAAAGGACAGCCTCTTCAATAAGTGGTGCTGGGAAACCTGGACAGGTACCTGTAAAAGTATGAGATTAGATCACTCCCTAACACCATACACAAAAATAAGCTCAAAATGGATTAAAGATCTAAATGTAAGGCCAGACACTATCAAACTCTTAGAGGAAAACATAGGCAGAACACTCTATGACATAAATCACAGCAAGATCCTTTTTGATGCACCTCCTAGAGAAATGGAAATAAAAACAAAAATAAACAAATGGAACCTAATGAAACTTCGAAGCTTTTGCACAGCAAAGGAAACCATAAACAAGACCAAAAGACAACCCTCAGAATGGGAGAAAATATTTGCAAATGAAGCAACTGACAAAGGATTAATCTCCAAAATTTATAAGCAGCTCATGCAGCTCAATAACAAAAAAACAAAAAACCCAATCCAAAAATGGGCAGAAGACCTAAATAGACATTTCTCCAAAGAAGATATACAGACTGCCAACAAACACATGAAAGAATGCTCAACATCATTAATCGTTAGAGAAATGCAAATCAAAACTATAATGAGATATCATATCACACCAGTCAGAATGGCCATCATCAAAAAATCTAGAAACAATAAATGCTGGAGAGGGTGTGGAAAAAAGGGAACACTCTTGCACTCCTGGTGGGAATGTGAATAGGTACAGCCACTATGGAGAACAGTATGGAGGTTCCTTAAAAAACTACAAATAGAACTACCATATGACCCAGCAATCCCACTACTGGGCATATACCCTGAGAAAACCATAATTAAAAAAGAGTCATGTACCAAAATGTTCATTGCAGCTCTATTTACAGTAGCCCGGAGATGGAAACAACCTAAGTGTCCATCATTGGATGAATGGATAAAGAAGATGTGGCACATATATACAATGGAATATTACTCAGCCATAAAAAGAAACAAAATTGAGCTATTTGTAATGAGGTGGCTGGACCTAGAGTGAAGTAAGTCAGAAAGAGAAATACTGTATGCTAACACATATATATGGAATTTAAGAAAAAAAATGTGTCATGAAGAACCTAGGGGTAAGACAGGAATAAAGACACAGACCTAGTAGAGAATAGACTTGAGGATATGGGGAGGGGGAAGGGTAAGCTGTGACAAAGCGAGACAGAGGCATGGACATATATACACTACGAAACGTAAGGTAGATAGCTAGTGGGAAGCAGCCGCATAGCACAGGGAGATCAGCTCAGTGCTTTGTGACCGCCTGTAGGGGTGGGATAGGGAGGGTGGGAGAGAGGGAGATCCAAGAGGGAAGAGATATGGGAACATATGTATATATATAACTGATTCACTTTGTTATAAAGCAGAAACTAACACACCATTGTAAAGCAATTATACTCCAATAAAGATGTAAAAAAGAAAGACAACAAATAAATGTTAGTGAGGATGTGGAGAAAAGGAAACCCTTGTACCTTGTTGGTGAGAATGTAAACTGGTGCAGCTACTATGGAAAACAGTACAAAGGTTTCTCAAAAAAACTAAAAATAGAACTACCATATGACCAAACAATTCCACTCCTGGGTATATATCCAAATAAAAACAAAATACTAATTTGAAAAGATACATGCACCCCAATATTCATAGCAACATTATTTACAATCGCCAAGATACAGAAGCAACCTACACACACATTGGAATATTACTCAACCATAAAAAAGAACGAAATCTTGCCATTGCAGCAACATGGATCGACGTGGGGAGCATTATGCTAAGTGAAGTCAGACAGAGAAAGATAAATACTGTAAAAACAAAACAAAACAAAACAAAAACAACGAACTAGTGAATATAACAAAAAGAAGCAGACTCACAGATATAGAGAAGTAGTGGTTACCAGTGGGGAGAGGGAAGGGGGAGGGGTAATATAGCGGTAGGGGAATAAGAGATAAAAGTATTAGGTATAAAGTAAGCTATAAGGACATATTGTACAACACAGGGAATATAGTATTTTAGAATAACTATAAATGGAGTATGACCTTTAAAAATTGTGAATCACTACATTGTATACTTGTAACTTATTTAATACTGTACAGCAACTATACTTCAATTTAAAAAAACAGCCTGAGTTTTAAAGAATACAATTTATTCAGTACCAGTTATGAGAATAAATCCGTTTCCTGATGTCAACCGAAGGAAAATGCACAACCTTAAAGTTGCATGTTATGTTTTATTTGGGGACCTTCCTGAGGATGACAGCCCAGGAGACAGCCTCTTAGCTCTGAGGAACTGTTCCAAAGAGGCAAGGGAGGATATATAGGAGTTTTTGCTGGGGGGAAAAAACAACAACTGCTAATCACAAAAACCAGACATCTCAAGTTAATGATTTTGGTGCTTTTCTATGTATGGGAAGATGCAAGAGTCTGGGCTCACTGAAATTATTCCTTAGACATGCACCTTAGCTATCTAGGGCCAGTATCGTGTTTTTCTCCACCCTGAATTCCTCTCAGGGCGCACCGTCGGGGTGGCCACAGCGGCTGACAGCTTGATGGTGGGCAACTGTCTACCAGGATGGCAATCTTTGTTTACTGAAATGACAGGCAACTCTTTTCTGTCCCCACTGATACGGGTGACCAAAGAATCACAAATAAGGAAGCAGCTAGGACTAGGCAATATCTGGCATAAAAAGGAGTTAAGAGTGAGGCACAAGTGGGAGAGAAGAGAAAGGAGAGCCAGTAGTGTTCGTTGCTATAGAGAAGGGTTGAAATGATTTATCTTTAATGTTTTCTTTACAGCATTGGGACTGGTTAGCTAAAACTCAATTTATAAGGGAACATATTGATCAGTCATGGCCCTGCAAATTAAGCACTGAAACCACTTTAACAAACCAGGAATTTAAGGCTAAAGTTTAACTCCACAGCAACAAAGAAAAATTCCCTTTGTACCAATTAAGCTTTACTACAGCTCTTTCACAGACGACCTGCTGAGTTTCTACTTTGTGGAATTGTGGCTGAACAGCCAATCCTTTTTTTTTTTTTTTAACATCTTTATTGGGGTATAATTGCTTTACAATGGTGTGTTAGTTTCTGCTTTATAACAAAGTGAATCAGTTATACATACACATGTTTCCATATCTCTTCCCTCTTGCATCTCCCTCCCTCCCACTCCCACTAATTTCCCTATCCCACCCCTACAGGCGGTCACAAAGCACCGAGCTGATATCCCTGTGCTATGGCGGCTGCTTCCCACTAGCTATCTACCTTACGTTTGGTAGCCAATTCTTTTTAAAGGAATAACAAGGAGCTCCTCCAGAAAGAAAATATAAACTAGTAACCTTTGAAATTGTGACTTGCTATGCATGGCACCCCGTACCACTCCAGTCAGGTTAACCTGTTATGTACTGTAAGATGCTCACTGTTAAGTATGGCATAGCAAATATACAGAAAATATCATTTTAAATTAAAAACCTCCTCTGACAATGAATATATTATCTGAACTTACATTTAATGACAACTTGAATATTATCAATTAAACTCTCCATTGCAAACTTGTTTACCAAGGGTTCACTTCCAAGGGCTATGCTGAATGCTGCTGAATAGTCCGAATCTTACGGTTAGTGTTGATCACCACGCCATGCACGCATGCAGCATACATGCACGCATGCATGGGACTTGAGCTCCCTCCCCCCTCAACAAGTTTTCATGATCCTAAAAGTAACATGTGCTCATTGTATATAATGTGGAGAGTAAGGAGAAGAGGGGAAAAGTCACCTGTGTCGTCCTATCAACCACTGTTAATATTTTTGAATTTTTATCTTCTTCTAGGACTAACTTATACAAAGCATTCAACCAGTCATATGGTTCAAGAAACTGGAGAAAAATTCTGAGGAGAGCAGAAAAGAAGAGAAAAAAGGAGATTTAAAAAATCATAATACCTGGAGATGGGACAAAAACATTGGAGGAAAATAAATAATATTTTCATTTATTGAGATACTTTTTCAACTACTGATTATCTCATGAAACTCTCAAGGCTTCTCTATAACTATTATCCACATTTTACAGGTGAAAAAATTGAGCCACACAGAGCTTTTTAAAAGGTGCCCCAAATCACACTGCTGACGTGGAGCCAGGATTTTAAAAAATCCAGATCCTAAGTGTTTACCACCTAAACTTTACTACCACTATGGAAGAAAATGGTTAAGAATGAGCTTTTTTACAAGGCTTAGGGCACAGACGGCTTTAGATGCAATTTCTTTTAAACATAAAAAGATAATTCTCAAGGGTGGCACAGAAAGGCTACACAAATCATTTTATTTAAGTAATAACACCCTAAATGGGAAAAGAATTTGAAAAAATAAGAAAAAAGAATAGATACATGTATATGTGTAACTGAATCACCTGAAACTAACACCCTAAATGGGAAAAGAATTTGAAAAAAGAATTTGAAAAAAGAATAGATACGTGTATGTGTATAACTGAATCACCTGAAACTAATACAACATTGTTAATCAACAATACTCCAATATAAAATAAAAAGTTAAAAAAACAGTCAGTGGTACTGAAAGAGCAATAGTCATACCAAAAGAAGCCATATTATAATTGCATTTATGAACACAGAAATTTCATAAAATACAAACACCTGAATCTTACTTCTTAATAAAAGAATAATTCATTAGAGTTAAATGTGTTTTATCCCAGGAATACAGTAATAACTTAATATTAAGAATGCTATAAAATAGGGCTTCCCTGGTGGCGCAGTGGTTGAGAGTCCGCCTGCCGATGCAGGGGACACGGGTTCGTGCCCCGGTCCGGGAAGATCCCACATGCCGCGGAATGGCTGGGCCCATGAGCCATGGCCGCTGAGCCTGCGCGTCCGGAGCCTGTGCTCCGCAACGGGAGAGGCCACAGCAGTGAGAGGCCCGCGTACCCCCCAAAAAAAAAAAAAAGAATGTTATAAAATAATACAATCACATGATTAGGCCCAATGAGAAAAGCGATATAATCAACAAAAGAGAAAAGAAAAAGGCATCAGAAAAATTCAATACTCCCTCCTGATAAAAATCTAAGTTAGACACCAGAGGCTGCCTGCTGTTCGTGTATATACGTACTTCTAATGAAATGCTTCACAGATTTGAGAGCCATTCTTGTACACGAGCCACACTAAACTTCTCTGTGTTTTAAAAAAGTATATATGCCACTAAAGCAAGCGCATTTCATGTGTAGGGAATGCAAATTAGAGAGACGGTGATAGCGGGAGGAAGAAAAATAGCTCTGAATTCTCTTTTCTGGGTTTTAATATTCTTGTCCATGGCTGCCAATGAATGAAGCGAAAAATTCTGCTCATAATTTTGGGCTTATCTAGCACCTACTTACCCAGAGATTTCAAAACACTGGTTAATAATAAAAGCACAACACACAAGTTAACATCAGCAAAGGGAGATAGCTACTGTTCAAAGAAACTGCTCCCATTTTCTCTCGGCTACATTAAAATTATGAATCATGTAGGTAAGCTGCATTGTGAGTCATGGTAAGTTAATACTGAACTGTAGCCAGCTTACTACTGTTCATTCTCTTCTTCATGAAAAGGCAAAAGTGTATTTAAGAAGTACAAAATTCTAAGTTTAAGTTATGTGAAACATAATGTGAAGTTACAAACTAGGAGAGGAAAAAAAGACTGGAATTCCGTAAAAATCATGAAAACATCTTGTAGCACCTAGATTTTTCTTCCCAAGATTGAGTACTGATAAATCTTAATTTGAGATTTGATCATGTCTTAAAGTTAAAAATGACAGTAATTTGTAGAGTCATAAAACTAAAGTTTCAGTTCATGACCAGACAACGGACTACACAGAAAACATACAAGTCTGTATTAAAAACAAAACAAAACTTCTAGGGTAAAAGAAAAATGACCTGAAGGGAAGATCTTCTCCACAGGTGGTTTTAAGCAGGAATTCCGATTCACTGGTCTAAGACGGGGACAGTGTCTATGTATTTTGTAAAAAGCTGCCTAGATAATCCTAATTGCATCCTGGTTAGGAATCATCACTCTGTATGTGTACCTATAAAGTTGAACCATATCAAACTGCCAACATGAGATTTCCTTTTTTACATACAAAAAAAGCAATTTCATATGATTCACCTAATAGAAAGTGGCCAAGGATTAAAAACAGCGAACACTTACTGAATGCTGCATGACTTTGTACCAGGCACTAAGTTCTTTATACCTGTTGTTGAAAGTCTGATAACACCAGGCAACAGGTGGGCAGAAATAAACCTAGACTCTGTATGGGGAGGTGAGGGGGACAGAGAGGCAGCTGAGAAAGAGGAGGAGCTGAATCAGGGGTGATGCCATAGGGCAAATTATTGTTATGCTTGGGATAAAGACCACTGGGGGTCACAGATGGATTGATGGTGGCAGAAGAGATCGGAGAACGTTAATTTAAAACAAGTTCCGCATTTAGCAATTTATGCGGTCAAGGAAGGGACCACCCTTCTGAGTAATTTCCAACAAGTCTTTAACTGCAGGAAAACGGATTAGAACGCAAGTCCTATTCCTCTGAGAGGGGGAGGTGTTGGGGGTGGGGGTGGAGAGAAAGGGAGTGCGCTCTCTCTTTAAGGAGCTTTCTGAGTACAGTCATGGCTCGTCAGGAATGGTCAGGAATCGTAGGCTGGGCAGCAGCCCCATGCACGAGGAAACCTCCAATCTTCTCAAACTGTATCACTAAACACCCCAATCATACCTCTAAAATTAAAACATTAAACATGCGTACCTAAATTCAAACCAGTGGTTAGAAGCACAGTTGTAATATCTCAATATCATTTAAGGTTACAGGCTTCAGCTAATATAGAGGACAACTTCATGATCAAAGAGAGAACATTTGGAAGGTCCAGGCCCCAGAGAAAGTGAGATTTTCCTGGAGACCTCATCCAATACAATATCCTTTGGTATACTAGTCTATTTCTTCCAATTTTACATGTGATACGATTTTAACAAGTTACTTTCATTTTTACCTAAAAGTTTTACCGCAAGATATTTTTTAAAGTCAGGTAAATATAATGCAACTGAAGAACCACAGAAGTCTTAATAATAACCCAGCCCTCTTATTTTTCAGATGAGGAAACAAGGGCTTGAGAAGAGTTAAGTCATTTGCCAGAAATTCAACAGAAACTTGTGGTAGAGTTAAAACTGGAACTGACCCAGGATGGTATGATCCAGCAGATTCTACGTATCTGTGCCAGTGTAGTTAGACCAGATGTGAAATCACAGTGTACTAGCAAATGACTTTTGAAGCAAATACCCCTTACCCACTCTGTTTTGCTCTATCCCCAAATCCAGGGTTCAGTTCAAGGGATGGGCTGAGCATGTTTGCTCTCCTTACTAACTGGTACCCACTTGTCAGTCTCCACACCCACCAACCCACCATACTGGAGGGCCGTTCAACTAATGGAGTCAGTTTAACTTCAGTGTGATCAAGTAGTTTTATGTTACGCCAGGTGTTCAAAAATGTGGTCTTGGTTACGCAGTGACAGGTGCTGAATGAAGACAAAGAGACCTGTTACAACAGACTCTCTGTAACAACAAAGCATTCATAAATCACCTTCTTTCCTTTTTGGGTTCTTGCTGTCATCAAGAATCAGTAGTGGCCTCACAGAGGTTATATATACAGTTATGGTTATAACTAACCAAATTAGTGAACCTTAACTCTAAAGGTTTGAAAGGAAAAGAAAAAAAAATTAAAGCTCTTACATGCTATTTTATAAGATTTCTTATTGAGAAACAGCCAGCATGAACAGATGAGGCCTGTATTTGTTTAATTCCAGCAGACTAAATTCTTAGGCCTAAATATAGTTGTCATTCTCATAAAGCCAAGAAATACAGGCAAGAAAACTCAAGTAGTTCTGAACTATGAATTGCTAGTTATATTTTGGTTGACAGGATGCAGCTATAATGTACAAAGCATGAGAACAAATTTAAGATATCAGAATAGAGGTTTTGATATTGCCGTGCCCCCCCAAAGCTATATACATACGAACTAAAATACCAAAGGGACTGACATGAATCCCCTTATTATTAACACTGCCTGCCTTTTATATAAGCACCACCTACCACAATAAAAAGTAAAATCAGTTTGACATGGCTTACTTAAAATTCTTCAGACTCCATATTGCTCTTGGGTTAAAATTTAAATTCCTTAATACTGTCTACCTACGTTATCTGCCCCTTTACTACGCTTGTCCCTTAAACCTTATATACCTCAATCCTGATGCATTTTTCAAACTCCACTAACGAAATATGTGTAGACAATTTGGGGAAGTTTGGATTAAATGATAACAGGTAAAGTGGATTTGTGGGTAGTTGAACAACGTGGTACCAAGGAAGGTTAATAGACTCTATAGGAACTGGCATAACATATTAATGACTTGAATATAGAAATAAAAGCTATGGTTGAAATGAGTTTAGTCATCACAACATTTTCTGGATGCTACGTTCAGACCCACACATCTGTTTTCAAATAGGAATAATAAACTGCAATTACAACATGAAGAAAAGATTAAGGAATGGGAAAAGAAAAACTCTGGCTATCAAAAGTTTATCTAACTACTGTGTTAGTCTATATACTTTTTAGAATTTTATTTGTAACAGCTTTGAGGTATAACGTAATAAACCGCACATATTCAAAAGTCTGCCCCATTATAATCCCCTCTCTTCCACTCCCTCGCCAATACATCAGTCTGCTTTCTGTATCTATAAATAAGTTAGCATTTTCTAGAGTTTCTAGAATTATGTAATATGTACTCTATCTGGCTTCTTTCTCAGCATAATTTCGAGATGCATCCCTGTTGCTGCTGTATCAAGAGCTCATTTCTTGCACTGTTGCACAGTATTCCATTGTATGGATACACTACACTGTTTATCCATTCACCTGCTGATGGACATGTGAATTTAGTTTTTGACATCTGTTGACAAAGGTGCAAAAGGCAATGCAGAAAAGAAGTGTCTGTCAACAATGATACTGGGACAACTAGATATCCATATGCTAAAAAAAATGAACTTAGATCCATAACTTGCACCATATACGAAAATTAAGTCAAAATGGACCATTCTTATATATAAAACCTAAAACTACAAAACGTCAAGAAGAAAGCATAGAGTTAGGCATATGATCTTGAGTTAGACAGTTTCCTTAGCTATAATACCAGAAGCAAAATCCAGAAGAACTGGTACTAGACTGCACTACCTCAAGTACTAGTTTTTTTGTTTTTTTTCTGTCTGGGTAATTTGGATCAGTACCAGTTTAGTTCTGTTGTTTAAATTTTTTTTCTTGTGTGTTTAAAAGCAAGGCATGCTTGTGATGACTGTAAACCGACTAATTTGGATTGCTGAAGCTGGTTCTGCTCTGGAGAGGAGTGGGGTTTTTCTTCCTTTTCTTGATTTTGGGGGGAAGGAGGAGTATGGGGTTTGTTTTTATTTATTTATTTTTTTTTTAAACGATTGG
Source organism: Phocoena phocoena (assembly GCF_963924675.1). Classification (NCBI taxonomy): domain Eukaryota; kingdom Metazoa; phylum Chordata; class Mammalia; order Artiodactyla; family Phocoenidae; genus Phocoena; species Phocoena phocoena. The sequence goes on from NC_089227.1 coordinate 13,374,311, forward strand.
ACATGGGCTTCCCTGGTGGCACAGTGGTTGAAAATCTGCCTGCTAATGCAGGGGACACGGGTTCGAGCCCTGGTCTGGGAAGATCCCATATGCCGCGGAGCAACTAGGCCCGTGAGCCACAACTACTGAGCCTGCGCATCTGGAGCCTGTGCTCCGCAACGAGAGGCCGCTATAGTGAAGAGGCCCGCGCATCATGATGAAGAGTGGCCCCCGCCTTCCGCAACTAGAGAAAGCCCTCACACAGAAACGAAAACCCAACACAACCAAAAATAAATATAAAAATAAATAAAGATTACTATAAAAAAACCCAAAAACGATTGGACAGCCTTTAAGAGGAGGACAGATAGATTCCACATTCCACATCCTAGATCTACTTTAGAAAACGTGTTCTCCACCTGGTGCTCTTAGAAAGAAGTATAGGAAACGTTGTATGTAACACCGTCCTTTTTTTTTTTTTTTTTTTTTTGCGGTACGCGGGCCTCTCACTGTTGTGGCCTCTCCCATTGCGGAGCACAGGCTCCGGACGCGCAGGCTCAGCGGCCATGGCTCACGGGCGCAGCTGCTCCGCGGCATGTCTTCCCGGACCGGGACACGAACCCGTGTCCCCTGCATCGGCAGGCGGACTCTCAACCACGGCGCCACCGGGGAAGCCCACACTGTCTTTTTTGAAAGTTGCCTCTTCTCCCCACCCTCGAGTAGGTCCAATATTTGATGAAACTCATGAAAACTGGTGAAACTTGACTAGCCTCTTTTCTAGGACGCATTCTCTATGTGACTTTCAAGAAAATGTCTGCCATTTGATGATTTTTTTAAGTTAATTTCTAACTTCTTCCACCAATAAATGAAGAAAAATATTGCGCTTTTTGAAATACATCAAATCGATTAAGTTAATAATTTTTAAAATTTTCCCTGTCAAAAAGAAAATGGAAGGTAAGCCACAGACTGGGAGAAAATTTTTAGAATTTAAGACTAAAATTACTGAGGAAAAGAGAAAGACGATTTTGGCTCACTGGCAGGATCTCAAAAATGAAATAAACTGTCTGCAAGCTCCCATCAAACAACTGAAACAGAGAAAGAAAGGGAGGTGGTAGAGACTGAGCTGATTAAATTTAAATTCCTTCTTAATCTATAAATACACATTTTAGCTATTTCTAGGATGACCGATTTAATCATATGTGATATCATATTAAATCAATGGTGAAAGAAGTTCTTGATCCATACAACTCAATAAAAACGTCTTCAGTTAAAACATTTTGGCTTAATAGGGTGACGTAAACGTGTAAGGAAAGAATGCTACCTAAACAGAACCTTTTTTTTGGGGGGGGGCACGCCACTCTGCATGTTCCACTGACCAGGGATCAAACCTGCGTCCCCTGCATTGGAAGCACAGTCTTAACCACTGGACCGCCAGGGAAGTCCCTAAACAGAACCTCTTCTGTGTAGCATTCCCAGCCTTCCGACTGCTATCCAGGCCTGGGTAGGTAACTCCTCGTTGGTTCCAAAGCATTTTGGACAAAACTTCTTCCAGTGCTTCTCATCACATTAATTATTGGGAGCTTTTCAGTAGCGAAGAGCTTCCCCCCTCCCCCAATTCTATAATCCCACCATTTAGCACAGGATCTAGCAGATAACTAGTATATACCTACACATTTGAAAAAGAAATTAAACTCTTCAAAATGACTTTGGAGAACAGGTAATCGGTATTGATAAAATTCTGAGGCATTCCTGGAGGAAGAATAGGAACCCCAGTTAAGAATTGTTGATTGGGCTTCCCTGGTGGTGCAGTGGTTCAGAGTCTGCCTGCCAATGCAGGGGACATGGGTTCGTGCCCCGGTCCGGGAGGATCCCACATGCCACGGAGCGGCTGGGCCCGTGAGCCATGGCCGCTGAGCCTGCGCGTCCGGAGCCTGAGGCCACAACGGTGAGAGGCCCGCATACCACAAAAAAAAAAAAAAACTGTGGATTGAGGGGATGGGCAGGGAAAGGAGAGACAGCAAAGGAGACAGGCAGACTGCTCCCATATCTGATAACGCTTTGTTGTATTACCTGGAATTACAATGTATTATGCATTATGGACAAATTGAACACTGGTCTCAGAGGCTAAGTTAACTTTTACGAGACTAATGTTGAAAAAGAAACCCTGAAAAAAATAAAATGGAGTTGTCAGAGATAATTCTGCTGAGCTGAGCTGATACTTCATGCAATTTTCTTAATAAATTAATGCGACCATGTCAATGTTATATAACATTTGGCTACAAAGAAATTTAATCTTCTGATAATAAGGTCATTTACTAAAATCACTATAGCAAGTTGCAAATCTCTACAAAACTTTTTGCTTCTTACCGTATGTATTAAAAGGTTATATATGTATTAGACGTGCTCTGTTCTTATACCCAGCCCAGTAGGTTTATTTATGTAAGCTATGTTTATAGTGACTGAACTATTCTCACAAATTAACCAAGGACATAAATATCCCAGTCCACTCTGAGAACCTGATAAAGTCCATGGACCCTCAGTACAGAAGCCCCACCATGGTTCTAGTTAAAAACTAATATAAATGCTATAAAGCTATACCTACAGTTATTGCTTTTGCTGGGTTTTTTTTTTGTGAATTATTAGTAAAAACCGATATTTGTTTTAAAAAATGGTTAACATAACCATGGTTGTCATAGAGAATTAATGACAAGGATATTTACTGTCACATCCATAATAATAAAAAATGAAGGATTAAATTATGAATAACCATATAATGGAATTACAAAGCAATCATTAAAAAGTGACACTGAGTACTGAATGACACTGAAAAATGTTCACAAAATATGCGAAGTAGCTTACACACAGTATTTATGTATGAACTTTTTAAACAGATATGTATTAGTACAAACAGGAAAAACATAAGATAGCAATACAATTGAATAAGAGTAATCTAAACAGGGGAACATGAAAAATTAATTTCCAGGGCTTTTCATTTATCTCTATTCGTAGTATTTTATTATGAAGATTACTCTTGTAATCAGAAATGAAAAGCTTAGTAAAAAATAAAAAATATTTAAAACAGTGTGGATGGGCTTTAATAGAATCAAACTGTTGAAAATTGCTGTGGGCAATCGGGAAGACATTGGTCACACACGGCCAAGCTGGAAGTACACAGCATAGTGCACAGGGTTCTGTAGACACTCAAGTGGGTCTGTGGTAGTCAGCCTCCAGGCTGAGTCCCAACAGCCCCCTCCCCCCATATTCACACCCCCGTGTTGTCTTCCTGTATTGTACCAGCCTTGATCTGTGTGATCAATGTAATCAGCAGAAATGAAGGCCTGTTCCTTCCTAGAAAAGGTAATGAAAGACTGAGAACTGCACCCTGGACAGACGCTCTCATTACTGTCTAAATGGAAAACCATGCCGTGAGCAGTCCTATGTGAGAAGCCCACGTGGCAAGGAACTGAAGCCACCTACCAACAACCATGTAAGCAGGATAAGGAAGCTGACCCTCTAGCCCTAGACAAGCCTCAGGTGCCCGCAGTCCTGGCTGACACCTTGATTACAGCCTCATGACAGACTCTGAGTCAGAACCATCCAGCTAAGCTACTTCTGATTCCTGTCCCACAGAAACTGTGAGATAATAAATGTTTGTTGTTTTAAGGTTGCAGTGATTTGTAACGCAGCAATAGCTGACTATGTACAGCTTACAGCTTTGGAGACTAGAGCCCTTTTAAGAACCTACCTTAGGGAAAAAGCACCTAGGCTATAACTCATTTTGCTCAAATTCAAGATTCTGATTTCCTTCTTGGTCTGACCCAAATGAGAAAAGATATTTGAATACCTTTGCAAAACGTTCAGTTCCTTAGATGTGCCTTCTACTTCTTCCCCCCTCCCACTCATATTTCATCCCATCTTCTCTTTCAGTCATTGTAAAGCTAGGGTCAGCAAACTCCTGTAAAGAGCCAGATAGTAAATATTCTAGGCTTCTCTGGAGCAACTACTCAACCCTGCTGCTGTAGTTTGAAAGCAGCCATAGACAATATCTAAATAATTGGGCATGGCTGTGTTCCAATAAAACTTTATTTCAAAAACAGGCAGTAGACTGAATTTGGCTCCAGAACTGTGGCTTGCCAACCCCTGCTATAAATGAAACTGATCAAGACGCTAGTAAGCTCGTGCAGTATATCCCATTCCCTCTAGCTGACTCAACAGATACTGTTCCAGAAATCCCCCACCCTTCCATGCATCAATTTGTCCCTCTCTACTGGATGCAAACATGTTATTCTCCTATCTTAAAAAACAAAACAAAAATTCTCAACCCTGCTGCCATTTCTTGAGCTCTCTGTATCAAACTCTGCTTCTTTCCTCTCCTAAGCCTGCTCTTATCAGGCTTTTGTTAAGGTCACCAATGATCTTCAAATCACTAAATTTAACCATCAATTCTCAATCTTCATTATACTTCACTTAGCAGCAGCAGTTGACCCAGATGATCACTCCCTCTTTCTTAAAATAATTTTTTTTTTTGACTTCCAAGATACCTTGATCACTTTTGGGTTTTTTTTTTTTTTCTCTTTATCAGTAAATGGCAACCCATTCTTCGAGTTGCTCAGGCCAAAACCACTGGAATCATTCGACTCCTCTTTCACAGGCCACATCTGATCTGCTGGCAAATTTGTAGGCTCTACCCTCAAAATATATCCACTCCTGAGAATACTCCCCATGTTACTCGGAATAAAATTCTTACAATGGTCGATAAGGTCCTAAATTATCTTGCTATTCCTTCTACTAGAAGATAAACACATGGCTCACTCCCTCATATCCATTAGGACTCCCCTCTGTAGAATATAAGATCCATGAAGACAGGGAATTTTTCTTTGTTTACTGTTACATCTCCATTAACTTAGTACCTGACACATAGTAAGTCCTTAAGAAATATTTGTTGAATGAATGAGTTAACTGTGAAAAGAGACCAAAAACAAACCCCCCCAAAACAAACAAACAAAAAACCCCCAAACCAAGAAACAAACCATTTTCAAAGTTGATGGGAAACTTATTAGCAAAACAAATTGTGTATATTAACTTTTTCCTCAATTTCCATTTTCATAGTGTTTGTAAAACATAATCAAAGCCCCTGATAACTTACAGCAGAAAGACTGGAATACAAGTCAATGCACCTGGATTTTGCCACATACTAGCCTCTAAAGACTTTAGTTTTTTTTTTTTTTTTTTTTTTTTTTTTTTTAAGACTTTAGTTTTTCTGACACTTACTAACCTCTGACGACCATGGTTTTCAGATCTGTAAAATGAGGACGGAACCAGGAGTCTTGGACCCCTTTAAAATCTACAGACTTCCAAAATTTTACATATAATTTCAGAGGCTTACGAGATGACAGATGCTCCCCAAACCCACAGGGATCTGACCACAGCTTCCATAAAGGTGTGTTGATAGGGAAGTACAAGTTTGACTTCCTGGAAAAAATCACGCTTTATAGAAGTGTCATACCAGCTGATAAGCTGGTGACACAGAAGTGAAACAAACACTTATTTAAGGGCTTAAAATGTCCAAGGTGTTATGTTAGATATGGAAAAAGTTATCTTCTGGTCTCCAACAATAACAATAGAAACTAAGTAGGAATTTTCATCTTTTCAGACTTTTGTAGAAGACTATGTAAATGAGTCCCTAAAAGTTATGTAACATGTATAAGGTCACACAGCTAATAAATGGCTGAGCAAGAATTCAAATATACATCTATGAAACCCCAAACCTACACTATTTCCAATGTACCATATACCACAAGTTTTAGTTCAAGGACACAACATCTGAGATTGCCACAGAAACTGAAGGAATCTTAATTAGACAGACAACTAGCTGTACTCTACCTCTAGTACAGTTATAAAAAATCATCTTAATAGCTGAGTCATAGGTCGTTATGAAGGATATTTCCAGAATTCACAGGTAAGTCCCATAAAGGCAGAAGCTATGTAGACTTCCTACTAGAAAGAATCTGCTCATAAGCTAATAGGAATACTCAGTTATATTACTGAATATAAACTAATAGCTATTCCTGCATATTTTTTAAAGGAAAAGATGCTAAAATTTGTGGATGAATGCCTACTGTATTCTAATATTTTATGGTATTTATCAAAATGATTCTATAAGGCAGGCATCAGATAGATTAAGAAAAACAAGACTCGGGCTTCCCTGGTGGCGCAGTGGTTGAGAGTCCGCCTGCCAATGCAGGGGACACGGGTTCGTGCCCCGGTCCGGGAAGATCCCACATGCCGCGGAGCGGCTGGGCCCGTGAGCCATGGCCGCTGAGCCTGCGCGTCCGGAGGCTGTGCTCCGCAACGGGAGAGGCCACAACAGTGAGAGGCCCGCGTACCACAAAAAAAAAAAAAACAAGACTCAAGACTAAGCAAGGCATTATGCATCTTGAATATTAACCAGCTGAGTAGAGATGTGAATAGAGCCCATCTGCTTCCAACTGCTGCTGCTCATATCCACTTGGATATTCAAAGAGAATCCAAACTCAAAATGATTAAAATAACCTGTTCTTTCTCCTATGTTCCTCATTTCAGTGAATGGCATCATCATCCACTTGGGCTCAAGAATAACTGATTAACTTCATACCTATTAGGATGGCTGCTACTACAATCCCCCCTCCCCCAAAACGAAAAAACAAAAACAGAAAATAACAAGTGTTGGTGAGGATGTGGAGAGACTGGAACCCTGTGCACTCTTCTTGGGAATGTAAAATGGCACAGCTACTATGGAAAACAGTATGGTGGTTCCTAAAAGAATTAAAGATAGAATTAGCATATGATCCAGCAATGCTACTTGTGGGTATATATACCCCAAAGAATTGAAAGCAGGGTCTTACTCCCTGCCACCTCTGCCAAAAAAAAAGAAAAAAAAAATAGAAAAAAAGAAAGCAGGGTCTCAAAGAGGTATCTGTACACCCATGTTCATAGCAGCATTGTTCATAATAGCTAAAGCATGGAAGGAACCCAAGTGTTTATCAACGGATGAACGGATAAGCAAAATGTGGTATATACATACAATGGAATAATATTCTACATGAAAAGCAAGGAAATTCTGCAGTCTGTTACAACATGGATGAACCTTGAGGACACTGGGCTAAGTGAAATAAGCTAGTCACAAAAAGACAAATACTGTACGATTCCACTTGTATGAGATACTTAGAATAGTCAAAATCATAAAGACAGAAGGTAGAATGGTTGTTACCAGGGGCTAGGGGGAGGGGAGAATGGAGAGTTATTGTTTAAGGAATACACACTTTCAGTTTTACAAGATGAAAAGAGTTATAAGGATGGACAGTTCATGGTGATGACTGCACAACAATGTGAATGTATTTAATACCACTAAACTGTACACTTAAAGACGGTCAAGATGGTAAATGTTATGTTAGTGTATTTTACCTCAAAAATAGTGGAAACAAACAAAACGGTAATTACATAGAATTTAAAAATTAAAAAACAATGTACATATCTATACTAGTTATCTATTGCTCCATAAAAATTACTCTAAAACTTAGTGGTGTAAAATAACAAACCTTCATTATCTTAGAGTTTGAGCAGCTTAGCTTAGCTAGGTGGTGCTAGCTCAGGGACCCTCATGAGGTTGCAGTCAGGATGCTGGCAGACTGCAGTTATCTGAAGGCTTAAACAGAGCTGGAGGCTCTGCTCCCAAGAGGGCTCACTCACGAGGCTGTTGGCGGGAGGCCTCGGAGCTCCTCACCAGCTGGGCCTCTTCACTGGGCTGCTTGAATGTCCTCATAATATGATAGCTGGCTTCCTCCAGATGGATGACCCCAAGACAGCAAGGCTGAAGCTGCAGTGTCTTTTATGATCTAGTCTTGGAAGTCACACACTGTCATTTGGTCAGCCTTATTCAATGTGAAAGAGAACCATATACAAAGGGTGTGTGTGAATACCAAGAGGCAAAAATCTCTGGTGGGCATTTTAGAGGATGACAACCACAAAGAACTCTGCATAGAAAACTACGAAACATTGCTAAGAAAATTTAAAGAAGACCTAAATACTGCTTTAGGTCATATTTATGCACTGGAACTCTCATTACTGCAAGAATGTCAATCCTCCCCAAATTTATCTATAGAGTCAATGCAATTCCAATAAAAATCCAAGCAGGGTTTTTTGTGGAAATTGATAAACTTATTCTAAAATTTGTATGGAGACAGGCACACCAAGAACATACAAAACAGCATCAAAGTATGCAGGAGCCTGTCAAACTAGATTGCCTGTTTTGTTTTTTTTTTCCTGGAACAAATCTATTTTATTTACTTTTAATGATATATATATATTTTAAAATGTCGAAACAGTCTCAAATTTATAGAAAAGTTGCAAGTTCAATACAAAAACATTTTTTCCCTGAGCCATTTGAGAGTAAGCTGCTGATAGTGATACTCGGTCTCACCTGAACACCTTTGCATTTATTTCCAACAAACAAGGACAATCTCCTACAAACCATAATATAGCCATCAACATTGGGAAATAAGCTTTAACACATTTCTACCATAGAATCCTCAGACCCTATCCAAGATTCTGCATTGGGTTAAAATCACGTGTTGCATTTAGTTGTCACATCTCTTTGGTCACCTTCAGTTTAGAACAATTCCTCAGACTTTCTTTGACTTCCATGAACTTGACAGTTTTGAAGATTACTGGCCAATTATTTCGTACGTCCCTTAATTGAGTTGCCTGATGATTAGATTCAGGTTACACATTTTCAGCAGGAAGAACAAAAAAGTGATGCTGTTTCTTCTGCCTTTGTTTCTTTTTAATAGGTTTTATTTTTTTAGAGCAGTTTAGGCTCACAGCAAAATGCCTCTTTTTGTAAATAAAGTTTTACTGGGACATAGTCACTCCAAATTATTTATGTATTGTCTATAGCTGCTTTCTATTTACAATAGCTGAGGTGCGTAGTTGTAACAGACCATTTGGCCTGCAAAGCCTGTAACATTTAATGTTTGGCCCTTTAAGAAAATGTTTGTTGACTCCTACTTAACTGACTAGGAAGACTTATTAGAGAGCTACAGTAATTAAGACAGTGTGGTATTAGTGAATGGATACACAAGGAGTTGGCAAGCTTTTACTGTTATAAATGTAAATGTGCCCACCTTAAAAAGATAATCTCACCTGAACACCAATTTGAAAATTAATTCCTAACCTGTTTAAAACTGCAATTTCACTGGATTTTGAAAACATTTATTAAAAATACACACACAAGGGCTTCCCTGGTGGCACAGTGGTTGAGAATCTGCCTGCTAATGCAGGGGACACGGGTTCGAGCCCTGGTCTGGGAGGATCCCACATGCCGCGGAACAACTAGGCCCATGAGCCACAACTACTGAGCCTGCGCATCTGGCACTTGTGCTCCACAACAAGAGAGGCCGCGATAGTGAGAGGCCGGCGCACCGCGATGAACAGTGGCCCCCGCTTGCCACAACTAGAGAAAGCCCTCGCACAGAAACGAAGACCCAACACAGCAAAAATAGATTAATTAATTAATAAAACTCCTACCCCCAACATCTTCTAAAAAAAAAATACACACACAAAAGAAGGGAAGACATTTTGATGAGTTTCAAGAACTGACATCAGGGAAAAAGAAAATTAGCAAGACGTATTTCATAAAAAATCTGTTTTAATTAACTGCTGGATAAAATTGAAAACTGAGGACAATTATTAAGAAAACACAACCAACAACATAATTCTCCCATTTTGATCTATATACTTTATAAGGCATTTATTTCAACTATGACAGCCATTAAAACAAATATAAAACAAACTCAACCCTAAAACCAGGCCTTTGAAACCCCATATCACAAAGTGTTAACCTATGCTAGAAAGAAGACTCCATGTGTGCAGGGATTTTTGTATATATTATGGTCTGGCAGCATCTGGAAGAGGGCCTAGATAATTTATTCTTTATTTAATTTTTCCAGCTTTATTGAAGTATAATTGACAAACAGAAATTGTATGTAGTTAAAATATTATATATATGATGATTTAATATACTAATTATTTGTTTTACTGAATGAACCAAGAAAAGCTGTAAAGAAGCATATTCAACTACACTGCTCTCACTAAACAATATTTTGGTACAAAGTGTATTTTTACTAGTAAAAATAAAACTTTTTAATTTAAAGTAGCTCATACAATCCCTTTGTATCTTTGCATTTATGTACAGTGTACAGTGCATATCATATAACTGCACAGTAGTACATTATATGATTTAAAAGTAAATATACACACGGGAGTTTCTAGAATTCTGTACTGATGGGGTACATGATCAAACACAGATTACTCCTCTGCAGGAGAGGCGCTCAAAGATAACCAGTTCATGCATAGGAAAGAAAAAATTTGAGAGTATACATTTAGAAACTTATCGAGGAACTTGACAGAGTAATTTTATGCTTGCTCAATTTACTTTTTAAAATGGGCTTGTTTTCTCTTTTTAAAATTTCATTTTTCTAGTGATTTATTTTATTTTTTGGCGGTACACGGGCCTCCCACTGTTGTGGCCTCTCCCTTTGTGGAGCACAGGCTCAGCAGCCATAGCTCACGGGCCCAGCCGCTCCACGGCATGTAGGACCTTTCCGGACCAGGGCACGAACCCATGTCCCCTACATCGGCAGGCGGACTCTCAACCACTGCGCCACCAGGGAAGCTCGGACGTGTTAAGTTTTATCACAACTTGACTAGCACATTCTGGTTCACTTCCCCTGCCATCAGTTAAGTATTTAAAGAATATTGTTATTAGGCTAAGTGAAACATAATTTAAATTTTCATATAAAAATATATGTGAGGGCTTTACTTCCTTATTCTTAATGGGTAGCCGTAAGTTTCCTCATCTTCTACCTCATAGGGTTGTGTTTGGATGATTAAATGGAAATAATGAATCAAATTGTTTGGGTCAGGGCCTGGCCATGGAAGGAAATCTACAGATTCTAGTCATTTCCTCCTCCCTCTTTAAGTGCATTTCATATTTCAAGCTGTAAAATTTGACCTCCAAATAAGTGAATGTTACTGTATTATTTTTAGAAGCTTGTGACCAAGATGGTTAGGGAACTAACTAAAGACATGAAGGATGTGTCTGAACAGGCAGACACTGGGGAAGCTGGCAAGGGAGTTGTCTGACTGCCATCTTCAATTATTTGAAGAAAGGTATATGTAAAAATGACTATTTGTAATTCTGTCAACAGATGCACTGTTTAACAAGGGCTCAAAAACATATTTGTGCTCGCATAAGTGCTTCTCCAGAGAAAACAGGAATAAAGAGAAGTCACAGGATAATAGACTGCAGTTCAAAAGAAGGATGGAATTTTAATTTAAAACATCCAAAAATAACACAGATTTCCACACTATCACTACAAGTTTTTAAGCAACGGCTAGTGGCCAGGTAGTTTTGAGGGGATTTTTGTGAAAGGTGGAAGAATATATTAGCTGCCCTTTGAAGGCCCGTTCTAACTCTATAAGAGATGATATATTTTATACAGATAGTCCAAAACCAGAAGTTCTTGTTTCTGCATTTAATTTTCACACTAAAAAATAAATCCTGAAGAATACTGGAAGAGTATGGAAGCAACCCAAGAGCCACGCAGTATCCAAAGTTCTTTGTTCAACTTAATTATACAGTAGTACTTACATATCAGTTGTATCTGTCTACAAAGAGTTTAGATTAGAAACACTCCAGGTGATTAAAAGTATTTTCTTTTTTGTGCAGGAAAATCACAACTACATCAATAGCATCGTCACCATCACCATACACACTTGATGTCATGAAAAGGAACTGGGAACTAGCCTTACTTTTTAAAAAAATCACTTCAAAGATGAATCATATAACATATGGACACTGACAGAGCTTGAGAATCCAAGTAAATGAAAGAAGAGAGGAAGGAAACTAGTTATAAAAATGGGTTTCAGCAATCTGCAGGAATGTAGGAACTCCAAGACAGCTGGCTATGACCCCCACTCACAGAGCTAAAGAAAACTACATAAAAGAAAGCTCAAGAGGAGTACAGAAAAATCGGCCAAATTACCAAGTTGTTACCATTGTTAATGTAGGTCCTCCCCTCACTTACTTGCATGGGAGGTAGGAAGAGGTACGTGGAACGTTTTAGCTTAAACCAAATATCACCTGTGTTTGTTTAGGTAAGAAAAGTGCTACTAGTAAAGGCTAATTTAGAGTTAAAATTAATCATAAAACAAATGTGATCTCCCCCCCCAAAACTCCAGATATTAATCTCCTATTACTTTTGGTTTAATTTCATAAAAGTGGGCAAAAAATGACCCAGTGCCCCTAAAGAGGTATACATATGATTTGTCTGCCAAACTTCTTCTAGTGGGAAGCACCCTCTCCTACTGCATTACAACAGGACTATAAATCAGGGCCCGACTATAAAGCAGGACAAGAGACCCAGGCTGGCCAGAGTACTCTATTCCTTAAACTAGTGGGGAAGATTGGCTCTGATGAATCTGGAGATGAAAGTGGCCACCACACAAACAGTCTGCCAGTTTAAAAAAAGAAGCAGAGCTGGGGAAGGAGAGAAAGCCAGCACGTTTCTGTTTCACTTAAGGTAGCCTCAACTGGATTTCTGACTCCTATAATTGAAAGAACCCTAATACCTATAGGTTCTCTATTTGCTTGTTGTGGTTCAGAAAGGAAGAGCTTCTCACTGCTTAACCGCAGAATGAAGATGAAGGTGACTACACGGTCTTTAATTAATTAGTCTTTAATTAATCTAGTACTTCAGTACTAGACATGTGAAAGAATTACGAACAGAAGATTTAGCTTTTATTCCAACCCTCCAAAAAAGCCCCATATGGCAAATTAGAGAAATTAAGCAAAGCTCATGGTTAACATCACTACCAAAAAAATAGCACTCTGAGAGAAAATCTCTGCAAATCACACATCTCATTGACTTGTATCCAGAACACACAAAGAACTCTTATGACTCAATGAGAAGAAAAATAACCCAATTTTTAAAAGATGGGCAAAAGATTTCAGTAGACATTTCAAGAGAGAAAACAAGTCAAAGACTTATTAATAAGCACATGAAAAGGTGCTCAACACCATTATTCATTAGAGAAATACAAATTAAAACCACGAGATACTTATTTATATCCACCAGAATAGATATAAATTTTTTTTTAAAAGACTCTAACAACTGCTGGTAAAGATGCAGAGAAATGAGAATCCCCAAACATTGCCATTGGGAATGCAAAATAACGTATAGCCACTTAGGAAAAGTTTGACAGTTTCTTAAAAGATTACACATAAATCTACCATAAAACCTGGAGATTTCACTCCATGATACTCACGAGAAATGAAAACATGCGTCCATGCAAAGACTTGCACATGAATGTTCATAACAGGATTATTCATAATAACCAAAAAGGGGAAGCAATCCAGATGTCCATCAATTGTAAAAGGAGATGCAAAATGTGGTATATCCATAGAATGGAATACGGGGCTACTGTCCATCCATAAAAAGGAAAGAACTACTGACACATGCCACAACATGATAACCAAAAAATATTATGCTAAGTAAAAGAAACTCAAAAGGAATACATATTGTATATTTCTATTTATACATAATGTCCAGAAAAGGGAAATCTATAGAGACAGAATATAAACTAACGGCTGCCTGGGGATGGGAATGGGAATTAACTAAGAAGGGGAATAAGAGATTTTCTACTGAGGTGATGAAAATGTTTTAAAACTGGATTATGGTAATGATTTACACAAGTCAGTAAAGTTACTAAAAATCACTGTAAACCTAAAATGGGTGAATTTTATGATATGTAAATTATGCCTCAAAAAAGTTAATTAGAAAAAGTGAAATAAAAGAGACTAGAGAAGACATAATAAGCAAGCAGAGATTATGAACCTTGATTGGATCCTGGATTGGGGGAAAAAACTGCTATTAAAGACAACAGGCGACAACTAACGAAATCTGAATTTGGACTAGATATTAAATGATATTATGAAACTATTGCTGATTTTCTTAGGTGTTACAATAGTATTATGGTTATACAGGAGAATGTCTTCATTCTCAGAAGATGTCAGCTCAGGTACACAGAGGTGAAGTTTCATGACTCCAACCTTCTTTCAAATAACTCAGAGAAATAAAAGCATCTGTACTTAGAAAGTTAAAGCGGGGACTTCCCTGGTGGTCCAGTGGTTAAGAATCCACCTTCCAATGCAGGGGAGGCGGGTTTCATCCCTGGTCTGGGAACTAAGATCCCACATGCTGCAGGGAGCCCCGTGCGCTGCAACTAGAGAGCCCGCACGCCACAACGAAGACCTGACGCAGCCAAAAATAATAAACAAAACAAAAAAAAAAAAGATAAAGCAAACATGGCAAAACAATAATTGGTAATTGGTTAATTTAGGGTGATTAGTAACTACCGGCATTTGATATAATACTCTTTTTAAGTTTTTTGTAGGTTTGAAACATTTCAAGGCAACAAGGACATACTGTATAGCAGAGGAAACTATAGTCAACGTCCTGGGATAAACTATAATGGAAAAATATATATATATAAGAATATATATATGTATAACTGAGTCACTTTGCTGTACAGCAGAAATTAAAACAACGTTGTAAATCAACTATACTTCAATTTTAAAAAAATGTTTCAAAACACAAAGTTACGGGGAAAAGAGCACTCCTTTTATTGTCTCAAAAATGTTTTAATTGAGGTAAATATTGGTTTACAACATAAGTTTCATGTGTACAACTTTATACTCCTACTTCTGTACCTACAATATGCTCACCAAAAATTTACTTTTTATCTGTCACCATACAGTTGATCCCCTTTATCCATTTTGCCCTCCCCTCTGCCCCTTCCCCTCTGATAACTACTACTCTGTTCTCTGTATGTATGTATTGTTTGGTTTCTTCATTTTTTCTTTCTATATTCCACATATGAGTAAAATCAAAAGGTATTTATCTTTCTCTGACTTAATTTCACTTAGCATTAATACCCTCAAGGTCCATGTTGTCACAAATGGCAAGATTTCATCTTTTTTATGGCTGAGTAGTATCCTGTTGTGTGTGTGTATGTGCGTATGTGCACGTGTGCGTGTGTGTGTGTGTGTGTGTATACCACATCTTCTTTACCCATTCATCTGCTGATGGGCACTAAGGCTGTTTCCAAATCTTGACTCTCATAAATAAGGCTGTGATGAACACAGGGGTGCGTATGCGTTTTCAAATCAGTGTTTTCACTTTCTTTGGATAAATACCCTGAAGTGCAATGGCTAGATCATAGGGTAGTTCTATTCTAGACTATTTAAGAAGCCTCCATACCGTTTCTCCACAGCGGCTGCACCAACTTACATTCCCACCCACAGTGCAGGAGGGCCCCTTTCTCCACACCTCGACAACACTTGTTGTTTCTTTGCCTTTTTGATAACAGCCATTCTAACGGGTGTGTGAGGTGATACCTAATTGCAGTTTTGATTTGCATTTCCCTAAAAATTGGTGACGTTGAACATCTTTACATGGCGCACACTCATTTTAAAGTGTAACCAAATGTGAAAGGACTCACCAATGTAGTTCTCAGCACATTTCAGAAAGAGGCACACAATTGAGGTTTAAAGGCTGTCGTGTCTTTGGTCTATGACTGTTAATACACAGCAAATAATGGAGGGAAGAAACAAAAACTCAAAGTATGAAATAATTATGTACAGACTCAGCAAATTAGAGCTTTCTAGAAATGCTACTGCCAACTAATACTTTTTGAAGTAGTCATTTAAGACAAAGCAACATAGTTATTAGTTGGTGCAGAAATCTTTAGTTATATAGCAGTGCCTGAGAAAGCATTTTTGAATGAAGGTCAATAAATTTTCCCACCTGAAAGAGCACCCATTCCCACCTATATCTCTTGGCTGATATAAAGATCAAATGAAACCATATACACAAAAGTGCTAAATTTTGATTTAAAAAAATTTATTCATTTATGGGCTTCCCTGGTGGCACAGTGGTTGAGAGTCCGCCTGCTGACACATGCCGCGGAGCGGCTGGGCCCATGAGCCATGGCCTCTGAGCCTGTGCATCCGGAGCCAGTGCTCCGCAACGGGAGAGGCCACAACAGTGAGAGGTCCGCGTACCACAAAAAAAAAAAAAAAAAAAATTATTCATTTATATTTTGTACCTTCCTAGTAAGAATAGGAATAAAACAAAGATTAAGCCTAGCATCATATTTGGTTACTCTTGTCTATAACTGGATTTCCTCAATTTTGTAGTCAACACTGCACTAACAATTCTTCAAAGCATTGCCAGTGTTCATTATGAATAATTCTCTTTCACTACTCTAACTTGGGCACTTTGTCTTACTACTTAACTATGCCATAATTTGTTAACAGTGTACTTTTGCTGTTGGTGGTGGGTGTTTTTGTTTTCGTTTTTACATATACATGTATGTATTCTTTTTCAAATTCTTTTCCCATTTAGGTTGTTACATAATATTGAGCAGAGTTCCCTGTGCTATACAGTAGGTTCTCGTTGGTTATCCATTTTAAATATAGCAGTGTGCACATGTCAATCCCAAACTGCTCAACTATCCCTTTCCCCCAGCTAACTCAACGGTGTACTTTTGTTGTTGTTGCTTTTGGCCATGATCCTAGTTCCCCAACCAGGGATCGAACCCGTGCCCCCTGCAGTGGGAGTGTGGAGTCAACCACTGGACTACCAGGGAAATCCCTTTAATAGTGTACTTTTTTAAAAAATAAATTTATTTATTTTATTTTTGGCTGCGTTGGGTCTTCACTGCTGCGCGCGGGCCTTCTCTAGTTGAGTCGAACGGGGGCTACGCTTCATTGCAGTGCGCAGGCTTCTCATTGCGGTGGCTTCTCTTGTTGCAGAGCATGGGCTCTAGGCACACGGGCTTCAGTTGTGGCGTGTGGGCTCAGTAGTTGTGGCTCGCAGGTTCTAGAGCGCAGGCTCAGTAGCTGTGGCACACGGGCTTAAGTTGCTCCACTGTATGTGGGATCTTCCCGGACCAGGGCTCGAACCCATGTCCTCTTCATTGGCAAGTGGATTCTTAACCACTGCGCCACCAGCGAAGCCCAACAAGTGTACTTTGAGCAATTTATAGTTTTAACAGCTTAAACTCATCAGACACACTAATGTAAAACAGGAATCTTGTTATGAATCAAAAGGAACGTTCACCTGGAAGTTCAAACAAAACGTCACATTTATAGTTTTTACAATAAAGAAAACATTCTTGGAATTGGACCTTGAAACAAAATATCTAAGAAGAAAAAAAGATATGCTAAGATGTACATAGGACAGCTTAGACAAAGTACTCTAGCAGATGGCAGAAGACAGAAATTGTACCCACTATGATAGCTATAATCAAAAAGAGGGACAGTAACATACACTGGTGAGGGTGTGGAGAAACTGTAAACTGACCGTGGGGATGTAAAATGGCACAAGTACCTCCGAAAACAGTTTGGCAGTTACTCAAAATGTTAAACATGGAGTTATCACGTGACCTAGTAATTTCACTCCTAGATATATACCCAAGAGGAATGAAAACACATGTCCATGCAAAAACATGTACATCAACATTTATGGCAGCATTACCCAATATAAGCCAAAAAGTAGAAACATCCAAATGTCCATCAACTGACGAAAGGATAAACAAAATGTGATATATCCACTGAATGGAACATTATTCAGCCATGAGAAGGAATGAAGAACTGATACATGCTAGAACATGGATGAACCTTGAGGCATTATGTTAAATGAAAGAAGCCAGAAACAGAAGACCACATATTGTATGATCCGTTTATGGTATCCAGGAATGACCAGAATGGGCAAATCTCCACAGATGGGAAGTAGATTTATAGCTGCCTGGGGCTGGGGGGTGGAGGGAATCAGGAGTGATGTTAATGAGCGTGGGGTTTCTTCTGGGGGTAATGAAAACGTTCTCAAGCTAGATAGAGGTGATGGTTGCACAACTCTGCGACTATACTAAGAACCACTGAATTAATACACTTTAAAAGTAAATTTTATGGTATGTGAATTATATCTCAACAAATCCGTCATTTAAAAAAAAATCCAGAGGGGCTTCCCTGGTGGTGCAGTGGTTGAGAGTCCGCCTGCCGATGCAGGGGACTCGGGTTCGTGCCCCGGTCCGGGAAGATCCCACATGCCGCGGAGCGGCTGGGCCCGCGAGCCATGCCCGCTGAGCCTGCGCGTCCAGAGCCTGTGCTCCGCAACGGGAGAGGCCGCGGCGGTGAGAGGCCCGCGTACCGTCAAAAAAAAAAAAAGGCAACATGGGTCCCAGGAAAAGTGGAGATGAACAACTGGCCACAGACCAAGAGTACTACCTGGTGAGTGAGAGTTCCTCAACCTAGAGACCTACCAGCATTTATGGGACAATGGAGAGGGACTATAGTTATAGACTGGGAGTTGTACGACTTCTAGGGAGGAGCTCCTTGGCATAAGGGACAAGAAATTAATACATATCATACCACCCAGCACTCCTGGGAAAGGAAATATTTAGAATGACTGAGACAGAAAACGGGGTGTGGACTGGGAATTTACAAAATGGACCTAGATAACCTTGAAATTATAAGAATCTACAGAAAATATGCTACTTGAACTTTCTGGGTGAATTAGATGGCAGTGAAATGAAAATACTCTGCAGAACATGGGAGACTGAGCACAGGTGAGTGTCTGTAATTGCCGTGTGGAGGGAATGTGTGCAGGATGCTGGGCTACAGCTGATTCCACACCAACATATACCACCAGCCAGAGGACTAAATCTTTATAAATGAATTCTGGAGAAAGAACTGCCTCAAGGCCAGATGGACCCAGGCCCTACAAACTTGTCTAGAACTATCCCATATCTGTGTACCACGGGCCACCCCATCGATAAACTCATCTAATTACAAGCCTGACTTGCTACGTGACCTACAGACACAAGGACTCAAGCCATGATCGCATCAATACAAGGTGAGCCTAATTCACCTGCAAAGCACAGAAACCACTTAAAGACTATGAAAGCCTAGAAGGAAATAGATTTTCATAGACCTATGGCTGCTTTAGCCTAGAGGAGAAATGGAGGTCACCCCGTGGCACCCACGTCTGGCTGAGTAAAGATTACAATGAAGTTTGGGAGAGGCAGGAACAAAATTCAGGAATGGTTGTATGAACTGGGAAACTACGGATCAATACCCTATCTTGATTATCATTATATCAATACTTTGCTGCTGCCCAATAGGAAATTCAACCTTCCTGCCTCTTACCATATCTATCTCTTACAGAAATAGTGAAGGGCTTCAGTCTTTGAAAGGTATTTCCCCCGTTAAATTAATATCTAGTACAATGTATATCCACAGAGAAGATAATACAATAAAACAATCAGCATCTCTATTAAAGATACTGTTATATTACTATTTAACATTGTTCTGGAGATAGTAATCCATGCAATTAGATAAGACAAACAGATGCAAAAACACTGGAAAAGAAGACGATAAAATCTCTATTTACAGGTGACATAACTGTATATCTGGGCCACAGAGAAGCAATGATAAAAGTACTGAAATAATAAAAGTACTTAAACAATAACAATAATTCAGCAAGGGGGACATCCCTGGTGGTGCAGTGGTTAAGAGTCCGCCTACCAATGCAGGGGACATGGGTTCGAGCCCTGGTCCGGGAAGATCTCACATGCCGCAGGGCAACTAAGCCCGTGCGCCACAACTACTGAGCCTGCTCTCTAGAGCCCGCGAGCCACAACTACTGAGCTCACGCACCACAACTACTGAAGCCCGCATGCCTAGAGCTCTGCAACAAGAGAAGCCACCTCAGTGAGAAACCCGCACACCGCAATGAAGAGTAGCCCCTGCTCAACACCACCACTAGAGAAAGCCCACGCGCAGCGAAGACGACTCAACGCGGCCAAAAATAAATAAATATTTTTTTAAAACATGCAGAAATTAGCAACATACATGAATAATAATCAGTTGGTAAATATAACTAATAAGAAAATTCATTTTATAATAGTAACAACAAAGGATAAAATACACAGGAATAAACAAGAAATGTTCAAAACTTATATGAAGTAGATATAAACCATTCTGCAGAGACACAAAAGTAGATTTAAGAAAATGAAAAGACATCGCTTGTTCTAGATTAAGATGTTCCAACGCCATCAAGAGATCCGCCATCAAGAGATCAGTTCTAAGTTATACAGTAAGTTTAATGCGACCTCAATAAAAATAATAGTGAGCCTTCTAATGGACTTGGACAAACTGATGCTAGAATTCATACGGAAAAATGAAACACGCAAGACTAGTAGGAAAACACTGAAGAAGAGGAGCAATAATGGGGAACCAGCTCTACCAGATATTAAATCATATACAAAGCCTCTATGATTAGAACAGTGTAGTACTGGTACATGAATAGTCAGACCATCCAAAAGTATAAAACATACCCAACTACATATAGAAATCTAGTATATGATAAAGGGGGCCAAGATTTCTTTTTAATTAAATGGTATCAGGACAACTGGACAGCCATGTGGAAAACATAAAATTAGACCCATTCACACCATATATAGAAATGTACTCCAAATGGATCAGAGGACTGAATGTGCTCTATATTATAAATGAAACTGTATTAGTACTAGAAGAAAGCATGGCTGAATTCCTCTATAACCTGTGGGAAGTGAAAGGCTCTCTAGGACTAAAAATCCAGATGCAATAAACTTAAGATTAATATACTTGACTACACAGAAACAAACTTCTGCAAGTCAAAAAAACACACACCACAATGCCAAAAGATAACTGGGCAAAGTATTTGCAATATATATCAAAGTTAAATGACTAATATTCTTAAATATAAAGAACTTTTAAACTCTGAGAGGAAAAGACCAAAATTTATTTAGAAAGTGAGCAAATAACATGAACACTTTAAAAAATGTAAAAAATGGCCCTGAAACATAGGAAAAACATGTTCAATTCACTTGTGATAAGAGCAATACAAATTAAAACTAGGCTGAGATACAATTTCTCACCTATTAGATTAGCAGGAATTCAGCAGCTTGACAACATGCTCTGCTGCTGAAGCTGCAGCACGCATACACCACTGGTGGGAATTCAAAATAGTGCAACCCCACAGGAAGAAAAATGTGGCAGATCTAACAAATCTTCTATATACGTTTATCCTGAAGATATACTTCCAACAATACAAAGAAACAAAGATTTGCATTGCAACACCACTTGTAATTGAAAAATATTGGGTATTACTTAAGTGTCCAAACACAGGAGAAATGGTTGAATAAACCGTGGAGTACTATGTAGTTAAAAATTAAAGTTACTCAATTTGTGTATTACTTTTTTCAAGTAGTTACTAAATTGTCAGTACATAAATACGTATTAAGTTGTTTGGACCTAAACTAATAAATTAAACCATCAGGTGTTTCTCCTGACCTAGGGATGCTGTGAAAAAATTACTGATATAATAAGGATGTAATGAACTGAGAAAGTTTGGGAACTTCTGATAAAGTCCTGTGAAGACTTTTAAGAGCGCATGTGTACCTAGAGATACGCAGTTACTATAGACTGTGGTCAACAAAATTTACAATAGGCTAATGAAGTAACTGTCCATAGTAGTAAGTGCTATCGTAGATTTTATGGCAGCTCACAAGGGGAGCAACTAGCTCAGTCTTTTTTTTTAATTTATTTATTTTTGGCTGCGTTGGGTCTTCGTTGCTGCACGCGGGCTTTCTCTAGCTGCAGCGAGCGGAGACTACTCTTCATTGGGGCGCCCGGGCTTCTCATTGTAGTGGCTTCTCTTGTTGCAGAGCACGGGCTCTAGGCGCATAGGCTCAGTAGTTGTGGCTCGTGGGCTCAGCAGTTGTGGCTCGGGGGCTCTAGACCGCAGGCTCAGTAGTTGTGGCACACAGGCTTAGCTGCTCCGCGGCATGTGGGATCTTCCTGGACCAGGGCTCGAACCCGTGTCCCCTGCACTGGCAGGCGGATTCTTAACCACTACGCCACCAGGGAAGCCCTAGCCCAGTCTTGAAAGTTGTTTTTCTTGTTGTTGTTTTGTTTTTTTGAAAGGATGGAGTTGAGAGAAAAAATCAAATCAAGATACAATTTTTGGAGAGTTATAAGCTAAACTGAGTTCTGAAGGGCAAGTAGGGATATATTAGGCTAGGGGAAGGAGGAGTGGTTAAAAATCACAGGAAGAGGAAATGAGGGACTGAAAAAACGCTAGCATTCCAGAAGCCTGGATTGCTGGAACTGAAGACCCTGGAAAAAAAGAAATGAGGCTACAGAGTTAGGTAAGGAGCAGACTTTAAAAGTTTTTTTTATATATGAAATTAAGAATAAAAGGAATTTGGGGCTTCCCTGGTGGCACAGTGGTTGAGAGTCCACCTGCCGATACAGGGGACACGGATTCATGCGCTGGTCCGGGAAGATCCCACATGCCACGGAGCGGCTGGGCCCGTGAGCCATGGCCGCTGAGCCTGCGCGTCTGGAGCCTGTGCTCCGCAACGGGAGAGACCACAACAGTGAGAGGCCCGCGTACCGCAAAAAAAAAAAAAAAAAAAAGAATAAAAGGAATTTGGATTGTATTAATTAGCAAGAAGGAGCTGTGAAAGGGTTTTAAGCAGAGGAGTATGGTGAATACTCTAACCAAGTGTGGAAAAAAGATTGGGTGGGGGGGACCCAACCAGAGGCTAAAAAGCTGCTACAATAATCCAGAATAGATCTAGACAGGGCAGCTGAACTAAAGTGTCTGCAATCACTCAGTAGTGGGGCAACCTCACTTTCAAGGGATTACTATGCTAGCTTCTCAACCGCAAAAGAAAGCAACAGATCCCGTGGCTTCGAAGACTGCAGTCATGATCTTTGTGGAAACTGGGGATCTTTGCCCCACCTTCACAATGTGTCTGGGAGTACAAGTCGTTTCATAATCTTGCTGTGTTTTATTCTCCAAGATGACATTGACAAACCCTGATATTTAGTTTCAATAAGTGAATTCTGCGATGAAATTAGATCCCAGACTTCAAGGAGATTATGTGTGTCAAGCGTTATGTCTGTCTACTGAACCTAATACAGGCCTCTAGCTGTGAGGGCCTCTAAGAATACTAACATGTTTTCTGGAAGCTTGCTTCTTGGCTTGTACAGAATGCCCTCTTGATGTCGAGGAATAAGTTTTCACCTTCAGGTATAATTAAATCAAAGATGCAAATTCTCTTCTAAAATTTACTCAAACATCTTTTAAGAACTCACAGAGCTTTAACTGAATTTTTTCTATATTGTAACCAAATCCTTATGAGTGCAATAGGGTAGTAAGAAAGGTGTTTTAGAGCTAAAAAACAAACAAACAGAAAAACACAAAGAATAACTGTTACTAATAGGGGCTGGAGAATAAGCTATGTTTAACTTGAGCTCTACACTTCTTTTTTAAACCAAGAGATGAACACATCCTTAGAATTAGGCCCACTGAAAAGAGCATTTTTTAAAAAAATAGTGCACAGTCTTGGGAAGAGTGAAGAGAATTCTACTGGAACCGAAGAGCAGTTAGACCCTTACAAGAATTCTGCCACCTTTAAGCCTCCATACTAAACCCAAAGAGAAAATAATATATGGTCTGAAATGGTAAAAACAGACCCATGTCTACACCTCTCCTTTTTTTCCACTCTCCCACAACCTCTCCCCCATGTCCTTCAGTCCAAGAAAGAACTAAAAAAACAACAAGATTGCAGGAAGGGTCACTACAAACAGGTGGCCAACAGTCCTCTCAAATAGGGACTATTCAGGTACTTGAAAGGTAAAAAGTAATAATCAAACACCAAAGTTGAGTTCCTTATACTCTACTCTCCCAGGACACTTATACGAACAATGCCCATGCATTTTTCATCGTGGCACATGCAGAAGGTGATAACATGTGGAAGGAAGGTCATAAACGGAAGACTGGCTGCTATCTGAGGCCACCTGGCCAGGGTCACTGGTTACCCCAGGCCCCATGTGATGGCCAAGAGTACTGAGGAGATCAGTATCTTTGCTTTCTTAAAGCTCAGCTCAATCAGAATTGAATTCTTTTCTCAGTCTTTTAGGATTAATTGCAATAGCCAATGTTCTCAGAAATTGTTACTTTAAAATCCAGACCCTATTACGTACTAGTGGCCCAGCTTCCAGCAAATAACTTCCCTTAGCCTTAGTAAAGTATGGAAAAACTACCTATCTTGCAGCAGTAGTGTGGAGATTAAAAATTATAAGCTCTTATCACAGTGCTTGGCAGGAAATCAATGTAGGAGGACTGTTATTACCAAGAGAGTTGTTGAAATAAGGGAAATCTGACCTCTGTATAGTGGTTACGTCACTGAGATAAGAAATTACAGGCTTTACTCTCCCTAGTGTCTAAAATTAAAAATTTTATAAAACAGTGAAAACCATGAACTGTCTCCCTACTTCCTCAAAATCATAATCTTTTTCCCCATTAATATTCACAGTCTCTTATTCCAGTATTTTAAAAGTGATTGTCTTCGCAACCCATGTACAAATGCATATTACACTGACACATACATACACAAGAAGTGATACTGGTACATTTATCTATGTTCTGTAGAAGCTGAGCTTGGAAAACCAGTGTAGGACCAGACATTCGGAGACGAAAGAAGATATCAGCACTTTTTTATTTGAACCTCACTAAAGTGAAAATAACCCAACCATCTATAGACAAAAATTATCTCCCCACAAAAATGGTAGACAAGTTTCTTTCCTGTAATTAGCCCCTTTTCCCTGAAAAAGAGTTGTATGAAGAATTAACTGCAAAGAAAGTGTTGTATGAAGAACTACTTCAAAATAATTGGTACAGATGACTGCACACTCAGCAGACACACTGGAGAACAGCACCTGGATCTCTGGAAAAAAGTGTTAAAGTGGCTACTGGTAAATCACGTCAAGGTCATAAGAGGATGTCAAAGGACTTCATGTACCCGTGGAAAAAAATGAGTCACTATAAGCAATTCTGCAATGTACCACGTTATCTCAACAGTGGTAACTCCCAATTTCCTCTATTTGATTAAGATAGGGTATGGTTATCAACTCCAAACACAAACTTCCTATCACCAGGAAATCTCTTCTTGATAACCCTGGGCAAAAAAGCTCAAGTAGTAAACATTTAACACTGGAATATAAGTTATTATAATGCCCAATCACAATACCCCAAATATAATTTTAATCTTTCAGGGGAGGATAGTTTTGGAAGGATGGCAAAGGATTCTTCTTGATTTGTCCTTTGACCATGCTAAAGAACAGAAAGACAAAGCAAAATCTGCATCCAAACTGAAACAAAAACACAAACAAAAAAACCTTAGCCCCCCCCCCCCCCCCAAATAAATGACTACTGGAAGGCAACTATGAGATCACCTACACATTCATTCATTCACTGAAAAGCTGTGTGAATAACTTCTATGTTCTGGCCACATCGCATGGAAACACAGGGATGAGTAAGACATGGCTCCTGCCCTGAAGAAATTTATAATCTAAAAATAATGTTTTCAGAGTCACAGGAGTCATTTTATAATAATATTGCATTAATAGAGACAGAAACATAAGCGAATAAGACATATTTAAATACATTAGTAAACATAAGCTAAAAGGAATACCTTTGGTGAAAACTGAGTTCACTAACGACATTTAGTATATACTTTCTGAAGCATGATTAAACTTGTAATTTACTTCCAGGACAAGAATTAACTCATGACACATATTTTATAATGATCTCCCGCCCCGTCCCCCTCCCCGCGGCCCCCAAACACAATTCGTAAATTAGGTGCTTTTCAGCTTGACAGGCAGGGCGTGGCCCTGTAGTTCTCATACAACCTCAATGACACTTGGATGAGCTCTCGCAAGTCTGGACATTAAGGTTGCCGAGAAAAGGCCAGTCAACTCCCTAATTCTCTTTAAACCTTGAAACAACACTGCCACCTCTCTGCGCCGTTACCCCCGCCCACTTACACACATATCCCCTGCCTAAAGCACACAAATCACATCTTCCACTTCTGGAAAACCTTCAGGAACGAACCACGGAAGAAACACCTCCCTCACTCAAAATATCCATATTCTCGTCCGCGTTTCAGAGGCTTGATTCCCGATTATTGGCTAAACCTGTGCAAGAACCCAGGACCGGCTATTCAGTTCAGTGCGGACAATCTAATGACTTCCACCTGAAACAGCTATTCCTTTAACTGGCACAAAACCCTACCGGAGACGCTAAAAAAGCAACTGCTCGCACACAGACAAGGAGTGAAAGAAAGGGAAGGAGGGGAGAGGGGCGGAGTGAGGCGCGGGGACTGCGGCGACCGGTCCCCCCAGGTTGCGGGCACCGCCCAGGCGGGGACCTCGGCGCGGCGGGACAGAGATGCGAGGTGACCTTCCGACGAGGCCAGCTCGACGGGGTGCCGGGGTCGGGAGACCTCGCCGCAACTGTCCGCTCTCGGGAGTTCACTCGCTCGCACAGCGGTGAACACGGCGCCCCGGATTCCAGCCCGGGCTCGTCCCGCAGCTGGTTCCCGGGGAGAACGCAGGAGGTGCAATTTCGGCGTCCGGGCCCGGCGCCTGGGCCTCGGCCCGCCGCCGCCCAGACACACCCCCGCCGCCGCCCCGGTGGCCCCAGCCCCTCCCCGGGCAGCCCGGGCGGGCATAGCTCACCTGCACCGCAAGCCGGTCCACCGCCCCGCGGGCTCCGGAAGCCGCGGCTGAGCTGGCTCCAGCTGGAGAGTGCTCGGCCCTTGTCGTCCGGGAGGCTCCGCGCCGGGAGCAGCAGAAGGAGGAGTCCGACAAGAGGCGGTGGAGTCTGGGCGGCAGGAGGCGGCGGAGGAAGGCTCGGGACGCCCCGCTCTCGGGAGATCCACCCTCCTGCTGGCCGCTCTGCAGCAGCAGCCGCAGATCACTTCCGGGGCGCTGGGAGCGGGGCGGAGTCTGAGGGGAAGCAACTTCCTGTCCGCGGGCTGAGAGGAGGATGTGGGGGCCGGGGCTGGAGAACAATGGCCGGAGGGAGTGGGCCTGCTGGCGTCCACCCTCCGCGCGCTGAGGGCGGGCTGCACTGCCTCTCGGGCGACCCCACCCCCGGTCTCTGCGCCCGGCGAGGTGAAGTCACCTCCCCGGGGCCCGGGAGGGGCCGCGGGCCTCGCAGAGTTTCCCGGATCTCGGCGCCGGCGCCACGACATCCTTGTCTCTCTTCTGGGGACCAGGAGGGGGTTCTTGGGAAAGGAGGGGGAGAGCGGAGGCCGCCATCTTGCTTCCAGGGGGCGGCCTCTTCTCCCGGGGCGTCCTAGGCCACTCCGTCCTGTGGCCGGGATTTTCCCGAGTGGAACCGGCGACGTGGCTCGTCGCGGGCTGAATCCCTGGAGACGGGTCAGTCGCCTGCCCTGGCTGGAGGGTCTCGGTGGCCGCCCTGGGCCTCCTAACAGCTGATCCCGGGAGGACTCGCATCCGCGGATAGTCGGGGATCCTTTTCTGAGGATTCTCGAACCCACTACGACACAGCGGGTCTGATGTCTGGTGTGGCACTGAGATCATCCCGCGGCCCCATCCTGTGATTTGGGAGCCTAAATTGGAAGTAGTTCCACTAAATCGTTTGCTTTATTTAATCCTTCCACAGGTTCGAAATCGATCGTTAGACTAACATGCATTAACAGCTCCCCTCTTAACTCTAGACATTTATTCCCTTATCCTCCTCCTTCCCCACCTCGCACCTGAGAAGCAACACTCGTTGCTTGACACAGTCCATTCAAGGGATGCCCAGAGTAATGGAAGCAAATAATTACGGTTGGAAGTATGGCATATCAAGGTATACAGAGAAAGGAATGGATGAGTTTACTAAAACTGTCAGATTTTCAAGATAAACGGGTTTTACGGCACCAAAAAGGGATTTTACAGCACATCCAGATCCTGACAAAAAGGACATGAAACAAAGGAACAAATAAAGAGTATTGAGAAGTCTGAGTAGTAATTACAGGACTTAAAAGTTCAAGGCTGGGCTGCTGAAAAAGATGAAGCTGAAGAAGCAGTCAGGAGTCAAACATGAACTGTCTTTCATGCCGTGGTGAGGCCATGAATAGAGGAATGACCCTGGACAGACTGACAATTTAAGCTGTTGGTGGAGGACAGGTTAGTTGAGGGGAGGAGCAGGGTAAGCAGAGAGCTTGCAGACAAGGAGCCATTACAGAAATCAAGAGAAAGGATAACCATAATGTGAGTGGCAGTGAGCATCCGAAGAAGATGGATTCCTAAAATGTTCAGGATGCCAAATCAACTAGTTATGATGATAGATTCTTGGGAAGCAGGTGCTTGCTGGATAAAAGAATGGAAGTGACAATACTGATGTCCTGCTTTTGGGGGAGGATAAAGGTGTATTTTACCAAATGAAATAAGGAAGTATTGGAATGGGGTTGGGGCAGAAAATGAGTACCATTTTGGACCTGATGTGTTTTAAGTACCGATGGTGGTGTCTAATGGCAGTTGCTGTGTGGGTCTACAGCTCTGGGTAGGATGGGATATGAAGTTACAAACACCACAGGCTTGTATTACCACACCCGAGCCAACTGCAGTCTCACTTTATTGAGCACAGATTCAAAGCCACTTCTCCTTTCTCCCTAATTTTTCTTGGGAAAAATGCTGAAATATCACATTGAAAAAAATCCCCATGTGGTGATATATGCATAATGGTCTTCTAAGGGCCGTAAAGTTTAGGCTTACAAGAAACTGAATATGACAAAAGTATAACTAGTATAGCATCATAAAATAATATCATTGTTACCTTAATTAAAATTTTTAAAATTTAATCATTGACAAGACAGGTTAGTTAAACTAGCCGCAGATGGAGGATTGAGGATGGTAGGTTACACAAATACCTGTTGAATGGAGAGCTAGGAGGAGGATAGCTTTAAGAGTGAGCAAGGGGAACGCAATGAAAGACAACCTCAAGCTCGTTAGCCAGCCTGTCTCAGCTGATTCTTGTTTGTTCACAGCTATGCTAACCTAGCTTAAAGCAGTCAGAAATAGAATGGATCATTTTCGAGAAGAAGCTTCAGAAAGCCACATATAGCAAAAGCCCTATAAATAATAGGTACAGTGGCAAACCAAAGACTAATTATTAGTTGTTATTCTATATTCCTGTATAGCAGGATTTTTTGAACACAAAAAATGAGGAACTCTCACCTTTAGTTCTTAGATTATTCAAATACATTTATTCTCAATTTTCCTAGAATAAAATTACATTTAGGTGTATTGACCAACCATGTAATGGATAATATACTGAACTAGAAATGAGAGCAATGATGTTGAGTCCCAAAGTTCTTTTCACCATATGACCCAAGCAAAGTCATTTAACCTCTCTATGCCCTAGTTTCTTTGACTATAAAATAGAGATTATAATAACTTTCTACCAGCCTGCCTCTCAGAGATAAGAAATAACAAATTAATGCTTTAAAAGCTCTTTGAGGTACTTGGATGAAAGGGCATAATTTTAAGTATATATTATTAATAATTAGCACCAGTAGAACTCATGAGCATTTCAAAATTTCCTGCCTGGGCACCTCAAAGAACATGAAAGTTTCTGGTTTAAAATATACTTAGATTTGGGAATTCACTGACAGTCCAGTGGTTAAAACGCACTTTCACTGCTATGGACCCAGGTTAGATCGCTTGTTGGGGCACTAAGATCCCACAAGCTGTGTGTTGTTGCCAAAAAAAATTTTTTTAATAATAATAAATACACACACACACACACACACACACACACTTAGGTTTCTTATTGACCTTATTGTTAATTATTATTTATAAACCAACCTTATGTACTAACATGGTATGAGTAAAAAGTAAGAGGAGAAGAGTTTTAGTAACTACAATTCTTATGTTTGCTGCTACTTATAGCTAATATATACATTGGGGAGACGTATGAGATAGGTATGCTTTTGTCAGAATCATGTTTTAGAATTAATGATTAGTCTACTACAGTCATTTAACTGGAATTTTGCATTAAAGCATTACTCACGTCCCCATAGAATAATAAGACTTAGCATGCTGTTACATGTTTGTCTGTAGCATGAAGGTGAGCATTCCTATAAATCTTCTGTCATTCTCATCATTGTTTAATCAGAAATACAAAATAAAATACATAGTCCTCTGAGGTTTTGTCCAGTGTCTATCCCTGAAGTAGATGAAATTTTTCCTCTTAGATTGGTTTCTTCAGTATTTCTCTTTTGAAAGGTGTATGCATATATAAACACATTTAAATATATTCATGGCTATATAATGTACATATTTATTTTTATATATGTGCTTATCGTATACCAATTTATAAACATATCAGTGTACAAAAGCTACACATATAGTAGTAACTGGTAACAACAAAAGCCTCCTAGATGTATTGGGGGCCAGATGAGAAAGTAGTTGGTTATTAGCAATTTATCTCTAAACTACTTGAAATACATGTTTTATTACTAGTAGAGTTATAAGCATTGTCCGTAATACCCATGGTACGTTAACATTTGTATTATTTGATTTTATTTTCACAACAACTTTATAAGACATGCATTGTTCAAAAAAATAGGTTCAGAGGGCTTAAAGACTTGCCTAAGGGCTGAAAAGTCTTGCTACAAATTGTCAAGTAGCAGAGTCAAACTCACATCTCTTATCCTGAGGCTCTCAAATTACGGTTCCTTCTAGTTCTTTATATGATGGTTACCAGCTTGATATGACAGTTATGCCAGAACATATTTATAATATGAGCATTTCTGGCTTATGATTGATTGCCTGTAGAATCTATAAAATTCAGCCAAACTTAAGTTTTTAAAACTTAAACTGCTGTTCTTATGTTTATGGCTGTGTCTATCGCCTTGAAGACAGGCACTTACTTTTATTCATGTTCATGGTGTCAGGCATTAGTACTCAAAATATTTTAGGGATGAAAATAAAAAGTATATTGTGATGATTAGTTGAATACTTTAAGGGGGAAAAAAATCACCTTGGAAACTTTTAGGTGTGTGAATATGTGTGTGTGTGTGGCCATTTTCTGCACATTCAGGTAAAGATCATCTGTTTTGTTTTGTTTTATAATTTAAATCAGTGAGACCATTGCCTCCATTTCCTGCTTCATTTTATTGCCATCAGGCCTAAAGCGGTAGGTTTACATAGGTGCTGTATGTGACAGTCACTTGTATGATACCATTCCTAATGTTTCTGTTTGGACTTAAATATCCTAGATGGCCCTTTTGTTGTGGCCACTGTAGTGAGAACGTGTAAAGAATGGAGGTCTGACATTTAGGCTTTACAATCCTGCCCTTCATGTCCACTCTTGTGAACCACATATTTCCATACTTTTTCTGTTGGGATTAAAGGATAAGACTACTAGATCAATGGTTCCCAAGTATTGCTGCTCACCAGAATTTGTACAGACAGTCCCTGACTTTACGATGGTATGAAAGCAATACTCGTTCAGTGGAAACCATGCTTCGAGTTTTGAATTTTGAACTTTTCCTGGGCTAGCCATATGGGCACGATTCTCCCTCTCTCTCTCTCTTTTTTTTTTTTTTTGAGTTTAAATGCATTTTATTTTTAGACAACCTACATGACACGTTTTTTTTTTTCCCTCAAAAACAATGCCTCTGCTCCAAACAAATCAACATCAAAACGAAGAGCTCCAGATGACCTCAGTCCCATTCATCTAAGTCCTGGTGTTGTGTGGATGAAAAGCAGCAGCCAGCCAGTTATGGCGAGCAGGTGATAGATCCAAACAGCCAAATTTGTTAACATTTTTCCATTTCTAGGCCATCCTTAAAGAAAATCATATATGGGGTCACACCATCCTCACGGTAATCCAGCAGAGCAACCATGCCATCTGGATTCATGTTTTCACCAATAAAGAACTGATAGTTTTTGAAATTAGCAAGGATATTCTTGATTCGTTCTGCAGCCCCTGTCATAAAAGGTTTTGCTCTTTCTGGTCTCTGTTCTTCAAGCTTCCCTTTGATTGACTTCATGTAATCTTTGATGTACTTCTTGTAGGCTTCTTTTGTGAAGCTGGTTTCCTGCAAGTGATGGTTCATGACAATATCCACACCAGTGATTACCGTGCTTTCGGTACCTTCGCCCTCGGGGCCATCAGCGGAGGCATTTCCACCAATGAGCGAGTCATCAATGTTACCCTCTGTCCTACTGACCATCTTCCCCTCCACCTCCAGACACAGCCCGTCCGCGACCTCCCGGATCTTGTAGATGTCGGAGAACATCTCATCATGGCTGATGAGGTCCCGGTAGATGATCATGATGGCGACTGGAGGGAGACAACGGTGGCACTAGCTTAGGAGCACGGAGCTCAGAGCGAGCGCGGTGCAGCCGGAGCGGCGCTCGGGGGAGGGGGGAGCGGGCGGAAAAGGCCGACTCTGCCGCTCCCCAACCTCATATAGAGGACACCTCTCTTTCTCTCTTGATGAAATGCCAGCGCCCAGTCCAATACACTTCCAACCACGCTGCACCCAGACAACCATTCACTTGTGCATTTGTAGAACAGTATTCACTAAATTACATGAGATAGTCAGTACTTTATTACAAAGCAGTTTTTTGTGTTAGATGATTTTGTCCATCTGTAGGCTAGTGTAAGTGTTCTGAGCACATTTAAAGTAGGCTCGGCTCGGCTGTGATGTTCAGTAGGTTAGGTGTATTAAATGCATTTTTGACTTACAATATTTTCAATTTATGATGGATTTATTGAGACATAACCCCATTGTAAGTTGAGGAAGATGTGTAAAGCTTTAAAGGAAATTCAGATTCTTGAGTCCCACTCTAAACAAAGTCAATTAGAAAGTCTTGGGTGAAGCCTTATATGTATATAAATTTAAAAATATAACAAATATAAACAGTTATATTTGTAGCTATAACACCGTCCTTCAAATTCTGATCATCAGTTAGGTTTGGGAGGTTCTGGTTTCAGTAACTTATCCAATGTCACACAGAACCCTAAATAGAGCCAGAAATGAACTCAAATCTTATAAGTCCAAGTTAAATGCTTTTCACTGGACTTTTGCTGTCTTTTTACTGATTACATATGATGGGGTAGGATGGAAAAGCGGAGAAAAACAGCAATTTCAATCAAAACTTTTTACCATGTTCTGTTTCATGGTTTTAAGATTAAAAGAGCTAATATCTTAGTGAACTTAGAACAATATCTGGCACATGGCAAGTACATGTAAGTGATAAATGTTAAATGAATAGGTTAAATGTTAAGTGAATGCTGTTGTCTAATTACAGCGTTCACTTTGCCCAGGGTTAAAGTGAAATTGAATTAGATATAAACATTTTCTATGTAGAAAAAAAACTGTATGTAAATAACAGTGGCATCCTCAGTATTTTTTTTTTTTTTTGTCTTGGAAACCCTGAATTTGTATAGCTGAAAATATTTCTATGTTGTTTCTTTTCATCTTTTTGACATTAAGAGAAGTGTTAATAATGTACTTATTAAATGAAGTTTTGGATTTGCAGCTGTGTAGTATTCTTATACTATTTTATTTAAGATATAGTTAAGGTGCATGGGATGATGTATTTTACATTGTCCTTCTATCACTGAACTAGCTCCAAAATTGATTTTTACTGCTATGAAATCAAGTATTCATTTTTCAGAAGCCATTGTCTGCCTGGATTGATCATCCAAATGAAATATTTCCCTTGAATGAGGTAATAGATATGCTTGGTTCTATCTAATTTCCCTACCTCTCTACAGGTTTCTTCAGAGTCTTTCAACCTTGAATAAGTTTTTATACTTATTAACTATAAATAAAATTGTACATTTTCATCACCAGTATATGAAGAAGCCACTTTGATATTTTAAAGGGCTCTTTGATACATTTTGACAAAGTCTGTGAAAATATGCCTTTGGTCAGAATCTATCATTGTGAAAACTGATACCCATTTCAGTTTTGTTCATTTTATAAGTTGTATTATTTTTCAGAGGAATCACCACATACCCAGCATCGATTTCTAGTGGCTCCTGATTTTTGCATGTGTGTGTACACATACACAGAATACCTGCATATCTTCATGTAGAATACAAATTTCGTCTTTAATATACTTCATTAAAATGAATTACTCTATCATAAATGAATTGATTTGTCCTGGAAAAGTGTAGAGGTAGGGATAGACTAGAACAGAAGGTATTTATAAAGTCAGGAGGACTCTGGTAGGTAGCGAGGATTAGACCAGAAAGTTCCAGATCTGAGAAACCAGAAGGAAGAATTAGATGCCATCAGTAGGGAAGCAGCTGACTATTTGAGTCCAGAGTCAGCCAAGGAAAGGGAATTAAATTAGCATTTATTAAATATTTACTATATTTCAAATGTTGTCCCAAGCACCTTACAAAATAAGGAATGTTTGGCTAGGTCCCATAAATCTAGATGTTTTGAGTCTTGGGGAGTTAGAGAAAATAATATTAATAAGTAATTGTTAATTGTATTATTGTCTAAATTTTATTTTTTATTTATTTATTTTAGATTATAAATCACATCTTTTTTTTTTTTTTTTGCGGTGCGCGGGCCTCTCACTGTTGTGGCCTCTCCCGTTGCAGAGCACAGGCTCCGGATGTGCAGGCTCAGTGGTCATGGCTCACAGGCCTAGCCGCTCCGCAGCATGTGGGATCCTCCCGGACCGGGGCATGAACCCGTGTCTCCTGCATCGGCAGGCGGACTCTCACCCACTGCAGGGAAGCCCTAAATCACATCTTGTTATTAAATAATATTAGTACTTAAACTTAGGCTTTTAATTAATTGATTTTAATAGCAATACTTAGATAGTCCCTGATTATTCTCACTACCTTTGAAAAATCTTACTGTCTACATTTTAAAATACTTATACTGTGTTGTAATAATTAAAAATTATGTGAGAACTATATATTAGTTATTATAATCAAACCTATAACTTTTGAACTACGACCATCCCTTCCTTCATTCTTTTCACAATAGAAAGCCATCGTTCCGTCTGGATTCTGGATCTCAGCTCCTCCTGTCTACTTGAGGACCTTGCTCCATCAATTACTCTCTTTTTGTTGTGTCTTCAACCTCTCACTCTACTGGTTCCTTGCCATTAGCATTCTCATTTGTTTAAAGTGTCTCCCTCATACGTATCCTCTCTCCCTCTGGCTTCTACCCTAATTCTCCTTCCTTTCACTAGAGAAAAATTTTCAAAGAATTTTCTGTGCTTGCTATCTCCACTTCCTCACCTCCAAGTTACTCCTCAGTCGTAGGTAGTCAGGCTTTCATTCCCAAAACTGCTGTGAAACGACACAATATCATCCCTATTATAAGATATCCCTTAGTTCTTAACGTTTCAACAGCATTTGAAGTTGTTGACTGTTCGTTCCTTTTTGAAACAATCTCTTCTCTCAGCTTCTGGAAAACCACACTTCATGTTTGTATCCTTTCTGGCCACTCATAATGTCCTTTGGACACTGCTGTCTTTGCTTAAATACTGCCATTTCAAGGAACTCTAAGGCTCTATCACTCTAGTCTAGTCTACACATTCCTCTTGGATTATCTCATCTATGCCATGGTTTTATTTCTATAGGTTGATGACTTCTAGACATGAACTCACTCCTAAGCTTGAAACCTATGTATTCAATTCCCTAGTTGATACCTCTTGGATGTTTTTTAGGAAACTAACTCAAACTCAGCATGTCAGAACTGAGCTGATGCAATCACCCACCCAAATGCTGAAGCCAGAAATCTACATGTTTACTTTGAATTTTCTCTTTTCCTCAACATCCATTCCATCATCAGGCTCTGTTAAAACTTCCTCCTTAGCACATCTCAAATCATCCATTCCACTCCATTTCTTCTTCTTTTTTTTTATTTTGAAGTTGCCTTTTTAAAAAACTTTTTTTTTGAAGTATAGTTGATTTACAATGTTGTGTTAGTTTCAGGTGTACAGCAAAGTGAATCAGTTATGCATATACATATATCCACTCTTTTTAAGATTCCTTTCCCATATAGGTCATTACAGAGTATTGAGTAGAGTTCCCTGTGCTATACAGTAGGTCCTTATAAGTTATCTATTTTATATATAGTAGTGTGTATGTGTCAATCCCAATCTCCCAATTTATCCCTTCCCCCCTGGTAACCATAACTTATTTAAGAACAGAAATAGAGTCACAGATGTAAAATACTCTTTGAAGCCATTACATTTTGGGGTTTTGTAGCAGCAGAACACCAGTATTCTTTGTTGTTAGTTATAAAATGATTCCTATCCTCTCAATATCAGTTGAACAGGTGGCGGTATTGACACAACTGTGAAAATTTGCAAAAAAGAATTCTGTCTGGAGAAATGAACAGTTTTCTCACTTCTGTATAAAGGTAATGTGCCATGCGGAACTAGGGCCAGCTCACACTGGCTTATGAGGTACCCATTCCCGATGTGTACATCTCTTCCCAACCAGCCAAGGTGGAAGTAATTACACCATGGAAATTGGCAAGCATTATAAATCAGGGCTATCCACATCCCCTCCGCCCCCCGCCCCAGAGAACTGGCTTACCAGCCCACCTCTGGGAATCCACTCCATTTCTACTGCCACTTCCCTAATCCAAGGCATTATTACCTGCTTACTATAATTGCAGTACAGATCAAACAGGTTCCGTCTCCACCCCACCCCACCCAAATCCATTCTTCCCATTGCAACCATCATGATCTTCTGAAGGCGAATATGTCATATAATTCCTCTGCCTAAACTCCTTCAACACTTCCATTAATCTCAGGATAGTCTGAATTCCTTTATGTGCCTTATGCAGCTTTATGCAATCTAATGTCTGCTTATCTCTGTAGTCTCATCTCTGATCACTTACTGTTTTCCCATCACACACACACACACTCATGCACACAGCTCTAGCTCCAAGAATATAAGTAGCTGCCTGCTTTGCAAAAAGAAGTATGAATGCAAAAGTTAAGACATATTGTACCAGGTTTTCAAGATTATAATATAAATAGTATAAAATTCCCAATATAAATTTTAGTTTTATAATATATAGATTTAGTATATAGATTACTATATATAGATTATATAAGTATACTATAGTAAATCCAGTATATAGATTTAGTTTTTAGTATATAGATTTTAGTTTTTAAACACCTGTCATATGTATATGTATATACTTAAAACATAGATTAAACATTAAATATGATTAATTTAACTCACATTCTAATTCTCTCACTCATTTGTGGTGACATTTGGTAGACAAAAGTTGGTTATGTATATTTGCAAGGTATTGATCATTTTTGCTAATGTCACAATCTTTGGAAAATTACTGAGAGAAATTTGAATTCTAGCTTTTCCTGATAACAGATTCTTTAGTAAGTTGCATTTGTATTCCCATTTATACCATGTTCTTTCTGTGTTTGGATCATTGGAATACTTATGGATGGTAATTATCAATTCATAATTTTAACAGTCTCTCCATTTCCTTTGTCATTGTGGTTTATAATATGTTTTAGATACAGTGGTCGAGGGCAAATTTCCAGTATTTCCTAAATGTGCTTTAATACAGTTCTTTTCCTTCACATCTGAACTCACAGGCAGTCAACTTCAAGTCCAATGAACAACTTTAGGCAAATCTGATGATTTTTTTTTGTCTTTGTCTAAATTTTACTGTTGTTAATAGCAGCACTCATTTTTTCATTAATTTTTATAAAATATTAAGTTCAAATGAAGTAAACTATTCAAATAATTGCATAAACACTGTTATACAAAGATGGCATTGCTCTGAAGTTAAGCTGCTAGTGGGCAGTTCATGCCGTTATGTGATAACAGCTTCACATTTTTATCAGTGGATATACTGCAATCCCAGTTCAGCCTAGAAAAAGTGGATGATGGGGTGGGAGGGGATTAATGTGTAACATCCAATATCACTGCTCTCTGTGTTCTTATCCCTGCATTTCTTCTGCCTGGAGAAGATCTCTCCATGCCTCCCCCTCAACCTCCAACTTCCCCTTTGTTCATCTCTCACATCACATCAGACTTTCACATAGCAACTGCTCATCACTACTTCTTACTCTTTTGTCACGTCATAACTTTGATGTCCCTTCATCCAGCAAGCCTTTGCACACCTTCCCTGACTACTGTAGGTGACTCTTTTTCCAAATCTGGTCTCTGTTTCTGTAGGTTGGTTTCACGCTCTTCCAGTACAGAATGACTGACTATTCATATGGCCACTGTTGTCTTCCAATCCTCACATCACACCAGAGAGGGCCAAATGTGTTTTTTTTTCTAGTTTCCTTAGTAAGCCTTAGGCAAGACCTCTGAATGGTCTAGTGGGAATGGTGTGTCCACCCTTGAACCAGCCAGCCACCTGTAAGTAAGAGTCAGAACAAACATGGTGCCTGCTACCCACCTCTTAAGAGCTGGGGGCTCTGATGGTTAATTTTATGTGTTAACCTGGCTACACTATAATATTTAATTATTTAATTAAACTCTATTCTAGGTGTTGCTGTGAAGGAATTTTGTAGATGTAGTTAACATCTGCAATCAGTTGATTTTAAGTAAAAGAGATTACTCTTGATAATGTGGGTGGGCTTCATCCAATCAGTTGAAGGCCTTAAGAACAAACCAGGTTTCTTGGAAAAGAGGAAATTCTGTCTCAAGTCTGCAATGTCACCTCCTGCTGAGTTTACAGCCTGCCTGATGGATCTGTGGATTTGGGGCTTGCCAGCCCCACAATCATGTGAGCCAATTCATTAAAATAAATCTCTCTCTATATGATTGGTTCTGTTTCTCTGGAGAAGCCTGACTGATACAGGGACCTTCTAGGATATGATAGAATCACTGGACCGGGAGCCAGGCAGCTATCCCAACAGTGCATCAGTAACAGGAAGAAAAGATACACAGAGAAATGGGAAAAAAAAAAAAGAGGGGGAGGAAGGGGAATGAAAAGTACACAGGATAAAGAGTATTAGAATATGGCTAAGCACTGACTCATGTATAGCTATTCTTAAGTTACCTAACCCTGTCCTAATGATAATAAGGAGACATAAGTACATGAAATTATCATCCCTTTCTAATTCAGATTGATTTATTCCTTCAGTTTGAACTACCTTTGTCAATAGACGGTAAGTTTTCTATAATTCATGTCTTACCATGTTTTACTTTTTCTTATTTAACATTCTTAGACCTTATTGTCTAAGTAACTGTATTCGTTTCCTCTTGCTGCCATAACAAATTACTACAAATTTAGCGGCTTAAACCAAAGGTAAATATATTATTTTACAGTTCTGGAGGTCATAAGTCTAACATGGTTTGGCAGCACTGTGTTCCTTCTGGAGGCTCTAGGGGAGAATCCTATTCTTCGCCTTTTCCAGCTCACATTCCTGGGCTCATGGCCCTCTTGTCTTCAGTCAGCAATCGCAGCACTTCAGCCTCTGCTTCTTATCTCCTCTCTGACTCTGCCCCGCCTGCCTCCTCCCTCTTATAAGAACCAGTATCACTTCCTGATCTTAAGAGCCCTGAATTAATCATATCTGTCAGTTTTTTTTTCTTTTTTGGCTATGTGAAATAACATATTCACAGGTTCCAAGGATTTAGGACATGAGCATCTTTGGGTCGAGGCATTATTCAGCCTATCATAATAAATAATTACCAAACTGATACACATAAATAAAAATCAAATAATATTGAAAGTCTCCGTCGTCTCTGCTATAGGTGTGGGCAGTGTGTGTACATATGTGTATTTGTATATATCACCCAGCAGTGTGACTGCTGCCATCGGGGCAAAGCGACAGTACAATAAAAGTGGGCTCCAAAACAAAACAAAACAAAAATATTCAAAGTCTCTCTCTCCCAGGCTAGAATTTTTAGCTTTTATATCTGTTTCTTCTAGTATTTATCTTTATCTTTCTCAATAATGGGCCTTCACTGTCATTTCTTACTTTTTCAATTGTAGGCGTTAACTGTAGACTTACAATTTAATAGATAAAGATTTGGCTGTACTGTAAACACCTCTTCAACTTTCTCAATCCTCGCAATGGGGTAACATCACTATTTTTGATAAACCAATAATGAATGTTGATATCATTATGATGTCATAAATATTATTTACTATAGATCCAAATAGAGAAGTATGATTGCATTTTCTTTTCTAAACACTTATTTGTCTCTGGGTATTTGCCTGGTTGTTTCACTTATATAATTTGCTATCCAAATATTCTTAATGTTTTCAAAATGTTTCATCATATTATCTATCAGGTTTCCTTTTTCCTGGAGCCCTTCCATCTGGGCCTTCTGTCCTCTTGATCTCTGGCCTGGCTATTCTCTAGGTCTATGGCAGAGCTCTCATCCTGTGATTTCTATTCATTGCCTTCTTGGATAACTTGCATTGAAAAACCAGTGGAGAGGGAGCAAAAAAGTGACAACTTTTCTGAAAGTTCTATTTCTGATATGTTGGACTATTTTCTATATGTTCTACTGCGATGAGAAGAATTTTAAAATCAGACTTAATCACTAGGATCATACATCAGGCTTGACTTGGGTATAAAATGAATCCTGACTCAGTATTTCTGACAACCAAGTAATACTCAGAATGAGTACTGGTTGTTTTTGTCCCAGCTTTATTGAAATATGATTGTTACATAACATTGTGTAAGTTTAAGGTAGACACCTAGTGATTTGATATATGTATGACAGTATTACAAAATGATTACTACGATAAGATTAGTTAACACATTCATCACCTCACATAGTTTAGTTTTTGTGTGTGTGGTGAGAACTTCTAAGGTCTACTCTGTTAGCAACTTTCAAATATACAACACAGTATTGTTAACTAAGGTCACCATGTTGCACATTACATCCTCAGAACTTATTCATCTTATAACTGAAAGGTTGTACCCTCTGATTGCTTCACCCATCAGCCTCCTTCCCCCACCAGCAGCCACCAGGCTGCCCTCTGTTTCTGAGTTTTTGTTTTAGATTTCCCACATGTGAGATCACACAGTACTTGTCTCTGTCGGACGTGTTTCGCTCAGCATAATGCCCTCAAGGTTCATCCACGTTGTGACAAATGGTAGGATTTACTCCTTTTTCAATGGCTGAATAATTTTCCTTTGTGTGTGTGTCTGTCTGTATCACATTTTCTTCACCCATTCGTCCTTAGATGGACATTTAGGTTGTTGCCATGTTTGGCTATTTTAGATAATGCTGCAATGGATATGTGGGCACAGATCTCTCTTCAAGACAATGATTTCATTTCCTTTAGATATATACCCAGAAGTGAAATTGCTGGATCATATGGTGACTCTATTTTTTCTTCAGTTCCAAGCCCCAAGTCTTTTATATAATGAATGAAAGAATTGTTGAAAAACATTTGTTTACATTCGAAATCTGATTGCTTTCTGAAGAGTAGATAGATCCCTTATCAGTAATACTGAGAATTAATTATGGCACAATTATTAAAATCCTGTAATGTAGAATGAAATTCCAGAAAACGTAAAATTTTAATTAGACCTCACTCATGTCTAATATGTATGCTGAATAACATAAGCCTCTTTCCTGGCTTTCTGCTGAGAAGGAATCACAGCACACAAGTCAGTCCTGTAAAGTTTTGTTGGGTACTTAATACAGTCAAGATCCAAGTGTCCTGAGAGTTCTTATTTTTTCCACATTCTCCTCTCTCAGTCTTCTTTCTCTTTTTCTCCATTCTAAAAGTCACCCATCGAACTTCCTCTACCTCTCATTCCATCTACCTTTCACTTCCTGTCTCTCCATCTCTACCTCTTCTCTCAGCTGTCATTTTTGCTCAACACAGGTGCCTTCTATGTATTCCCAGGGACTTTGCCATATGTATCATCCCGATTTTTAACTTATCTAGAGTGCTGTGCTGAATATTTTATAGGCATTCAAGATATTATTGGCTATTGAAAGATTTTAGAACTATAGGCAAATGGTATTTCACTTATATCCTTGCATCTAAGTCAGCTTTAAAAAACTGCATATCTTTATACTTATAACAATAGGCATCTTCGCTGACTTCAGGATTATTCCGTAGTTTCATTAATTAATTTTCT
This sequence comes from Phocoena phocoena, assembly GCF_963924675.1. Classification (NCBI taxonomy): domain Eukaryota; kingdom Metazoa; phylum Chordata; class Mammalia; order Artiodactyla; family Phocoenidae; genus Phocoena; species Phocoena phocoena. The sequence goes on from NC_089227.1 coordinate 13,416,399, forward strand.
GACAGAAAGAGAAATCAGGGAGGATGAATAGATACTGTGATCTTTGGATTTGGCCTGAAGGTTATTAAGGATTTCAATGGAGATGGAATCCGTGCAGAGGAAAGGCCAAAAACAAAACAAAACAGATGTCTTAGTTTTCTAATGCTGTTGTGACAAGTTATCATAAACGTAATCTCTTAAAACAACACAAGCTTATTTCTTTTTTCTTTTTTGGCCGCGTTGCACCCCATGTAGGATCTTAGTTCCCCGACCAGGGATCGACCCGTGCCCGCTGCAGTGGAACCACAGAGTCTTAACCACTGGACCCCTGGGGAAGTCCCCAAACAACACAGACTTATTATATTACAGTTCTGCAGATCAGAAGTCCTACCCAGCTTTCAGTGAACTAAGGTCAAATTGTCAGCCAGGTGCATTCTAGAAGCTGCCTGCTTTCCATGCCTAGTGGCCTCCTTCCTTCACCTTCAAAGCCAGCAGCATAATGCTGTCTGCCATCTCTATGCTTCTCACAATTCTCTCTTCCACTTCTAAGGACTCTGGTGATTACATTGAGCCCATGTGGATAATTAAGGGTAGCTTCCCTATCTTAAAATCAGCTGACTAGCTGATTAATTCCTTCTGCAACCTTAATTTCCCTTTGCTATGTAACCTAACACATTCAGAGGTTCCAGAGATTAGGATGTAGACATCTTTGGGGAGATGGGTATTATTATTTTTTATGTATGTATATATTTATTTTAATTGAAGTATAGTTGACTTACAGAGAGGGGTATTATTCTATCTGCCACAATGAACAAACAAAGGAGAGGACCCAGGCAGTCCTAAAAAAGGAACAAATTATGGCATTAAGTAAACACCATAATTTGGAGGAGTAGATGGTAACAAAGAAGCGCTGAAGACAGGATAGTTCACGATGTTGGGAATACTTAACATTTTCATAGGCTGGAGAGAACTTGGATATGTCATGTAACTGTTGACAGAAAATAAAACACCAAAGTCAATTTGAACTGGCCAAAAAAACAATGAAAATTTCAGAAAAGAATAAAAAGTGTACCACTTATCTCTTGAAAGACTCAAACTTAAAATAATGACAGTAGGCAACGTAATGCAAAACGCTCTGAAACAAGAAAGCCTATTTCTCTCAAGTGCAATAAAAATTACAAAAGGCTTATACTCCACAATTGCACAATTTGATGAACTTTGGATTGTAAACTGCTAAACAATTTTATACGGCTTCTCATGACTGCTATATAATTCTTTCCTGGAGTTTGATTTTTTTAGTGGTATGTTGGTATTATGTCTGGGATCTTCTAATTTGCTTCTAAACCTAGAGAGAAAATCCTGGGCATATCTTCATGTATGCACAAACACAGCAACTGGGGTGTTCTCTGTTCCCCACCATTTACCCCATTCTACCTCCATGCTCAGAAAAAGCCACAAGGGTGGAGTAGATTTATGCAGCACGGAATAACAGTTTCACTTTTTCCTGCCTTTCTCACTGTGAGCCACAAGCTAATCATTGTCAAAGAGAGTGAGATTAAAAGTCTCTGTTCCTTTTCAATTTGCCTGAGGTTTTCTAATGTTAAAAAAAAAAAGCTTCACTACGGGTGGAATTTAATACACTAGCATTCTCTTAGTTGCTAAAATTTATTAAGTGAAAAACAAAGTCTAAAACCTAAATTTCTGTGGGTTTTTTTTTTTTTTGTTCGCCGTACGCGGGCCTCTCACTGTTGTGGCCTCTCCCGTTGCGGAGCACAGGCTTCTGACGCGCAGGCTCAGTGGCCATGGCTCACAGGCCCAGCTGCTCCACGGCATGTGGGATCTTTCCGGACCAGGGCACGAACCCGTGTCCCCTGCATCGGCAGGCAGACTCTCAACCACTGTGCCACCAGGGAAGCCCATAAATTTCTGTGTATTTTTGAAATGGCTATTTAAAAAATACAATCTATAGCTCTCTTCTCTCTCTTCTGCTTCTGAGTCATTGTGCTTACATTTTCTCTTTTCTGAGCACAAAAAAGCAAATCTAGACA